>NC_058088.1:30346275-31005253 GCF_014858855.1 Bufo gargarizans | reverse complement strand
TCATTAGGTTTCTTCTCAGCCAAGAAAAATGTTGCCGGGCAGGTTAAACAGGCATTGGGGTGGCAAACATACTGACAAGAAACTATGTTGTTGCAACCACACCCCCAGAGAGGAATTAACGAGAAGCTGTCACACCCTCATTAACAAGGCTGTGGTAGGTTTTAGACCATTCTGAAGAGGAGAACATAGCAAACATACTGTATCAGACAGCAAGCGTTTGTTAATTAGGCTACTGATTTCTAAGGTTATTAGCCAACATTCCCAGAGGTTTGTCCCAGATGCTTATTATTTTTAGGTCCTTCACTGACTGGGTCATAGTTTCAGGGTTTCAAGGAGTCACTGAAGAATTCCCAACAAACTTATCAAACAACTTCCATTTTCATCAGCCTTTAAGTATGCAAAAAAGTTGCACACTTTAAGAGTATGGCCACACGGTCAGATTTCATGGAGTGAATTCTAAAAAGAGGAGAAGTCCTATCTACCCTTTAGACTTTCTCTGTTTTTAAGATTCACTCCAGATTTTGGCTTCCAAAACTACATCAGGAAACCTGACCGTGTGGTCGTACCCTTAAGGTAGCCATACACCTCAGATAGCGTTTGGCTAACTCCCTCATACACATACACGCTCACTATCAGACTCCTATGAGGCAGTGGCAGTGGACGTGCTTGATTCTTCTTTCTCCTGACATTTACTGTCAGGGATAAGTAGTGACATCCCCATGCATATTAGAAATTGGTGGGTTTAGCTGACTAATATCTATGTATGAGCACCTTAAGACTTGGGTAAAATTTCCTAAGATATTTAAAACCTCAGACTCCTTTGTCAATTGTTCTGTGCTACCGGGGCCTTAACGGCTCCCCCGTGCTGAGATCTGGGAAGCTGTTCACTGTTGTAGCCTCGAGCCTGCTAGAGGCTCTGATACCTGCCACATTAGCAGGGCTCCATAAGAGCTCAATCTCTCATAGGCTGCAATAATAGTTTATTGCAGTCTATGGGAGAAGCCATCTGACAATCGCATGTTCAAGTACCCTAGGGAGACTTAGGGGGTAAAAAAAAGTAAAAAAAATAAGAACAAAAAGTGATCAAAAAGTTATACGCAATCCAAAATGATATTAATAAAAACGACAGACTGCCCTGCAAAAATGAACCCCCACACAGCTTTGTAGACGTAACTGTAAAAAAAAGGTATGAAGGTCAGAATATTGCAATGAAAAGAATCTTTCTTTTTCAAGGTTTTTATTAAATTTTTTTAAATATTAAAACACAAGAAAAACTACGATTCCAACCCATTTTTTCCAGCGCCCCACTACACTGTATGCAATATAAAATGGTGGCATTAGAAAGTGCAACTTTTCCCTAAAAAAAACCAAAAAAAACCTTATACGTCTATTAGAAAGGAAAAAAAAAAAGTTTGGGTGGAAAATCGCAAGGTCCTGAAGAGGTTAATAGCTACCATTGAACATCCCAATTTTATTTACTGATGAATGTCACATTTGTGCTTTAGGCAGCAACACCTTCATTTACCGATGGTACACCGAAGTGTGTACCTACCACTACCGCCATAGAAGGGGATGATAGTGTGTGACTGGATGAGGATTATTTAAATTTGTAATCATACTTTTTTTTCTTGTCACAAGATTTGAGTAGACAATCATTTTTGAAATTAGCGCAAAAATCTTTGTCCTATGTGGGTCACCGCCCCTGCCATTCATCTGCTCCCATCTCTTTATTTGGTATAGGTACAATGGTTGTAGAGTGACCCCGATAGCTGATTATTATTGATCAGCATCTACATACAGTACGTTTACTAACATGCCTAAGTTCTGATAGCATGCAATTAGGAGGCGTCATACCGTGTCACCTGTCACTAGTCCCATGTGGCAGATTTATCGCTGATGTTTCTGTAGCTGTCCCATTTATTTGAATAGGGACTGCAGAAGCAATGCCATTCAGATGTATGGGACTGATTATCTGCAACCCACGGAGTCTAAATATCCCCTAATAGTGCCCATAGATTTGGCAATGATCAGACTTGTATTTTAATAGGTTCTCCAATACAATCTCATGAACTGGACTTCATAAAGGGAGCATGGTGATGCATGCCCATTTGCAAAAAAATCCTCTCCGTTCTGTTTTGGGGGTATTTCTATGACACAATTTGATTTTCACCTAAATTTATATAAGAATCAGATGCATAACACAGACCATGAGAGTTACAGCTGCAGAAAAGCTGCATTTCCCTTTGCCATCACATAGTACCAATCAAGATTAATTGGAAGGGCGGCACATACTGTACACTGCCTGACAACCCAGTCTTTTCAATGGATGCATCTTGCAGCTTGTCCCCATCAACCAGTCTGCGAAGGAGGCGCATAGATGGAAGAATTGGGGCAATTTACGCCTCTCAATAACATATTTGTCAAATAAGCCTATGCCTAATTCATAATTAAAGGCAATTATCTCTTCCTAAGTGCTAACCTCTCCAGCAATCAGCCAGGAATATGTAATGTGATAGTCATGTGTTCGGTCTTGTTAGTGGATTGCGTGAGCAACAATCCGGATATGTATATGACATTTATATAAAGCTGCGTGGAGATGGGAGGATTTATTGTAAGATAACATTTCTGTCTACTGACAGCGCTCCCAATAATGGCCGATTAACTGATCATTAATTCAAATGTTGCTGCTTAAAAATCATAGAGGTATTAATTCATTTATACGTTTAATTAAAGATTAGTGTTTTTTCTTGTTTTTTGTGGTATATTTTTGTTATATGATGTATATTATTGCTATGTAAACACGTTTGTATGAATTCCTAATAAATAAAATAAAAAAATAATAATAATAGATGTACCGTAGATATAGTACTTAAAGGGGTTTTCCACGAGTTCAGTATTCATGGCCTATCCTCAGGTTAGATCATCAATATCTGATCGGTGGGCGGCTGACAATTGGCAACCCCGCTGATCAGCTGTAAAGCTCTGCGGCCTCTTCACACAGATGATCGACGGAGGTGCTGGGAGTCGGACGGCCACCGATCAGATATTGATGACTTACTGTATCCTCAGGATAGGACATCAATATCAAACTCCGGGAAAGTCTTGGGAACTAAGAGAGTTGTCCTACCCCTGAGGAAAAATCTATGAAGGGAGATATATTAATTATGATTGAAAGAAAAAGTGGTGAAAAAAGAGTTCAACATCTAATCAAATTGCAGCTCTAATTTTGACCATAACATTGTCTCAGATTGCAGATCTAATTGTGACCATGACATCCAATCAGATTGCAGCTCTAATTTTGAGCATAACGCCCTATCAGACTGCAGCGCCTTCACTATCTTTGCACCAATTTTGGTAAATTTCTACCATGTCCATACCTCGTCCATGGACAGTAAATGGGCAGTAGGTATGTAAATAAGCTATCCCACCCAATCAGCCATAGGGGTCTATGATCTAGACTACTGCAGGGGGTATATATTGAAAAATATGAGCATGATCTGTACTTTTAAAAATCAGTTATCTGGATCCACAATCTGAGCAAATAGTAAAGTAACATTTACAATCAGTACTATATATATATATATATATATATATATATATATATACACAGTATATATATACACATCAAAAGTAGGGCAGCACTCCTTTGGCAATTGTAAAGTGGGTGCCAGTGGTAACCCTTCGATTCTGGGTGGTAGACAAGTCGCAAAAATCCACAGCACTCCTTTAAAGTGAAAAATGTGCTACTTATTCACACATGTCATACAGCAACATTTCGGTTCTCTCTCAGAACCTTTTTCAAGCCAAGTCTTTTTCACTTGGCATGAAAAAGGTTCTGAGAGAGAACCAAAATGTTGCTGTATGACATGTGTGAATAAGTAGCACATTTTTAATTTTTAAGGAGTGCCGTGGATTTTTGCGACTTATATATACAGGTCCTTCTCAAAAAATTAGCATATTGTGATAAAGTTCATTATTTTCTGTAATGTACTGATAAACATTAGACTTTCATATATTTTAGATTCATTACACACAAACTAAAGTAGTTCAAGCCTTTTATTGTTTTAATATTGATGATTTTGGCATACAGCTCATGAAAACCCAAAATTCCTATCTCAAAAAATTAGCATATCATGAAAAGGTTCTCTAAACGAGCTATTAACGTAATCATCTGAATCAACTAATTAACTCTAAACACCTGCAAAAGATTCCTGAGGCTTTTAAAAACTCCCAGCCTGGTTCATTACTCAAAACCGCAATCATGGGTAAGACTGCCGACCTGACTGCTGTCCAGAAGGCCATCATTGACACCCTCAAGCAAGAGGGTAAGACACAGAAAGAAATTTCTGAACGAATAGGCTGTTCCCAGAGTGCTGTATCAAGGCACCTCAGTGGGAAGTCTGTGGGAAGGAAAAAGTGTGGCAGAAAACGCTGCACAACGAGAAGAGGTGACCGGACCCTGAGGAAGATTATGGAGAAGGACCGATTCCAGACCTTGGGGGACCTGCGGAAGCAGTGGACAGAGCCACCGTGTACAGGCGTGTGCAGGAAATGGGCTACAGGTGCCGCATTCCCCAGGTCAAGCCACTTTTGAACCAGAAACAGCGGCAGAAGCGCCTGACCTGGGCTACAGAGAAGCAGCACTGAACTGTTGCTCAGTGGTCCAAAGTACTTTTTTCGGATGAAAGCAAATTTTGCATGTCATTCAGAAATCAAGGTGCCAGAGTCTGGAGGAAGACTGGGGAGAGGGAAATGCCAAAATGCCTGAAGTCCAGTGTCAAGTACCCACAGTCAGTGATGGTCTGGGGTGCCATGTCAGCTGCTGGTGTTGGTCCACTGTGTTTTATCAAGGGCAGGGTCAATGCAGCTAGCTATCAGGAGATTTTGCAGCACTTCATGCTTCCATCTGCTGAAAAGCTTTATGGAGATGAAGATGTCATTTTTCAGCACGACCTGGCACCTGCTCACAGCGCCAAAACCACTGGTAAATGGTTTACTGACCATGGTATTACTGTGCTCAATTGGCCTGCCAACTCTCCTGACCTGAACCCCATAGAGAATCTGTGGGATATTGGGAAGAGAAAGTTGAGAGACGCAAGACCCAACACTCTGGATGAGCTTAAGGCCGCTATCGAAGCATCCTGGGCCTCCATAACACCTCAGCAGTGCCACAGGCTGATTGCCTCCATGCCACGCCGCATTGAAGCAGCCATTTCTGCAAAAGGATTCCCGACCAAGTATTGAGTGCATAACTGAACATAATTATTTGAAGGTTGACTTTTTTGGTATTAAAAACACTTTTCTTTTATTGGTCGGATGAAATATGCTAATTTTTTGAGATAGGAAATTTGGGTTTTCATGAGCTGTATGCCAAAATCATCAATATTAAAACAATAAAAGGCTTGAACTACTTCAGTTGGTGTGTAATGAATCTAAAATATATGAAAGTCTAATGTTTATCAGTACATTACAGAAAATAATGAACTTTATCACAATATGCTAATTTTTTGAGAAGGACCTGTATATATATATATACATACACTTCTGGGTATATACACAGAAAGACATGTGTACTGATGCTGGCTTCATAAGGACATGCTTATTCTTGTTAAGTTATTTTAAGGAAGAATTTGAGTCCTAAAGTTAGGATTACACCTGCATTGCCAAATTGCTGGAGGGGTGGACCCGTGTTGTGTCATGAATACAGAATCATAAAGTAGCTGTTGAATATGCTGGCCTCAGTCTTGTTAACCCACCAGTGGTAACTGTATGATGTATTGGATACAAAATGGTCAATTTTTCCAAAAGTGCAAACTTTGCAGCAACCGGTCACAGTCTAGGACATACAGTAGAATAAGATGTGTTTCCTTCCAGTACAGTCTTCTAATTTGCTATGTCTTTTAATATTGCCTAATTACCTACTACTTACCCCCATCAGTGTTTGCATTGGATGCTTTAACGTAGGCTCTTTTAAGTGACCCCAATATTGTTGTATAGTCTGATGGTAATCTGAGATTGTCCACCTCCTGCCTCATTTGAACACAGGCTTCTCCTCTGTTCCTCCCCAATGCTTTACACTTCGGCTCCACTTGTTCAGACTGGCTACTTTGTATAATCACAAGCTCGCCACAATCTCAGGGCATGGAAATGCAATTTCAATTGCAGCATAAAACATATATGAAATGTACTATACTGTGGCAAATAGACCGCAATAAGAAGGGTCCTGGAGATAAGATGATATTTTAGCAGACTGGTCCTTTCAAATATAAGTGTATCTAGTAAATGCCTTAATAACAGCAAGCTACCGGGGGCTATTGCACCCACTGAATAGTCCCATGAACTCACGGGGGCAAATAAGAGTATAAGATTGTGTCGAATGATTTGATTGTCTCCATAGCACTTTGCTTGAGAAGGCGTTGTGGAGCCAGTCTCAGAATCTCTTCCAATCTCCTGTCCAAATGTTAAATGCAATTCATCCTGATAGTACACCTCGCGCTATCTGTGATTTTCTTTAAAGGACTGCAGCAAAACCTGCTGCATTATCTCTGAAAGTTATCGTAATGCAAAAAAATAGAACACATTCAGCACTGCTACATGTGGAAATACATTCGCATAGATTATTGTAGAAGCAGTAAAACATATTCTGCATGCAGAATGCAATAATTCACATGAGTCCCTGTCCTACAATAGGGAGAATTTCAGAGGAAACTAGTTTACCCATGAGTATGCTTGTGAAGTGTGGGGGGGAACGGAGAAGCCTAGGGAAATCCATGCAAACACAAGTGGAAGATATAAAATTTAGGTGTCTGGCAGCGCCTTACTCCCCTCTCCCCATAAAGACACATGCATGCCGTATTACAGTGAATTCTGAGATCCGGAAATAAATAGGCTTAACAAGGCTTCATAAAAACGTTTACTAAACTATGATGAAAGATATATACAAAAGATGACATACAAAGTAAAGTAAGCAACAGCCAACAAAGCTGTGAACAAGCATCCATGTGTATAGAAGTGAAAGGACAGATATCTGATGGCCTGTAGGCCGACAGCTACTGTATCTCATGTCTATGGCCAGCAAAAAACTATAGTCAAACATGGCGCTGTCAGCTAATAAAACACGCTGTTCCATGATTATCCTTCTATCCACATTTAGTGAGGGTTTCGGTGTTATTGATAGAGAGACTCGAAAATTCCAGTAAAATCAATAGCATCCCTAGCTGATAACATCTGACCTCGCCCGTGTTATGCCAGCCTCCTTTATGTATGCCATGTTTTGAGTAGTGAAAACAATGGGCATACTGATATTCCTCAAACACTCGTCAACGATATAGTGAAGGCATTGGTGCCAAACCATAAGCGGAAGTGATATAATAATGTGGTTTGTGTAGTTGTGGTCACATACAAGGTATGGAACATCATTTCTGGAGCATAGTAGCAGGTTAAATATGGATGTTCATATATCCTTATTACATCTACATATGGTCAATGACGCTAATTATACATAATGACTTGATATCTCAAGGTATGTAGGATAAGCTACCTGTTGATTCAGCGTGTTCTAGGTATGATCTTTGGTACAAGTTACAATCACATGCATCTTAGAGCTCTAACCAGATATCCTGAGATATGAATGAACACCCAATTAGGGCTGCACTGATGGAAAAACTGTATATTGCTCCAAAAGGTGATCCCTATTAGCTACAAAGCCCAGTGTATTCAGTTCTTGTCACCGAATCGTCTTCAGGCTGCTTCCTGTTGATGATTTCAGGACTTTACCAGTCATCTGCCCCTCCCTGCAGTGGCTGGAGTTGGCATCGCCCATGACTTTCATGCTGCTGCATAGAGTACAGCTGCAGCCTGTCCTGTGCCTTAGACCTCCGTCTCTAGCATCTTGCCTACAGTTTAGAATGATCTATGTAAGTTCAGCTTCTGTTGGATGTGATCTAATTACACCACCCCAAGCAGTGATTTCTTCAGTCGTAAACTTCATTATTGTCTTCTGGAATGCAGTTTAGAGGATGCTTTTGGGAAACATAAGAACCGTTTTACTGTTGGCTAGGTGAAAAGGTGGTGGGAATAATTTCATGTACCTGCTGGAATTTCTCTTTAAAGGTGTCTTCCTGTAAGAACATTGATCAACAATTCACTGGATGGGTGTTAAGGGTACTTTCACACTAGCGCTTTTTGAATCCGGCAGGCAATTCCGTCGCCGGAACTGCCCGCCGGATCCGGAAAAACGTATGAAAACGGATTACATTTGAATCTTGATCAGGATTCTGATCACAATGAAAAAATGCATTGGAAAAAATGGATCCGCCATTTATGGACTTTAACTTTTTTTCACATTTTTCGGGTTTAACATGCAAAAGCCGAATCCGGTTTGACGGAACACACAGCATTAATGCAAGTCAATGGGAAAAATGCCAGGATCCGGCGTTCAGTCAAAGTGTTCCAGATTTTCTGGCCGGAGGTAAAAATACTACATGCTACGGTTTTCTGAAAAGCCTGATCAGTAAAAAAGACTGAACTGAAGACATCCTGAGGCATCCTGAACGGATTGCTCTCCATCCAGAATGCATGGGGAGAAAACTGATCAGTTCTTTTCCGGATTTGAGCCCCTAGGACAGAACTCAGCGCCGGGAAAGAAAAACGCTAGTGTGAAAGTGCCCTAAGGGTTTGATCCTTGGGGATTTGATTTGACCCTAGTGATCCTAAAAACAGGGTTCCCGAGTTTCCTCTGTGTATGGAAGGGTACTGCAGATGTGTGACCACTGCTCCTTTCACTTCTGACGGACTGACGTGGTAGACATGGTGACACATGAAGTCATTATGTAATCCAGGTCTCACCCTTTAGGCCCTCATACAAATTACTGTATTATTGGCCAAATTCTCAGAGAACAGCAGGCTCGGCCAACAGTCTAAAGTGCATAGTGACTCTCCTCCAAAATCATTAATATTTTTACCTGATCTTTTTACGTCTCCACCAGAAGTGTCTGACAGCGGCTTTCTCCTCTCTCTCCATTGAATACACATACACGTTCAGCTGAACCAAATGTCTGACTGTATGGGGAAGTCGGGAGAGATAGCTGTCGGAGGAACAAGCGTTCGGCTGACAGCTATTGAATGTGTATGGCTGGATTTACTCTGTTGTCCTGCTCTAGGAAGATATTAGCCTGGTTAATGTAGAGTTGTATGTATTAATAATAGAAGCTTTTGTTTGGCAGGTTTTATGCCTTCATCTAAGAGACTTCTAATAATGACAATATGAAAGTATATCTATTAAAACAAGTTCAAAGGTAAACGCGTTAGGTCTAGACTTAGCAATCCATTGTAGCACAAAGCCCTAGATAAAGTGTTTGTTTAAGAGACACAAAGCCTTTCACAAGGTGGTTTTCATGTACTGTAGCTTTGATTTGAGCCTTTTTACTATTGTACCTCCTTTATTGAAATGCATTTCTATGGTTAATTTAGTAAGTTCTGATAACCCCTTGAAGATTCCAAAGACAATCGGGATGTCCTTCAAGAAATGTGTATTTTTAATTGTCCCTAGTCCATCAGTCAACAAACACATTTCATGAAGCTAAGTACAGTACCTATGTATGTACATACACTACTCTGTAGACCAGGGGTACTCAAGCATTTACCAGTGTCTGCCATCAGGTCAAGGATAACAATACCGGTGGCGCGTAACACACTGGAAGCCAAGCCTCGAATCCCATCCAATCCCCTTTGTGCCCCCCCACACAGTAATTGTGCCCAAACACAATACAAATGTCCTCTTAATGCCACCTACATTGATGTGCCTTACCATACAGTATGATGCCCCTTTAGTACCCCCCACATAGTAGGATGTTCCTAAATTCATGTCCACTAGGATGTCCATTAAGTGTATCCCACACAGCGATGACCTCTTAAATTGCCCCTCAACACAAATGAATGTCTCTTTAAGTGGTACCCACACAGTAATGCCCCTTAAAGGGAACCTGTCACCAGGATTTTGTGTATAGAGCTGAGGACATGGGTTGCTAGATGGACGCTAGCACATCTGCAATACCCAGTCCCCATAGCTCTGTGTGCTTTTATTGTGTAAAAAAAACGATTTGATACATATGCAAATTAACCTGAGATGAGTCCTGTCCCTGACTCATCTCACATACAGGACTCATCTCAGGTTAATTTGCATATGTATCAAATCAGGTTTTTTTACACAATAAAAGCACACAGAGCTATGGGGACTGGGTATTGCAGATGTGCTAGCGTCCATCTAGCAACCCATGTCCTCAGCACACCATGATGTACAATATACAGTATAACCCCTACACCATGCTATGTAATATACATTATAATCCATACACCATGCCGTACAATATGCATGTATAATCCCTACACCATGCAGTACAGAATGCATTATAATCCATACACCATGCCGTATAATATACATTATAATCCCTGCACCATGCTGTATAATATACAGTATAGTTCATACACCATGCTGTACAGTATACACTCATTTATGATTTAATTACATTTTTCATTAGAGTAATCGTTTGTTGGCAGTATATCATTATGAAAACAGGGATGTGATGCCAGCAAATCTGAAACGGTATGTGCCAAATAATAGCATAAACCATTATTAGGTCACATACTGTGCCAATGACTGCTAAACAAGCACTGACTGACATGCTCTATATTCAGGCAAAAGGATCTTTAAAAATCCCATAAGGCCCTTTTACATGGGCCTGTCATCATTCGATTCATCATTGGATTGGAACACCCAACTGATCAAACTTTTGTTTGTCAGCTGATGGATCTTTTATGTTAACCTAAAATATTGTTTGGAGCAAACAGAGGAAGTGCTGCCGACAACTTGCAAACTGTATGGGGGATGAATGATCGTACTAATGATTTTTTATTCCCTTAACATTTTGCTTTGGGCCCACGTAAAAGGCCTTTTAAACAAGCACTGATGAACTTGTTATATCATCAAGCAGCTCAAATTAGTTGTTGCTTCGTAAAGTGATGGCTGCACCAGCATGGTGAGGTCTCGAGACCCAGGAAATGTCTTAGCAACCATAAATATGAGTAAGACCTTTCCTTGGGTATGTCTGCTTATGTGGCCCAAAGGGGGGCCCATAAATTTGGTTATGATCATACAAAGGTCTATATACAGTTACCTTGCTATGATTGGAAAAATTATTTTATGGCAAAAAAAAAAAAAAAAATAAATTTTTAAGGGGTATTCCTATCTCAAACATTTTTAACCAGGATATGCCATAGATGTCTGACGGATGTGGGTCACAATCATCGGGGGAATGGTTTTCCTACGAAAAGATCAATTATTAGCTTCCCCAATGTCTATCGTTGTACGTATATACATTTTTTTTTAAACTTGGTATACAACACATGTTATTTTTTATTTTTTTTGTAATTGCAGATGTGAATTGCCATTTTAAGGGAACATTTTTGCCTTTGGCCAATATTCCATAGGTAGCGGAAAAAACGGTATCAATGATTGCATTTTAAGATGCCTTGACCTCTGTACTTGTCAAGTAAAATAGTTACTGGGTGAACTGGAATGGATTAAGTGAAATGTGGTCATGACATAATAGTGGAAGGATTTTCTGATTCATTCACTCATAAAAACTGCTGAAAATAACTCGGTCTTCAATGAATCAACCTTAGAAGGTAGGAAAGTAGGAGGCCAAGTCATCGTGAATAAGACGAACGCCGTGCCTTTGTATGACGGGTGGTTGTGTAGGTGAAATTGTAAGAGGCTGGATTCCACAGATTATTGTTAATGATGGAAACTTCTTATTGTGTGGAATGTTCGAGATCATCCATAGGCTTGATTCAGAAAAGCATAAACCCTGAGAAATTGCTTAGTGCTTTAGCAACGTTCCAGTGGGAGGCACTAGGTACCAAGGGAAGTATATTGCGGCAATAAAAAGTACTTAGTTTAATAAGAAAAATGAAGAGTGTAAGGACCCCAGTTGTTAAAAAGATTGCAAAACTGAACACTCTAAGCACTAGCCAAGTACTATGGTGTTTTCCGATACTCAGATACCCCCAGGACTTTAGCACAACAGAAAGAGTTCCGGCAGGAGCTTCCATAGCACATATCTACTCCTGCCTGTGCCCACTCCTCTAAAGCACATCTATGCCAGGCTTTAGGTACGTCTTAAAGTGGTTGTGCCATAAACTACTTTTCACTCCTTGGATTTATATATATATATATATATATTTATATATATATATATATTTTTTAATTTTTTTATTTACCTCGTTTACAGTTTTCTCCTTTCCCCCATGCTTGAATCTTACTTCCTGGTTTGTCATGTGACTGCTGTCCTATCATGCCTTACGTCAGTGAGATGTATCCAGACATCAGCAGATCATGTGACAGTAACCACACCCCTTGTTCTTACCAATGAGGCTTATTACGCACTATATCATAAGGTTCCAATATGAAATTTATATTTACCTGCTCCCCGCCACCACAGTCCTGTACACTGGCACCTGTGGTGTCCATCTTCCAGTACCCGGCTTGTTTACTTCCCACTGGGCATGGTCACCTGCTCCACTGAAGCCAATGATTGGCTTCAGCTGTAACATGCTGGCTGCAACAGAGCAGGTGATCGTGTCCAGCGGAAAGTAAGTAAGCCAGGGGTCAGAGGTCTACAGAACTGATAATATCTGACCAATAGTTGAAGATACACCTTTTCTTGTATGCCCGGTTAGGCTACTTTGCCATTATGGTCCTGTTGAGAGATCAAGCTGTGACATTTTTTACTTTTCTTTCAGGAAAGATGAGTACTGCAGATTCCAACAGACAGAACCTCCTAAAACAGATGAAAGTGCGGACAAAGTTTAAGAAGGACAAGAGCTGGATACATCAACAAAGCTCAGAAGATGAGAGAGATGAAATCCCCAGCCCAATGTAAGAAATTCTCACTGCCACAAGAAAGAGTAAAGCAGTCACATTTAGTCACTGACTAGCGAAAGGCACCTTCTTGAAAGAAGTTTGCAAAGAAATCTGCCCATCTAAATGTGCCCCCGATCACCCGGTGAATGAGCAAAGCGCTCGTTTATCGGGTGACCCTGTCGTTAGTGTAGGCACTAGGGGTGAGGGAATCGAGCTTTAGATCCAAGATCCGAAGTCGATTCATTCAAAAAAATGTTTTTAATGCTGTACTACCTGTCTCTGTATGGCATTAAAATGTATGTCCTTCAGTGAGGCAAGAATAGTTAAGTCTGAAGTTGCTCGAGAATTTGGTGAATAACTTCGAGCTTCGATTCTACCACTACAAAAACATTTTAAAATAGGAATCTGAAGTCTTCGGTACTGAGGTACCAGCAGGTACCTGAGCCAACTTCAGATTCCTGTTTTAAAATGTTTTCAAAGTCGTAGAATCGATGCCCGATGTTATTCACCAAAGTCTTGCGCAACCTCGAACTTAACGAACTTTGCCTCGCCGAAGCACATACGTCTTAATGCTATATGACAGGTCTCAGTACAGCATTAAAACAAAGTTTATGAACAAATCGACATCGGATCTTGGATCCGAAGCTCGATTCGCTCTCCCGTAGTAGGCACATAAATTAACGTTTCTGGGCAGCAGATTGTGCTGCCTAAACAGCGATCTGCTGCCCAGAAACAATGCAGCTGTATGAGGACAAAAGATCACAACAGAGATCCCTCATCCTCATATTGTGAAGGAGATTGCTGCAAAGGTCTCCTTCACTGAACTAGCAGCCAACTGTAGGGAAGGAACGTTTTGTTCCTGACAATCGGCTTTAGCCTGTCCCGTGTAAAGCCGCCTTTAGACTAGACAATCTATAGGTGCTCCAGAATCATCATCTCATACATCTGGTGCAATTTAGGACTGTTTACGTTTACACTGTCCTACTTTTAGACAGTATTAAAGTCTCTTTACATGAGACGACAGATCAGCAGACAATCGCCTGCTCGTCCGCGGAGGAGAGCTATGCATTTACATGCAGTGATCTCCTCCACAGTATAGGGAGGAGTGATCTCTCATGCCATCGCTCTTCCCCATACTGATTGGTTGTTTGCCGGCAGCAGATCGTGTTTACATAGCACAACCTGCTGCCAGTAAATGATAACTGTTGTGTGCACACAAACAATTTAATTAACCTTCAGTGTTCTCATTCATTTAAATGTTGTTTTTCTCTTTCTTAGGTCCCCACAACTGAAGTCACTCGAAGGCAGGAAATTTGTTTGGTCTCCAACTCCAGATTCAAAGCCTGAGAGGTAATTATACATCTCTAAATGCATATAGATGTACAAAAAACATCATCTCAGGATAGCAATACAATTTGGTTCACACTTCAGTTATTTGGTCAGTTATTTCCACCAGTTATTATGAGTCCAAACCAGGTGTGGGTCAGAAACACAGAACAGGAGCAGATCTTTCCACTATACGGCTTTCCACTACTCTGAGTCGGCTTCACTACTGGTTTTGGCTCATAAATTACTGATAGAAATAACTGAAGTGTAAACACGGCCTAACATCTGAAGCCTCTGAAATCTTGAATTTTTAAACTTTTCTAATGCTAAGATCTAGTGTACAACATTAAAGGGGTTCTCTTTGCTACAACTGAATGTCACAGAGGGGGCTACCCTGCTCTAAAGCACCGCTCTGGTGACCTCGAGCCATCTATCTATTATGTGGTCACCGCCAAATACTACATTTGTCTGGTTGGCTTTCGTCAACCACAAAGCATATTGTCTTGGGTAATAAGTAGGGATGAGCGAACTCGAACTGTATAGTTCGGGTTCGTACCGAATTTTGGGGTGTCCGTGACACGGACCCGAACCCGGACATTTTCGTAAAAGTCCGGGTTCGGGTTCGGTGTTCGTCGCTTTCTTGGCGCTTTTGTGACGCTTTCTTGGCGCTTTTTGAAAGGCTGCAAAGCAGCCAATCAACAAGCGTCATACTACTTGCCCCAAGAGGCCATCACAGCCATGCCTACTATTGGCATGGCTGTGATTGGCCAGAGCACCATGTGACCCAGCCTCTATTTAAGCTGGAGTCACATAGCGCCGCCCGTCACTCTGCTCTGATTAGCGTAGGGAGAGGTTGCGGCTGCGACAGTAGGGCGAGATTAGGCAGATTAACTCCTCCAAAGGACTTGATTAACTGATCGATCTGCAGCTGTGGATCATTGAGCTGCTGATCCTCAATTGCTCACTGTTTTTAGGCTGCCCAGACCGTTTGTCAGTCACATTTTTCTGGGGTGATCGGCGGCCATTTTGTGTCTTGTGGTGCGCCAGCACAAGCTGCGACCAAGTGCATTTAACCCTCAATGGTGTGGTTGTTTTTTGGCTAAAGCCTACATCAGGGTGAAGCTGTCACACCAAGTGCATTTAACCAGCAATAGTCTGTTCATTTTTTGGCCATATACTAAATCAGGGGCAAGCTGCGCCTGTCACCAAGTGCATTTAACCCTCAATGGTGTGGTTGTTTTTTGGCTAAAGCCTACATCAGGGTGAAGCTGTCACACCAAGTGCATTTAACCAGCAATAGTCTGTTCATTTTTTGGCCATATACAAAATCAGGGGCAAGCTGCGCCTGTCACCAAGTGCATTTAACCCTCAATGGTGTGGTTGTTTTCTGGCTAAAGCCTACATCAGGGTGAAGCTGTCACACCAAGTGCATTTAACCAGCAATAGTCTGTTTATTTTTTGGCCATATACTACATCAGGGGCAAGCTGCGCCCGTCACCAAGTGCATTTAACCCTCAGTAGTGTGGTTGGTCAAGCTGTGACACCAAGTGCATTTAACCAGCAATAGTCTGTTCATTTTTTGGCCATATACTACATCAGGGGCAAGCTGCGCCCGTCACCAAGTGCATTTAACCAGCAATAGTGTGGTTATTTTTTGGCCATATCCCAGTCTAATTCTGTCACTAAATCCATACCGGTCACCCAGCGCCTAAATACTAGGCCTCAAATTTATATCCCGCTAAATCTCTCGTTACCGCTGTCCTGTTGTAGCTGGGAAAGTTATTTAGTGTCCGTCAAAGCACATTTTTTGTTCTGGGTTGAAGTACAATTCCCAATTTAGCAATTTCATAATTTAGTGGTTTCTGCTATATCAGAGCTATTTGAAATCTATCCCTAAAAGGGTATATAATATTCAAGGTGCACATTGGGTCATTCAGAATAACTTCACACACACCCGCTACTGTGTATTTTCAAGTCTAATTCTGTCACTAAACCCATACCTGTCACCCAGCGCCTAAATACTAGGCCTCAAATTTATATCCTGCTAAATCTCTCGTTACCGCTGTCCTGTTGTAGCTGGGAAAGTTATTTAGTGTCCGTCAAAGCACATTTTTTGTTCTGGGTTGAAATACAATTCCCAATTTAGCAATTTCATAATTTAGTGGTTTCTGCTATATCAGAGCTATTTGAAATCTATCCCTAAAAGGGTAGATCATATTGAAGGTGCACATAGGGTCATTCAGAATAACTTCACACACACCCGCTACTGTGTATTTCCAAGTCTAATTCTGTCACTAAACCCATACCTGTCACCCAGCGCCTAAATACTAGGCCTCAAATTTATATCCCGCTAAATCTCTCGTTACCGCTGTCCTGTTGTAGCTGGGAAAGTTATTTAGTGTCCGTCAAAGCACATTTTTTGTTCTGGGTTGAAGTACAATTCCCAATTTAGCAATTTCATAATTTAGTGGTTTCTGCTATATCAGAGCTATTTGAAATCTATCCCTAAAAGGGTATATAATATTCAAGGTGCACATTGGGTCATTCAGAATAACTTCACACACACCCGCTACTGTGTATTTCCAAGTCTAATTCTGTCACTAAACCCATACCTGTCACCCAGCGCCTAAATACTAGGCCTCAAATTTATATCCTGCTAAATCTCTCGTTACCGCTGTACTGTTGTTGCTTGGAAAGATATTTAGTGTCCGTCAAAGCACATTTTTTGTTCTGGGTTGAAGTACAATTCCCAATTTAGCAATTTCATAATTTAGTGGTTTCTGCTATATCAGAGCTATTTGAAATCTATCCCTAAAAGGGTATATAATATTCAAGGTGCACATTGGGTCATTCAGAATAACTTCACACACACCCGCTACTGTGTATTTTCAAGTCTAATTCTGTCACTAAACCCATACCTGTCACCCAGCGCCTAAATACTAGGCCTCAAATTTATATCCTGCTAAATCTCTCGTTACCGCTGTCCTGTTGTAGCTGGGAAAGTTATTTAGTGTCCGTCAAAGCACATTTTTTGTTCTGGGTTGAAATACAATTCCCAATTTAGCAATTTCATAATTTAGTGGTTTCTGCTATATCAGAGCTATTTGAAATCTATCCCTAAAAGGGTAGATCATATTGAAGGTGCACATAGGGTCATTCAGAATAACTTCACACACACCCGCTACTGTGTATTTCCAAGTCTAATTCTGTCACTAAACCCATACCTGTCACCCAGCGCCTAAATACTAGGCCTCAAATTTATATCCCGCTAAATCTCTCGTTACCGCTGTCCTGTTGTAGCTGGGAAAGTTATTTAGTGTCCGTCAAAGCACATTTTTTGTTCTGGGTTGAAGTACAATTCCCAATTTAGCAATTTCATAATTTAGTGGTTTCTGCTATATCAGAGCTATTTGAAATCTATCCCTAAAAGGGTATATAATATTCAAGGTGCACATTGGGTCATTCAGAATAACTTCACACACACCCGCTACTGTGTATTTCCAAGTCTAATTCTGTCACTAAACCCATACCTGTCACCCAGCGCCTAAATACTAGGCCTCAAATTTATATCCTGCTAAATCTCTCGTTACCGCTGTACTGTTGTTGCTGGGCAAGATATTTAGTGTCCGTCAAAGCACATTTTTTGTTCTGGGTTGAAATACAATTCCCAATTTAGCAATTTCATAATTTAGTGGTTTCTGCTATATCAGAGCTATTTGAAATCTATCCCTAAAAGGGTATATAATATTCAAGGTGCACATTGGGTCATTCAGAATAACTTCACACACACCCGCTACTGTGTATTTCCAAGTCTAATTCTGTCACTAAACCCATACCTGTCACCCAGCGCCTAAATACTAGGCCTCAAATTTATATCCTGCTAAATCTCTCGTTACCGCTGTACTGTTGTTGCTGGGCAAGATATTTAGTGTCCGTCAAAGCACATTTTTTGTTCTGGGTTGAAATACAATTCCCAATTTAGCAATTTCATAATTTAGTGGTTTCTGCTATATCAGAGCTATTTGAAATCTATCCCTAAAAGGGTATATAATATTCAAGGTGCACATTGGGTCATTCAGAATAACTTCACACACACCCGCTACTGTGTATTTCCAAGTCTAATTCTGTCACTAAACCCATACCTGTCACCCAGCGCCTAAATACTAGGCCTCAAATTTATATCCTGCTAAATCTCTCGTTACCGCTGTACTGTTGTTGCTGGGCAAGATATTTAGTGTCCGTCAAAGCACATTTTTTGTTCTGGGTTGAAATACAATTCCCAATTTAGCAATTTCATAATTTAGTGGTTTCTGCTATATCAGAGCTATTTGAAATCTATCCCTAAAAGGGTATATAATATTCAAGGTGCACATTGGGTCATTCAGAATAACTTCACACACACCCGCTACTGTGTATTTCCAAGTCTAATTCTGTCACTAAACCCATACCTGTCACCCAGCGCCTAAATACTAGGCCTCAAATTTATATCCTGCTAAATCTCTCGTTACCGCTGTACTGTTGTTGCTGGGCAAGATATTTAGTGTCCGTCAAAGCACATTTTTTGTTCTGGGTTGAAATACAATTCCCAATTTAGCAATTTCATAATTTAGTGGTTTCTGCTATATCAGAGCTATTTGAAATCTATCCCTAAAAGGGTATATAATATTCAAGGTGCACATTGGGTCATTCAGAATAACTTCACACACACCCGCTACTGTGTATTTCCAAGTCTAATTCTGTCACTAAACCCATACCTGTCACCCAGCGCCTAAATACTAGGCCTCAAATTTATATCCTGCTAAATCTCTCGTTACCGCTGTACTGTTGTTGCTGGGCAAGATATTTAGTGTCCGTCAAAGCACATTTTTTGTTCTGGGTTGAAATACAATTCCCAATTTAGCAATTTCATAATTTAGTGGTTCCTGCTATATCAGAGCTATTTGAAATCTATCCCTAAAAGGGTATATAATATTCAAGGTGCACATAGGGTCATTCAGAATAACTTCACACACACGCTTCTGTGCATTTCCAAGTCTAATTCTGTCACTAAATCCATACCGGTCACCCAGCGCCTAAATACTAGGCCTCAAATTTATATCCCGCTGAATTTGAATACAATACATTGGGCCAAATAATATATTTGTTGTTGTGGTGAACCATAACAATGAGAAAAACATCTAGTAAGGGACGCGGACGTGGACATGGTCGTGGTGGTGTTAGTGGACCCTCTGGTGCTGGGAGAGGACGTGGCCGTTCTGCCACATCCACACGTCCTAGTGTACCAACTACCTCAGGTCCCAGTAGCCGCCAGAATTTACAGCGATATATGGTGGGGCCCAATGCCGTTCTAAGGATGGTAAGGCCTGAGCAGGTACAGGCATTAGTCAATTGGGTGGCCGACAGTGGATCCAGCACGTTCACATTATCTCCCACCCAGTCTTCTGCAGAAAGCGCACAGATGGCGCCTGAAAACCAACCCCATCAGTCTGTCACATCACCCCCATGCATACCAGGGAAACTGTCTCAGCCTCAAGTTATGCAGCAGTCTCTTATGCTGTTTGAAGACTCCGCTGGCAGGGTTTCCCAAGGGCATCCACCTAGCCCTTCCCCAGCGGTGAAAGACATAGAATGCACTGACGCACAACCACTTATGTTTCCTGATGATGAGGACATGGGAATACCACCTCAGCATGTCTCTGATGATGACGAAACACAGGTGCCAACTGCTGCGTCTTTCTGCAGTGTGCAGACTGAACAGGAGGTCAGGGATCAAGACTGGGTGGAAGACGATGCAGGGGACGATGAGGTCCTAGACCCCACATGGAATGAAGGTCGTGCCACTGACTTTCACAGTTCGGAGGAAGAGGCAGTGGTGAGACCGAGCCAACAGCGTAGCAAAAGAGGGAGCAGTGGGCAAAAGCAGAACACCCGCCGCCAAGAGACTCCGCCTGCTACTGACCGCCGCCATCTGGGACCGAGCACCCCAAAGGCAGCTTCAAGGAGTTCCCTGGCATGGCACTTCTTCAAACAATGTGCTGACGACAAGACCCGAGTGGTTTGCACGCTGTGCCATCAGAGCCTGAAGCGAGGCATTAACGTTCTGAACCTGAGCACAACCTGCATGACCAGGCACCTGCATGCAAAGCATGAACTGCAGTGGAGTAAACACCTTAAAACCAAGGAAGTCACTCAGGCTCCCCCTGCTACCTCTTCTGCTGCTGCCGCCTCGGCCTATTCTGCTGCTGCCGCCTCGGCCTCTTCCTCCGCCTCTGGAGGAACGTTGGCACCTGCCGCCCAGCAAACAGGGGATGTACCACCAACACCACCACCACCACCTCCGTCACCAAGCATCTCAACCATGTCACACGCCAGCGTTCAGCTCTCCATCTCACAAACATTTGATAGAAAGCGTAAATTCCCACCTAGCCACCCTCGATCCCTGGCCCTGAATGCCAGCATTTCTAAACTACTGGCCTATGAAATGCTGTCATTTAGGCTGGTGGACACAGACAGCTTCAAACAGCTCATGTCGCTTGCTGTCCCACAGTATGTTGTTCCCAGCCGGCACTACTTCTCCAAGAGAGCCGTGCCTTCCCTGCACAACCAAGTATCCGATAAAATCAAGTGTGCACTGCGCAACGCCATCTGTAGCAAGGTCCACCTAACCACAGATACGTGGACCAGTAAGCACGGCCAGGGACGCTATATCTCCCTAACTGCACACTGGGTAAATGTAGTGGCAGCTGGGCCCCAGGCGGAGAGCTGTTTGGCGCACGTCCTTCCGCCGCCAAGGATCGCAGGGCAACATTCTTTGCCTCCTGTTGCCACCTCCTCCTTCTCGGCTTCCTCCTCCTCTTCTTCCACCTGCTCATCCAGTCAGCCACACACCTTCACCACCAACTTCAGCACAGCCCGGGGTAAACGTCAGCAGGCCATTCTGAAACTCATATGTTTGGGGGACAGGCCCCACACCGCACAGGAGTTGTGGCGGGGTATTGAACAACAGACCGACGAGTGGTTGCTGCCGGTGAGCCTCAAGCCCGGCCTGGTGGTGTGTGATAATGGGCGAAATCTCGTTGCAGCTCTGGGACTAGCCAATTTGACGCACATCCCTTGCTTGGCGCATGTGCTGAATTTGGTGGTGCAGAAGTTCATTCACAACTACCCCGACATGTCAGAGCTGCTGCATAAAGTGCGGGCCGTCTGTTCGCGCTTCCGGCGTTCACATCCTGCCGCTGCTCGCCTGTCTGCGCTACAGCGTAACTTCGGCCTTCCCGCTCACCGCCTCATATGCGACGTGCCCACCAGGTGGAACTCCACCTTGCACATGCTGGACAGACTGTGCGAGCAGCAGCAGGCCATAGTGGAGTTTCAGCTGCAGCACGCACGGGTCAGTCGCACTACAGAACAGCACCACTTCACCACCAATGACTGGGCCTCCATGCGAGACCTGTGTGCCCTGTTGCGCTGTTTCGAGTACTCCACCAACATGGCCAGTGGCGATGACACCGTTATCAGCGTTACAATACCACTTCTATGTCTCCTTGAGAAAACACTTAGGGCGATGATGGAAGAGGAGGTGGCCCAGGAGGAGGAGGAGGAGGAGGAGGAAGAGGGGTCATTTTTAGCACTTTCAGGCCAGTCTCTTCGAAGTGACTCAGAGGGAGGTTTTTGGCAACAGCAGAGGCCAGGTACAAATGTGGCCAGCCAGGGCCCACTACTGGAGGACGAGGAGGACGAGGATGAGGAGGAGGTGGAGGAGGATGAGGATGAAGCATGGTCACAGCGGGGTGGCACCCAACGCAGCTCGGGTCCATCACTGGTGCGTGGCTGGGGGGAAAGGCAGGACGATGACGATACGCCTCCCACAGAGGACAGCTTGTCCTTACCCCTGGGCAGCCTGGCACACATGAGCGACTACATGCTGCAGTGCCTGCGCAACGACAGCAGAGTTGCCCACATTTTAACCTGTGCGGACTACTGGGTTGCCACCCTGCTGGATCCACGCTACAAAGACAATGTGCCCACCTTACTTCCTGCACTGGAGCGTGATAGGAAGATGCGCGAGTACAAGCGCACGTTGGTAGACGCGCTACTGAGAGCATTCCCAAATGTCACAGGGGAACAAGTGGAAGCCCAAGGCCAAGGCAGAGGAGGAGCAAGAGGTCGCCAAGGCAGCTGTGTCACGGCCAGCTCCTCTGAGGGCAGGGTTAGCATGGCAGAGATGTGGAAAACTTTTGTCAACACGCCACAGCTAACTGCACCACCACCTGATACGCAACGTGTTAGCAGGAGGCAACATTTCACTAACATGGTGGAACAGTACGTGTGCACACCCCTCCACGTACTGACTGATGGTTCGGCCCCATTCAACTTCTGGGTCTCTAAATTGTCCACGTGGCCAGAGCTAGCCTTTTATGCCTTGGAGGTGCTGGCCTGCCCGGCAGCCAGCGTTTTGTCTGAACGTGTATTCAGCACGGCAGGGGGCGTCATTACAGACAAACGCAGCCGCCTGTCTACAGCCAATGTGGACAAGCTGACGTTCATAAAAATGAACCAGGCATGGATCCCACAGGACCTGTCCGTCCCTTGTCCAGATTAGACATTAACTACCTCCCCATAACCATATATTATTGGACTCCAGGGCACTTCCTCATTCAATCCTATTTTTATTTTCATTTTACCATTATATTGCAAGGCTACCCAAAGTTGAATGAACCTCTCCTCTGCCTGTGTGCTAGGCCTAAATATATGCCAATGGATTGTTGCAGTGGTGGCTGACGTGAAGCCTCATTCTCTGCTATGACATGCAGACTGATTCTCTGGTGACATGAAGCCAGATTGTCTGTTACGGGACCTCTCTCCTCTGCCTGGGTGCTGGGCCTAAATTTATGACAATGGACTGTTGCAGTGGTGGGTGACGTGAAGCCTCATTCTCTGCTATGACATGCAGACTGATTCTCTGCTGACATGAAGCCAGATTGTCTGTTACGGGACCTCTCTCCTCTGCCTGGGTGCTGGGCCTGAATTTATGACAGTGGACTGTTGCAGTGGTGGCTGACGTGAAGCCTGATTCTCTGCTATGATATGAAGACTGATTCTCTGCTGACATGAAGCCAGATTGTCTGTTACGGGACCTCTCTCCTCTGCCTGGGTGCCGGGGCCTAAATATCTGAGAATGGACTGTTCCAGTGGTGGGTAACGGGAAGCCAGATTCTCTGCTATGATATGAAGACTGATTCTCTGCTGACATGAAGCCAGATTGTCTGTTACGGGACCTCTCTCCTCTGCCTGGGTGCTGGGCCTAAATTTATGAAAATGGACTCTTACAGTGGTGGGTGACGTGAAGCCTGATTCTCTGCTATGACATGAAGACTGATTCTCTGCTGACATGAAGCCAGATTGTCTGTTACGGGACCTCTCTCCTCTGCCTGGGTGCCGGGGCCTAAATATCTGAGAATGGACTGTTCCAGTGGTGGGTGACGGGAAGCCAGATTCTCTGCTATGGAACCTCTCTCCAATTGATTTTGGTTAATTTTTATTTATTTAATTTTTATTTTAATTAATTTCCCTATCCACATTTGTTTGCAGGGGATTTACCTACATGTTGCTGCCTTTTGCAGCCCTCTAGCCCTTTCCTGGGCTGTTTTACAGCCGTTTTAGTGCCGAAAAGTTCGGGTCCCCATTGACTTCAATGGGGTTCGGGTTCGGGACGAAGTTCGGATCGGGTTCGGATCCCGAACCCGAACATTTCCGGGATGTTCGGCCGAACTTCTCGAACCCGAACATCCAGGTGTTCGCTCAACTCTAGTAATAAGCCTAACTACCTTTTGGTTATTTTTTTTATTTTTTTTAGGAATTCAGGAACATTTACAGCTAAAGAGGTTGTTATATCTTCTTCATCACCCAATGTTCAAACAAGCAACAAGTAAGACACAAGAAAACTGTTCATAGTTTTACCTTTCACCTCCAATCTATATCTGTACAATCTATATAAATGATAGATAGATAGATAGATAGATAGATAGATAGATAGATAGATAGATAGACAATAGCAATAGAGAGATGATAAATAGATAAGACAGACAGACAGATAGATAGATAGATAGATAGATAGATAGATAGATAGATAGATACATTAGGTAGTGACCTCTCCGTAGGAAACTTGGCCAAGTGTGTCTGTTGAATTTCAGCGGGGGGAAGGAGCGTAAGGGTCCTTTTACAGGGGCCGATGATTGGCAATGAACAACGATCACTACCAAGTGTAAATATGGTGTCAACACATGCCCCACCAAACGCTACAACAAATGATTGCCGAGCACCGACATGCCATATGGGCAATTGGCACTCATTAATGGCCAGAAATTTGCCAGGGTAAAATTACCCTTCAAGGCTCTTCGGCTGTCATTAATCTCCTATGATGAAACCCAAACTCAATACTTTAATCCTCCCCATCTGCATTCATGGACTATACCCATGCATATTACCCTGTTGGCCGAAACCCCTCAGACTGTATCACCAGCTATATCCTACATAGGTGTGATAACTGTATATAATGCCATATAGCCGTGGGTCATAAATGTACTTTTTCTATTTTATCAGGCAGTTCTCTTATAGTTCAACTGAGACAAAAAAATCACCGTCTACGACATCTCAGCCGTCACCACCACCATCGACCACTGGTGGCAGGTAGGTTACACAATAAAACATAAGTGCTCATTAAACAATTTAACTCTAAAGAAAGAAAAAAAAATCACATTAACTAGGGAAAGAACAGAACACTTACATGATGACCTCCTTTTCATCCGCCAATTCCCAGGTGCTGTCATCCAAGATAGCCACACCGCTTCTCAGACTGCGCCTGACACATACCCTGCATTTGGTAGCCGAAGACACTTCCTGTTGCCCTTGGATTGGCCAGCAGGGCTCACATGAACAGGGCTGGCCAATCCAGGCGTAGGACTGGACAAGTAAGAAGTAAAGAAGTATCTTGTGCAGATGAGAAGCGGTGTGGCCATCTTGGATGGTAGAAAAGGAGCCAAGAATTAGCGGATCTACAACAAAAAAATGAAAAAGAGGGCACCAGGTAAGTGCTCTGTTCATTCCACAGAAATGTTAATATTTTTTTTTAATCAGAGGGTTCTTTAACATGTGATCCCCATATATTCTTAAAAAGGGTTGTCGGCTTTGACAATCCTTTCTGGTTAGTGAATGTAGCAGCTGTATCAGCAAGTATTCGATTCCCCAGCAGCGCCACCGCAGGTGAAGGGAAGTATTGTACAATTCAAAGCATTTGACAAGCTATAGCCTGTATTGCCGGGATCCAGGGGCGGGTTAAGTGCATGATAGGCCCGGGGCTGTCTACCCAATTTGCCCCCCCCCCCCCTCCATTTTAGTTTTAGTTTTTTTTTTCCTGTATGAAGGGGCTGCGGTGTGGTTTGATAAATTACCCCAAAGGACCCTATAGTGTCTACAGCAATTATAATGTCCCCTAGAGTGCCCCAGTAATAATAACACCCTATATTGTGCTCCAGGTAATAATGCCTGTATAGAAACGCTCCCACACTGCCCCATATAGTAATTTACCCCCAAACTACCCCATATAGTAATTTTCCCCCACTGCCTCCCATATAGTAATTTCTTTCACACTGCCTCCCATGTAGTAATTCCCCCCACAAAGTAATTTGCCCCCCACACTGCCCCATCAAGTAATAACCCCACACACTGCCCCCCATTAGATAATTTGCCCTGACACTGCCATCCATTAAGTAAATTGCCCCGACACTGCCATCCATATAGTAATTTGCCCCCACACTGCCACCCATTAAGTAATTTGCCCCCACACTGCCCTTCATTAAGTAATTTGCCCCCACACTGCCCCATTAGATAATTTGCCCCGACACTGCCATCCATTGTCCATAATTTGCCCCCCACCGTATTAATTTCTCCACACTGTCCTCACAGTACTAATTCCCCCCATGGTAGTAATTTGCCCCCACAGCATTAAGTGTCCCCCACACTGCCCCTACAGTATTAATTATCCCTGCACTAGTAATAGGCCCCCACGTAGTAGTTTGCCCCCCACTGTCCCTTCAGTAATGTCCCCCAAAGTTGGCAGTTGACACACACCAAAAATAAATAAATAAAAACTAAGGGTCCATTCACACGTCCGTTGTTTCTTTCCTGATCTGTTCCGTTTTTTGCGGAACAGATCTGGACCAGATCTGGACCCATTCATTTTCAATGGGTCCTGAAAAAAAATTAGACATTGTGCTGTCCGTTTTTTTTCAGGACCCATTGAAAATGAATGGGTCCAGATCTGGTCCAGATCTGTTCCGCAAAAAACGGAACAGATCAGGAAAGAAACAACGGACGTGTGAATGGACCCTAATACTTACCTGTGTCCCAGTCAGCGCTCACTCGTAAATGGTTCAGGCGCGCAGCGCACACACACGTCAGTGTGCTGCGTTCGGGCACAGGCGCAATGACGTCATCACGCCCGCCTGCACCGGGATTTTACTACCGCATAGGCTTCAGGCCCCAATTATAATCCGCCACTCCCGGGATCAGCAACCTTCGGCACTCGAGCTGCAGTGAAACTATGACTCCCAGCATGCAAACATGCTCGGCTATTATTCTAACTCCCATAGCAGTGAATGGAGCGCTCTTGGAGTTGTAGTTTCTGAACAGCTGGCGTGCTGGACGTTACTGGTCCCTGCTTTATTATCTCCATGGCCAGATGTGTGGTACTCTGCTACATACTGCTATGAGTTGGAATAGAATATTTTCCTATGAACTTTATTTTTTTGTTGTTGTGGTATGTTACTGGGCTTGGGTAGCATGAGACATTTCCTACCTCACCCTTGCGGGCAGAGTTACTGGAATGTTGCACGTATTTTCCTAGCAGAAACCAGTTTTATTTAATTTGATGTTCTAATCTGAAGGTCCATCTTTCAATACTGCGTTGTTTTTAGATCCAATTCGGATTAATTTTTTTATATAAAGTTGCTATACCTGCAAATACGTCTAGGAAGAGCCTAAGATCTTACCGCATATTTTATTAAAGGGAATCTGTCAGCAGATCTGTCCCTATGACACTGGCTGACCTGTTACATGTGCAATTGGCAGCTGAAGGCATCGGTGTTGGTCCCATGTCCATATGTGCCTGCATTGCTGAGAAACATGATGTATTAATATATGTAGATGAGCCTCTAAGAGCAATATATGTAGATGAGCCTCTAAGAGCAATATATGTAGATGAGCCTCTAAAAAGCAATGGGGGCGTTACCGTTACACCTAGGGGCTCTGCTCTCTCTGCAACTGCCACACCCTCTGCACTTTGATTGACAGATCCAGGCACTGGAAATGTCATCACACTTGGTCCTGTCAATCAAAGTACAGAGAGCTCAGCAGTTGCAGAGAGAGCAGAACCTCTAGGTGTAATGACAACGCCCCCGTTGCTCCTAGAGATTCATTTGCATATATTAAAACATAATTTTTCTCAGCAATGCAGACACATGAACATGGGACCAGCACAGATGCCTTCAGCTGCCAAGTGCACATGTAACAGGTCAACCAGTGTCATAGGTAAAAAACTGCTGATAGATGCCCTTTAAGCATCGTACTTGATAGATCTTCCCCAAGTAATCAGAATATGGGGATCAAGGTTTGGCACAGTCAGTGGCGTAACTAGAGTTCTATGGGCCCCAGGGCAAACTTTGAACTGGCCCCCTCCCTCCCCTCGCCCACTATAGGTTTGAATTATATAAGTTTTGCCCCCTCTGTATATATATCTATTTGCCCCCTCTGTATATATTCCATTTTGCCCCATGTATATATATCCAGACCATTTTGCCCCCTGTACATATATATCCAGACCATTTTGCCCCCTGTATATATATATCCATTTTACCCCCCAGGGGGCAAAATGGAATATCTATAAAGAGGGGGGGGAATGGATATATATAGAGGGGGCAAAATGGAATATATACAGAGGGGACAAAATAAATATATATACAGGAGCCCTGTATATATCCATTTTGCCCCCTGTGTATATATTCCATTTTTTGCCCAATCTGTATATGTTAATTTTTTTCCTTATATTTTTGCCCCCGGGGCCGGGGCCCCGTGAAGGATTTGCTGCCATGTCAGGTGCCCCCCTGTGAGTCATGAAGCCCGTGGTGTGCACATTTAAAAAAAATAAAAATACTTACCTACTCTGAGAATGAGACTGGTCCTCTCCCGCCGTCTTGCTCTCACTCGCACAATCCCGGATATTAGTCTAACTGTTCTAGTAATTGAGTTTTCTTGTTTTGTGCAGGACAAATACTTCATACATCATAAGGTAAGTTATTTTCTTTAAAAAGTGAAGTCACACATAATATCAAAGTAAGATGGAGGGAATACCAAGCTCCCTACAAAAGGCTGGTGTATGAGAGGTGATCAAGCACCAGTGTATAGTCACCTTCTACTGTATATTACAGAAGTGCTGTTACGGTATGTTTTTGGCTTGTCTACAGGACATCAGCCCCTTGCATTTGACAGGGGTAGGTGGCTGTAGGTCACCAAAAGCCCCAAGAACCCTTCTTCACTTTTTGGTCCTCAAACGTTATGTAAATGTCCCTCAGCATAGTTCAACTTCTCTATGGCTTTCCAGCAAATTTCTCAAGAATGGCAATTTCACTGGTGGAGTATGGTCCACCAGTAGGGGCATATTGGCCATAGATCTTACAGGGAAATTTCCCGGTGAGCCAATGCCCAGGGGGCCGCATGGGCCTTCCTCATGGCCAGCCAGTGGAAGTTTTTGGGGATGTATTTTGTGCTGCTGGCAGTATCTTGTGTTGGACTGTGGTATTTGGCTCTGTTGGGGTGGTATCATGTGCCACAATATGGTATTGCTGGACCTGCCTTCCATCAATTTGGACCCAACTACAAAACTGGCCCACTTTAAGTTCCCAGTCCGCCCCTGTCCACCAGTAATAGTCATGGACATCCTTAGTGTACTCCCAGGGGCATAGCTAAAGGCTCATAGGCCCTTGTGCAAGAGTTTATCTTGGGCCCCCCTTCCCTCAGTGCTTTGTGGCCAGGGAAGCACATAGCCTTTGTGCTGCCTGAGGCAAAAATTGAAACGCCACCCCAACCCCCATGCCAAATTCTTGACCTAACCCCTACTCTCCAGCCAGAGGTGTAACTTGACCTCCATGTACTTTCTAAAATACCGGTGTTTTCCTATGTGGCGCAAGGGTCTTTTGGCCAACTTCTTGCAAACCTCTGCATCCTAGGCAGACCTGCTAAAGATAGCATACTTACCTGGTTCCCAGCTCCTTCACTCCCTGAGTTCTCAGCTCCCTTGCTCCCCACTGTCACCATCTGATTTGACACCGCTGCAGCCAATCGCTGTGATCTGCTGCCGTTTCATCGTGTCAGTTGGTCATGTGACGCAAGGGGAGCAGGTGACCACTGCAGCCGGTGATTGGCTGCAGCGTTGTCAAAGCATGTGTTGACAGCGGGTGGCCCGAGTGAGGGAGATGAGGCCGGAGAGTGATGGAGCCAGGACCCAACACAAGGGGACAGGTAAGTATGTTTCCCTTTGCCAAAACTCTCACAAAAAGTGGCCAACCGCTTAACTCTTACCTGGTTTGTTCTATGTACTCCCAGCATGTACAAACATGTCTTTCTACTGCAGGGGTCAGCCATTCAATGCTGTCTCACAAGTCAAGAGCCCACCTAACTTCAATGGATACCAGAAGAGGTAATGATTATTTTATCTACATATGTTTTATGTCTTTTGACAATACCGGTGTGATTCCCGTGTCCGCCCCTGTTTGTGGTGCAGAACGTGTCGCTTGCACACAGATGCATAATAGGGCAGAGTGATTAAACGGGTTGTCTCACCTCAGCAAATGGCATTTATCATGTAGAGAAATTGTGCAAGCACGGCCACCGCTGCTGGATTGCATGGTGGTCGTAACCATGGACACGAGCAGTGTATAACGTGGTGAAAAAATGAATCCAGACAGCAAAGGAGGCAATATGGACAATCACAATACATTAGTAGGTGCCTTGTATTAACTTTTTCTACATAATAAATGCCATTTGCTGAAGTGAGACAACCCCTTAAAGCCTAACAGAAAGAGCCAAGGAGAGGGGAGGCAAGAGAGAACAGGGACTGTGTATTTCCATGAAGCCTGACTGACTTTGTGACTACATGACTTGATAGATGCAAACATGGCTGCTATAGTTCAGTTACCTCCTAGAATCCAGTTGCTAGGATAAGAGTATAGGGGTATGATTATCGGACATAGCAAATATAGGATCACACTGATAGCTTTTTTGACTTTTGAACGAAGATGTGCTTTAGGGCTCATGCACACAAACGTATTTTCTTTTCGTGTCCGTTCTGTTTTTTTTGCAGACCGTATACAGAACCATTCATTTCAATGGGTTTGCAAAAAAAAAACGGAAGGTATTCCGTGTGCATTCCGTTTCTGTATGTCGGTATTTCCACTCCGCAAAAAAATAGAACATGTCTTATTATTGTCCGCATTACGGACAAGGATAGGACTGTTCTATTAGGGGCCAGCTGTTACGTTCCGCAAAATACGGAATGCACACGGACGTCCATTTTTTGTGGACCACAAAATACATACTGTTGTGTGCATGAGGCCTTAGGGCTTGTTCACATGACCGTGTGCAGCCCATGACCGTGCTGTCGACCGCACATTGCGGTCCGCAATGCACGGGCTCCGACCGTGTTGCAGCCACATGGGGATCGTAGTGCTTCCGTAGTGTTCCGTTTCGTGTATCCGTTCCGCATCTCCGGATTTGCGGACCCATTGAAGTGAATGGGTCCGCATCCGTGATGCGGAATGCACACGGAACGGTGCCCATGTATTGCGGATCCGCAAATGCGGTCCGCAATACGGCTACGGGCAGCACACGTTCGTGTGAATGAGCCCTTATAGACAGAAAACCCAGCAGTGTACCCCATGTCTGTATACATCTCCGTTACAGCGCAGTCCAGCCTCGAACATCAAACAGCCTCCCGAGAGTCCCCTCCGCTACAGGCCACAAGATGTCCACAGATGAATACAAGAAACTGTAAGAAGATGTCTTATTAAGATATTTATATATCATTTTTTTTTTAAATCTTTTTTTATTTATTTTATGAACTTATATAGCGCTGCTATATTCTGCAGCACTTTACAGGCATTAGCATTATATACGTTATATAGTTATAATTAAAAGGGGTTATGCCCTGATTGTTGTTAATAATGAAAATCGGACATCATATAGTACATGACAGCCTGTTTCAAGAACCAGCCCTGCACCTCACATGGATCCAGAGATCTCCCCATTCATTGCTCCAGTTGCTCTACTACATTCTCCTTAGGTTGCCAGCTCAGGGGGTGTGTCCTTTCTCAGGGGAGTGATCTCAAGGGCATGTCCTTCCTCAGGAACCGTGTCCTTTCAGTTGCAGCTTTCTCCCTGTAAGGGTCCATTCACACGTCCGTAAGTGTTTTCCACGGATCTGCAAAACACGGACACCGGCAATGTGCGTTCCGCATTTTGCGGACCGCACATCGCCGGCACTTAATAGAAAATGCCTAATCTTGTCCACAATTGTGGACAAGAATAGGACATTTCCTCATTTCCGGAAATGAATGGGTCCGCAATTCCGTTCCGCAAAATGCGGAACAGAATTGCGGATGTGTGAATGGGGCCTAACTGTCAGAACTGTCAGTAGATATGGATGGTGGCAGTTAAAGAATGGAACTGAGCATGTGCGTCCACCTCAGTAGGCGGACGTGAACACTACTATACAGATTACACACCAGAGAGGGTGGGATGATAGTGAAGTGAAGAGAATATCTCACCTCATCTACAGCCTTCTTCCCTGTTTTCTTGCAGATTGTAAGCCCTCGCAGGCGGGGCGGCACAACCCCTTTAATACATCCTGCGTGGCACCACCCCTTTAATACATCCTGCTTTGCTGCATACCAGACAACAGCCCTGTTTTTCTGAGAAACTGTCTTGAAATCAAATCACAAAGGGTCATGATATTTGCCAATGTACATAAAGGGTGCAGACATACCAGTTCTGGGCTGCACGAGGCACTGTGATATGGAGCAGGATAGTGTCAGGCGCTGTGCTTTAGTGGCTGGGGTTTTACCGTAATTGCGGTACTGATTCTGCTATTTTGTCCAGGGCACCGTATAATGTAAGGAACAGATCTACAGATCTGTCAGACGATGAGGCACCTACTACTCAACAGGAACAAGTCACGAGGTAACTATCTCTTCTAGAATCCTGCATACAGATTCCTTACTGTATCATCTCTATATATCATTTGCACGTTTGTATCGTCGATTCGAACTAGAATGCATTTTTCAATAGTAACATAGGTTAGCAAGAAATAGGCGACAGGTGGAAGACAATATGACTTTAGGATCAGACTGCACAGGGATTGTTTGTAGTCTGTTACCATGGATACACATAGACCTTCATGGAAGCTGTTCAAACTTTTAATTAAGACCATATTGTGTATGTAATAAATGGTCACACCTAATCCAACAGACCCAGAGCCACTGTTTGCAGCAGCACTCTATTCTGACGAGGAAAGGGAGGTCATTAGTACAAAACCGCCTATCTGTGATGTAGGACATTGAATATGTCACCTTTTCAACTAATTAAAACCAGATCATAAAACATGTCAAGGTAGGGAGGCTCAACACTTAAATGGACGGATAGCGGTGGGTTCACTGCTCACTGGGTCACCCACCCAGTTGGGAGTGAGTAATGGATAAGAGAAAATAGCAGGCAACACCACCTTCTGGATGAATGTGAAACACTCAAACGAAAATTCAACACTTTATTAGTGCAAGATATCACACAATATAAAACCATATATAAAATCACTTAATCTATAAAAACACAATATAAGCAAAATAAAGTCCATATAAATGAAGTAAAAAGAGATGCATAAACTAAAATGTCACTAAAAAAACAAAGTTGGAGGTATTCAACGGTGGCACTCTCAATTTAGTGCAGATTCTGATATATACAGTTTCCTGAGTTATGTTGCAGTAGTTGTATAGCAATATTCAGCTGTGATAGATAGTAGAACATAGAAAAACCACACTGTTCACCGCTTCATGCAAGTATAACATCCAGCGAATTTGCTGATATACCAACGCAGCCAACATCACAGAGTGGTAAGAGTCTCATAGAGACAGTTTGACTCAGTTTGGCAGCCATTTATGCAGACGCTAATGGGCAGCTTATGAGAGAAGTGGAGTGTTTTTCTATGTTCTACTATCTATCACAGCTGAATATTGCTATACAACTACTGCAACATAACTCAGGAAACTGTATATATCAGAATCTGCACTAAATTGAGAGTGCCACCGTTGAATACCTCCAACTTTGGTTTTTTAGTGACATTTTAGTTTATGCATCTCTTTTTACTTCATTTGTATGGACTTTATTTTGCTTATATTGTGTTTTTATAGATTAAGTGATTTTATATATTGTTTTATATTGTGTGATATCTTGCACTAATAAAGTGTTGAATTTTCGTTTGAGTGTTTCACATTCATCCAGAAGGTGGTGTTGCCTGCTATTTTCTCTTATCCAGATCATAAAACATACTCTTTTTTTCTATTCAGTTTTTTATTTTCTCAAGGTAGATATTTTTATTCTTTTTTTCTGTTTCTGTACATAACATGATCAGACGGGCAGCCCTCTCGCCCAAGCTGCTGTTAACGGCATTCAGGAGCCACATGGACCATAAGAACCTGTAGTGTGGAGATGTTTCATGTTTCTATGGCAATACTTGGTGACCTGTGCAGAGTTCATTGTGCAGGGAGGGAGACATGTTCTATCTTTTGCGGAGCTGCGGACTGGAAGTTCGGGGCCACGCTCCGCAAATGTGGAAGCGGAAAGCACATAGTGTGCTCTCCGCTTCACGTCCGGGCCCATAGAGAATGAATGGGTCCGCACCCCTTCCGCAAAATTGCGTAAAGGGTGCGGACCCTTTTGCGGACGTGTGAATGGACCCTAATACTGTATGAAGATCCATCTCCGTTCAGTATTAGAATGTATGGGCTCCGATGAGCCGAAGTCAGTTATTCGCGAAGTCACACGTGACTTCGTTGACTAACTTCGGTGGTTGATTTTTAAAGTGGTAAACCACTTTAAAACTTGAAAGCGAACTCGGCTTCGGTCCCGACTAGTACCTCGGAACTGAAGCCAAGTTCGGTTTCAAGTTTTAAAGTGGTTTTCCACTTTAAAAATCAACTACTGAAGTCACGTGCGTACCATTCCGAAGTTTTGAACAAAGCGACTTCGGATGAAGCATCTGAAGCTCCCTTAGCTCAACTCTATTAGTGAGCACAAGGGTAACTGCAGGATTTCAGAATTTTTTAACAACATTGTGACATGGAAAATTCAAAAACTCCACTACAGTTCTTATAGAAGATGTTTAACATAAAGACTTGATTGTCATGCGCGGCTGCTCTCCGTTCTCTTTGGGGGTCCTGTTCTGGAGATAGGATCAGGTCTCAGAGTTGGGACCCACAACTATCTGATATTGGTGCCATATCCTAGCGATATACCACCAATGTCTGAGATGAGACACCCTCTTTAAATGGACACACTAGGCTCTTTTCAGAACTCCCATAGCAATGATTGGAGAGTCTGCAGCGCAAGCACAGTGTGTTCTCCTTCAGTTTGGGGTCCCACTTCTGAAATTCATGATATATCCTAGCGATATGCCATTAATGTCTGACATGGGCCAACCCCTTTAAACGAAAACGGAACATACAAAATAATAATGATGGTAATTCCATGTTGTCTATTGTAGGACCGAACAAGCCAGCAGTGTATTAAGAAACACATCACCCAGAGATCGCTCCTATGTCATATCTGCAGCTAAAAGAAACAGCGGGTAAGCTCCTGTCTGAAACATAGAAACATAGAATGTGTCGGCAGATAAGAACCATTTGGCCCATCTAGTCTGCCCAATATACTAAATACTATGAATAGCCCCTGGTCCTATCTTATATGAAGGATGGCCTTATGCCTATCCCATGCATGCTTAAGCTCCTTCATTGTATTTCCAGCTACCACTTTGTCGGAATATTTATGCTGTCTCCGATTGACAGTCTATATGATTTATGTGAATAAATTAAAATCGGCAATAAAGGAGATTCTAACTTATTATCATAAATATCAAGCTAAAACAAGCTCGTGATCTGCGTTGAATTGAAGACAAAACCCAGTTACAGACAAAATATATATGTAATTTATTAATACAATTTATAGTGCAAAATAATATATATAATAAAATTGGCGGTAATAAAATTCACTCAATGATATGCAAAATAGTGGTAAAGACAAAAATAATTGAGAACATATATATATATATATACACAATTATGCCTTCTTATAATAATACCCCTCACTTATTTTAAAAGTCAATTTAATACTTGATTTCTCTCAGCCGACAAATGTCCGATTAAACCCAAATCTGGTTTATCTTTTATCTATATAAATATATATATATTATCAACCATACTGGTCTAGAACTGAATTCAGTTCCTTGGAGATAATACCGTGTTTTCACTAGTATATTTTTAATCTCCCTGTATTGGATTAATTTTCAGGATGATGCTGCAGGTACACCCCAATCTTATTCCAAAACAGATACTATACACAAAGTATGGTTAATTGAATATATCTATAGATATGTATTATATTAATTAATTATCCTATAAAATATAGGTAAGGTTATACTATACCAAAATGTCAGCTAGCAGGAATCAGTTTCAATGGTTCTAAGATGGCTGCCTCCAATGACTGGCAAGATGGTCAAGATGATGTTCAGAGAGAGAGCCAGATCGATCCCTTCTGTCAGCCCATACCATCTTTTTATCCTATCTTAGAAAGGGCTTGGCCAAGTTTTATCATTAACTAGTGACCTCACTTTATAATTAATAGAACCTCCCTCTAGGGAAAAATATACCCTAGATCTTTGTTACCCTAACACTAGATGGCACTAGTATTCCATACAAAAAAAATCGAAGCATTCATTTATTTCTCTTATTCATATATAATAGCACTAACATGTAATCTAAGGTTTCAGACAAACCTTGAGAAGATCTTAAAGAGACAATGAGTTTTATACTTGGTCAACTAACTTGTGTATCCTTAAGTCTTTTGACCAGACTTGATTAAATCAAAATAAATATGGCTATCTCAATTCATTGTTCTTGGATGAGACAGGGTTTGTTCATGATTACCTGTGTCCACATCCATTCCAGGAAAGAAATAATTAATTTGTGTGTTCCACTGAGACAGATTCTAAACATGACAGAGGAGTTTATACCTCATTTCTAATCTTACAATTGAATATATCTATGAGGACTATACTCTTATATATATACTATATATTCAGCACACCTATTAAAATTGATTATATAAAATCAATCTACTCCTATATTGATTAATATAAAAATCACAAAGAAAGATTAGAGTCTTTCTATTTACTAAAATCATCAGAATTCAAATACATTGTCTTATCTAGGCCATCACATTTCATTAGACCTTGGGACATCTCCTTCTCACAAAACAGACTTAGGTAAACACTTTGGTATATATCGTAAACCTTAGGTTAGCAATTTCAGAGTAAAAAAAAATCCTGAATTCACTCTGCCTTAAAATAAGACAAAATGGTTGTCCCTTAGGCTCATGTCCATTCACTTATATAGGCCTTATAATTATGGACTTTATTCATACTCAATAGTTCTGACAAATCCCCCCCCTTCTTCCCACGTTAGTCAAGGATCCCCTTAAGACCTAACTGGGAGAAGGTCGGAAGAATTTTCATGTTCATCAATATTGTATCTGAGTCTTTTATCGCATCATAACGTCAATCCTGGAAAAGTATATTATCACAGAGATTCTGTGTCCAATGGTTTTAGCATGTGAGAAAAATGCAAAACTTGGCACCAATCATGCCATTATTGCTGTGACTTTGTTCTCATGCATAATGTACCAATTTGGTTCCTTTCCCAAGCTAAAATGGTGATATCCGGTATCTTCATCCAATGAATGTCCTTGGATCCAGTTTCGCAAAGATTCTTGAAATATAATCTTCCTAGCCATCATTCACAATCCTGGGACATCTGAAACACGACTGTAGATTCGGGTTGATGATTAGTTCCGTCTTTAATTGGACCTCTTGCATCAACACCATCTGCACGATATCTGTATCTTTGTTGTCATCATCATCGCCAGGAATCACGTCTGGTTCCGCCCGTCCTTTTTCTATAAAGGAAAATGAAAGTATGAATACAGTATATATATATATATATATATTTATTTATTTTTTTCTTTTGAGATATACAGTTTCCCTAGCGTTGCTATGTAAAATGCTTTATATGGAAACCCCAGAATTGGAACATCTGTGAACTGAGAGAAATCAGATTAACGCATCCTTATTCATTCTCTTATTCAGCGTCATCTTCTATGATTCTCAGTTCTGATCTTGGATGACATACTCGCAATTGATTTACATGGACCCATTTCTCGATGAAACCATCTTTGGTATTAATTTTCACCTTATAAACTACAGGTGATATTTTATCAATTACATCATACGGACCTTTCCATGATGGGAGAAATTTTCTTTCTTTTACCCGATCCCGGGCAAAGTTATAGAGATACACTCTATCTCCTACCTCATATTCCTTTTTGGTCGTTTTCAAGTCATAATAAGTTTTGTTACTTACGGCGGCTTTCTCAAGATTCTTCTGCGCGAAAGCAAACGCGTGTTGAAGATACTTACGAAGGTCCTCCACATACTGATGTGTCGTGGCTGCATTGATCAGGTTATGATCTGATGTGCGATACAACAGATGTTGAGGAAGTACCATTCTTCTTCCTGTCATCAGCTCAAAAGGTGACATCTGGGTAGCCGTACTTGGAGTAGCTCTAATGGCCATGAGTATTAATGGTAACCTTATATCCCAGTCTTTACCCGACTCCTTAACATATTTCTTAAGGATGTTGACAATAGACTGGTTATAGCGCTCAACGGATCCGCTAGATGTTGGACGATAAGCAATGTGTAATTTTCTCTTCACACCCAACATCTTCCACATCTTCGCCATTACCTCACTTACAAAGTGTGATCCACGATCTGAATCAATCCTTAATGGTAACCCAAATCTGGAAAATACATGGTTAATCAACAAAAATGCACAGGTCTCGGCTGTGTTATTGCGGGCCGGTAGACACTCTACCCATTTTGTAAACACACAAGTGACGGTTAACATGTATTTATTTCCTCGGGATGACCGGGTAACAGGACCAATAAAATCAATTTGGATGTCAGACCATGGTAATGAAAAACCTTTCTTCTGAAGTGGAGCACGATGTTTAGGACCTTGCGGTTGAAATTGCGCACATACCAAACAACCTTGACAATAACTTTGGACATCCTTTAACATATGAGGCCAGTAGGCATAATCACGTAGTGACTCATATGTAATCTTTTCTCCACGATGACCAGCTGTAGGTGCATCATGGGCATGCTGTAACATTAAACCTCTAAATGTAGTAGGAACTACCCACTGCTGAATACCATTTTTAGAGGTTCTCATTAATAACCCATCCTGAATACTAAATTGGGATTTGGATTTCATAAGTAATCGGAGGTCTTCTTTTTGGGTATAATTATCCTCCGATATGGGATTATTATTAGGATCCTCAATATGTTTATAGAAGATTCCCAATATAACATCTTCCTTCTGGCTTTTAATCAGATCCTCACTAGAAGATTCTTGGCTCCATTGAACTATACTATTTTCAGTTTGGGCCTTAGCCTGTTGTCTAGTGATAGCGTCAATGGGAATCATCTCTAGTAAATGATCTATATTCACATGATCACCACTTATGGCTCCTTGTTTAGCTAGTTTATCAGCTAGGTCGTTACCCTCTTTATCTTTATTTTGGGTTTTGGAATGACCTTTAGTCTTTTTCCAATAAATGGTTAGATCATTATGTCGGACTAGCTCATCTATGGCACAAAACAACTTGGCGTGTTTCACTGGTTTGTTATTGGACCGTAACATATGACTCCTCTTCCATGTGGGCATATATTCTACAAAGCTGTTCCGCACATAATTTGAATCAGTAACAATGACGAATTCCTTTAGATTGTGCTCTATAGCAATTTTAACGGTTTGGTAGACAGCTGCTAATTCGGCTACCTGGCTACTCTTAGCACCAATACTATAACCTATTGAAATACTCGGGCACCCATCTATCCACGTAATTCCAATTCCTGCCACTAGTTTTCTTTCATCCCCTACAATGGCATGGTAAGCACAACCATCTATGTACGCACAGGGGAGTAGAGAGCAATAGTCGTCTTCATACACTTTGTAAGGGGAAGATTTTTGTTCCTCTAGAAAATCATCTATCAGTTCTTCCGTTTGAGAATTAGCCGCGCAATTATGCAATTCAGCAAGTCCTTGGGCTACTGGACACTTTTTATTTTGCTTATACCGAACTTCCAACGGCCATCCTTGTAAAGACAAGGTCCAAGCAGTGATCCTGCTGTTAGACAAGTTACCATCCCTAATTTTATCACTCTGTAGATATTGTAGGGGTTGATGGGCCGTTTCAACAATGATTTTCTCACCCTGTACAAAACTTCTAAAGTTTTGAAGCGCCCAGACTGTGGCTAGTAAAGCTTTTTCACAGTTGCTAAACTTTATTTCTACTGGTGACAGTGATTTACTTGCATAAGCTATAACTTTATGCAATTTATCTTGTTTTTGGCATAGGACAGCACTAATACTAAGATTTGTAAAACCAGTTTCCAGATAAAAGGGTTTACCCCCCTCGGGATAAGCTAGACATGGGGCTTGGGTGAGTCTCCTTTTAAGCTCAGACATAGCTTGTTCCTGATCCTCCCCCCATGTCCAGGGTACACCTTTCTTTAACAATGTCAGCAATGGTTTACTAATCTCAGCATAGTTATCAATGAATTTACGGGAGTAATTCATCATACCCAGAAATGATCTTAATTCACTAATGTTGGTAGGCGTTTTAGATTTCATAACAGCCTCCACCTTTTTCTTCTGGGGATTCAGGCCTTCACAGGTAACCTCATGTCCAAGGAAATTTACCTTAGTTCGACACCACTGGGCTTTCTGTAAAGAAATTTTCACACCTGCCTCTTTCAACTGATTCAGTACATGCCTAATTTCTTGAATATGCTGGTCAAATGAAGTACTTTTCATCAAAATGTCATCTACATAAGTTAAATTTCCTCTTTCTGTGGCATCAGGCATAGCCTTATGTAAAAATACAGCAAATTCATGACCTGAATTTATGTACCCAAACGGTAGTCTAGTCCAGGCAAACTGTTCTTTACCAAAAGTAAAGGCTAATTTGTATTGATCTTCAGGGCTCACTTTGATGGTCCAATATCCCTGAGCGCAATCTAAGGTGGTAAAGATCCTGGCGCCTTGCATTTGTACCAAGCATTGGTCTATATATGGCACGGGCCAGCCGGACATATATATACGTTTATTTAGCTGACGGAGATCAGCACATAAACGCCATTGACCATTCGGTTTAAGAATTCCAAGAATAGGATTGTTATAAGAACTGTGCACTGGTCTTATAATACCTCTCTCCTTGAGATTTTGGATTATTTCCGCTAGCGAGTCGTAACAAGCTAGTGGAAGACGATATTGCTTGATATAAACGGGAGGTGCCTCAGGATCAGTCTGGATCCTGGCAATGTGTATGTCAGTCAGACCACAATCAAAGGAATCTTTAGCAAAGATATCCTTGAATTCTAAGAGAACTTCCTTTAGTTGTTGTCGCTCTGGGTCATTGGAGCATCCATCAGCTAATGAGATTTGTTGCTGGACCATTTCCATAAACCCTGGAAAAACTTCTGGTTGACCTATTTCATAGGTTTCCTCCAATCTGTCAGTGAGGTCATGATTTGACTTACCTGCTTTTTCAGCAAACTCATGATATTCCTGGGCTTCCTGCTCATTGATTGTATGATCAAAGGTAAGAGAGGATTCCTCTACCTTACAGGTACCTTCTTCAAGATTAAAAGGATATGCTGAACTAATGGTGAACAATCCTTCAGGAGAAGAATAAAATGTTTGTTCAACCAATTGTTCTTCTGTTAGATACGATTCAGGTATTAGGCCAATAATTATATTCTGAAACCCAAAAGTATAATAATCTGAATCTAATGCCATACCAATGATAGTGTCTTTAGACAAATGAACTTCATTTGGCATACCATTATTCACAATTATTTGGGTTTTAAAGGTTTGTAAATTCACCATAGGGGTATGATTTACTGAAATACCTAATTGTTGCATTCTGTTTGATAGGCATATCAATGCATCAACATTCTTTAATTTTTGGCCTTTTGACACCTGAATGGGTAACAGGAAATTATTAGTACCTGGAGGGATGATTATATCTCGTGGCACTAATACACTGACTGCATAAGGCAGTATCTGGGATGACTTGAGTGCTTCATGTTCATCCATAAAACCTTCAGGATTCCCTTTTAATCTTGTCCACAATGTGGAATTCACTATATCCACATGGATAGCAAAACGATGTAAAATATCGTTGCCAATGTACATAGGATATCTGGGTTCATCAAGCACCAGGAATAAATGAGTAGCCGATTTTCCTGCAATAGAAATGGTTAATATACATTTTGCAATTATATTATGATCATCAGAATCATTATCTAAGTCATGTATCCAATTATCTTGTGGATTTGGATATCGAATCACTTTAGAATTGGCCACTTGATTTAGTAGATCCCTACTAATATAACTGTTTTCATGGCGCAAATCCAATTTAGCCCTCTTAGTTCTTCCTAAGTCATTCACCTGTACTGGGAAGAACATCTCATCATCCACCTTTTCCATTCCCACTAGGAATTGTTCGTGACCATTAAACCCAATAGGGTCAGTAGTTTCTGGGTGTAGGTGGATTGTAAGAACATCCCCTTCCAAACAGACATCTTTTACTCGTTCAGGAGACACACATATGGTGTTATCTTCCTGTTCACCTATAGTGGAATTTGGAGTGATTTGCAGGAAAGAGACATCAGGGACTTGGCTATTTCGGAAATGTACCTCAATGGAATCCGGCCTTTCCTCTATCACATGGCAGTTACGCCTATTGTGATAGGATTGTGATTGTTCATAATTAATGGGCATCCTCACTTGAGACCATATCACCTTATTAATAAAATCAATAACTGGACTTAATCTTTTCAGGAAATCAATGCCAATAATTAATCTATCAATGGGCATATCCACAATCAATGTAGGATGGCTAATTACTTTGTTTCCTACTTTAAAATCCAGCCAAGCTTTACCTAAAACCTTGAGGGCATTGCCTGAGACACTTACCAGGTTAGCATTAAAACTTTTTAACTTGTACCTGTTAGAAGATACATCCTGCAATTGTTGGAAGTATTTTACAGATAATAAAGTTGCTTGGCTACCTGTATCTATCAAGGCTATTATTGGCGAGAAATTATCAAATAATTCAACTTTCATATAATATCTATTATCTATTTCCTGTATGGAACAAAGATATTTGGCATGATTATTGAAATGGTTTTCCTGCTCAGCAGTTAGACTTGTCCTCAACTCCTCCTCCTTCCTTTTATGAGCAGGATCGCATGTCTTCTTCTGTGCAGCTGAAGACTTTGTGTGCTGTAAGACAGAACAAACAGGTTTCCCCTCCCCCTTGCCACGTGGCTTTGTAAGGGTTAAATTCTTTTTAAAGGGAAAGACAATTATATTAGATTGCTCCACTTTACATACATTTAAGTCATCAACCCCTGCAACATTTGACATACTTACCTGCTTCTCCCCCTTTATATTTGGGGAGGATTCTCTACAGGAGGGGTTACCCCTAAAAAAGGATTTTTAGGGTTAGCAGTGATTGTTTTAGACAATTCCTCCATCCGCTGCATCAACATACCAAACTGATCTTGGATTTGATCCATTCGATCATATAGGTTACTTCTCTTTCTCCCATAACCTTTGGGAGATTGATTTTGGTACCGATATGATTGTGATCTCCCAGAACCATCTGACTCAGAACCACTTTGAGCCCTTTCTGGCCTACGTTGATATCCCCTATAATAATTATTCTGATATCTTTGAAAAGGAGGGAACCGTCTATTTCTAAACTCCTTCTGGTGGTTTGGGTTCTTTTCAGTAACATTTGGACCCTTATTCCCATCTGGCCTAGGCTGAATTTTATTTGGCTCGGAAGGTCTAGGAGTTTTTAACACATCAGCATAACTTCTTTTAGGGCTTTCAAATTTTCCCTGATCTCTTTTTATGTGAGTTTCTGCTATTTCCTCACTCGCTTTTTTAAATTTTCTATCAGGAGACTCATCACAATTTTGTATTGCAGCGTACAGAGTTGTACTCTCAGTGAGTAACCAATCCAGAGTCTTTCTGGGATGGTAATCCCTGGCCAAAATAAATTTTATTTTATTGGGCAAAGAGTCATAAAATAACTGGATAAATTCACTACCTTCAAAATTGGGATCTTTTTCAGATAAACTATAGGCATTTTTGAGGACTGACAAAAATTCCCTGGGACTTTGATTATGTCTACATTTCAGGGTAAATAAGGCCCTCCTTGCAGCAGTAGCGGACTTATAGGGACCAAATTCAGTTTTTATTTCTGCAACCACATCTGACCAAGAATCCCTACCCATATCTCTAAGGGAATTAAAGAAATACCGGTGTTTTGGTTCGAAAACCCAGGTAATAAATTCAAGTTTCTGTATGTCCTTTTCTAAATGTAAAGTTTTCATGGCCTCCTCATATATTTCCAAATGACTTATTATGGAGGGTGAACCCTTTTTTGCAAATTGACCCACAGTTTCCTTGAGAAATTTGATCACTTTAGTAGTGTCTATCATGGGTTGATAAGATCTCTGTACTGAACTTTTAGAGGACCTAGGAGGTGAAATCGGTCTTAATTTAGGAAGAGAATGTTCTCTCAGAGCCAATAATTCTTCTCCATTAAAGGGGTTGTCATATTTACTTTCTGCATCTAATTCCCCCCTGGAATATTTTACCTGCACTCTATTAGAATCCTTAGGCTGTCTGAATTGAAGAGGGTCAAGATCCCGGTTATCTAATTCTGTTTGTAAATTTCTATTGTCCTTATACAACCTTTTACATTCCTCATCTAGATCCACCATAGACAATTGACATTTAGACAATTCATTAGTAGCCTGACTTAATTTCCATTCCAGAGTCCTAATAACTTCTTGCTGTTGACTGTCTCTGTCATTATATTCTGATAATTTAGCAGACCATTGTGCTAATTCACCAGAAACCATGGCCGCCTTATTTTCCATTTCAGATAAATCTTTTTGAAATTTATCAATTTCATATGCCTGTTCAACATTTTTATATTTTGCTTTTTCTAATTGCTTTGCTATTTCAATAACTAAATATACAAATTCAGGCCAAGATTGAAGGATTAATGAATCCTTATCTTTCTTATGTTTAGCTTGGGAAATGTGACAGAGATAATCAGCAAATCGGGATTTATCAGACCAGATATCATCTGCATATTCTACAGCTCTCTTTTCCAATTCAAACCTCCAATCCTTTAACTCTCTCTTAATATCCAACCTGTCATGCATATGACCCAACACAATATATTCAATTAATTCTTGAGTCTTTCTATCATGCATATCAGTCTTTACCACTGCAGCAGCAGCCTGCATGCCTTGGCTAGCCTCGCCATTGTTATCAGACATTTTTTTACTTGTTGCACTACAAGTACCACAATAACTTTATCAAATATATATTTTGCACCCCAAAATTTTGTTTCTATTACAAGCAGATCTCGGTGGGACCTCCAATTTAATGTCGGAATATTTATGCTGTCTCCGATTGACAGTCTATATGATTTATGTGAATAAATTAAAATCGGCAATAAAGGAGATTCTAACTTATTATCATAAATATCAAGCTAAAACAAGCTCGTGATCTGCGTTGAATTGAAGACAAAACCCAGTTACAGACAAAATATATATGTAATTTATTAATACAATTTATAGTGCAAAATAATATATATAATAAAATTGGCGGTAATAAAATTCACTCAATGATATGCAAAATAGTGGTAAAGACAAAAATAATTGAGAACATATATATATATATATACACAATTATGCCTTCTTATAATAATACCCCTCACTTATTTTAAAAGTCAATTTAATACTTGATTTCTCTCAGCCGACAAATGTCCGATTAAACCCAAATCTGGTTTATCTTTTATCTATATAAATATATATATATTATCAACCATACTGGTCTAGAACTGAATTCAGTTCCTTGGAGATAATACCGTGTTTTCACTAGTATATTTTTAATCTCCCTGTATTGGATTAATTTTCAGGATGATGCTGCAGGTACACCCCAATCTTATTCCAAAACAGATACTATACACAAAGTATGGTTAATTGAATATATCTATAGATATGTATTATATTAATTAATTATCCTATAAAATATAGGTAAGGTTATACTATACCAAAATGTCAGCTAGCAGGAATCAGTTTCAATGGTTCTAAGATGGCTGCCTCCAATGACTGGCAAGATGGTCAAGATGATGTTCAGAGAGAGAGCCAGATCGATCCCTTCTGTCAGCCCATACCATCTTTTTATCCTATCTTAGAAAGGGCTTGGCCAAGTTTTATCATTAACTAGTGACCTCACTTTATAATTAATAGAACCTCCCTCTAGGGAAAAATATACCCTAGATCTTTGTTACCCTAACACTAGATGGCACTAGTATTCCATACAAAAAAAAATCGAAGCATTCATTTATTTCTCTTATTCATATATAATAGCACTAACATGTAATCTAAGGTTTCAGACAAACCTTGAGAAGATCTTAAAGAGACAATGAGTTTTATACTTGGTCAACTAACTTGTGTATCCTTAAGTCTTTTGACCAGACTTGATTAAATCAAAATAAATATGGCTATCTCAATTCATTGTTCTTGGATGAGACAGGGTTTGTTCATGATTACCTGTGTCCACATCCATTCCAGGAAAGAAATAATTAATTTGTGTGTTCCACTGAGACAGATTCTAAACATGACAGAGGAGTTTATACCTCATTTCTAATCTTACAATTGAATATATCTATGAGGACTATACTCTTATATATATACTATATATTCAGCACACCTATTAAAATTGATTATATAAAATCAATCTACTCCTATATTGATTAATATAAAAATCACAAAGAAAGATTAGAGTCTTTCTATTTACTAAAATCATCAGAATTCAAATACATTGTCTTATCTAGGCCATCACATTTCATTAGACCTTGGGACATCTCCTTCTCACAAAACAGACTTAGGTAAACACTTTGGTATATATCGTAAACCTTAGGTTAGCAATTTCAGAGTAAAAAAAAATCCTGAATTCACTCTGCCTTAAAATAAGACAAAATGGTTGTCCCTTAGGCTCATGTCCATTCACTTATATAGGCCTTATAATTATGGACTTTATTCATACTCAATAGTTCTGACAAATTCTGCAGGAAGGCTATTCCATGCATCCACTACTCTCTCAGTAAAGTAATACTTCCTTATATTACTTTTAAACCTTTGCCGCTCTAATTTAAAACTATGTCCTCTTGTAGCAGTTTTTCTTCTTTTAAATATTCTCTCCTCTTTTACCTTGTTGATTCCCTTTATGTATTTAAACGTTTCTATCATATTCCCTCTGTCTCATCTTTCTTCCAAGCTATACATGTTAAGGTCCTTTAATCTTTCCTGGTAAGTTTTATCCTGCAATCCATGTACCAGTTTAGTAGCTCTTCTCTGAACTCTCTCCAAAGTATCAATGTCCTTCTGGAGATATGGTCTCCAGTACTGAGCACAATACTCCAAGTGAGGTCTCACCAGTGTTCTGTAGAGCGGCATGAGCGCCTCCTTCTTTCTACTAGTAATGCCTCTCCCTATACACCCAAGCATTCTGCTAGCATTTCCTACTACCTTTAAGTCTTCTGAAATAATGACCCCTAAATCCCATTCCTCAGATAATAAGGTTAGGACTGTATCACTGATTTTATATTCTGCTCTTGGGTTTTTACGTCCCAGGTGCATTATTTTGCACTTATCCACATTGAATTTTAGTTGCCAGATTTTTGACAATTCCTCTAGTTTTCCTAAATCCTTTTCCATTTGGTGTATCCCTCCGGGAACATCAACCCTGTTACAAATCTTTGTGTCATCAGCAAAAAGACACACCTTACCATCGAGGCCTTCTGCAATTTCGCTGATAAAGATATTAAACAATATGGGTCCCAGAACAGATCCCTGAGGTACCCCACTGGTAACAAGACCTTGGTCTGAATATACTCCATTGACTACAACCCTCTGTTGCCTGTCCCTCAGTCACTGCCTAATCCATTCAACAATATGGGAGTCCAAGCCCAAAGACTGCAATTTATTGATAAGCCTTCTGTGTGGGACAGTATCGAAAGCCTTACTGAAGTCTAGATAAGCGATGTCTACTGCACCTCCTCCATCTATTATTTTAGTCACCCAATCAAAAAAATCAATAAGATTAGTTTGACATGATCTCCCTGAAGTAAACCCATGCTGTTTTTCATCTTTCAATCCATGGGATTTTAGATGTTCCACAATCCTCTCCTTAAGTATGGTTTCCATTAATTTCCCACTATTGATGTCAGGCTTACTGGTCTATAGTTGCCCGATTCCTCCCTACTACCTTTCTTGTGAATCGGCACAACATTTTCTAATTTCCAATCTTCTGGGACGACTCCTGTTGCCAGTGATTGGTTAAATAAATCTGTTAATGGTTTTGCTAGTTCACCGCTGAGCTCTTTTAATAGCTTTGGGTGTATCCCATCAGGCCCCTGTGACTTATTTGTATTGATTTTAGACAGCTGACTTAGAACCTCTTCCTCTGTAAAGACACATGCATCAAAAGATTCATTAGTCTTCTTTCCTAACTGAGATCCTTTTCCTTCATTTTCCTTCGTAAAGACTGAACAGAAGTATTGATTGAGGCAGTCAGCTAGTTCTTTATCTTCTTCCATATACCTTCCTTCTTTTGTTTTTAATTTTGTAATTCCTTGTTTTAGTTTCCTTTTTTAATTTATGTATCTGAAGAATGCCTTATCGCCTTTTTTCCCTGACTGAGATAATTTCTCTTCTGCCTGTGCTTTAGAAGCTCTTATAACTTGTTTGGCCTCTCTCTGCCTAATCTTGTAAATTTGTCTGTCATCCTCGTTTTTTTTTTTTTTATGATTCCTAAATGCTATATTTTTGTTTTTAATGATTTTGGCCACTTCTGCTGAGTACCACAGTGGTCTTTTCCTTTTTTTGCTTTTACTGACAAGCCTAATGCAATTTTCTGTTGCCTTCAATAGTGCCTCTTTTAAGTAGTCCCATTTCTCCTGGACTCCAATAAAACAGTTCCAATCTGATACGGACTCGTATACTAATCTAATTTTAGAAAAGTCAGTTTTTCTAAAATCTAAAACTTTTGTTTTTGTGTGGTGTGACTCAGTCACTGTACTTATAGTAAACCACACTGACTGGTGATCACTAGATCCCAAGCTTTCCCCTACAGTAATATCAGATACCAAATTCCCCTGTTGTGAATACTAAATCTAAAATGGCCTCCTTCCGGGTTGGCTCCTCAACTACTTGTTGTAAAGATAATCCCAGTAGGGAATTTAGAATATCTGTACTCCTAGCAGAACTAGCTATTTTGGTTTTCCAGTTTACATCAGGAAGATTGAAGTCTCCCATAATGATAACTTCCCCCTTTAATGTCATTTTAGCTATTTCCTCAACTAGTAGGTCATCTAATTCTTTGACTTGGCTAGGTGGTCTATATATCACACCTACACGAGTTACCTTATGATTATCAAGCTGCAAGGTAACCCAAACTGACTCTAAATTGTTCTCGCTAACTTGTATCAAATTTGATTTTATGCTGTCTTTCACATACAGGGCCACCCCTCCCCCCTTCTTGCCTTCTCTGTCTTTCCTGTATAGAGAGAACCCTGGTATTGATATATCCCAGTCATTACTCCCCTTGAACCACGTCTCAGTAACAGCCACTACATCTATATTCTCAGAAGCATTAATAAAGGGGTACTCCAAGGCCTCTTTCACACTGCCGTTTAGTAGTTCTGGCAGAGAACAGTCTGTGGAGCTCTCTGTAGCTCTCTCCATATATCACCGGAATGGCCCTCGGCTTCATTGACTATAATACGGTCCAGCGGAAATCCGGCCGTCACCCAGAAAATATGCAGTGATTGAGCCGGAGAAAAACCGCTGCAAGTCGGCGACCACTCCAGTAACATCTGGCAATGCCGGACCCAGAGAGTTCCGGCAGGCCATCCTCTGCCGGATCTAATAACGGCGGTGTGAGACTAGCGAGGGTGAGACGGCAGTGTCAGAAGCAGTCTTGGAAATTGTGCTGATGAGGCGCAATAACCCAAAAACAGCTGACTACGTATAGGTGTCTTTTTCTTACAAAAAAAATCCCAATCAATATCCCAAAGCCTGTTTGAAGAACGTGACGTTGACCTATAGGGCAGCCATCCAATAAGGGGCACAAGAGATGATGATTCATCAATGATGAAATGAATTTAAAATATTGTCATATTGTATTTCAGAATTGGGACATATGATTCACCATCTCCTTTTGTGGCACAAAGGTGAGATTTCGTTGTGTAATGTTTTCTTTATATTATTATATCCCAATTAATTTCAAAAGATACTTTATCTTCTAATCTAAGGAATTAATAACATCTCTGTTTTCATTTAAGAATTCTTAAGGGATGTTTCCGGGACTTAGATATTGATGACCTATCCTCAATAGGTCATCAATATCAGCTGATAGGTGGGGAGCTGATTGATGAGGGCGCCGGGTGTCAGACTCCCACCAATCTGATATTGATGACCTATCCTGAGGACAGGTCATCAGTACGTAAGTCCCAGAAATCTCCTTTAAGTTGACCATGGACCAAAAAAATCACGATAACCTTTTAAAAGATGATCAGCTGATTGGTCCAAATTCAGAAACCTCCAGTGATCAGCTGTTCCTGCCGGGAGCTACTGAGGGCGAGGGTTGGACTGGATCACCAGAGGAGTATGAGAGGATCCTCCACTGGGACCAAGCTCTGACAATAATGGATCCCTAATAAAACAGGGCCCTTAATTAAAGGGGTTGTCTCACTTCAGCAAATAGTATTTATTATGTAGAGGAAGTCAATACAAGACACTTACTAATGTATTGTGATTGTCCATATTGCTTCCTTTGCTGGCTGGATTCATTTTTCCATTACATTTTACACTTCCCGTTTCCATGGTTACAACCACCCTGCAATCCATCAGTGGTGGTCGTGCTTGAGCACTATAGGGAAAAGCGCTAGCTTATCGGCGCTTTCACAGTCCTGGCTACCAGAGAGGCCAGTGCTTTTTCCTATAGTGTGCAAGCACGGCCACCACTGATGGATTGCAGGGTGGTTGTAACCATGGAAACGGGAAGTGTAAAATGTAATGGAAAAATGAATCCAGCCAGCAAAGGAAGCAGTACTATTTGCTGAAGTGAGACAACCCCTTTAATTAAGGGCCCTGTTTTATTAGGGATCCATTAGCACGGCCACCACTGATGGATTGCAGGGTGGTCGTAGCCATGGAAACAAGCAACGTATAATGTGATAGAAAAAATGAATCCAGCCAGCAAAGGAGACAATATGGATAATAACAGTACATTAGTAAATGGCTTGTATTTACTTTCTCTGCATGATAAATGCCACTTACTGAGGTGAGACAACCCCTTCAAAGCCCTCAGAATCATTTGTTCTAGTAGGCCCAAAGGATTTAGTGTAAGTCCAACGCTGTTGAGGGCTGACCATATATTACATTGACGAGCGGGTCTGCTGTAGCTGTTCTTGGTTTGTGGCTACCTGCGCTGGCTCATGGGGGGGGGGGGGGGTACCCCTGTATGGCATCCATTTGCATCAATATGCTATATTGAAAGAAACTTTATGAGACAACAGCCTGAAAGATGTATATTCATTGAGAAGCTTGGACATTGATCCAGGGATCTGTCAGATTGGGTGATCAAGAAAAAATGCTTTTACCCTTGGGAAACTGATCTATTTCCAGTGTCTTAATTTGGATCAACTGAGTTTCTTTTTTAACACATAAATGGGTGAACTATTTGGTCTTCTTGCGTCTTTCTACTCATGTGAAGACCCCCCCCCCCCCCTCCTCCTTCAGTATAGCTTGAATTCCTGTTTCTTGTCTGCCCTTTAAGGGTGCAAATACAAGACGAAGAAACCAGTCCAACCAAGAAGAGCCAAACGCTCCCTAAAACTCTGTCTTCATATCTTTATGATGATCACAAGAGGTATGGTGGGTTTTGTTATAGGGTAGTACTAACTCTAGGTTATTCAGGCAATATGTGACTGGTGTTGGTCTTACCTCTAGAAACCTAATAGATTTTGAGAATGAAGAGGGGTTTACACTTGGTGGTTAATGTAGTACTTTGTTCTGTTTTTGTCTGTTTTTCCTTTCACGTTTTTACATTTAGTTTTGTACTTTCAATATCTGTTATCGGGCCAGGTTAGGGTTCTCCAAGAGTACTGGCATGATATTCTTGAGTTTATCTTGAGTCTCATCTGGGTGCTATGGGAGTTATGCCTGTAAGACTGGTTGTACACACAAGACTACTGAAGGCCGAACGCTTATTCTACCACCATCACTTCCGTTCCCATGTATTCTGAGAAGGAAGAGATGGAGAAAGCCGCTGCCAAACTCCTCAAGTGGTGGTTTATCTGTACAAGAACAAAAGGTTCAAGCAGTTGAAATCCATCTGCTTGATCCCTATCTGCCCCAATATCTGCTGTTGGGAAGAGTAGGGAGGCCCCCATACATATTAGATGGTCAGCTAATCCTGTTCATATTGGCCGATTTGGGCAACCTTCATCTAATATGTAGGGTCAGCTTAAATGTGACAACCTGTATGATCTCCTATTTTTCTATGTTAAAAAGTCACTTTACGTAAATTGGGAATACTCAAAAAATCCTCCCAGAGAAGTATGGATTTGTGAAATTAATAATTTATCTGTGTATAAACATACATACACAGCCCAGGGATGCCCTGATCTGTTTCTTAAAAAAATTATACCGTTGCTATAGTATCAAAGATTAATGATCAGAGTGGTGGGCTGCTAAAAAAAAGACCTGGCACCTCCATTTATTACAATGTCCGGCTGGTAGTACAACATTTGCCCTGCAGCGGACTCCTCAATTTAATAAGAGGATATCTTGATAAAATATCTTACACAAAATAATGACAAGCTAATATTATAAAGTCTGCAGTTTTTATATATTTTTATACCTTTAGACTGTTGTGTTGGTTGACACCAGTCTATAGACATCAAATTTTTAAATTGAGATGTCTTCACAACGTAGCTATTTAGCCTAGAAGCGACAATAGACAACATTTCGGCCTCAAAAAGACCTTTTCCAGGCTAAAACGCTATCTATTGTTGGTTTTATGCTGGCAAAAATAAAAGCTACATTTTAGAAGATACTGTATCTGGTTCCTTGGAAACTTTGCCTTTTATGAACTTCTACTGAGATGCGGTAATGGAGGGAGCATGCCGGAGATCTTACAAATTCTACAGTAAATTTGACACCAATTCTTAACTCCTTCCAGGGCTGAAAACCACTGGACAGAAACACAACCCAGACCACCAACATCACAGGCAACTCCCTCCAGAGTGTAAGTTACGTGCTCTTTATATAGGAAAGAAAATATGTGTACTGTGTTAGCCAGTAGACCATGCCTGATGAAGAGATCTAAGAAGGCTTGCCTTTTGTGATCATCTATTCAGTAAGCCATTAAAAGATATCTACGACTGAGGACTCTCTGCTTTTTAATATAACCCATAGGTTTCACCACAATTCACATGGCTTTAGAGTGAACCTCGAACTAATAACACAATTAGTTTACCCAACATATTAGTATCGGCCACAGCAAAATGCAACCATATAGTAACAAGAAGGACTAACGCCACATAGCAGTGATTAATGGGATATTCACCAGCCTGTGATTCATTGGTGTCCTATGGCCATAGTAATCCTTCATAATTCACTGGCTTGCTTTGGCCTGGTGGTCCAGAGGAGGACTGATCCCTAGTGTGTACAGTCAGATCAATAAGCAGAGCTCCTCCACTATGGCTGTGAAGATTCAGACAGCAGGACTCATAATAGGGGTCAATTATATTCCCCCTTGTTTGTTGGGCTCCATATCTTCTTACGTAGCCAATACAGCCTTCATATCTGTTGTTATGTCACCTTATCTTTATGCAGAAGCTCCACTTTTTCATCGTATTTACATTATTGTGATATATTCATACCATCATAATTGGGTATCATCACAAATTAGCCCCATATTGTATTCTTCCTACAGAAGCGACAGAAGCAGCAGCCCGATATTAACCTCTTACTCTACAAGCAACATTGTGGAGACCAAAAAGTCAGCAATAAAACCTGAACCTGCGAAGATCACAATCGTCAGGTCTGTTGCTATGCTAAAATGTATATCGCCAACTTTGTGACGGTTTTTATTTTTGTATACTTTTTAGGGTGGAGAATTGGCTAGATTATTTCTTACACTATTTAACTGATTCATAGGATTGGTGCACAGGGTTAGACTGGCCCGCCATAGGATCCTCTGGTTGATCCAGGGCCCAAAGGTCCAAGAGAAAAGAAAAAAATAATTTGGAGATGCCTTTGGATCTAATCACTTACCACTAGGGTCTTATTTATTTGATTAAAAAAAAAAACTATTGGTCATTATTGATTTAGGGGCTGCGCCCTGGGGATAATTTCTTCTTGTAGGCCCAAAAAACCCCAGTCCAACACTGCTAGTGCAGATGGCACAGTTATACCTGGGACACTACACTTGAGGTGGCCCAAAGAGAAAGGCAATGATTGCTGAAATGTATAATATCTCACATAAAGTACATAATAAAATTGCAGACATTCCAATAGCACCAGCATAGTCCACACTGCTCTGTAAATATTGCCCATCACACTCTAGGACCAATTTTATAAGAAGCCAAGCAATCAAGTATTTTTTTGGAGCGTGAAAGGAAACTGGATTCAGTATAGGGGGTTTATAACCTTTCTTATTTTATAATTAATTTACTCACTTAACGCGCATATGGCGTGCCTTGGCTGGTTGGCACCTGGGGCGAGTACTTTCTCTGGCACCCCTCTCCCCCCCCCCCAATACTTGACCACATACCTCTTACATCTAGGGACGTCTCCTGTCATGTAGACCTTCTCTTTTCTCTTCTCCTCTGTTAGACCGCCATGAGAAATTCTTTCAGCCGCATCTCGTCTCTACAGAGTTTGTAATACAGACACGTTAGATTTCTCCGTTTTTCCATCAACCTCCCCATCCTGGTGTCACCACAGTGTCATCCTGCTGCCAACCTTAATACTGTGCCCGTTGTGCCCCCCAATGCCCCAGGTACTATACTGCTGAAAAAATAGTGACCCCAGTAGACATAATTGGGGTCCTTTATCAAACTGGTGTAACGTAGAACTGGATTTCCAAAAGAGCTGTCAAATATGAAAGGTGGAATCTGATTGGCTGCTATGGGCAACTAAGCCAGTTCTACTTTACACCAGTTTGATAAATTACCCTAAATGTCCCTATAGTGTCCACAGCAGCTATAATGCCCCCTAGAGTGCCCCCAGTAATAACACCCTATATTGTGCTCCAGGAAATAATCCCTGAATAATGTCCCCAAAAATAATAGAATTGCCCCTACAGTGCTTCCCCAATAGCAACGCCCCCCACGCTGCCCCATATAGTAGTTTCCTCCACACTGCCCCCCATGGTAATTTGCACCACACAGTAATTTCCCCACACTGCCCCTAAGCAGTAATTTCCCCCACACTGCCCCATATAGTAATTTGCCCCCACACAGTAATTTCCCCCACAGTGCCCCTACACAGTAATTTCTCCCACACTGCCCCCCTATAGTAATTTGCCCCCACACAGTAATTTCCTTAACACAGTAATTTCCCCCACACTGCCTCCATATAGTAATTTGCACCACACAGTAATTTCACCCACACTGCCTCCATATAGTAATTTGCACCACACAGTAATTTCCCCCACACTGCCCCATATAGTAATTTGCACCACACAGTAATTTCCCCCACACTGCCCCATATAGTAATTTCCCACACACAGTGATTTCCCACACACTGCCCCCTTATAGTAATTTGCACCACACAGTAATTTCCCCCGCACTGCCCCCACACAGTAATTTCCCCCGCACTGCCCCCCACACAGTAGTTTAACCCACACTTCCCCCACACAGCAATTTCGCCCCCACTGCCCCCACACAGTAATTTCCCCAACACTGCCCCCTCACAGTAGTTTCCCCCACATTGCCCCATATAGTAATTTGCCCCCCACATAGTAATCCCTCCCATAATTATTTGCCACCACATAGTTATCCCTTCCATAATAATTTGCCCCAACACAGTATCCCACCATAATATTTTCCCCCCACAAGTTGGCACATAAAATAAAAAAATAAATAAAAGCTAAATACTCACCTATGTCCAGGCGCTTGCTTGCAGAGGAAGGCGCACACACTGTGCTGCTGGGTCCCGGTACATGCGCATGCGATGATGTCATCACGCATGCCTGCATCGGGATTTCACTACCGCATATGCCTTCTAGGCCTGAAGCCTATGGCGGTGATCGGCGGCGGGGCAGGGAACTATGTGCTCCCCCCTAAGAGCCCGGTGTTCTGTGAAATTTCCCTACCCTCATCACTTCCTGTTGTGATGGTGCCGCACCGGAGATGACGTTTTCAGCTTTGGAAGGAGGTGTGCCGCGCCGCCCAGGCGCACAACGACGAGGTAGGGAAATTTCACGCGTGCGTAGTGAGTGGTAGGGAGATTTAACAGAACAAATGGCCATCAGATCTCCCTACCCCCACACTGCGCAGGTGCGGTGAACTGATGGATGTTCGGTATAAGAGATCTCCCTATCCGCTGGTGCGCACGGGTGGTGTATCCCGACGGGAGTAGTTAGCCGCGCTTGCGCACTGGCCCGTAATTTTTCCCTACCCTCTAACCACTGCTGAGGCTCCCGGAGCATGCGCAGTGTCGGCCGGTGTCCAGCTGAGAGGTAAGACGCAAGCGCCTTAGGTGGCCCCTTCTCCCCAACTCTGGTGTGAAATTTCCCTACCCCGTCATTGTGCGCCTGCGCTGCATACCTCCTTCCAAAGCTGGGAACGTCATGTCTAATGCGGCCGTGTCACGACAGGAAGTGACGAGGGTAGGGAAATTTCACGGAACACCGGCACCCCGGTCGGACTGCCCCACCCCCCCAGGCACGCCACTGTATAGTGCTGCACTTTACAGACGTTGTGTGGAGCTCACAATCTAGATTCACTATCAGTATGTCTTTAGAGTGTGGGAGGAAACCAGAGCAGCCCCACGCAAACATAGGGAGAACATACAAACATCTTGTGTTGGATTTGAACCTGGGAGTGAACTGTACTGCCCTCTTGTGGCAAAATGTCAAACTGCAGCACTTAGATCTGCGACAGCTGAATGGCGACATCGCATAGAACAGTTACTTCATAGCACAATGACTATGGCTGGCCATAGACAACACTGGTTGATCCCAATTAAACTGATATTGTAATTTTTCGTGATGTAATGAAATTCTGACCAACGGACGTCATTGGTCAAAACATTTCCCAAACATAATTTTTATTTTCCCATTCAGGAGACATTGGGGTAATGTATTAAGTTAGTTAGCCTGGTTTTTGACTCATAAAAGTAGCAAACTTCGTGCAAGTACTTTTTTGCGCTAAAATCTATGACTTTTTACCTTTTCACGCCAGCTTCACAAAAAAGTGGTAAAAAAAATGGGCACAGATCCTCCCCTACTAGGGGGCGATACAGGAAAGTGGAGCTGAGTTTTTAGACATTTTTAAAATGAGCTGTTTATCAACCAGGTTGTGCCTTTTGATAAATTTGGCGCACACAACTGAATAAGCCGGTAAGGACAATTCTGAAAAAGGGGTATAGAAAAAACACAAATGCTACCCCCCCCCCCTTCCATTGTCTCAAAGATATGAACATTTCTGAAACAATGTTTATGTACATGAAAATTATTCACATTGTAGCCAAACATAAAGCTACGTTTACACCGGCGGCGTTATTTGCTTTCCACCAGAGGGTTCAATATTACCGGAAGCACTAATGCTTCCGAAGCACTACAACGTATCACAGGACCAGCCGCGTATTCCTCATTACAGACCCCGTCTACGAGCTGCGGAGAGGTGCAGATTTTGAAATCCACAACCTGTCCGTTTCTGCTGGAGAATTTCACTGAGGATCCAAAGGGTGAAATCTGCAGCACAATCATGGCGCCTAAAACATGCAGATTTTGCGGTGAATTTGCTGCGGATGTGCCCTGTAAACAGCCACCCTAAAAACCCCAAAAACTTGTGGTTGAATATGATAAATCTTCATATCTAGGGTGAAATGATTTCCATCCATGTCTTCACAATTATTAGTTCACAAATTCAGAATAATATTTTTTTTTATTTTTTTTAAGCAGCGACACTAAAGACATAACCAAACCTTCAACTACTACTACAAGAACGGAAAGGTGAGATGTGGACGCATTTCCTCGTGATGATATATATCACCATGAATACATGTAAAGAGGAGAGGATCCGTGGCCGGACGTGTGCCCTCTGCTCACCTACTGCAGCAGATGTTGTGTACAGTACATGATGAGTGACTATCGATGTACCGCTCCTCCGCTTGGTCATTAGGGTCCATTCTCACGTCCGCAAGTGTTTTGTGGTCTGCAAATTGCGGATCTGCAAAAACACGGAAACCGGCCATACGGCCGGCACTATGATAGAAATGGGCACAATAAATAGTACATATTTTGCGGCTCCGTTGAAGGTAAAACGGATGCGGACCCATTCATGTGGACGTGTGACTGGACACTCAGAGAGACTAAAGCCTCTAAAGCAGCATAAATATCAGTGAGAAACGTAATACTGACATACACACGAGATAACAGTTGGCCAGAATGGCCGATTTCCACCATTTCGGCTGACTGTCATTTCAAGAAGTAGCGCAGACGATCTATGATGGCCGACGGCAGACTGTTTTCTGCTGAAAATGTAATCAGCTGTGCTGGAAAATTCTGCCCGCTGACGGCCGGAGCCGTATGTGCAGCAAGCCTCTGAGGAGCCAGTGCAGAGGATGGGAGTGGTAGTGGCCCTGATGAGGTGTTATATCACGGTGCACTCCCTAAGGCCGTTGCTCCCTGGGGATCGCTGCAGTAGAAAGGTGCTTTGAGGAATCAGGTCAAAAGTAAAACTATAAAAGTCTCTCTTTACTTAGTGCAAAGTATAACTTGTGGCACATCCAGCGGCCATAAATACAAAGTTCAGTTTCTGGCACCAGATGAGGAGGGCGGGCTCCTTGCCAAGTGGTTGGCTCATTTTAAAAACTCTATTAAGACCGGGGGTTTAGACACCAATCTTAATAACCCTGCACTGGCTCTTGATGCGCCTACATTTTGGCGCCGGCCTCTACATAACTTAGACGCTTGCCGTGCAACTTGTTTAAACCTACACCTCCTCCCTTGCCAAGCTTAGTTCTTTGTTGGGATTTCATACCACCGGTGGTTTTGGCAGCATGAAGCTGGGTTTCATGGGTATACATTATAGATGGCCTATGCTTAGGATAGGCCATTCATATCAGATCCCCGGGGGTCCAACATTTGGAAACCTGGTTGAAGGAATCGCAACGCTCGGGACACTTTCAATACTTGGGAAACTTGAATGGAACCATGGACAGTCACTACTACGCAGACATCATGCATTGTACACAATGGCAAGACCGCAGCCATTTCCTGGGCGACGCAACCCATACAAACAGTTGATCGGCAGGGGATCCAAGATTCAGGCCTAGTGTCGGACCACCAATATTGTTGACCCAGAAAATCACTTTAAGTTATTCATGTGACTAGGATGTGCGGGTGTACTGATCAGTAGAGGTCTGAAGTCTGGGGACTTTCACTGCACAGTACAACACCTGTAATATTACTATTTTTTTACCTGCTTTACCTAGACATGGGCTTTTCAACAGTAAATCATTCTTGTTCTCTCTGGCAGGGTGGAGACCACCAAGAAGAGCGACGCTCACCCAGAAAACCTGGCTTCCTATCTATATAATGATGTTAACAGGTAATCTACAGTATACAGGTACCAGCTGCAGAAAATCAAGATTGTTACCCAGGTCACCACAAAATGGCTCCAGCACCAACTATGCTGACCCATTTTATTAAAGGGGTTTTCTGGGTGTAGAATATTGATGACCTGTCCACTGTCCCCATCAATATCTGATCTGTGTAGGTTCGACTCCTGGCTCCCGCACTGATCAGCTGTAGGAAGAGGCCTCAGCCCTTCAGTGCATGCTCATAACTTACCAACCAGAGCGCCATACATTGTATAGTGGCTGTGCTTGGTATTGCAGTCCAGGCCCCTTCACTTGAGCTGCACATTGGCCATGTGAACAATGAATGTAACGAGTAGGAAAAGGCCACAGCACTCACCACCAGCGACTTCTTCAGGTGATCGGCTGATCTTTGTAGTCTGACCCCCATGATCGGACAATGATTATAACTCTCCTAAAACACCTTTAGCTCAACCACCACCTTTCCCCTCAACCACCACCTTTCCCCTTACATCACAGACTCCATCTTCCCTGTCAGACTCCATTCCTTACAAAGCCGTGTCATGAGGCCTTCCTTCCCTCAGTACAGCCACATACTTGAGGTCATCTTCACCTCCTGCATTGTTCATTGGTCAGATGTGCTGCTCTTACAGTAAAGAGGCCTTACCTTGCCGATCCTGGTGAGGAATAAACCTTTTTTTCTCCAGAAGTAGGGAGTGACCCCTTGTCTTTTGCGGGGATTTTACATGGAGCAGCTATTACTGTTCATACTATAGAGCTATGGATGTAGCTCATGTCACCACAGCTCATCATGTGTACTATGTACCTACGGTTGAGATGTTTTGTTTTTTGCATCTGCAGGTTTGAGAAAAACTGGACATCAAATCCACCTACACAGGCAACATCTCAGACAGTAACTTCCAGGTTAGTGCCATAGTGTTATTCTTTCATTTGAATTTCTCGTAAGGGGTTTTCTGAGATTTAAACACTGATGACCTATCCTCTGGATAGGTTATCGGGACCTGATCATGGGGGTCTAACACGCGGGACCCCCATCGATCAGCTGTTCGAGAAGGCAGCACTCGCAGTAGTGCCGCGGCCTTCTCGCTGCTTTTCCAAGGCCGAGTGACGTCACATTCATCGGTCACATGACCTAGGAGCAGCTCAGCCCCATAGAAGTGAATGGGGCTAAGCTGCGATACCAAGCACAGCGGCTATACAGTGTACGACGCTGTGCTTGCTCAAACAGCTGATCGGCGGGGGTCCCAGGTGTCAGACCCCCGCCGATCAGATGCTGATGACATATTCCGACCTATCCTTTTAGAAGTTATGAATGAATTACTAGCAATTTGTAATTAAGGTCCAGATAGATGTTAGCAGTTGGCGGTGTCCCTAAACAGTCTAACATTATCCAGTCAGTGCTACCAGTGTCAGACTGCAGGGACACCCCCCAGGGGCGGACTGGGAACTAAAAGTGGCCCCTTGCTGTAGGCGGGTTCAAATTGACAGAAGACGAGGCAACAAAAGCAGGCAGGGACAACACAAGTAGGCAGGACCTGCAATATCACAGTGCAGCCAAAAATACTGCCTCCCCTGCCACAGCATTCAACTGTATCTCCATCCTGAGGACTGTAATACAGTTGAGCTCAGGAGGGCTTGGGCGGCCCCCTGGGCATCGGCCCACCTGGAAATTTCCCTTTAGGGTCTATGGCCAATCCGACCATGACATGGTAACACCAGTTGTAGAGGATCAGCATAACATCAGATCATAAGTATAGAAACTCAGAAATGATCATTTAATGTGGAATATAAATATGAGGTGACAGGTCCTCTTTAACCCTGGATAGAGAAGAAATAATGCAATTAAAAAAAATCTGAAAAGTTAAAAAAAATGAAAATATCTCCCATGTTCTAAAAATGGTCTGTTGCCCCAAGATCTTTTATCCCTTTCAGATGCTCCTGATTCTTATCAGGAATTCTGATCAAATAATGTTGAGAAAATGTTTTCTGAATTTATGTGAAGGAAACGTATCGTAGGTTTGGCATATAATAAGAAGCTAGTTGTAGTAGCTGCCAACAGGCCCAAGGCGGGGAGGGAAGCCTAGCCTTTCTGGTCCCACCCCACAGAAGAGCTACTGGCAGCCAATCATGTCCCTTATTTATCTGATGGGCCAGCCAATGAGAGCTGGATTCTGATTAGTTGCAATAGACTACAACTCCCATTTGTCTGCCCTAGCTACTATAAATGACATCCACTCGGTGATAATAGCCTTTTGTGATATAATATTCTGCTCTGCTGCACCTTTTACTGCTCCAACATGTTTTACCTGTACATGCGCCTCTCAGCAGGAAATCACAATACCATGAAATGTAAATACATTAATATCACCCTGTTCTCTCCGGCAGGGTGGGGACCACCAAGAAGAGCGAAGCTCACCCAGAAAACCTGGCTTCTTATCTGTATGATGACGTTAACAGGTAATACATACCAACATTGTAGTTGGTAAATTCAGAGCATATAAAACCTGCCCCTGGGAATGCCCCAAATAATAAATCTGTCTATACTTATGCTGCCTGTCCTATCTGATCTCCATACTGATCCTGAGTTGCCTGCCCTGACTAGTGACTGTTTTCTGGATTGCATATACTTTGCATGCCCTGACCCCGGCCTGTTTCTGACTACGGCTTTCACCTGATCCCTCAGTGTTCCGCACTGGTGGGTCAGCAATCATTTAGACAGAGACTACTTACTATTGAGATGGTCTCTAATATAATATAGGGAATATTGCAGCTTTTAATGTATATATGTATGAATTTTGCATCTATAGGTTTGAGAAAAGCCAGAAATTAAATGCACCTACAAAGTCAACATCTCAGACAGTAACTACCAGGTTAGTGCCACCGTATAATTTTTTATTTTCATTTCTCATACTTAATGGAGTTCTATGGAATTTTTATACTGATGGCCTATCTTCAGGATAGGTCATCAACATGAGATTGGCAGCTGTGCTTTATGACAACTTAGGCCTCTTCCTAGGTCCATGAAGTCACGTTCTTTGGTCACATGGCCTAGACGCAGCTCAGTCCCATTTAGGCAGGATACTGTGCTTCGTAAGCTGTGAGCAGGAGACCGCGGTGCTCACTAGCGCTCCTGTGGCTTCCTCGATCAGTTGATTAGCTGACTTCAACCAATCTCATATTGATGACCTACCTTGAGGTTAGGCCATCAATATGAAGATCCAGGAGAACCCTTTTAAAGGGGTCATCCACCCCATCACTGTCAATCCATCTCATGAGCATCAATCCTTCTTCACAGGCCAACAGACCGTCCAGAGAGCCCTAAACTGGTCTCATGGAGCTCTAACAGTGAGAGCAGAACTTCAGCAGTCAAGCCTGGGCCAGGGAAAATCACAGTCCTGCATGGTGAAAGGTATTTTATGGGATAAAGTTATGCTTGGGTAACTTTATATTTATTATGTTAGATATTCTTATGCAAATGAGCAGTTAAGTGCACCAAGGGCAGACCCAAGCCAATCTGTGCACCCTTATACTTCCTGCTTCTTCTGCCAGCCGCTCGCTCTCCTTCTTCATTGACAGGATCTGGAGTCTGCATAGTCATCTCATCTGACCCTGTCAGTCAAAAATTAGAGAGAAAGACTGGCAGAAGAAGCAGGAGGGGCAAGAGTGGTTTGGGCCCACCCTCGGTGCACTTTTCTGCTCATTGCCTTCCTGAGGATAGGACATCAATATCAAAATCTCAGACAACCCTTTTTAAAACTTGATTCTAGTGATCAGACTACAGCTGATCGCTGGGGGTGATGCAGCAGGACAGCCTGTGTTTAGCCAGTTAGAGGAGGACTCTTGTCTAAAGCCGACAAGGCCTTTAATTGATCCTCAAACGGCCAATGTAAGGCATTCAGCAAAATGATAACATAATTTAAGTATGCCAAACATATAAAGACCTTTTTTTACAGTGAAACCAGAGATCCGAACATCCCAAGACTATCCTCCAGTACTACAGAGAGAAGTAGCTCAAACATCCAGCCAGGACCAGGGAAGATCAGAGTCCTTGTAGAAGACTGGTAGGAGAATCAATTAAATACATACTTATTGCTCCGCAGTCTGTGTCGTTCATGATGGTAGTTGTGGCGGTGGTGGTAGATATCACAGTTAGAGATGCGTAAAGTTTTGAAACATTCTATAAGGGCAGCTTCGCCGAAGTTCCCCAAGAAATTCTGCTATACGGTACAGCCAGAAGGAGTGCCCATGCTGCAGGCGAGTTGTGGCCATTCTACAGTAAGCAATCATGTGGCCAATTAGCCTGCAGCTGCCTTTAATTTAATAATGAAGACCGCATGTATACTCGTCTTCATTCTTAAATGGGTTATCCCATGATTAATGTAAAAGAGATCATATAGTACATGACAATCTCTTTCTAACAAAGCTAGAAGTAGCCCTGTACCTCACATGGGTCCAGAGATCTCCTCATTCATTGCTCTGCCAAATTAATATCAAGCTGTTGCTGGTATGGGGTTTGGCTGTTTGGGGGGTAGGGCACAATGTGCTGGCATACCCACTTCTCCAACCCAAGCGCTCTCCTGCCTTATAGGCGGGAGCCCTTCTTCTCCCATCTGCTTTTCCTCCTTTTCCACATCATCTAATATCGATGAGAATATGTCATCAGGAACATCCAACTCCTCCTCACTCTGTATCTTGCTGACATTTCTTGGAAGTAAAGCCAGGAAAAGATGAGGATGGTCATCATTAATGAGGACCTTTCATGGGTTTGTAGGAAGTGAGATAAATATCTGTACCTGCAGGGTCCCCCCTCCCCCCGTTGATGCTGCAACCCTGCCTTTCTTTTTTTAAATAGTGCTCCTGCGCCCAGTTATGGCCCCCCGCAAATTTCATGCTCAGTATTCTAATACTGAGCATCGGAGCAATGGGGAGGAGACGCAGTCTTTCTGTGTAGGCGTCTCCTTCTCCACTGGCTGTAGCGCTGTCCAATCGCAGCGCAGAGCGTCACAGCCAGGTACTGCACCCTGGCTCCCTCTCACCCCGGTGACAGGTCCTCTTTAAATCCAGAATTACCGTAAACACTGGTACAAAATGATTGTGTGAACGAGGCCTATAATGAATATGTTCTCTTACTTACAATCATATTTATTTGCAGTGATGACACTAACAAAGAGTCCCCAAAGCCTTCAGCGGAAAGCCGCTCTACAACCAGAAGAACGGAAAGGTAAATGTTATAGGGCGCGCAGAGGTAGCAGTAACACCCAGACCCTGGTGCCTAAGTGTACCACTTAAAGGGGTTGTCCACTTTCTGTCTACTTGTGACCCATGTGCATGCAAGATGACTATATGGCACTTACTAGTCTTTGTTAATCTCTGCCATTTGCTATATTTCATGAGGTATGCCCCTTTGTTGGGCAAATCTTCTATGCTGTCTGCACAGAAGTTCTGTCCTTAAGATGGCCACTGATGAGGAGTCATGTGACCAGACACATCACTCATTCTGCACCATTCTAAAGCCTCAATCACACGTCCATGTCCGTGCTGAAATCCGTGACAAGGTGGTCAGTGATGCCTCTGGGAAGTTGTCCATGATGGATTCATGTTGGGTCCGTGTGTCCGTTTTTTGCTGTCTGTGTGTCATCCGTGTTTCACAGACACTGAACAGATGAAAATTAATTTTCAAAGCATCTCTTCCTAATGATCCTTGAAACGCGGATGGCATCCGTGTTGCATGCGTGGTTTTCACGGACCCATAGACTATAATGGGCGTGATGGATCTGTGAACTCGGACAAAATAGAGCATGCATGCGTGCTAAAAAGAATTGACGTGGAGAACACGTATGTGGAACACTGACATGTGAATAAGGCTTAACGCACCGCACCTGCACTAAACTCCCAACAGTGGAAGAGCAGGTGCAGTGTATTTAAATGGAGGAGACATCACATGGAGCTGATCTGCCTGGTCACATGACCCTCCCTCAGCAGCCATTTTATGGACAGGACCTAGCCAAATGAGGGGGCATATCTTATGAAATATAGAGAATGCCACAGAATTTCAACAAAGGTTATATTAGTAAGTGCCATATAATAATCTTACAAACTCATTGTACTCAACAGTAACCAGAAAGTGGACAACCCCTTTAAGAAGGTGTTTTATAAATGGCAGATTGTAATGTGCAGAATTTGCATTGGTGCCCAAAACCTTAACATTTCATATTTAACTGTAGGGAAAAGAGATTTAAAGCGATTAGAATATTGATGTCCTTTCATCAGACCTTATCCACATGCATTTCTTGCGGCTTGCACGTGAACACATTCATTTCTATGGGGCTGCATGGGGTTTACAGATGTCATCCGTGTGCTGTCCTCATCCGTGCCGCAAATTATAGAACATGCCCTATTCTTGTCTGTTCAACAGGCATTTCGATAATAGGGCCAATGGAAATTGTGGCGTGCACACTGCCGGTATTCACAGTTTGCGGATCCGCGGTTTGCAGACCACAAAATGCATATAACCGTGTGCATGAGACCTCAGATTGTGCAGGGACACCCCCCATCTGGTGACACCCGTTTGGACCGTCAAAGTAAAATGCTGGCACTGTAATTATACATTCTAGCAGGAATAATAGAGGAATGGCTCATCATAGAGTCATGAGAACAGAGGCTCCAGAATTGTTATTACACGGGGAATGCAAGTAGTTACTACGACAGACATGTCAGGAGGGGGACAGGTCCTCTTTAAGAAGTAAATCTACTCAAAAAGATAGTGGTACATCACAATAATACTAATGCTTCTGTCATAGAGCGTACTATTTTGTGAAAGAGCGGCCTCATATCAAGACACAAAAGGGGTTATCCAATAATAATTAAAAATAATACAATTCTTAAATTATGAATTCCTAATTAAAAATCTCAGACAAGTCCTCCAATAAGCTTAAAATAAAAAAATTATCATGTTATACCCCTCCCTTATCTGTGGCACCGTACCCGTCCTCCTTATGTGAATCTTGGGTCTCATTAGTGGTTAACTCCATTCCTTGTGTCTTGAACATAATTGATTTTCTAGTACACAAATGTATTTTGTAGGCTGCCCCCTATAAGCAGCAATGTATGTTTCTGTGTTTTCTATGGGCAAAAATGTTTTGCTTATATTTTTCATTTAAAGGGGTATTCCCATCTGGGACATTGATTGTATATCTCTAGGATGGTAGATTGGGTCTTGCTCCTGTCTCTGCACATGCACGGCCACCCGCTGTTCACCGCTATGGGAGCTCCGGCTCGGCTATTTCGGTGAACGAAAAGGTGGCCGCTATTGTGCGGTGTGTGCTCTCCATTGACCGCTAGGAGACTTCCGAAAATTGCTGCGTGCTCTCCCTTGGCTATTTTCAGAACTCTTATAGTGATAAACGGTGAGCCCTTTATGCCTGTGTCCCTGCTCTCCTTCACTTTGGGGGCCCCATTCTCTATGGGTCCCAGGGGTAGGACCCACACCTGTCTGACATTGATGGCACCAGTGTCCCAGATGAACCAGCGCCTCTAAAACCATGTGATGTTTGGGCTGAAACATTCCTAAATAGTAACATTTACCCATATTTATGGTGATAAGTATTAATATGTAAAATTCTGTGGAAAGATTTTATTTCACACTATTGTTTTTTTAAACACAGCAAAGATGTGCCGGATTCCTTAAAATTAACATCTTCATCACTGTCCACAAGAGCCACGGAGAATACACGGCCAAATATACAGGCTGGACCTGGGAAGATCACTCTCATCAAAGACGAAAGGTAAACTACAGGAGATTTTGTTTAATCTATATACTATCTGTCTATCTATCTATCTATCTATCTATCTATCTATCTATCTATCTATCTATCTATCTATCCAATATCTATCTATCTATCTATCTATCCAATATCTATCTATTATCTTTCTATGTATTTATTGATTATCTATCTATCTAGTTAATCTAATCTATTTATCTATCTAACTCATATCTATCTATTTATTGTTCTATGTATTTATCGATCATCTATCTATCTATCTATCTATCTATCTATCTAATCTAATCTATTTATATATCTACAGTAATACAATATCTCCCATTATATTACAGTGATATAGGTAACAATGGAGTAACAAACAGAACAACTGAAACAACATATTCAACAACACGCGCTAAAGTCACTATAGAGACAATAAATGAGAGGTAAGGGAGTCAAACCCTCATCTGTAACTTTGTCTTTGTGTGATGTAATGGTCCAGAGGCGGAGGTACCTACATAGGTGTGTTAGATGGCTTTGTATAGAGAACAGGACAGTGTTAGTTTGCTTGTCTGGACGATGGCTGATCATACAATTCCATTGGTTCCCACCAGAATCCAAACCTCTGCACACATTATATCAGTAGTACCTCTGTACCTCTGAACCGCCACTAGCATAAAACAGGATTGGGTGTATATTAGTACATAGCAACCTGTCTGCTCCTGTCTATGGGGCGACTTTATAATAAACTGTCGGACCACTGATTTCAGTACACAATGGTGGCTATAGTGTTCACATTCTACATTAACATTCCTTTAATCCGGTATGTGGGACTTCACAGATCCTGAATGATCCAATATTCTGGATTATGGAGCCAAAAAGTATAAAAAAAACTCCACCCCCTTCCCTAAGGTCAATATTTTGTGATGGAAACAACTACCAGATTATCAGGATTTTCTGGGTAACAAAATGCTGGACTAAAGGACTGTCATTGTGTCTCAGCCCCGCGTATCTGTAATGATCCGCTGTTGTGTTATCATTTCAGCCCATCCTCTAAACCTGCACCCAGAATGGAGGCGAAGCCAAAAGAAGCCGGAGCAGCTACCACCAGGTGAGATTCGTCGTCTATCTGTAAACTGAAAATATCTGGCAGATTTCTCACCAAGTCCAAATCTTGATTGTTGGGGCTTCATTAAGCTAAGAGAGGGTAATATATCAGGGGCACAGTGGAGTAATATCACTGCAGTTTGGACTTGACTCCCCTAAACACTAGTGATGAACGGCAGGGGCTATATTCGAATTTGCAATATTTCACAAATATTTTGTAGAATATTCATCATATATTCACGAATTTCAAGAATCATCAGCAGGTATTGGCTTATCTGCGACAATCTCAGATCTGCTATGCGGTAGCTCTTTCAGCTCTGCTATGCTTGGCTGGCTTAAATAGAAAACTCTTACTCTTCTGCTGGAACTTAGTTTAGCTGTCTGTAGTCTGTCTCTTACTTTAATTCTAGGAACTTCTTGTCCTGGCTTTGGAGTACCTCAAGCTTTAGCTTCAGCTTGGATGAAGGTAGTGCAAGCCCATGAGGGGAAAAGCAACCATGTAGACTTCAGAGGCAGAAAGTCTGGGCCTAGCAGACCAAGCAGTGCTCTGCTAGCCGACCCACCATCTCTCCCAAAGGAGGGTGGACTAGACTGCTCTCTGACTAACAAAACTCCTCCCTCTCTAGAAAGGGCTGGAAGGGAACTAGGAGGTTCCTCTCCAGAGAAACTATCTCTGCTCAGATTTGCTGCCACCTGCTGGCGAACCAGACACATTACATGTTAACATAACATTTGGAAGAAAATAAATACACACACATTGTAGGAAATTACATTAAATATATATATATATATATATATATATATATTGACACAGGATGCACCAACCAATATAGTGGGGGTACAAAGGAGGTGGTAATGCCACTCTGGGGTATTACATAATGTTTCCAATATTGGCTCCTGTGGCAAGTGCAATGTGAGCAGTGGATAAGAAAATATTATCTAATTTGTGGAAAGAGGATCTTGCGTGGGAATAAAAGGTATAGTCTATACATGATGGATTAAGGGTTCTCCAGACATCCATAACCCCCAGGTCTCAGAGCCCCCCGGAGCTTGCAAAGAAGTTTGTAAGAGATATGTATGCGTTTGGAGGAGAAGTCTAGGTCTGGTTCCAATTGGATATTAAAATCTCCACCCAAGATAAAAATTCCCTCTTTCAAAGAGGATATTAGCTTGCGTGTCCGAACGAGTCACTGTATTTGACTCTCATTAGGGGCGTATAAATTCGCCAGAGTGACTAGTGTTCCCGCAATTGTGCCTTTAACAAATAAATAGCGACCTTCTGGATCAGCAATTGTAGCAGTGTGCTTAAACGGTAATTGTTTGTGTATAGCAATACTGACACCTCTGCTGGCAGATATATATGTGCTGTGGAACCATTGAGAGAATTGTATAGGCAGAAGTTTGGGTGTCTAACCCATCTTGAAGTGAGAGTCTTGGAAAAAAGTGAGATACTTTGTCTTTATGAAGAAGTGAAAATATCTGGAATCGTTTCCGTTGCTCGTTCAGACCTCGCACGTTCAATGATGAAACTACAATAGACACCATAACGTCAACATCAAAGGCATTATGTCAACATATGAGAAGTAGTGGCTCGGAGGCAACTTGGGCTTTAGCTCAGGGACCACAACTTTTAGTCCTCTGGCTAGCCTCCAAAGGAAATGATGAGAACAGTCTCAACTTGGAACCTCAGTGTTCAGGCATGTTGCTAAGTCGTACAAGCCCAGGTAATACTTGAGGGCTGTGTTGGGAAGTAAAGGAGTGTGTGGGGGGGGGGGGGGCAGTTCAGATAAATGATAGGACAGTGGGTCTCTATCTGTGAGATCTGGACATACATAGAGGAAGCATTAGGCATGTGCAAGGAAAAAACTCATTTAGGTCTTGAACCTTGACAGGCATCCTCGTTTGGCCTTGTCCGTCTTCCCAGGTGAAACCAGGTGCCAGGTATCTGGATGGGGAGATCTTGGAAACGGATCACCTTGGTCGGCAGGCATCCAGGATGGTGTTTTGATGGGTGTCATTCCAAGCGATTCCCAGGCCGCTTTCAGATCCTGATGAGATCTGATGGTAATTTGCTTCCCGTTTTTTGCAATAGCAAGGCCAAAAGGGTAGAGCCATCGAAACGGGGTCGCTAAAGCTTTTAAGGCTTCTAAAAGGGGACGCAGTATTCAATGCTTAGCCAAGGTGGAAGGCGCCAAATCTGAGTTGAGTAGACTCTCTGCTACTTTTCAGGAGCTCCGCAGTGTCGACGTAGTTTAGTAGGCCACATATGGTATCACGCAGTGGTTCATTCGGTTTGGGTTTCCATCGCAATGCCCTGTGGATTCTTCTAATCACAAATTGGGCAGCTCTCTCAGGACCTAGTAGGGAGGCAAATAACTCCCTTGCTACTTTAGATAGTGCTTCTGGGGCGACCGATTCAGGTAGTGTCACGGATGATGTTGCAGATAGCTGGAACTTATAAATAAACATCCGAATGGCTTGATCCCAAACTAAGGAGCATATGGGTGAGCCCTATAAAACCCTAAGAGCTCTCCCTGACTGCTATGCCCATGCAAGGGTCTGAATGGCCCACGTACCTAAGACTGTGTGACACCTGAAGACCCTATAATAGTGACCCTATAATAGTAAATCAAGCCAGCAAGGAAACACAAATAAAGAAAAAGACTTATCTTAGCAAACAGCAGCAGCCTCCAGCAGTGAACACCTCATTCAGGAAGTAATATAAACCGCAAAGTGAGGCAGTATGGGAGGGAATATAAAGGGAGACAATTAGTCTAAATAGGTGACAGCTGGGAGAAGGAAAGGAGATGACAAAGTGAAACCAAAACAAAGAACGTCATGCAAAAGGTAGAGAAGAACGTCTGCCAGACCTTTTCACAGAACTGGCTGTGACAGGTAGGCCACGGATCCTCAAATTCCGCCTGCGACTGCGGTTCTCCTGATCTTCAAGCTTTCACACGTCCGTTGTTTCTTTCCTGGTCTGTTCCATTTTTTGCGGAACAGATCTGGACCAGTTCTGTACCCATTCATTTTCAATGGGTCCTGAAAAAAAATCAGACATTGAGCTGTCCGATTTTTTTCAGGACCCACTGAAAATGAATGGGTACAGAACTGGTCCAGATCTGTTCTGCAAAAAACGGAACAGATCAGGAAAGAAACAACAGACGTGTGAATAGACCCTAATGGTGAGAGTGCCAACTCCAGCACGTCCTGGAGGATAGATTTTGATATAGAAGGGTCTCTTCGGGTAGATCTGTGATCCAATGCATCTGAGATGCTTCCCATTTCAGAGAAGTCCTCTGCGTCAGAGTGTTGAGCAGCACTCAGCGCCATCTTGACTGCACTAGGGGTAGAGGACTGAGGTTTCTTTCTTAAAACTTTTTCCATGTCCGGTTGTTTTGTTCGGATGGGAGTGGCCTCGGCAAAGTTCTTGTGCTTGTCCTTGCCAACTTTCCCCATGTAGGTTCAGATGGAGTGCATGTAAAGGGGTGATATAGCCAGTTCTTGTGAGGAGCTTAGATTCAAGCGGCCATTCAGCAGCACGGCCAGGCTCCGCCCAGAAGAAGGTTCTGTGCTGGTAGCCCAGGGTCTGTGGCACAGTATCCCCATCTCAGCTTCATCTTAAGGTCACTGATGCACTCTGGCATCTTCTGAGCACTGATTCCTAACTGCAGACCAGACTAGGGGCTCTGACTGCTCTCCTTATATACAATTTTTAGCTGAACTGAGTTGAGAAACACAACTCAAACAAATACAATGTTACAGTTATTGACTCCTATAGACTTGTGTTAGACCCTCAATAATACTCAAAGTCAATGACACAGTAGTTTTTCCAGACAAAAAGAAGTCTTAATATATAATAACAGAGCTAAACCAAACTGTCTGGTTTTGGTGGTAAACAAGGCTGGTTTTTTCCCTCCAAAACATACTCTTCTTTAACCCTGTTTCCACAGTGGCGTGCAAATACAGTGCAAGTAAACAGGATATTCCTCACAACATACACACAAAATACAGTTATTCAGTATTAAACAGTATAAGTTAGTGCAAGTTAACCCTTTAAAGGGAAATAAAGTAAGGAGCTGATGCATAGGGGAAACGGGCAAATGTCCACAAAAAGTGAAAAACAGTCAAGAACACTTTCACTGCACTGATGGCAGCAGGACCTGACCTTGAGTCCTGCTTCCTCTTGTGTGGAGTGAGTGATTCTGCTGTGCCTGGGGTGAGGTCAGTATTTTTTTTTATGCCGTGGAGACAAGGGGAGGTATATATATATTTATATATTTACACACACACACACACACACAGTGTATATATATATATATATATATATACTGTATATGTATAGATACACAGTAGGGCTGCACAATAAATCGAAAAAATAATCGAATCGCGCTAATCGGCAAATGCGATATGGCGATTTGGCCAAGCCGAAAATGCCGCGATTATATAGGAAGGGGCCCCGCGCACATAACTGCCTTTGTGTGTAAAGTATTTTACTAGTGTGTGAAACAAGCTCTCTCCTATTGATAACAGGTCCGGCCTCTGTACTCACTGTCACGATGAATGCAATGCACTGCAGCGAGCGGAAGCGAGCGAGCCGGCTGGCGCGTGACTGACGTCACTTAGTAACGCTCCTTAGTAACGCTCCACAGATCCCCCATAACACTGTCCTCCACAGATCCCTCATAACACTGTCCTCCACAGATCCCCCATAACACTGTCCTCCACAGATCTCCCATAACACTGTCCTCCACAGATCCCCCATAACAGCGTCCTCCACAGATCCCCCATAACAGCGTCCTCCACAGATCCCCCATAACAGCGTCCTCCACAGATCCCCCATATAACAGCGTCCTCCACAGATCCCCCACATAACAGCGTCCTCCACAGATCCCCCACATAACAGCTTCTTCCACAGATCCCCCACATAACAGCGTCCTCCACAGATCCCCCACATAACAGCGTCCTTCACAGATCCCCCACATAACAGCGTCCTCCACAGATCCCTCACAACACAGTGCCATCCACAGATCCCCCATAACACAGCGTCATCCACAGATCCCCCATAACTATGTCATACCCAGCCGCGTCAGCGGCTCATATGGCAAAATCCAAGCAAATAGACCTCTAGCACAATTCCCTTAAAATTTCGCATCGCATATAGTTATTTTTAGGGCCCTAATCGCAATCGCACAAAATTCCCATATCGTGCAGCCCTAATACTCAGTGTATATATATATATATATATATAGATATAGATATAGATATATAGAACAAAGTGGGCATTATATATATTATGGCACAATGGGGCACCATTATACATACTGAGGGGTCTTGGAGGGTTACTATGTCTACACAGGGCACTGTTGGAGGCATTTTTTAAAATGGAGGTACTACTGAGGGGCATTATCTATGCTAGGGCACGATGGGGGAGCATTATATAAACTGAGGGCACTGCAGGTGCTCGGCTTTTTTTAATACAATAAAATTCATCCATTTTTAACGTTCATTTTTACCTGACGTTAAAAACGAATCTGAAACAGACATTAAAAGTGGACAGAAAATGGATGCACACACTGATGCAAAATGGCCATGAAAAGTGAGTCTGTTTTTAACAGCCATTTTTTTCATTGTTGTATGAATGTACCCTTACACACTGCAGAAAAATTATCTGCAGCAGAAACTGACCTGTATAAATTGACAATTTAAAATCTGCACCTCAGGTCAGTTTCTGCTGCAGATTTTTTCTGCATTGTGTGTATAAGAGATCACTTTGATGGTACTGTAAAACACTGCCTTTTTATGCATGTAATTCTGCACATTTGGTGGGTTTTTGCTGAAGCCGATTTACAGCAGCAGTACGCCCAGAAGTGTAAGGATGCATGCACAGTCTTCAGCTGCACTGCTCAGGCAGCAGCATAGAGCCTCTGTGCTTGTGCTGCTACATGGAGCAGCTGCACAGGAGCAGGATTGACAGGGCCAGGCGAGATGTCCGTCGTGTCCGAGGTTTTTAAGGATGCCGAGTGGTGATGCGGCCTTAATAGTTTTGTGTGTCACAGTGCTCCTACCTGGATACTGTTGCTCCCCAGAGTTAGGCTCCGCAGCAAAAACGGAAGAGAGTAGGAGTTGGTGGAGAATAATCCGAGTCCAGACTTTATTAAGTTTAACAGCTTTACTTGAATAAGCTTCATCCAGAGAACACTTGATCTTTCTCTTGGTTCCAGCAGGTTTTGGGGTAAGGCCTCTTTCACACTTGCGTTGTCCGAATCCGGCGTGTACTCCACTTGCCGGAGTTACACGCCAGATACGGAAAAACGCAAGTGTACTGAAAGCATTTGAAGACGGATCCGTCTTCAAAATGCTTTCAGTGTTACTATGGCAGCCAGGACGCTATTAAAGTCCTGGTTGCCATAGTAGTAGTGGGGAGCGGGGGAGCAGTATACTTACAGTCCGCGCGGCTCCCGGGGCGCTCCAGAATGACATCAGAGCGCCCCATGCGCATGGATGACGTGCCATGCGATCACGTGATCCATGCGCTTGGGGCGCCCTGACGTCACTCTGGAGCGCCCCGGGAGCCGCACGGATGGTAAGTATGCTGCTCCCCCGCTCCCCACTACACTTTACTATGGCTGACAGGACTTTAGCATCCCGGCAGCCATGGTAACCACTCTAAAAAAGCTAAACGTCGTATCCGGCAATGCGCCGAAACAACGTTTAGCTTAAGGCCGGATACGGATCAATGCCTTTCAAGGGCATTTATTCCGGATCCGGCCTTGCGGCAAGTCTTCAGTTTTTTTGGCCGGAGCAAAAAGCGCAGCATGCTGCGGTATTTTCTCCGGCCAAAAAACGTTACGTTCCGGAACTGAAGACATCCTGATGCATCCTGAACGGATTTCACTCCATTCAGAATGCATTAGGATAATCCTGATCAGGATTCTTCCGGCATAGAGCCCCGACGACGGAACTCTATGCCGGAAGACCATAACGCAGGTGTGAAAGAGCCCTTAACTGGCAGGCAAACTTGAATACCTTTCTTTCTCCCTCTCTGGCTTCAGTCTGGTTAAGGGACATTAGGACAGCTCTCGTACCTTTGAGTGGGGTGCCTTTGGCCATTGACCCCCTTGTAATATTCAGTCTATAAACTGCAAGGAGTCAGGGTGCTCTATGAGCTGCTTCCCTCTTAATGCAGGAGTTGTGAGCTGCATCATGACTCATCTGTTTCCAGTTCACTATCATTCTATAGCTTTCTGCAACCCTTCCCTTGTTAGGAAGCAGGACAAGCCCACTTCTGCCCAAAAGGGGGAAGAATGGAATGGTAAGTTCCAATCTTTCTGAAGATACTCTCTCTGCCAGATACACTGCCATCTGCTGGACAACTAGGCAAAGTGCATGAAATACATTACATAAGGTACATAGCAATATTATTAATGCACAATATAGGAGGACCTGTAATAAATACACAGATGGCATTATTGGTTAGCCTATTAGAGACAGTAGCAGGGTGTAGGAATAGTAGTGCCCGCTCGGTAGCGCATATGGACACTCTCCACTAGGGAGATTTGGATGTCTCTCAGCACATACCCTGCTTCTCAGGTGTAAAGAGGAACCAGTCAGAGTCAGCACTTGTCAGTCTGTGGGGGGGAGGTCAACGGTTGCAGCCCCAAATACTAGTAGAACAAACTGACCGCACTCATGTTCCTGCAGGATCTTCAGTGCTGCATTCACATAGAGGTAATAGGGGAAGCATGACGCGTATATGATGTACGTTGGAGAAAGACTCATCTAGAGCTGAAACGCGTTGCGCTGTGATACCTCTATATGAATGAACCACTAAAGAACCTGCCAGATTAATATGTGAGTGCCGGGCAGTTTGTCCTACCCAGCGGCTGATAAATCTCCATTTCTTATATGTATTATAATATTATATTCATGATTACAATAACTTATGAACTATATTTTTGTCTGAAATGAATGTATATTTCTGTATTGCAGTGATACCCAGCAGGATCTGATCAGTTGGTCTGATTTGGATACCAGGTAAGTTACAGCTAAACGTGAAATACAGTATGGTAACCTCCAGGAGGGAGATGAATGATGGCTGTCTCTTAAAGAGCACCTGTCATCTGACATGTCTTATATACTAATTAATTGTATTCCTCATGCGATAATGATTCTGAGGCATCTTTTCATATAACTATATGTTGTTTGTTCCCCAATTATTCCTATTAGAAGATTATGAATAAAAGTACAACACCTATTTGGGGGGAGGGTATGTCCCTGTATAGTCTGACGCTGTCCAATCAGTGCTGCCAGTGTCCGATTGTGCAGGGACACCCCCCCAACTGGTAATAATACCACGCTAGGGATTAATTCATAAACTACTAGTAGGAATAACAGAGGGACAGCACAATAGAGTTATAGGAAAAGATGCTCCAGGATTTCTATCACATTCTTTTTTCCAAGCTGAACAAGCCTGATTTTCCAGCCTCATTTGATCCCATTTAATCTGGTCACAGATTTGAACCCTCTGCAGCTCTCCTATATACTTTACGGCTCATGCACACGAATGTATTTTGTTCCATGTCCGTTCAGGTTTTTTTGCGGAGCATATGCGGAACTATTCATTTTAATGGGTCCGCAAAAAAGAAATATATAAGTCCATCCAAACCTAGGATGACTTTTACCCATAACCGAAACTAGACCGTGCACCAAAACAACAACCTAATAACCGAGAGGGCAGGTGGGCACTAAACCAACGGCTTCACAATCTGGTTTCACAAACAAGACTCAACCAGCCAGCTGAGCCATCCCTAAATATCACTTTAGATGGTCACATGTTAACCCTGTTGACCAATAAACCCTTGTTACCAGGGGCCAGACTGACTCTTCCACAAAACACACATTACTATAGGCCCCTCTGGCTAACCAATCGGGCCATATCACTAAGCAGCTGAAATCTGCCCAGCGATGGTGTGCCCAAAAGGCGGGAAAGTTTCCCGCCAAACCTTACTGGCTAGGAATTATTATTGATAAGCCTCAAACCTCCAATGAAAAACAATCTATGATATATGGCTCCCAGGGAAGATTATGTTCTGGATTTAGGCTTGCTCTTACTCAGCTATGGTCAGGGTTAGTGATTGTATCGTATTCCTTATGTCAACCTTTCCCACTTTAAGGGTCCATTCAAACGTCCGTAAGTGTTTTGCGGACCGCACATGGCCGGCACTATAATAGAAAATGCCTATTCGTGTCCTCTATTGCGGACAAGAATAGGACATGTTCTATTTTTTTGCGGAGATGCGGAACGGAAGTGCGGATGCGGACAGCAAACTGTGTGCTGTCCGCATCTTTTCCGGCCCCATTTAAAATGAATGGGTCCGCACCCATTCCGCATAATTGTGGAACGGATCTGGACCATTTATACGGACGTCTGAATGGAGCCTAAAGGGAACCTGTTATCAATGGGGCAGCACGGTGGCTCAGTGGTTAGCACTGGTGCCTTGCAGCGCTGGGGTCCTAGGTTCAAATCTGAACATAGACAACATCTTCATGGAGTTTGTATGTTCTCCTCGTGTTTGCGTGGGTTTCCTCTGGGTTCTCCGGTTTCCTCCCACACTCCAAAGATAGGGAATTTGGATTGTGAGCCCCATTGGGGACAGTTGGATTCTAATGTCTGTAAAGCGCTGCAAAATATAGTAGTGCTATATACAGTAAGTGCATAAAATAAATTAATAAATAAACTTTATGCAGCCCATACTAACAGCAGAATAAAGTAGAGACAGGTGAGTTGATTTCAGCGGTCGGTGATTTATAACTTAAAAGTAAGTGGTTATCGAGAACCAACATCACAATCATTGCAGACTGGGCCTGGAAAAGAGTTACGGCCACCTGAGAAGAGTCCTGGTTATTCATTAATTCCTGCTCTACCTGCCCATCTGCTGATGACTGACAGTCTTCTGCCTAGCAGATGGGCGGGAGAGCAGGAGACTATGAATAACCATGACTCTTTTCAAGTAGATTTGACTCTTTTCAAGTCCTGGGCTGCAATGATTATGATGATGGTTCTCAGCAACCACTTACTTTTAGCTCATAAGTGACACACTGCTGAAATCAGCATTTCTGTCACTAATTTATGTGGCCCTCCGTGAGGTCAGCATAAAGTTGATGACATGTTCCCTTTAAATTCAATTTAAACTTTTGAGATGTCATAGCAACATATAAAAGGTTTTCATTGATGGAACCTCCTTAAGATCCCGGACACCGCAAAAAAAAGGTTGGGTCTTTCGTGCTCCACAACAGGAAATTCCATCTTTTTGGAAGGCAACCCATATACAGAACATATATACTCGGCCTTATTCTGCCATCACCGAAGATGCAATTGATACAGCTCATTACACAATGGGGCACTAAATGCTGTTTGCTTTCCTGTGGTTTACTTCATATGTGGTTTTTAGTTTCTTTCTCATGAACATGCATATTCGCTTCAGTCAGGACAACAAGGGAGAACACTGCCAACATCAACACACTAAACAATGAGACTATTCCCAGTGGTCTCTGTGACGTGGAATCAACAATTTCCCTTCCAAGCCTAGAACAAAGGGAGCATCTAGGCCTAGCAAAAGACCTGGAAAACCGTAGGTTGAGCAACGAACATGAATATTAAAAGGGTCGGTTCTCATAATAGACCCAACTCTAGAAGGAATGGACTTTTAAACCTGTAAAATAACCAGGTCAGGTTCTCGGCAAATATTGTTCTACTAGCAAAAGGTCTCAGATATCAGAGTTATTCGCTCAAGCTTGTGACACAAGTCAGTTTTACAGCTATGCTAGGAATATGAAAGCCCTAAAGCAGAAAACACATTCATTCATGCACATACAAACACACACCATCACACTTCAACACAAAATGGTGCATTCTTTGCTAATTATGTTGGACTTCTGGGCAGGGTGACAACACTCATTATGTAAGAGATGAACAGCAGTCAATATGAAGTTGGTGGTGATAATCTTGTGTTTCACCCAAAAGAATTTGGCATCTATGAGACCATGTGTTGGTTTTCAAACTGATGCAACCAGTAACTTCATATGTCACATCTATGGTTAGTGTTAGGTTATTTAAATAATTGGATATATAGAATGTGGCCAATTATCAAACATGTATAGGAGCCTCCAAGCTCTTCTCTGACAGCCCACTGGATTTGAGCATTCACAATACTTTGCTTCTCAAGGCAACAGGAGGTTACCAGAGGGGTTTGGTAGTTGTTTAGTCCCATATCCCAATTGAAACACATGTACAAAACCCTCAGCCAAGTGTGTTTGTTTATCACAGAGTTGGTACAAATAGATGCTGTCCGAATACGTATTTGGCTGACAGCTATGTTAAGTCTATGGCCACCCTTTGTTTTGACTCCTGGTCACTATATGGGTGGAGATTTTGAGTTCTGTTTGGTTCTTCAAGTTTCTCAATGACTTCCTCATGATGATTGTATATCCATCCATATTCCTGCAGGTTTTCCTCCACCAATTTTCCCTCTCAACTTTTCAGTCTTTTTCAATGACGTTTCAGACATTCCTGGTCTTGTCCAAGGACCCACTTGTTTCGTTTTTTATACCATCCTTGGGGATTCTTAAATGTCACTGTCCACACCAAGGTTCAAACTTCTCCTTTACAATCCTTTTCTTTTCACACCCCTGATGAACCACAGCCAATCTCATGACTCGGACCTCTCTGAGTCTTTAGGCATACTTTGAGATTTGTAATCGTATGATGTCCTCTTTTCATATACTGATATATATATTATGGAGCACCATTTACTCATAAATCATAGTCACCTACTCCTGGACTTATATCTGACTCATCGATCCTGTCATTTCTCCTTGTGTTCAGCCCTCACGTATATAAATTTGCAGTGACACAAAGTACAAATATGATTGCAATCTAACAATGGCTAATTCATGCAATTGCTGTGGCAGTGGGAGTAGAACAGCACCTCGGTCACACCCTACATACTGATATTTGACCTACGGTGCATTGAAATAGTAAACTGGTTGAGTGAGAAGCTATCATTCGGCAGAAGTGGACACAGCAGCAAGGTTTACTTAGCTGAGGAACTGCAGTAAGTTTATCATTTGGGGGGAAACTTTTGGCATAAAGCGATTCAAGGCTTAAATTGAAAGTATGCTGTTGGGGGGGATTCCATGTTGTGGCACTACAGCTGGTTCCATTAGTTGGGTGGGCATGGCAGAAGCTGTACTAATAGGCTGAAGTGGCTGAAGGTATAATATATGAATTAATGTCTTACATTATAGGGATCCTATATTTTTGAAATATATGATTCATACAAGCATTGAAATGTTATAATTTTGGTCCATTAGTATGCAATGTAATGGCAGGACTGTATATGCAGATAGAGGAGGAATAGTGTGTGTTTGCCTATGGCTACATGGAAACATCTATGGATGATCTGTATCCCCATGCATTATCCACATATGTGGAGAAAAAAGCAGCCTCTAACTCCATCCACCGAAGAAAACCCTTGAGGGGTTGCATGTAGCCTGTGTTCGGTCACCCCATTGAAAAAGACTACAGTCTGCCTGGAGTGGCTGATCACAGGGAATAATAACTTGTTTTCAACTTATCATAAAATACAGATAAGATGGATGTTAGGCTTTGCATCTCTTTAATTATTCCTCGGCAAAGTATTGGTCATAAGCCCCTGTAAGGCTGTAACTTTTATTGATCAGGGGCCCTTCTAGCCATGGTTCAATTTGTCCTTTACATAAACATTAGGCATATTTTTAGAGGGTAGCTCCACCTGAATATGCTTTGTGTTGTTCAATAACTATTGGCTTAGTCATACAAGATACAATAAAGTTGATACGTTATATAAAGGGAATTCGATGTAATGTACTACAGAAGAAAAGTACATAGTTGCATAGTTAATATGTTTGAAAAAGACATAAGTCCATCAAGTTCAACCAAGGGATAGGTGGGTGGATAGGTGTGAATTTGAGAAAAGTGGAGTAAGACCCAGATTTCTACACATTTTCATAAGCATTAATGTCATTTACTTTTAAGAATTCATCTAAGCCTTTTTTTAAACCACCCACTGTTCCTGCCGTGACCATGTCCTGAGGAAGTCTATTCCACAGCTTCACCGTTCTTACAGTGAAGAAGCTTTGATGCTTCTGCAGACTGAACTTTTTCTGCTCTAGTCTGAGGCAGTGCCCCTTGTCTTGTGAGGAGATTTTACATGGAAAAGTTTTTCACCATATTTTTTGTACTGCCCATTTATATATTTGTATAAGTTAATCATGTCCCCCTTAGACGTCTCTTCTCAAGACTAAATACATTTTTTTATTTTCCTCATAACTAAGATCCTTCATGCTACTTATCAGTTTAGTTGCTCTTCTTTGTACCTTTTCCGGCCCCAGGGCATCCTTTCTATGGACTGGTGCCCCAGATTGAACTGTAAATCCCTGATGAGGCGGCAGCATAGGGAATCTTATCAGAAAATGACCTATTGTTTAAAACGAGTTTCATGTTAAATATATTCTATAAATAATTTTAGGTGATGTTATTTTAATTTTTTTATGTTGCTATCTATGTTTTGAAAAATTTAGCAGTTTTATTACTGGTCACTAAGCCTAATAATAGGCTGCAATACTTTGCGCAGATCACCTTTCAGCAGTCACCTCATCATCACAGGTAGGATTACAATGACAGATAACACCCATATATATAGATGGCACAGGATACACCCTTCACAGTATGTGATATTACAGCTTATCTACTCCCTCCTGACCTCTGCACAGCTCACAGAGCATGACTAGAAAACTCTCCCATAGAAGTTAATGAGTTCCCCTTCTGTCCATTGTGTAATTGGCCCATTGTGGCTGCTGTAAAGCATATCTGTAAATGCTGTTGAACAACAGCTCAGGCAAGATGGCCGCCACCAAAATCATGTTCAGGAAATAGAATTAAACAAAATCTAAAGTCAGAAAATAAAAACAGATTAGAAAAAAAGGGAATACATGTCACTATGGGGTTTTAACCTGCAGAAAAAAATGATAGGTGCCACACTCCCTTAATCCCTAAATGTGTCTATAATCAGGGAGGGAGGAGGTGACCACACAATGATGAAGCAGCCTAATAGTGGTCTATTAGGCCTTTAAAAAGAGTAACAGTTGTAGCTGGTGGCAATTAAATCAATGGCGGAGCTTCTGGAGCTTTCTTTTGTGAGTGACATTCTACTTTGGATTCTCCTCTATGTTTATAATTGTAATCATTTTTCTTTTATGTCTTTTGATAGGGTAGCAAAGGAAAGGTCCGTCACCCCAACACCGGTGCCACGTCAAACCAACAAAGACAGGTCAGTGTTACGGTCTATGCTACATTGCTGGTTCTTACCTCTCATCATTGGGACACTGAGTTGTTCTCTGCTTTCAAGATATGCGATTTAATAAAACATAGCAGTGTACTTTTAGAAACAGCTCCACTCTACTGCATAAGCCATACCTGGTATTGCAGCTCGGCCCCATTCCATTTATGTATTTAGTCTATTTGTTAGTTACATTTTTTCTTCTGGAAGATCTTAGGCAGGGTGCTGAATCTCATTGAAGAGGTCAGGCCTGTATGAGACTTACTGGTAGTACTCTATGGTACAGAGACTTATTGGCAATGTTCCACTGGAAAGAAATATGCAAAGAGACATCTCGCAAGATCATCCTGCTTGTTGGAAAGTTCTTGACTCATAGGGAGCCATTTTCAATAGGTATCACTGGTGAGATGGTTCTCTTTCTTGGGAGATACCGCTTTGCATTTTCTGGAAGAGCTAAATAGGGGGGGGGGGGGGGGTGAGGATAATCTCAACCATAGAAAACCAACTCAGTGTAAGGGATAGAAGTCTGGATGATAATATGAGCAGCATCTCCATTAAGCGAAGTCATCCCAAATGTCTTTCCTTGGCTGTCTTCTAAATCAAACAACCATTGAGTAGGAACATCTTCTTCACCGAAGATGTGAAATATCTTCTACTATGTTTCCATTGAGAACATGAGATTGACTACATAAGGTGACTGCCAAAAATAAAAGCCATAACTAACCACAAAGAATACACTTACAATCAAACCAGTGAAACAAATACTAGAAGAGGTGGAAGCTGAAGACATATTCTCTTAGGACTAAATAGAAAACTAGCTGGTGTGGGGACTCGCTCTGGTAGACCGGGTGTGCGGACGCAGTACAGAGGCAAATTACGAGTTCTTAAATCAAACTTCCGTGTTTATTTACACATAAAGCAAAAACAAAACGCTACTTTGCAGTCTTGGTGTTAGTTCACACACCTGTGAAAAGTCCACATGGGAAAAATCACCTTGTTGGCAGTTCTGCCTACAGCAGTCCATAGCAAGCTTTTAGGTGGCCCATTTCCCTTACAGACGGGTCTCAGCCCTCCAGCACGGCACAAGCCTCAGATCCAAGCGTGCACACCTCCTGAGCTCCACTGTCAGACTGAGGTAATCCTCCCCACCTGGCAGTGTTGGCTGTTTTTTAGGCCTGGCAAAACCCGGCCTGGAACATGGGGAGTAGTCACCCACCCAGTACTTTGACTACTTCCAGTAAGAGCCATCCCAGATCAGCTATACAGCCATACTAAGTATTAAGGTGTCAAACAGCAATGGCTGCTGACACATAAAAAACGACTCTTACTCCACTGAGGCCAGGAACACGTACCTATCATCCACGATGATTCTTTGTACCTTCTTACACTGGATATGGTTGGGAACTAGTGAAAATACGAATTGTAAATGATTGTTTTTGTATGATTTATGTCTCATTGTCAGTGAGAAATCTGCAGGGGAACCTCCGCTCCTTATTATCTCCCCAGAGCTGAACAGTACCAGGTATGTGTTAGGAGAAGGACTATGACATTTAATTTTTATGTAGAATAAGAACTAGAAAGCTTATCATTTAACATCGGATCTCAAATGTAAAAATATTGTGCACCATAACAAAAGTTATGGCCAAACACTACATATAGCACTAGGTTAGAGAACGATAGTCTAGATCCTAAAATAGGAGAGTGTTCTTCGACCTGCTGCCAAACAATTTCCATAATGAGATGATGGGTGTTGTCACTTTGCAATTGTTGACCACTACACTAGAAGTTATGGAGTCCAATGAAAATGATTCTATAGTCAAAATGAATTATAACATAAAACATGCTGGAAAAATTTGTCGTAATAATTTATGGTGTCTTCTATGTCGTGTCTGTTAAACATATCAGAAAAGAACATTGTTGAGGTCTCTCTTCAGGACCTCTCACTGATTCCCAAAACTCAAGGGGTTTCTAGGTACAGGCCTTCAGTCCTTCATATGTAATTGATATACAGTACAGACCAAAAGTTTGGACACCTTCTCATTCAAAGAGTTTTCTTTATTTTCATGACTATGAAAATTGTAGATTCACACTGAAGGCATCAAAACTATGAATTAACACAGGTGGAATTATATACATAACAAAAAAGTGTGAAACAACTGAAAATATGTCATATTCTAGGTTCTTCAAAGTAGCCACCTTTTGCTTTGATTACTGCTTTGCACACTCTTGGCATTCTCTTGATGTGCTTCAAGAGGTGGTCACCTGAAATGTTTTTCAGTTCACAGGTGTGCCCTGTCAGGTTTAATAAGTGGGGCTTCTTGCCTTATAAATGGGGTTGGGACCATCAGTTGCATTGTGGAGAAGTCAGGTGGATACACAGCTGATAGTCCTACTGAATAGACAGAATTTGTATTAATTAACATGTGCTAATTCATAGTTTTGATGCCTTCAGTGTGAAGCTACAATTTTCATAGTCATGAAAATAAAGAAAACTCTTTGAATGAGAAGGTGTGTCCAAACTTTTGGTGTGTACTGTAGCTAAGCACCTCAATTTATAGACTCGAATGAAGTCTTGATTAGTCATGTAGGACCGTTATAATCAAAGTGAACTCATGTACCAAAATGAAAGGGCAACAGTTCAAGAGTTTAGTTGCTGAGGTGATCAAGTCTACATTTTTACTGTGAAGGTATAAGTCTGTAGTCTAACTTATACAAAAAAATCATAAACTACTGTACTGTTTTTTTGCTTTTTAGCTATTTCTATAAATCTTTCTAATTTAAAAGTTTTCACTTATTTGTTAATTATCCTTTTTTTTTTTCAGGACCAATCAGCCACCGAAGCCTGCTGTTATCACCACTGTGGATGAGACAGAAGTCAATGACACCAGATACCGAGATTCTGAGAGCCTTAGGGAAAGCAATAATCAGTAAGAAGGCATCATTTTCAGATGTTTTTTGTCCATTTTTTGTCTTACATTACACCATTTACAACCATTTTATAAGATGGTTTTATCAGTGTTAAGGTTAAAAGGAACCTGTCACCATGAAAATGCAAAGTAATCTGCAGGCAGCATGTTATAGAACAGGAGGAGATGAGCAGATTGATATGTAGTTTTATAGAAAAAGATTCTGAAAAAATATAATTTATTCATTTATATCTAGGCGCATTCTGGGCTTTGAAGTTCTATAAGTGAATGATAGCCTCTCTCCCTCTGTGTATACAGATATAGCTGTCAATCACTGATAGGACCACCTCCTTGACTTCAAAGATCAGAATGAGCATGAATTTAAATTAAGGAAATACAGGTTATACTGGATCTTCTCCCACAAAACTAAATATAAATCTGCTCAGCTCCTCCTACTCGAAAATATGCTGCCTTCAGCTCAGACATGTTCAACGTCTGTTCAACGTGACAGGTTCCTTAAATGTTCAATCATACTTGCTTTGGGTACCACAATGGGGTCTGCTCTGCCTCCTACCAGTGGACCACAACACCACCATTATTCATAGAGTAGTATTATGGTTCATCTTAAAGGGAGTCTTTCACCTAATCTGAGCGTTTTAGACCGCTCAGATCAGGTTATAGACTCTTTAACCCTCATTACGATCATACCTGTCTCTTATCTGTCCCTCGCCCAGATAATGAAAATAACACTTTTTAAACGTATGCAAATTACCTTCTGAAGGTGCCCAGGGGCGGCGTTACTGGGCGATGTGCCCAGAAAAACACACCTCCAGCCGGCGGACGTCACGAGCGGCACCAGAGGACGGCGGGCTGGGAACTGGCCCGCACCTGCGCACTGCTCTGCCCATTATGGGCAGATGAACAGCTTTTCATATTGCGCATGCGCCGGCCAACTAAAGACAGCCGGCCGGCGCATGCGCAATATAAAAAACTGTTCATCTGCCCATAATGGGCAGAGCAGTGCGCAGGTGCAGGCCAGTTCCCAGCCCGCCGTCCTCTGGTGCCGCTCGTGACGTCCGCTGGCTGGTGGTGTGTTTTTCTGGGCACATCGCCCAGTAACGCCGCCCCTGGGCACCTTCAGAAGGTAATTTGCATATGTTTAAAAAGTAATGAGGGTTAAAGAGTCTATAACCTGATCTGAGCGGTCTAAAACGCTCAGATTAGGTGAAAGACTCCCTTTAATCTTAAACTATAAATAAATATTACAGGGCCCAATAGAATATCATTACAAAGGACAGGGTAAGTTATGAAACTGATTTATGGATGAACTGAAAGTATTGTGGTCTGCAGAAAGCCGGCAAGACCCATTGTGGGACCCCCTATAAGTCCAATCTGGGAGCAGAGATGGGAAATCAATCCTGACCCACATAAATACTAAATAAAAAACTTTAAATTAGAGATCTCTCAAGATGAATATGTAACTAGACACCAGGGGAGAATTACTTAGGCCATAATCAATAAGTCACATCAGTTGTATATCAGTCAATAAACTTTTAGACTTTATAGGCTATTATCAAAATGTTGATATTAATCTGAATGTGTGATAAGGTATTAATCCTTTGCATATGCTACAGTCAATACTATATCTGAAAATAATGTATGCTCTTGCTATACCATCCCATTTATTGTTGGGGATTCCTAAATATGCATTTCTCAACAGATCACCTTCCGGAGACAGACGAGTAACTGTAATTATCTCAGACACGGAAACCGAGCGCCCTAGAACCCCGGAGCAGAGAAGTAGCTCCCCAAGGTTATTATCTCCGTATTAAATATAATTACCTGCCTAATGTCTTATGATTATGTATGATCATTCCTATGGCATCATATAGGTCTCACTACAGGCAGCACTTTATACCGTAATCCAGGTTCCTATTGATGTTGCTGCGTTGACTCATTAACGTTAATTACTTAATCAGATATCCAAAGTGTGGCAAGTAACTTCCACCATTTTGGAATCCAATGTAAGATTTTAATAACCAATGCATTTTTTTTATAAGTTATAAGTGAGCTTAGGACCCACACTGACTGATTCCCCCCCCAAAAAGGGGTGGTCTGTTGTCTCTTCACAGCTAGTGATGAGCGAAGTTATGAAAAAATCGATTCGGCTGCTTTGCCAGATTTCACGCAAAAATTAGATTTGTGATGAATTACTTTGTCAGAAGCACATTGCTTTGTATGTAGTTGGCGCAATTATGGGGGAACAGCGATTGCATCGCCCAGCCATCATTGAACCCCTCAGATGCCGTGTTCATCACTGATCGCAGCATCTAATGCTACAATTGTAGGCTTTCATGGGTTAATCCTGTAAAAAAAACAAAAAACATACTCACGGAAAGGCCGTCGCAGCCATCTTGATTAAAGACACTGCATGAAATCTCTTGTGGTGACGTGATGACGTTGTCACATCATCATGCTGGCGGGGCATGGTGATGTCATCACTGATGGAGTCACCGTGCCCAGCCAGCGCTCTGGCATGATGACATCATATGTCACCCCGTGTGAGATTTCGCACACTATCTATAATCAAGATGGTTGCAATGGCCTCTCTGCGAGCAAATAGATGAGATGAGTATGTTTTGGGGGGTTTTTTTAGCCGCCATTTCAGGAAAAATAGATTAGTTACCACGAAGCGCAAGGGAATTCTGCTTCGTGGCAAATCAAACTTTTCCAGAAATTTGGATTGAAGGCAATTCGTTTGGCTTCAATTCGCTCTACACTATTCAAAGCTCACCTGGACTGTGTCCTTTGGAAACTTCAATATAATACTTTCATTATGGCAACATTAATTTGTGTTAATGCCCCCTCCCCCAAAGGAGAATATATTTAAGTGGAATACCCCTTTATCTACTAAGTATGTATGTCCATAGAACTACTCTAAGGTTACTGCATCGCACGATGCAACAACCATCTATTTTCCTAACATTCAGTGTAGGGGGTAGACCGTAACAGTCACCACTGCCAATAACAAGATGTTGACCATGTTGATGAGTGGCAGATGACCCTGATGACTTTTTTCATTTCAGACCCACCCCACGTCCACGGGAAACCCTTAACACTACAGTTACAGAGTCTATACACAGAGTTCCGGACACTATTGAAACCACAATGCTAGAAGCAAGTCCATCCAGGTAATTTACATTTTCTGCTCCTTTCTAAGAGACATTAATTGCAACCAACACTGAGGATGTTCAGAGATTCCAGTGAAATCAGTAGTAATAAAGCTGGCCATACACAGTAGACATAAGTATGGTGGACCGGCAGACTATCTAATATGTATGGGGGTGTCCTGACTTTCCCCCAATGGTAGGTGTTGGTTGAAATGAGAATATTGGATTTCAATATGCTTGATCTTTTGTTCTTACGGGATGTAAGCTCTGGTATCTGGCAGTGGCTTAGTCCCAAATAGCTGTCCCAGCATTTGCTCCGTCCACCTGGAGATGTGGAGAAGGTGATTACAAGGCTGGATAAACTATCCTTTACAATTTCTTGTATGCTTAGTCCCATCACCTTATTAAGAACACATGCGACTCAAAGCATGGAGGCAGGAGGAATAACTGAAGAGCATTCGCCAGATCTATCTAAGGTATATGGGCAGCCGAAGTCATCATCATCTCTTTGAGTTGACTACAAGCCTCAAGAGGCTAATGTTCCTCCTTGTAGAGATCCAGCTAGTAGGGCGTCTTTAGGGCAATGATCCATAGCTTTCCTCCTGAAGGAAGAAAATCGTCTCTCTAGTGACACCTATAGGTGTCTACCTTGTTGTCAATGTCTGACCCTATAAAGAGCTTTGAACCATCACTTAGGTTACCCCCCCCCCCCCCCCCCCCCCCCCGAACCAGAGACACCCATTTGTTTGGGAGTTATTGCTCCTCATCAGCACAGAGTAGGGTTCTGGTTGGCTGCACATAGTACACACAAGTCATAGGAATCTGATCGCAGGATTTCAGCTGTGACTCTGACTTTCACTAGATGTGACAGCAATGATGACGAGGCTATATTTATTTTTCCACCATGTCATTAGTTAAAAATGTGTCAACGGGTGAAATAGTTTAAAAGGGCATCTGTCAGCAGGATGAACCCTATTCATCCAGCTGTAGTGCCTGGTCGAGCTGATCCTACTCATACCTTTCTTATCCCCAGTCCGGACTTAATTGCACCTAGGGTGGGCCCTAACCACTCTGCATACCCTAACTTCTTCACTGTACTTCTCTGGGCTCTCCCCTTACACTTGATTGACAGGGCCAGGCATCCAGGTGGAGGGGGCAGTGGCGAGGGAATGAGAGGTGCACTAAGTGACTGGTGCACTTAAACCCTAATATCCCTATTTTTAAAAACTTTATTTTTCCTGAGCGCAACAACCAAGGGAGGTATGTATTTAATCAGCAGGGTCAGCTCTACCAGGCATTATGCCTGGTTTAATAGGGCTGATCCTGCTGACAGATGTGCTTTCCAGTGCCATGAGATCAGTTTGTCTTAGTTGATAACTGTATTGTCCTTCATATATACTTCTGCTGTTACTAATGCATTGTTGGGATAGAATTAAACTAATATAAATCACGTATGACATACCCAGAGTCCTTCTTACTAACTCCCTGCATCCATCCATGTGCTGCTCAGAGTTGTCCTTCTAGTATTCTGGTGTTTAAGATGGTTAAAAGGAAGATGCCACCCCTTCTTTTTACCAAACCTAAGGATAGGAAAGTATGACTGTATTGTATTTTTTGGGAAAATGCTGCCCCATGCAGTCAGGGCACCTTGACCTTATGATGGCGCATTCCTTCATACTTGAAGTCAGAGGTCACAGACAATGAGGTGAGGTCTTTCCAGTTCAAATCCAAGCTAGTTTTTTTAATAGTAGAAAAATCCTAGAAAATATGAAACCTCAGGTTAATTGCTTATGCGTTTCAATGCTCTTAGTCAGAGCATAACATGGAATGGTGTATATCATTCTATGACTAAGAGCTATGTTATGCTCAAACCATGTAAGTAATTACCCTTGGGCTTTATATTTTCTGTGATTTGTGTAAGGAAATACTATGGTCACTGTCCAGAACCCCAGCCAGAGAACTCAGAAACTACTACCAGTCCTAATGATCAGGAACCATAGCCTACCACTAGGTTCTTCATCAGAGCCTGCCTTGAGGCCAGATGGACTTGGCTGCTAGGGACCCAAGTAACGTCTGCGGCATATCTAGGGTAAGGTAGCAGAAAACTGATGCAAGCTTGCTGGAGGCAGACCTACCAGAATGACTGGGGGTGCAAAGAGTAGTAGACAAGCAGGATGAAAATCATGAGAGACAGATAATGACAAAACAGTGGACAAGGGATTAATCTGGAAACAAGCCACAGTCAGAATACCTGGAGAAGCCAAATCAGCAGCAAGGGGTTAATCTAGAAGCCAAGCCTCTGTTAGAAGTTCCAATACAATAGTAGTGAGTAGCACAAAATGCAGGAGCCGGGGTACACAAAACCACAGTCATATGGCAATCATGGATTAAATCTTAAATCCCCCTCCTAGCTTTGGTATTGGACGCTGAGCCAGGATCCTGATTGGCTTGGCTTCAAGCCTCACTGAAAGGTCGACCAGCCAGGGCTTGGCTGTTCGGCACTGCAACCCTCCCAGCGCAACTATGCACAGTAACTTGACTGGGTGAATTCCCGACAATGTTTCTACTATAAAATAAAGCTTGGATTTTAACTGGTGTGCTGGACACCTACCAATACCGATTCAGATACTAATTCCTGGAGGCCAGTCATGTATGTCCATGCACAATATACGTCAAATTAGACGCCTAGAGGTCGGGTGAACAGATGCCCTTCTCTTTCTTTAGTTGACAACAGTAAGGGAAGCAGAAGGGTAATATGTTCTCTGTCCACCTCCATGGTGTGTCACCTGCAGGCTGGGCAAATACCCAGGGTGGCTTTAATGTTAACGCCATAGTGAGGAGGAGAAAAGGGGGTTGTTGAACACTTAACATGTTTAGTTTAAAAACCCATTTTCATATATCCTACTCTTCAATAAAGGGAGGACCCTCTCATAACCTTCTTCTAGGGGAGCAGAGACTGTGTCTCACTCTGGAGAACTTGGCATGTCCATGCATTTTATGGACTTCCCATTGATTTCAGTGACCATGATATGCTTAATTTCTGAAGGTTAAAGAGGACTTTTCACCACTCCTGACAGTGCTGCTTTAATAGCTACATGCATTCCCCATGTAATAACAATTTTGGAGCATCTATTATTATGTCTGTATGTTGTGCCATTCCTTTATTAATTCCTGCTAGAAGTTATGAATGAATTGCTAGCAGTCTGCAGTAAGGGTACAGAGGGGAGGTAACAAGTTGGGGGGATGTCCCTGCACCGTTTGAAAATGGCAGCACTGATTGGATAGAGTGCGTCTGTGCAGGTACACCCCCCCAACTGGTTACCACCCCTCTGTACCCTTACTGCAGACTGCCAGCAATTCATTCATAACTTCTAGAAGGAATAATAAAGAAATGGCAGAACACAGAGCCATAAGAATAGATGCTCCAGAATTGTTATTACATGGGGAATGCATGAATCTATTAAAACAGGCATGTCAGGAGTGGTGACAGGTCCACATTTGCTGCTGGGTTCCCTTGCACATTATAGCTGATCGATGAGGATCCCAGCAGTGAGACAGTTTATGGTCAGCTCATCGTCAGGGGTTTTGTCCAAATTGGAAAGCCCCTTTAATGCACATAGTCAGTCCAACAATTTCCCTCCTCCAATGACCCATACTCATCAGAGAAAGGTCATGTTTTCCATTTACAAGGGAGTAGTCTGAAGCAAAATAGGTTCCTGAATTTTTTTTATTTGTCAGGTCGCAAAGGAGGTGACTGGCCTCAAGGCAGATTAGATATTTCTAGATATCTTTGGTTCTCAGTTCACACTTATATGTGGGTTTTCAGCATTCCCAGCATGCTTGGGGCTGGTGCAGTCAACATTTCGAAGGAGGAGTTCCATTGGAGAACTGGTTCTACCGGCGCTTGCTACTATACTACATCTGGGTGATTAATCACCTTGAGGTTATTGCTATGTGTGCATCCAGCTGTACATAATAATATGTGGAAATTCACTTCTCTACTAGAGATGATGTCGTCCAGACCCCATTGTCAGTAACGTATGCATCCTGCTTCATTATTATATAATGCATATTACACCCTGGGTTTTTGGTATGCAGATAAGAGTTTATAGCAGGCTATGTAGAGCTAGTGCATTCTCGAAATTCCTGAATCCAGATTATTCATAAAGAAGAACATTGCCAAACCTGAACGGTGCACAAAACCCAAAACCTCAGATTTAGGCTAGGTCTACACGACGACATGTGTCGCGCGACAATGAGTCGCGCGACACATAGGGCACAACTACACTGCAACATGTGTCGCGCGACATAAATGTCGCGCAACAATTTTTATAATGGTAGTCTATGGTGTCGCACTGCGACTGTGATGCGACAGTCGCAGAAAAATCCATCTTGAATGGGTTTTTTGCGACTGTCGTGTCGCAGTCGCAGCATGTCGCAGTGCGACACCATAGACTACCATTAAAAAAATTGTCGTGCGACAAATGTCGTCGTGTAGACCTAGCCTTAACTGCAGTTAAAGGGCTTTTAGTCACTGTATAATAAAAAAAAGTTCTGCAACTTTGTAATCTACATCGTTGTTCCTGACCATTTTCAAAACCTCTGCTTTCTGTCTGTGAATATGAATATTGTTATTTGGGCACCTGTACAGACCTCATACTTCTGCTTTGCTTGTGCAGTGCGCTCCTGAGGAGCCGGAGCAGAGGATGGGAGTGGTAGTGACTCTGATGATGATATGTCACAGTGTACTCCCTCAGGCTTTCACTCCCTGGGGTCCGTGCAGTGAAGTCGGGGCACCCTATATTCTCGTCGGCACTCCCTGTAGCTCCTGGCTCCTGTCTGATGGTAGTTTGGGGGGTGCCCTTGATGTTAAATGTCCATGTGGGTACGGCAGCACTTGAAGCAATGCAATGGCCAGCGTGTATTGTTAGGAGAGTCAGTAACCAGGCCAGATTGAACTTAAAGGGGTTGTGTCACTTCACAAATGGCATTTATCATGTAGAGAAAGTTACTACAAGGCACTTACTAATGTATTGTGATTGTCCATATTGCCTCCTTGGCTGGCTGGATTCATTTTTCTATCACATTATACACGGCTTGTTTCCATGGTGATGACCACCGTGCAATCCATCAGCAGTGGCCACGCTTGCACACTATAGGAGAAAGTGGATGGGATCGTGGGAGGTCACATAGGCTGGTGCTTCCCCCCCCCAAAATAGAATATTTGCATACAGAATGTTAATATGAGAAAACCAACGCTGATGGTAGTGTCCCTTTAATTGTGCAGTGGACTGGACTGAATGATAGAAGTACATACAGGGAAATTCCGTCAATTGCTATTTTTTTTTTTTTTTATTCAGCATGGTGCACCTACAAGACAGATCCATTGGGTTGCATGGCTGCGTTCTACATACCTAGAATTCTGGTGTACGCAGCCATATAGCCCACATTAGGCTGTAGACCTGGTAAGTCGGCAGAGGGGTTAACATACAGTAGCCTGCTTGCTCAGTCTTCCAGGACCGTTCCATTGAGCTTGTCAGTACTGATTACGGATGTGCCCGTTTTATACTGTTCCATTGTCCGTCCCATTCCTCTACCTTGTGTGACCTCGCTCACGTCTCCTGCAGCATTGGATGAAGCAGGAGATGACATTACTGTCTCTTCTCATCACCGTCGCTGCCTAAACGCTTTCATCTGGAATATAATGAAGAGCTTTTATTTCATCCAGTTTATAGGGAACGGAGATCTCATTATAAAATGTGATATCTGCCAGGGAAATCCATAACGCATGTGACATACAGTATTTATATGCATATTAAAGGGTGTTTCCCTTTAAATCCCCTTTTTTTGGTAAATATTATGTTTACTACTCTGATTACAGCTCCTAAAGGGGTTGCTAAGTGTCCCAGACCCCACCATGGGTCTATTGGCCTGAACTTATAGCATCATAGGGATCTATAATACTATGGATTTGGTTGAGTAGATCAATGGTTGGGCTGAGATACTTAAAGGGGTTCTCCCATCTCAGACATTGATGGCATATCACTAGGATATACCATCAATGTAAGATCGGTGCAGGTCCCACCTTGCTGACCACTCCTATCTCCAGAACGGGCCACCTGAGGTCAACAAGAGTGCAAACAGCCACCTCTCCATTCACCGCTATATGACAAGTGGGGAATGAAGGATGGCCCACACGTGCTTGGCCGATCTCCCTTCACATCAAGGGCTCTGGTCTGGAGATAGAAGCAGGTTCCAGAGTTGGGACCAGGCCCTATCTGACGTTGATGGTATAGCTTAGGGATATGCCTTCAATGTCTGAGATGGGACAACCCCTTTAATGATGGACCCATTGGTTGTCACACACTTTTTCTATACGCATACACCCCTTTTTGGAAACGACTGGGACAACAATCAGCTGATCTTCACAAGCCTGACCAGTGTTATCTACAGGGGAAGCTGGCGCCAGCCATGTTTGCAGAGGCTTTCCATTCTGGTAATAGAGGGGGGTCGTGAAGAAGGACACGTGGTAAGGGTTGTCCTGCTGACTGGATGGTGCATCCCCAGGCAGCCTCTTCTGACCATTAATATGCAGCAATTACAATAAATGATTATCCAGGCTAATTGCATTGCAAACCGCAAAACTGACTTTAATATAGCAAAGCAAATTGTCTTCCATTTAAAGTATAGCTGTCATATTATTTTTATTTGCTAGTTTATTAGAGCTCGGCATGTATACCTGAGTTACTCTGTCAATGATTGCCAAAAGATCTGTAATTACCTTGTAATAACAGCTTTCATTAATGTCCCCTGTCCCTTTCCACTGCTCCCTTAGACTACTTTCACACTTGCGGCAGAGTGATCTGGCAAGCAGTTCCGTCGCTGGAAGTGCCTGCTGGATCAGGCAATCTGCATGCAAACGGACAGCATTTGTAGATAGATCCGGGTTCGGATCCGTCTCACAAATGCATTGCAAGAACAGATCCATCTGTCCGTTTGTCATACAGACAAACGGATCTGTTTCTAATTTTTTTTCTCACATTTTTAAAGGTCTGCGCATGCGCAGACTGGAAGGACGGATCCGGCATTGCGGTATTTTTAATGCCGGATCCGGCACTAATACATTTCAATGTAAATTAATGCAAGTGTTCCGGAATTTTGCCTGAAAAGTCAAAAAGACTGTTCTGAAGACATCCTGAGGCATACTGAACGGATTGCTCTCCATTCAGAATGCACTAGGATAAAACTGATAAGTTCTTTCCCGGTATAGAGCCCCTAGGACGGAACTCAGTGCTAGTACTAGTGTGAAAGTACCCTTAAAAGACCGTTGCTATGACTTGCTTGTCTCCAGATAAGGGTACTTTAACACTTGCAGCAGAGGATGCGGATCCGTCTCACAAACGCATTGAAATACCAGATGCGTCTCTCCAGTGTCATCCGTAAAAACGAATTTGGTATTTATTTATTTGCATTTTTAAAGGTCTGCGCATGTGCAGACCGGAAAACCGGATCCGGCATTCCGGCAAGTGTTCAGGATTTTTGGCTGGAGAGAAAACTGGAGCATGCTGCGGTATTTGCTCCAGCTAAAAAACGTAAGAGGGACTGAACTGATACATCCTGAACGGATTGCTCTCCATTCAGAATGCATTAGGTTAAAACGGATCAGTTTTTTTCCTATATTGAGTTCCTAGGACGGAACTCGATGCCGGAAAAGAAAACACACTAGTGTGAAAGTACCCTAAGAAGTCAGGAAGGCGGAGGGGCGGTCCTCCACACTGCAGGCCTGCATTAGGCTTCAGAGTGAGGAGGCGTGTCTCTCAGTTATCCAATCTGATTGGCTGGCAGGGAGCTGCTGGCTACAGCAAGTGTGTATGGGAAGTGAGGGAAAGCAGTTTTGGCCTCAGAGAACTGGCAGAGGAGCCATCTTGAGAAGGTCCTCATATTGTAGATGTTTAAACAGCCGTAACTAAGGGGAAAAATCAAAGAAAACAGTGGTATGTGAAAAAACTAAAGATTGCTTTATGCATAATGCTGCTGCAGCAATAACATATGCTAAAATTGATTTTTTGAGGAAAACATGACAGTTACCCTATATATAATATATTCTGCTGCAGCTGTAATGGTTTCATTATCATAGTGCTGATGCCTCGGTGTGGACCTAAGACGTCTCAATGACTGTATCTTACATGCTGTTGTTCAGCATCATCCTTCCAGGTGTGGTTTATGGCTTCTAAGTGTTAGGCTAGGTCTACACGACGACATTTGTTGCGCGACAAAAAGTCGCGCGACAGATAGGGCGCAACAGTTGTCGCGCGACATTTTGTTGCACCAATGTCGCGCGACAATTTTTATAATGGCAGTCTATTGTGTCGCACTGCAACATGCGACATGTTGCGACTGCGACGCGACAGTCGCAGAAAAATCCATCTTGAATGGATTTTCTGCGACTGTCGCGTCGCAGTCGCAGCATGTCGCATGTTGCAGTGCGACACCATAGACTGCCATTATAAAAATTGTCGCGCGACATTGGTGCAACAAAATGTCGCGCGACAACTGTCGTCGTGTAGACCTAGCCTTAAGATGGCCATATGTCAGCTGAACTCATAGATTTATGGCCCTCTAATGTGTTTGGCTCTCCCCGATGGCAGATGTCAAAGGAAAGACTGATCAGGCTGCTGGATGTTAACATGCTTGATGATTTCGCTTTTAAATGGACTGTGTCATCAGAAAACGACCTATTGTTTAAATCACATTTTTATTTTAAAACATCTTTTTAAAGAATTTTTGATGATGTTATTTTTAATTTTCTATGTCAATATCTATATTTAAACAACAACCATAAAATCCTGTGATTTAAGCCTAATAATAATAGGCGCCACTTCTTGGTCTGTACAGATCACCTTACTGAAGTTATCCACTTATCTGTCATTCTAATCCTGCCTGTAATGATACCACCTCTGTGTACAGATAAGACAGGGTCCACCATTCACAATGGGTGATTGTCAGAGCTTCTCTATTCTTTCCTTGTACAATGACCTCTGCACAGGTCACAGAGCAGGCCTGTCTATTGACCATGGAGCTGCCGTAAAGCAATTTTCTTAATGCTGTGTAAATGTTGTTAAGAAAAGCTCAGGCAAGACGGCCGCTCCCATAATCACATTCAGAAAAATAAAAAATCTTTAGTAACTACTTGCATTCCCCATGTAATAATAATTCTGGAGCATCTATTCTTATGACTTCATGATGTCCCATTCATTTATTATTCCTGCTAGAAGTTATGAATATAATTACTACCGATTTGCAATAAAGGTCCAGCTGGGTGTTACCATTTGGGGTGTATCCCTGCACAGTCTGACACTATCCAATCAGTGGTGCCTGTGTCAGCTCATGTTGGGACACAGTCATTCAGTAAGATAAAAGTAGTCACCCACCAAAGCACACTTTATCTCATCCTAGTCCAGGGATAAGCAACCTTCGGCACTCCAGATGCTGCGAAACTACAACTCCCAGCATGCAAACATGCTCGCCTGTTCTCACAACTCCCATAGCAGTGAATGGGGCATTCTGGGAGTTGTAGTTTCAGAACATCTGGAGTGCCGAAGGTTGCGGATCCCTGTCCTAGTCTAATGCATGCCATATCCATACCGTAAGTAGATGACATGCCTGAGCGTGATATCTGTATTTTTTTTTATTAGATCCAGCTCCCGTACAACAGTTACCACCACCCGCTCTACGAACCCTGTATACACAGACTACATGGAGGACTCTGACAAAAGATCGACTCGGTAAGAAGATAGGACTGAGGGGGGATCATATCAGTTGGATCACTTTGGGGGCCATTTTTAAAAATCATTTTTTCAATTTATCTTTTTTTTTTTGTTTAAATTTCACTCTGTGTGCTGTCCGCATCCGTTGCTCCGTTCCGTGGCCCTGCAAAAATTATGAGGCATGTCCTATTCTTGTCCGTTTTGCAGACAAGAATAGGCATTTCTATAATGGGCAAATTGCGGAAGGCACACAGGCGGCATCCGTTTTTTTTATTGCGGCACGGTCGTGTGCATGAGCCCTAATAGTACCTTAAGGCCCCTTTCACACGGGCGAGATTTCCGCGCGGGTGCGATGCGTGAGTTGAACGCATTGCACCCGCACTGAATCCTGACCCATTCATTTCTATGGGGCTGTTCACATGAGCGGTGATTTTCACGCATCACTTATGCGTTGCGTGAAAATCGCAGCATGTTCTATATTCAGCGTTTTTCACGCAACGCAGGCCCCATAGAAATGAATGGGGTTGCGTGAAAATCGCAAGCATCCGCAAGCAAGTGCGGATGCGGTGCGATTTCCACGCATGGGTTCTTCTAGGTGACAGTCTATTCACTGTATTATTTTCCCTTATAACATGGTTATAATGGAAAATAATAGCATTCTGACTACAGAATGCTTAGTATAATAGTGCTGGAGGGGTTAAAAAAAATAAAAAAAAGTTAACTCACCTTATCCCCATGATCGCCTAGTTCCCGGTCGGTCTGTTCTTTAGCTGTGGCTAAAGGACCTGTGGTGATGTCAGATCACATGCTCCATCACCATGGTGATGGACCATGTGATTGGAGCATGTGATCTGACATCACCAAAGGTCATTCAGCCCACAGCTAAAGAACAGACCGGGATCTACACGATCATGGGGATAAGGTGAGTTAACTTTTTTATTTTTTTTAACCCTTCCAGCACTATTATACTAAGCATTCTGTAGTCAGAATGCTATTATTTTCCCTTATAACCATGTTATAAGGGAAAATAATACAATCTTCAGAACATCAATCCCAAGCCTGAACTTCTGTGAAGAAGTTCGGGTTTGGGTACCAAACATGCGCGATTTTTCTCACGCGAGTGCAAAACGCATTACAATGTTTTGCACTCGCGCGGAAAAATCGCGGGTGTTTCCGCAACGCACCCGCACATTTTTCCGCAACGCCCGTGTGAAACCAGCCTAACAGTTATCACACTGATAAGGATTTAGCTCTTATGAGTGCTTATCAGCTGTCAGGACACTACAGGTAAAGGTTACAGATCGAGCCGTCAGAGCAGCTCCCTGACGAGTCAGTGGAAAACAGAAAGACATAGTCTGCAGATACACTGAAAGTGAGGGCTGTGCAACAGAAACTGTGAAAAAAACGGAAAAAAATTTGAAACAATTGAAAATAAAATATTTTGGCCCAATATGAGTAAAATGCAATGATAAAAATTACCCCAAAGGTGTTAATAGCCTTTAAAACATGAAATTTTAATTTTCACGCAAATTTTGTCGGAGTAAAATCAGCGCAGTCTTTCAGTTTTAATTGCTGATTTTAGTTAATAATTCCATCTCGTTACTTTTAGAACTGTGTCCAGCTCCAGAGAAAAGATCACCACAATGACCTCCTCGGAGACAAGATATGAGAACTCCTTCTCTTCTGAAGCCAGCCAGAATGACCCTCAGTCACCCAGGTAACTTTCACACCTGCGTTCAGAGCGGATCCGTCTGGTGTCTGCACAGACGGATCCGCTCCTATAATGCAAACGATGGGATCCGTTCAGAACGGATCCGTCTACATTATATTTCAGAAAAAAATCTTAGTCTAATTGTTAGTCAGACGGATCCGTCCAGACTTTACATTGAAAGTCAATGGGGCGCGGATCCGTTTGAAATTGCACCATATTGTGTCAACGTCAAACGGATCCGTCCCCATTGACTTACATTGTAGGTCTGGACGGATCCGTTTGGCTCCGCACAGCCAGGCGGACACGAAAACGCTGCAAGCAGCCTTCGGGTGTCCGCCTGCTGAGCAGAACGGAGGTCAAACGGTGCCAGACTGATGCATTCTGAGCGGATCCGCATCCATTCAGAATGCATTAGGGCTGGACGGATGCGTTCAGGGCCGCTTGTGAGAGCCTTCAAACGGAACTCACAAGCGGAACCCCGAACGCTAGTGTGAAAGTAGCCTAATGGTTTACTTCGCTTTACACTCAGTTGATGTACACCTACAGAAAAACATAACGCAGTGCTACGCCAATACAAAAGTATACAATCTTTATTAGTTCAAATAAATATTAAAATAGTAAATAGCGGTGGTGAACATACACAGAGAGATAGAACACACTGTCAGCAAGTAAATGACATAAACTACTGGGATGACTATGGCATTAAATATACCCTGAAACTGATGTGTCTCATATAACATAGTAAAGGGCATAGTGCAAAAGATAATAATAACCAGAATATTACATGAGATCAGGAGAAAGTAACATAGTGGCAAAATAATCAAGTACTCCAGTGTAAGGTAACATAAAATGAATACCGACCAGTGTGATCATATGTTACCTGATTATTTTGCCACTATGTTACTTTCTCCTGATCTCATGTAATATTTTGGTTATTATTATCTTTTGCACTATGCACTTTACTATGTTATATGAGAGCATGTGTGACCACCTCACTGAGGTGGACAGAGAAATGTGGAAAAGAACGAACAGCAGGTGGTGCTATACAGATAGATCTATTGAATAATCATTTTTAATGACATGCAATTACAAAAGTATTCAGATCCAGGTTCTGGTTTGAAAAACTTAGAATTTTGTTTTTTTGTTTAGTTTTTTTTTGGTGGGACAACCACTTAAAAAAAAAAACATGAATCCATAAGTTTTATGTTCTCCACAATGGGGCCATTGTAAAATATAACTAATCACGCAGAAAAGCATACAGCTATGTCAACAACAAAAAAGCTACGTCTTTTATAATGTGATGATGAAAAAATAAAAGCTTTGTCATTTATTGTACAATTGAACTTTATCATGATATTTATGTTCTTTTATTTTTCAGCAATAAAGGAGTACTATTTGTAAAGGAGTATGTGAACTCAAGAGAGAGTCTGAAATCTCCAACTGCCTCCGGGTAATTTTCATGTGACGCTATGGGAGTTATATGCCTATATTACATATATATGAACTGTATGTAGTAGTTTCTGAGTTCACCATAAAAAGAAATATTCCACGGCGCTCACCATCCAGAGTAAAAGTCATAACCTCATTGTACATATACGGGTCATGAGTGATAGACACAGAGATCGGCCTAGTTCCTGAGTTTCCCTATGAATTTCTAGCTTGTGAAATGATGTTGCCTGTAGCCAGGGCTGGCTTTAATCCAGCGGGTGGCCATGGGCCAAGATCAGTAGCTGAAAGGACAAGGCTAAGGCCTCTTTCACACTTGCGTTGTCCGGATCCGGCGTGTACTCCACTTGCCGGAATTACACGCCGGATCCAGAAAAACGCAAGTGTACTGAAAGCATTTGAAGACGGATCCGTCTTCAAAATGCTTTCAGTGTTACTATGGCAGCCAGGACGCTATTAAAGTCCTGGTTGCCATAGTAGTAGCGGGGAGCGGTATACTTACAGTCCGCGCGGCTCCCGGGGCGCTCCAGAATGACGTCAGAGTGCCCCATGCGCATGGATGACGTGCCATGCGATCACGTGATCCATGCGCTTGGGGCGCCCTGACGTCACTCTGGAGCGCCCCGGGAGCCGCACGGACGGTAAGTATGCTGCTCCCCCGCTCCCCACTACACTTTACCATGGCTGCCAGGACTTTAGCGTCCCGGCAGCCATGGTCACCACTCTAAAAAAGCTAAACGTCGGATCCGGCAATGCGCCGAAACGACGTTTAGCTTAAGGCCGGATCCGGATCAATGCCTTTCAATGGGCATTAATTCCGGATCCGGCCTTGCGGCAAGTCTTCAGGATTTTTGGCCGGAGCAAAAAGCGCAGCATGCTGCAGTATTTTCTCCGGCCAAAAAACGTTCCTGAACTGAAGACATCCTGATGCATCCTGAACGGATTTCACTCCATTCAGAATGCATTAGGATAATCCTTATCAGGATTCTTCCGGCATAGAGCCCCGACGACGGAACTCTATGCCGGAAGACAAGAATGCAGGTGTGAAAGAGCCCTAAGCTAGACACAAAAGTTGATCTTGCCCTCACCCTATAGAAAGTGGCCATGTAGAGCAGTGTCCCATTTGGATCAGCAATTGTTGAACATGGTTCCCTTCCAATACATTTAGACCAAAATATGTCAACCCATAACTCCTTTGAAACAGGACTTTTATTGTTTGAGGCTTCATGAGATCTTCAGACCTTCTCATCAGGAATTCAATGAGTGGTTTAGTGGGCTTACACACCCTCTAGTCAAAGAGGTTTTCTGGGAATATTCTGGGGTTTTCCGGGCAAAGATCAGTAGCTGAAATGACAAGGCTAAGCTAGACATAGACATCAGAAAGTTGTTAACTGCTGAACTAGGGATCTATAATGCTATGGATTTGGGTGAGTAGATCAATGGTTGGGCTGAGATACTTAAAGGAGTTGTCCCATCTCAGACATTGATGGCATATCACTAGGATATACCATCAATGTAAGAGCGGTGCCGGTCCCCTATCAGGATGTGCCAATGTCCCTGGATTAACATTCCATTCTGCTGATTAATTGTGGTCTGGCGTTGGAACTTCAATCATACATTGATGACCTGCTCTAAGGATGGGTCATTAGAGTATACTTCTGGACAATTCCTTGAATCTGCGATGGCGGCAGGTATGTTCTACCAGTCTAGTGTTAATCATACATGTTTTCTTCCCTGACAGAAACTTTCCAGATTTCTCCAATGATTTTGACAGGGTATCCTACAGCAGTAGCTCCAGTTATCTGTATAGCAGTGCACCACAAAGGTAAGCAGAGTTCTAGAAGTATAGAAAGACAGATATATAGATATGTAGATATCATCCATTACTTTCCACATAAACACATGAATACTTTATGGGATATTTTCATTATCCTAATGTTACCAGGAATGGTTAAACTAATCTTAGATATATGCAAATATTTCTAATATGTGCTGTTTCTTCATGACCCAGATTTCAGTTTTATGCACTGAAATATTAATGTGTCAGTCATACTAAGCATAAAAACAACAAAAAATGAGAAGTCAGCTTCTCCGTATGAGTAGACAACGATTTCAATTTTTTTTTTTTGCCTTTGATGGATATACTGAGGATCAGTATTGAAGACTGGTTCACAGATGATGCTGCTGATAAAGAAGACCAGTCACAGAGGGGCTGAGCTAGAGATACACTTATTTGTATGCAAGGGGTATTCCTATCTCAGACATTGGTGGCATATCGCTAGGATATGCCATCAATGTCAGATAGGTTCAGGTCCCACCTCTGGGACCACTCCTATCTCCAGAACGGGGCCCCTCAGTGAAAGAGAGCACATAGTGTAAGTGCTACCACCCTCCATTCACTGCTGTGGGAGTTCTAGTAATCGGAGGCCCCATTCTGGAGATAGTAGACCTCTGGGACCTGCACCTATCCTAGCAATATGCCATCAGTGTCTCAGATAAGAATACAATTTTAATGGTAAATCTGCAGATAAATGGAAAATCCAGTTCTTGGTGTTTGTCCTCTCCAATTGTTACTTTCTGAGATTCCTTGTGTAGACCAGTTGGTCTTCCCATCAGATCCCTCAGGTACCATAAAGACTCAGACCTGTTTCTCTTGTCTGTAAACACATTTTATATAGGCTTTGTAGATAAGTCTAGACCTGTAAAGCCTGTATGTCCTTATGCAAAGAAAGACATTGAGATTCAAAGACCCAGACCTGAAAGACAGGCTAATGGAAAAAATGGGAATACCAGTAGTAAAATGGGATTCCCACCAAAGAATACTGAGGAACAGATTAAGATTTGAAGACAGGAGAAGATTTAGGTTTAACTAAAACTTAATGTTATGCTTTTTCTGGAGGTTATACTGGTGATAGTTCAGTGACCTAATGTCCAGAGGACGCCTCAAAATTCACATATTTGTGATTGTAAAATATTTAGGCATCATTCCTTTTCTTTTTGTTAGATCTGATGAAAGCCCCTGCACTTACTGTGGTCGGGAAATCAAAGACGGTCCAAAGATCATTCTAGAGCACCTTAATATCTACTGCCATGAAAATTGCTTCAAGGTAATGCCACTGTATAATTTTTCTAAGAAAAATGGATGTATGGGCAAAAACACATCCCATACAAATTTTGAATTTATAGAGGATTTGTAGGATAAATTTTTTTTTTGTACCTCTGTAGATCCAAAATTCTGTGCTGATTTTGAAGTTGAATTATTCAACATAATTTTGTAGAAGTCTAAGCACCGTTTCTCCGACATAGGAGCTTCAGTGTAATAAATAAGGGGTATGCAGTATGTTTTAAGCTCCCTCTAGTGGCGACTAATGGTCAGCAGAATAGTAGCTTTTAACACTGGGGGAGATTTCTAACCAGAAGGCACCAGAATTGAATAAGAAATTAACTCAGAATTTTGGACCTAAAGCAACATGGTGCTAAAGGGTGGACATTCATTTGAAGGTTTTTGCACAATGGCAAGTGCAAGAGTTGCTGCTACTTGCCTATTATGACACAAGGGCCAGTCACAATCTTTGAAAGGTATGTTCAGTAGCAGTGGCCAAACACTGTTCACATTGATTGGGGTCCTGCCATGAAAACAGCACCAGGTCAGAGATAATCTGACCCCCCTTTTTGTCTTCCATATTCAGCTTCAGGTGCAGATGAATGTGCATGATCCAATACCTACCCATGTCATGTTTTACTTTGCAGTGTGGGATTTGCCACAAGCCTATGGGAGATTTGGTGGACAGCCTGTTCATTCACCGTGATGTGGTCCACTGCGAGAGTTGCTACGAGAAGCTCTTCTAGTAAGTACTATGTAAGGATAGGATGCTACAGGATTTACATTGTGGCCCAGGAACTTTAAAGGGGTTGTCCACGTTCAGGGGCCTTTCAGTCTCACGCCCCCTACCCCAGTCAACAGACCTGTGGATAGAGGCAAACTTACCTATTCCCTATCACTGGGTTCCAGTTCCTTCGGTCCCCTGATGCTGAAGTCCCGCATGTCAACATCCGGTTTAATGGAAGTCATGTGCAGCCAATGACTGGCAGCAGTGGCAATGTATCCTACCTTCATCACGTCAATGGGTCACATGACAAATGGTGGACAAGTTACTCCCACCAAACTGGATGTTAAGACTGCAGTATATCAGTGGCAGTGGGGTACCGTAGGAGCCAGAACCCAGCAGCGGGGAACAGGTAAGTATGCTTCCTTTCACGGGTCTGTCGATGGGGAGGGCGGAGGTCAGGCCACAAGGCCCCTAAATGTGGATAACCCATTTATGTTAAAGATGTTAATATATAGGGTGGAAATAATCTCATTTGGACAAAATCTGATCCTCATGCGTCTAGATACTAAAACCCCTGCACTCGCCTGTTATAGCTGGACAGCAATAAATGAATGGCTGTCCATGTAATACAGGAAGAGCTGATACTCTTCGTTCTTCATACAAGTCACTAGTGGTGGATCCCCACCCATGATGTCCTAATAGTGCATCTTAGTGAGACAATCCCTAGTGCATCCAAAAGCCTTTATTTTTTTAAGGAAAGAATGTTTTTCTTCCTTATTATTTGACGGCAGAGTTTAGAAAACCACCGGCCTTTAAATTTAAAGTGGTTTGAGTACAATGATGAAATATATTTGCTTCTCTAGATAGGTGGCCCAAGGCTAAAACGATCGTATTCAGATAGCGTGTTATAATATTGTAAAATTTTCTACACGTATATAGAGATTATGCCGGACGAACAAGTAAGGAAAATTGATGAAAGTGGCAGATTTCAGGCAGTCATGCATACAAATTGTTAACTGACTGTAGATTCCCCGCCGAGCAGAGGCAGCGAAGCGTGGTCAGATGTCCTGCATTATTCATGCCAAGCTGCAAACCACAACTCTGCAATCTAATGGTTTTAGTGTAGACTGGATGTATAGATAGATAGATATAGATATTGGATAGAGTTTTGTATGGGTGCAAGGCAGGAGATGTAGGACATATTTCTGTGATATGACCCATTTTATGTAATTTATTTAATTCTTTTTGTTTCAGATCAAGCTAAAGAAGAAGATGAAGTCACTTCAACAGTTTATTAAAGTTACAGATCTTTTCATTGCTTAGCGATGACCTGATTACTACATATAAAGTATTTTACTACTTCTATTCCACATCTTCAGGATATAAATTAGACCCTCGGAGTAACCGCATCCTTATCTGCATCCTGTGAGGTCTTTATAACTCTGTGTATTGGTGTATTGTGTTTTTTGTTTTTTTTTCCTTTTTGTTTTTTGTAAATCATCCATTCATGTTTAAAGGACCAATCTAGGACTATGATCTTCTGATAAAGCATAAATACATGTGAGAAGATCACATTGGTCAGGTCTGGGCCACCACCGATTTCCAGATGTAAAGGGATCCATAGATTCCTCAAACCCTTTGACACTGCTTAGAGTTTTCTGCTGCAGAAAATACAGCCTAACATTCTAATCAATGGTGGGCGTCCTTCCAAATCTGTGCCACCTTATTCGTAGCGGAAATCTCGGAGCAACACCAAAGGGGGCTGAGTGGTCTTTAGACATGTCTCTATGACGTATCTAAAGATCAGTATGACTGGATCTCCTCTTTTGATGGCAATTGACATGTACAATTTCTGATTTTCTTGTAGTATATCTGTTCCATAGCTGCACTGCCTACAGATAACATGAAGAATTCCATAACCGCACACATCATAATTATTATTATAACTAAATCTTCCAAATATAATCTTTCCACATTACAGCATGACTTTCAGAGTTTATGTTACCAAGGGTTATATACAATATAAACTAATGGAAACAACTGACTAATGAGCCGGTGGAATATCAGACATATGTAGTGCCCTGGCTACAGGGGTGCACCTAGCCTTTCTGCTGCCTTAGGCAAAAACTGAAACGGCGCCACCTCCCCCCCCCCCCCCCCCCATGCCAATTTCTTAACCTAATCCCTTTGCCACAATGAAAGCACTCATTGCCCATGGCCCTTCTGCTGCCCCCCTCTTGCCCCTACCAGGCCTCACCTGGCCTCATTGGTAGCGCACCCCTGTCTGGCTGACTGTACGGCTTTATATATCCAGGCCTGCATCCAGCTGGAGAACATGACATACATATACTCACTGAATGTATGAAGGAACTGCAATGGCTGCTATTAGCGGTTGTCACCCAGGATCTGACAGATTAGAAAAACGTAGGGGGTCATTTACTAATCTGAAATACGCCTAAATTAGTTGCGCTGCTATCTGCGACTTCGCTACACTCATTCCCGGTCTAAAGTTGTGGGCATAGCGTGGGTGGGGAAGGGGATGGTCCGGCAGTCCCGTCTCATTCATCATTTTCTATGCCTGTATTAGGCGTAGAAAATGGTCTAAATAAAAGACAGCTCTGAAGCCGTCTTACATTTAGAACTAGCCCTGAATGCGCCGAAGTTATAGAGAGGCCGACGCCTCTTCATAACTTCGGCAGATCCACCGCCAGCTATGAGCCTTTATTAAGACTGGCGTTAATAAATGTGCCCCATAGTTGCCAACAGTACCGAAATTGTAGGGACTGTCCCTGATTTTCAAAGTCCCTGCAGATTTTGGCTGTCCCAGGTCAAAATGGGTGGGGCTTCCAAATAGGTGGTCCCACTCTTTGTGGGCATTCCAGGGGTGTCCCTAATTTGCCAAACGCAATAATGGTAAAATATGGAACAATACGTAATAACTAAAGAATATGAATCAAAGACTCTAAGGGGGAGATTTATCAAGACTGGCGCTTTCTGTGAATGTTTTGATATCCCCTGCTCTGCCGGGGGATGCGCCTAATTTATGACGAGATGCACGCCTCATCATAAATTAAGTGCATCTTCCAAAAGTCTGCGCTCCTAAGATTTCTGGCTTCATTTGCAGCAGAATGAAGATAAATTTTGTCAGAGCCACTTGCCACATTGCCAACGTATGCCACCATATTATTATGGGACTGAGGCATCATGGGAAGTCGGCACTACAGGGTCGCCACTACGTATGTCCCAATATTGTGTTCCAGGTCTTACAGAAGAGAATGCCTCCGTAACACAGCAGCCAATGAAGCACATCAAAATCCTTTCTCTTTTGGATTCATATGGGATCCAACCAAAAGAAGACCTATGAACTCGAAGGAAATATGTGGGTCTCTTTACTACAGTCCTGCATATTTCGGAGGTTGCATGGTGCCAAATTAAGTTCCTAATGAGCTCTCAATGTTAAGTTCATGTATCTAATGATAGATTGTACTTGCCAACTTTTCACAGGTGGAAACCGGGAAGCAGTACGCAAAGCGTACTGTTGAAATTGTTGGGGGGCAGTGCCACACCTTTTTCAGGGCACGCCCTTTTTTCATGACACATCCCTTCCCCTATATGCACATTTTGGGCACTGGGGCTGAGATTGAAGATGCAGCATCCCGCCACCAGATACAGTTGAATTTCGCAGAGTGCTGCTTTCCAGGAGAAAGCAACCCTCCAGGTCGCAATCAGAAAATTTGCCAGCTCTTCCGTTAGATCTATATATATTTTATTTTATTCACATGGAAAACATGACCGGCAGTATTCCACAATCTGATTGTGATGATTTTATTTGTTTTTTTTTATGAAATAAAGAACAAAATACCTTCTCTCTAGGAATTCAGTAACTAAGGACTCAAAACTGCCTCAGAGATAAGTAGGCCGTGTTGCCCATAGCAACCAACCAGTCACAGTTTATAAAATGAAGGTTGCTATGGTCCTGTTTTTCACTGAGCAGTCCCTTTATGGTCTAGTAAAAGGCATATAACATGTACTCATCCATCCAAGCAAAGATGGGGTTCTATATAAAGTTTTAACTAATAGTATCTAATAATTGGTGCACATCCTTTCATGTTAACTACATTCTTGGGGTCATGGAATATAGTATAATGAAGCAAATGGGAAAATGAATACAGGAGCCATGTTTCTATAGGTATGGGTGCGATACTCATGCAGGATGCCTGTGTATGACAAACATTAAAGTGTTATTTTAATCACTTTTGGTCCGTTTCTTATTTTACTCCTCTTTAATAGACCATCTTGAGTCAGGATTACATTTTGCATTACAGGAAACCTTAGTCAAGATGGTTGGGCAGCTAAAATATATGGAGAGAATTGAGGAACCTACACATTACACCTACAGGAGACATTAGGATGGAGTTGGTCTCCACTTTGTGCTAAATCAGCTTCCAATCTTCTCTGAAGGCTTTCTACAAGATTTTGAAGAGTGCCTGTGAGAATCTTTGCCCATTCATCCAGAAGAACATTTGTGAGGTCGGACACTGATGTTGGAGGAGAGGGCCTGGCTCACAGTCTTCATTCCAGTTCATCCCAAAGGTGATGGATGGGATTGAGATAAGGGCTTGGTGCGGCCAGTCATGTTCTTCCTCATCAAAATCACTTAACCATGTCTTTATGGACCTTAGTTTGTGCATTGGGGTAAAGTCAAGCTGGAATAGAAAGAACTTTCCTCAAACTGTTCCCACAAAGTTGGAAGCATACAGTTGTCAAAATCTGGCTTCACTGGAACAAAGGGGTTGAGGCTAACCAATGAAAAACACCCCCATAGCGTTATCCCTTCACCAAATCTTACAGTTGACACAATATATCCAGGCGCATAATGTTCTCCTGGCATTCACCAAACCTAGACTTCCAGATAGAGAAGCGCGATTCATCACTCAACAGAAGATTTTTCCACTGCTCCAGAGTCCAGTGGCGATATGCTTTACACCACTCTATTCGACGCTTGGCATTGTGCTCGGTGATGTGGTGAAGACTTGCATGCAACTGGCCGGCCATGGAAACCGATGCCATGAAGCTTTCAGTTCCAGTTTTTGTGCTGATGTTAATGCTAGAGAAGGTCTGGACTCTGCAGTGATGGAGTCAGCAGAGCGTTGGTGACTTATATGCACTATGCGCCTTGGCAGTTGGCACTTGGGAACCCCGCTCTGTAATGTTACGTGGTCTCTACTTTGTGGCTGAGTTGCTGTGGTTCCTAAACGCTTCAACATTACAATAATACCACTCACAGTTGATATCCAGGAGAGAGAAAAATGTCATGAACTGACTTGTGGCAGAGGTGACATCCTATTACAGGACCATGCTGGAATTCAGTCAGCTCTTTAGAATGACCCACTTATCCGCAAATGTTTGTAAAGGCAGACTGCATGGCTAGGTGCTGGATTTTACACACCTGTGGCAATGGGACTGAATAATACACTTGAAATCAATGATTAACACGTGTGTCCCAATACTTTTCTTGAAATAGTTTACATTGAGCACTGGATGTTTCTTCACATGTGTTGTCCAGTCTGAGCCACCAAATCATAGTATGACAGGACCATCCCCCAGGAAAGTGTTAATAACTCATAGAGACTTATGGACACAACCTACCATGTGTATAAACCATAAGGAACAATCTATGGTCCTTTAGGTCTGAGCTTTATATTGGAATGGACATAAATCTTATTTTAAGGTTATGTAATGACCGGCGTCACGCACAGAGAGGAACACAGGGAAAGCCCTGCCCAAGGGAGAGGGAAAGGTGGTGACCCCTAACTCTCCTTGCGGCTGGCACCTGACTGCCCTGACGTCCCTAGACGGGTTCCTCACCCGTGCGGCGATCACGTGCCTAAACCCTGGCTTTCCCTGAAATGAACCCTAGATAATGAACGGGCCGGTGGGATCGCTAGTCCTCACCACTGCACTAAGAGGGAAACACCAGGGAGAGGACAGACAAATACAGACAAACACAAACACCCAGGTGGACGACAACAACTGTCCACAAAGGTCCAACAGGGATCCGGAGGGTAGCGTTCTACAGCAACAATCAGAGAACGCAGCAACACAGCTCCAGTGGGTCAGAATAGATGTCCAGGCAGGAAGCTCTTGTAAGCTTTGGGGTCTTTAAGCTCCGCGAGACAAGTGCGAAAAACCGTGTCAGTAAAGCAAAGGGTCTTTATTGGTGACCAAACAAAACAAAATAAAGCTTTTCTTCAGCATCCAAACCGTCACAACAAAAGTCCTGCTTGTTTCCAGCATAAATTAGGAAACAGTCTTTCTTCAGAAAACAACCAAAAGAAAGGCACATACGTTTTTAGTAGAGGTCCTTCAGACCTTCCCTGCAGACACAGCTTCCCTTCCAAACTACTCAAAAGTCCTAACAGACTTCCATCTTATCCTCACAGGTGCACTCTCCCAACCCACACCCTCCAGCATCACTTCCTGCTTTAATGGGTGGTTGTCTGTGAGATCTTAACCCCTTGTGCGCTGGCTTCCAGGGTTTAGGAGTGGAGGCTTCATCCCACCCAAATAACACTTTGGAGCCTCCAAAATTCCAGGCCCCAAACTCCTTTACTAAGATAGAGAAGACTGCGAGCCAGTCCTCTCTGAATTAGCGCCTGCCTGGAACTTTTCACCCACTTTTGGGTGACCCCCTGAACCTTCTACCTCTATTTAAATGGACCATAGTCCAAACAGTGGTGCCGTATAGCACCCGTCCAGGACCCACCCCCGGTGTCCTGTACATATCCCCCCCCCCCCTCTGCCTCAACGCGGAGGTGTTGGAGGCAACAGTAGACACCATACAATGGAATCGGGAGAGGGCATCAGCATTCTGATGCTGTCTCCCGGGTCTGTGCTCTACCATGAAATTGAACTCCTGGAGAGAAAGGAACCACCTTGTTACCCTGGCATTGGTGTGTTTATTCTGTCTCATCCAGGTAAGCGGAGCATGGTCTGACACCAAGCGGAACTTTCTGCCCAGGAGGAAATATCGCAGGGAGTCTAGAGCCCACTTGATGGCCAGACACTCCCGCTCTACCACCGCATAGTTTCTTTCAGCTGCCGTCAGCTTCCTACTAAGAAAGACCACAGGGTGCTCCTCCCCATTGATTTCCTGAGACAGGACCGCTCCTAACCCTTCGCTTGAAGCATCTGTCTGTACTACAAAATCTTTTGAAAAATCTGGAGCTACAAGCACCGGATCTTGGCACAAAGCTGTCTTAAGCATTTGAAAAGCCGTCTCGGCCTCGGCGTTCCACTTTATCATCACTGACTTTCTGCCTCTGGTCAGGTCGGTCAGTGGTGCAGCAACAGTGGCAAAGTTGGGGACAAACCTCCTATAATAGCCAACTATGCCCAAAAACGCTCTGACCTGCTTCTTGGTTAGGGGACGGGGCCAGTCCTGTATGGCCTCCACCTTACTCATTTGGGGCTTCACCAGCCCTCTACCCACAATATACCCTAGGTATTTTACTTCCTCCATCCCAATGGCACACTTCTCGGGGTTGATGGTGAACCCTGCTCTTCTTAAGGAGTCTACGACTGCCTGAACCCGGGGAAGGTGGGACTCCCAATCAGTGCTGAAGATGACTATGTCATCTAGGTAGACAGAAGCGTACCGTTGGTGTGGACGCAGAGTTTTGTCCATGGCCCTTTGGAACGTGGCCGGGGCTGAGTGTAGACCAAATGGCATCCTCTTATATTGGAAGTGGCCTTCTGGGGTAGAGAAGGCTGTCTTCTCCCTGGCTTCCTTAGTCAGGGGAATCTGCCAGTACCCTTTTGTGAGGTCTAGCGTGGTAATGTACCTGGCAGGCCCCAACCTTTCAATTAGCTCATCTACTCGTGGCATGGGATATGCGTCGAACTTGGAGACTTCATTAAGCTTTCTGAAGTCGTTGCAGAAGTGGAGGGCGCCGTTGGGCTTGGGTACCAACACAATTGGACTTGACCATTCGCTCTGCGACTCCTCAATGACTCCAAGCTCGAACATTCTTCTAACCTCTTCGGACACTGCCACCCTATGAGCTTCTGGGATACGGTAAGGCTTTAACCTGACTTTTACCTTGGGCTAGGTCACAATGTCATGCTCGATGACGTTGGTGCGACCGGGCAACTCTGAAAACATATCTCTATTTTTTTGTAGAAACTCTTTTGTTTGCTGGGTTTGAGGTCTAGTCAGGGTAGAAGCAACCTGCACCAAGTCGATCCCTGCATGGTCCCCTGACTGTACCCCTACTACCGCTGACACTTGTTCTCTGTCTCTCCAGGGTTTCAACAAATTGATGTGATAGATCTGGTATGGTTTTCTTTTCCCTGGCTGGTGTACCTTGTAGTCCACCTCACCGAATTTCTCTACTACCTCAAATGGGCCCTGCCATTTGGCCAAGAATTTGCTCTCTACCGTGGGTATTAGAACAGCCACCCGGTCTCCTACTTGGAACTGTCTAATTTTAGCCGACCTGTTATACACTCTTCTTTGGGCATCCTGGGCCTTCTGCATGTGCTCCTTCACCAGTGGCATCACCTTAGCCACCCTTTCTCGCATTTGAGAGATATGTTCTACCACCGTTTTGTGTGGTGAGGACTCACTTTCCCATGTCTCTTTTACCAGATCGAGTAACCCCCGGGGCCTTCGTCCATACACTAATTCAAATGGCGAAAAACCTGTGGATGCTTGTGGGACCTCCCGGATAGCAAATAACAGGGCAGGGAGTAACATATCCCAATCCTTCCCATCTTTCTGGACTACTCTTCTCAACATGGATTTTAGGGTTTTATTGAATCTTTCGACTAGGCCATCGGTCTGTGGGTGGTAGACCGACGTCCGCAACTGCTTAATTTGGAACAATTTGCATAAGTCCGCCATTACCTTTGACATAAAAGGGGTACCCTGGTCTGTCAGGATCTCTTTGGGGAACCCAGTTCGTGAGAACATTTGAAACAACTCCCTGGCGATGGCCTTAGAGGAGGCTTTCCTCAAAGGGACAGCTTCTGGATACCTAGTTGCGTAGTCTAGGATGACCACTATATATTGGTGGCCCCGTGCCGACTTTACCAGGGGTCCCACCAGATCCATAGCGATCCGTTCAAACGGGACTTCGATAATCGGCAAGGGCACCAGAGGGTTTCTATAGTGTGGCGCTGGGGCGGTTAACTGGCAAATGGGACAAGACGCACAGTATCTTTTAACCTCGGCCTTCAACCCTAGCCAGTAAAACCGGTCGTTTATCCTGGCCTCTGTTTTCTCCGCCCCCAGGTGTCCTCCCAGTGCATCGTTGTGGGCTAGATCGAGGAGCATCCGCCTATACGGTTGGGGAACCAGCAACTGCTCTATAGTTTTCCCTCGGCTCTCAGCCACTCGATACAGTAAGTCCCCCTTCAACGCAAAGTGAGGGAACCTCTGATCTACATCTGGCATTTGTGGGACCCCATCAACAACCGAAACCTGCTCTCGAGCATTGACCAAGGCAGGGTCCCGTAATTGGGCGGTACCAAATGCACCTCTGGACACGTCTAGATCTGGATGTACTGGCCTTGAGGATGTTTCCCCTTCATCCTCCTCAACTGGGGAGAGCTCCTCGTCATCCTCCCCCAGCATGACTTGTAATGGGAAGACCTCCCCCCTCTCAGAGATCAACCCGGGTTTAAGACCTGGGTCAGGGGCATTATCCTCCACATCAGCATTCCCTGCGACTTCATTATCAATGGTAGGTATTTCTATATCAGAGGGGTGTATTTCAGCTCCGGACCCCTCGGACCCTGTCCCTTCCAGGCCCAGTGCCCCCAGTTCCCCCGGTGGTGCCATTTGCACCTCGTTCCATAGTTCCAGAAATAGTGGACAGTCCCGCCCCACTATGATGTCATGAATTAAACTGTTTACCACCCCGACCTCCTGTGTAACTGAGGCACGGCCATAAGAGACAGTCACCGGAACCAAGGGGTACTCCTTGGTATCCCCATGAATGCATACCACCCGAAGAGTTTTAGTCACTGGTCTAAGCCTCCCAAGTACCCTGGCATGTACTAATGTTACCATGCTACCGGAGTCCAGGAGGGCCCTGGCAGGAAGGTGGTTCACCCACACTTCACACTCAAACCGTCCTGCAGCCAGGTCAAGATGAGTGGTACACACACTTCGCACATAGAAGGAGCTTCTCCGACCGGTTCCGCACTCCATAGGCTCCTCCTGCAGTGGGCATTGTGCCCGGGTATGCCCCCAGGACCGACATCGCCAACATTGTATGTCTCCCATCTTTGGTACAGGAACCGACCTCCGTGGTTCTAGGGCAGATGGTGTAAACCTGCGGACGCCAACATCTGGCAAGGCTTCTCTCCTCAGGTTGGTGGCTGGTCTGGGTGTCCTTGGCGTGGGTTCTCGACGCTTGGCAGGCCCAAGCAGGTCCTCCACCACGGTATACCGTTCAACCAGCTCGATCAGCTGGTCAGCATTAGTAGGGTTTCCATGGCTTACCCAGCGCTGTAGGTCATCTTGTAGGGACCGTAGGTACCGGTCCATCACCACTCGTTCCACCATTTGTGAACCTGACAACTTTTCTGGCTGCAGCCATTTTTTGACTAACTGAATTAGTTCATGCATCTGGGACCTGGGTGGTTGGTCTGATTTGTACCGCCAGCGATGCACCCTCTGAGCCCGGACAGCTGTGGTCACTCCCAGGCGGGCCAGGATTTCAGCTTTTAGAAGTTCATAGTTTTTGATGTGCTCAGCTGGGAGGTCAAAATAGGCCTTTTGCGGGTCACCCGTGAGAAAAGGCGATATAATGCCGGCCCATTGGTCCCGGGGCCACGCTTCTCTCTCTGCTATCCTTTCAAAGGTGGTAAGAAAGGCTTCCACGTCATCACTGGGTGTTAGTTTCTGCAAAAAATGGCTGGCTCTAACAGACACTGGGTTGCTAACGGCAACGACCGCTTGCGCTTGTCCCTGAGCCAGCTGCTGTACGGCCTCCTGCAAGGCAGCCACCTGTGCTTGAGTGGACTCCTGCGGGGCCGTAAACTGGGCGGATAGCAGCCGTGTATTTTCCTGCTGCGCAGCTATAGCCTGTGCCAGGGCCTGCTGCTGCTGAGCCATTGCTTCCTCATGGCGACGGTTTGACTCTGCTGACGCTTGCTGCTGGGCCACAGTGGCTTGCTGCTGGGTCACAGTGGCTTGTGCCAAAGCCTTAACGACCCCCTCCATGCCTTTGTCTGCTGTTTGTAACGCCTGGGCTGACTTTACCCACGACATGCCATAAGTATACTGTCTCTTTAAATGTCAGTTTTAAACGGTTTTTTTGCGCCTGCAAATGCACTTTGCCCGCATCCTCCACCAGTTGTAAGCTTTGGGGTCTTTAAGCTCCGCGAGACAAGTGCGAAAAACCGTGTCAGTAAAGCAAAGGGTCTTTATTGGTGACCAAACAAAACAAAATAAAGCTTTTCTTCAGCATCCAAACCATCACAACAAAAGTCCTGCTTGTTTCCAGCATAATTTAGGAAACAGTCTTTCTTCAGAAAACAACCAAAAGAAAGGCACATACGTTTTTAGTAGAGGTCCTTCAGACCTTCCCTGCAGACACAGCTTCCCTTCCAAACTACTCAAAAGTCCTCTCTGAGCAGCTAGCAGACTTCCATCTTATCCTCACAGGTGCACTCTCCCAACCCACACCCTCCAGCATCACTTCCTGCTTTAATGGGTGGTTGTCTGTGAGATCTTAACCCCTTGTGCGCTGGCTTCCAGGGTTTAGGAGTGGAGGCTTCATCCCACCCAAATAACACTTTGGAGCCTCCAAAATTCCAGGCCCCAAACTCCTTTACTAAGATAGAGAAGACTGCGAGCCAGTCCTCTCTGAATTAGCGCCTGCCTGGAACTTTTCACCCACTTTTGGGTGACCCCCTGAACCTTCTACCTCTATTTAAATGGACCATAGTCCAAACAGTGGTGCCGTATAGCACCCGTCCAGGACCCACCCCCGGTGTCCTGTACACTCTATATCTGGCAACCAGAGAAGTGTGAGAGGGGAATATAAGGAGGATGGGAGTGCTGGACAAGGAACAGCTGAGAGAAGGAGCTATGGATCCCTGAGTGAGCCAAAAGGGTTTGCAAAGCAAACCCAGAAAGCTACCATAAGGAAACAGCCCTATCTTACATAGAGTGTGCAGCCAACCGCTGCGACCTCCTGACCCCGGGTACAACGGAGTCAGGCTTGGCTCTTGACACCCTCGTGACAGTACCCCCCTCTCTACGAGGGGCCTCTGGACACTCAGGACCAGGTCTCTCAGGATGAGAGGCATGAAAAATCTGAACTAGCCTGTCGGCGTTTACCTCAGACGCAGGAACCCACATCCTTTCCTCGGGACCGTAACCTCTCCAGTGCACCAGATATTGGAGAGAGCGGCGGACCCGACGAGAATTAATAATTTTGGATATCTGAAATTCTAAATTACCATCCACGACAACAGGAGGGGGTGGCAGCGGTGACAGTTCTAGAGGTGGAACATATTTTTTGAGTAACGACTTATGAAAGACATTATGGATTTTAAAAGTCTGAGGTAACTCCAGGCGAAAAGCCACGGGGTTGATGATGGCTACAATCTTGTAAGGACCAATAAACCTAGGACCCAGTTTCCAAGAGGGAACCTTCAATTTGATATTCCTAGTAGATAACCACACATAGTCATTCACTCCTAGGTCCGGACCTGGCGACAGTCTCTTATCAGCCATGCATGTAACGGATCTCCTGGCACCCCGACTGAGTACCTCCGTTTACGGATGCGCCTAGCGTTTTCCTGAGGCTTCCAAGCACTCTGGCAGACACCACAATCACCGAACCAGCATATAAATCCTCTCCCAGCAATGAATGCTGTAGGCAGTTGAATAGGAACCATACAAATAGGTTTTCACTCCTAGCAGTCAAACTGGGACAGCATGCAAAAAATCCTCCCCCAAGGATGAGACGACACTTCCCCTTGAGGTTTAAAACAGGAACTCTCTTTATTTTAACACAAGCATTGATTTATACACATCTTCCAACAAGGTACCACCCACAGCCAATCATATGTATCTACAGTATTTAAACCTTCCCAGCAATTGTACACAAAATCCCCTTCCCTCTGTCTGTAACGCAATAAACAAAACACAATGAGCCTTGTCTGAGACGTAATTACCAACACAATAGCATTGTCTCAGACGCAATCCACAAAATACAATTATCAAACGTAATGGACTAACTTGAACCCTGGAATACACATATACAATTCAACTGAACACATAATAACATGCATAGTATTTAAGACAGCCTGACTGCAATCTGCTACACAGTCTTAAAGGGGCATTGCTCCTAAAAGTCAGACATGTCCATGGATGGCCATTAAAGGGCCAGTAGCAGCAATATAAAATAGCACATGCCCAAATATTGCATTCAAACGTACCAAATCACCAGGGGCCATAGTCAGCAGGTAGGAGGCGGGTAGCCAGTCCTCTCCAATGCCCAGTGGCGAGGCGGGTTCCGCCACATTTCTCCCCTTTCCCATTGAGACTATCCAGACTCCAGACCTCCAGGCAGTCTGGGGCTCTGATAGTCAGCCGGCCTTTCTCCAAGGGTGTAGTTGTCCCTATGGCCCCCTGCCACTTGTGCCCAGTTGTAGATCCATGACTTGGGGGGGAAGGTAACCAGGGTGCCCTCTCCCCTGGTTGAAAAAAGCTGTTGCTGGGGGGAAGGGGTAACAGGCTCCTCTCTCTGCGACATCCTCCCTTGTTGTAGGGGAAAACAGACTGCCTCTCCTTCCAATACATTGTCCTGTTGTTGTGGACCAGGACAGACTGTCCATATCTCCAGTGGTGCAGGTACAGAGACTACGGTCCCATCTGCACTGTTGTGGGGCTTGCTGTCTCCCCTTGGTGTGCTAGGCAAACCGCTGGGGCTACTTGGGGAACAGCGGCCAGCGGTGTTCTGCACTGATGCCAGCACTTCTGGTGGGGCGAGGGGGTTACAAGCCAGCCCTGTAACAAGGGGGTCGGTGGAGCAGAGGCTAGCGGCTCTCTGCCCTGATGCCAGCTCTTCTGCTGGAGGGACTGGAGTACAGTCCTGCTGGGTAGTAAGGGGACAAGTAGGGCAGAGGCCAGCGGCGCTCTGCCCAGATGCCAGCTCTTCTGCTGGGAGGGGGCCAGAGGGGGCTAACGACTCCTCTACTGACCCCAGTACCTGGTTTGGAGTTGGCTGTGGAGGGGAGGGGTTGCTTACCTCCTCCTCCTGGTACTGCTGCTGGAGTTGGAGATCTGGGCCGGCTGCCCAGTATCCCTGTAGGGCCGGTAGAGAGATCTCGTTCCCATCTCCACCTGCCATCTGTGGGTCTTCCCAGGACCAGTCTGTGAGGTCCCTCAACATTTGCGAGTAAGGACCACCTGCGTCCACACCTGGCAACTCCGGCTGCTGCTGAGGGTCTGGGCCAGCTGCCCAGCATCCCGGTGGAGAGACCTTGGTCCCGTCTCCACCTGCCTGTTGTGGTTCCTCACAGGACCAGTCTATGAGGACCCCTACTTCGGGTTCCTCTGGCCGCCTCAAGGGGAAACGGCTTACCTCCTCGGATGCAGCCTCTGCTCGGCTGCTGTAACACTCCTTCTGCTGGGCAATTTCTCTCTCTTTCGCCAGTCGGAATTCTCGTTCCATCCTTGCGTGTCGCTTGGCTGTGACCTGGTTCCAGATGGCCTGGCATATATCCATGGACACATTATCTCCATACTGGTCCACTCGCTGCCTCACCTCGGCCAGCCAGTCATCTTCAGAGCCTTCCATACTTGTCTGCTCCAAGTCGCTGGATACCTCTGCTCCCAGGGGCGCTGCACGAGTGCTAGCGTTTGCCCTGAATTTGTAACTCCACACGTTACCGGTGTCTCTGAGCTGCTTCTCCTCGCACTAGGACGCCATCCCACCGCTTGCCACCAATGTAACGGATCTCCTGGCACCCCGACTGAGTACCTCCGTTTACGGATGCGCCTAGCGTTTTCCTGAGGCTTCCAAGCACTCTGGCAGACACCACAATCACCGAACCAGCATATAAATCCTCTCCCAGCAATGAATGCTGTAGGCAGTTGAATAGGAACCATACAAATAGGTTTTCACTCCTAGCAGTCAAACTGGGACAGCATGCAAAAAATCCTCCCCCAAGGATGAGACGACACTTCCCCTTGAGGTTTAAAACAGGAACTCTCTTTATTTTAACACAAGCATTGATTTATACACATCTTCCAACAAGGTACCACCCACAGCCAATCATATGTATCTACAGTATTTAAACCTTCCCAGCAATTGTACACAAAATCCCCTTCCCTCTGTCTGTAACGCAATAAACAAAACACAATGAGCCTTGTCTGAGACGTAATTACCAACACAATAGCATTGTCTCAGACGCAATCCACAAAATACAATTATCAAACGTAATGGACTAACTTGAACCCTGGAATACACATATACAATTCAACTGAACACATAATAACATGCATAGTATTTAAGACAGCCTGACTGCAATCTGCTACACAGTCTTAAAGGGGCATTGCTCCTAAAAGTCAGACATGTCCACGGATGGCCATTAAAGGGCCAGTAGCAGCAATATAAAATAGCACATGCCCAAATATTGCATTCAAACGTACCAAATCACCAGGGGCCATAGTCAGCAGGTAGGAGGCGGGTAGCCAGTCCTCTCCAATGCCCAGTGGCGAGGCGGGTTCCGCCACAATGCATTTGTATTTACCTCCCATATTTTTCAAGTTAGCTTGCACCTTCTGCCATACCGATGAAAGAGATGACGAAAACCGTTCCTCTTCGGGAACCCCAGAAGACCCCCCCTCTTTGAAAGTACAGAATTGGGGATGAAAACCATATGCACCAAGAAATGGTGACTTGCCAGTGGATTCCTGACGGCGATTATTTATGGCAAACTCTGCTAACGGTAAATATGACGACCACAACTCTTGGTTTTCAGACACAAAACATCTTAGATATGTCTCAAGGTTTTGGTTGGTACGCTCAGTCCGTCCATTCGACTGAGGATGGAAAGCTGAGGAAAAGGACAAGTGAACCCCCAAACGGGAACAAAAAGCTTTCCAAAATTTAGAAATAAACTGGGTTCCCCGATCCGAAACAACATCGGAGGGGACCCCGTGAAGCTTCACGATCTCACTGACGAATACCTGAGCAAGAGTTTTAGCATTAGGTAGTGCGGGTAACGCAATGAAGTGTGCCATTTTGCTAAACCTGTCCACTACTACCAAAATAACTGTTTTACCCGCAGACAAAGGTAAGTCAGTGATAAAATCCATAGACAGATGTGTCCATGGTCTATTGGGAATGACGAGTGGTAATAGAGACCCTGCAGGACGTGTATGTGAAACTTTTGCGCGCGCACAGGTAGAACAAGAAGACACAAAATCCGATACATCCTGACGCAACCTTGGCCACCAAAAACGACGAGACAATAGCTCTAAGGTTGCTTTACTACCCGGGTGCCCAGCAAGTGCCGAATTATGATGTTCCTTTAATAATTCGAGACGTAGGTTCAACGGTACAAACAATTTCTCTGAGGGGCAAGAGGCCGGGGCGTCCCCCTGGGCCTCTAACACCTTTCCCTCTAGAACAGAGTGTACAGCAGAGACAACCACTCCTCTTTGTAGAATGGGTACCGGATCACTCAAATTACCCCCTCCAGGGAAATAACGAGATAGTGCATCAGCCTTGGTATTCTTTACCCCAGGACGATAGGTAATCACAAAGTTAAACATGGTAAAAAATAGCGACCACCTAGCCTGTCTGATTCGAGGTACAGCAGATTTTTGTGGTCCGTAAACACAGTGACGGGGTGGACTGCCCCCTCTAAGAAGTGACGCCACTCCTCAAACGCAAGTTTAATAGCTAATAGTTCCCTATTGCCAATATCGTAGTTCTTTTCTGCTGCAGATAGTTTTTTAGAAAAGAAAGCACAAGGACGCCATTTGCCAGGAGACGGACCCTGAGACAGCACAGCCCCCACTCCCACTTCTGATGCATCGACTTCAACAATAAAAGGCTGAGAGACATCAGGTTCGATTAGTACAGGTGCTGAGGTAAACCTCTCTTTTAGAGAGGAAAAAGCAACTTTAGCGGCGTCAGACCATTTAGAAAAATCAGTCCCCTTCCTAGTCATGTCAGTAAGGGGTTTTACGATCACCGAATAATTTTTAATGAATTTCCTATAGAAATTCGCGAAGCCCAAGAACCGTTGTAGTGCTTTGAGGTTCTCAGGAAGATCCCAATCCAAAATTGCCTGGACCTTCCTAGGATCCATACGGAAACCTGACGCAGATAAATAATAAGCTAGGAATTGTATCTCCTGAACGGCAAAAACACATTTTTCAATTTTAGCATATAATTCATTCGTCCGTAGGACCTGTAGTACTTGTCTGACATGCTCCTCATGTGTTCTCAGATCAGACGAATAAATTAAAATATCATCTAGGTATATTACCACAAACCTGCCGATTAGATGACTAAAAATGTCATTAACGAAATGTTGAAAGACGGCAGGAGCATTGGTCAGGCCGAAAGGCATAACTAGATTTTCATAATGCCCCTCAGGGGTGTTAAAAGCTGTTTTCCACTCACCCCCCTCTTTAATACGAATCAGATTGTAGGCCCCCCTAAGATCGAGTTTGGAGAACCACCTAGCACCCGCAATCTGGTTAAACAGGTCAGGAATAAGAGGAAGAGGGTATGGGTCTCGGATGGTTATCCGATTTAATTCACGAAAATCTAGGCAAGGACGCAGGCCCCCATCTTTCTTTTTAACGAAGAAAAACCCTGCAGCCACGGGTGAAGAAGAGGGTCTGATGTGTCCCTTAGCCAAACTCTCGGAGATATAATCCTTCATGGCTTGTCTCTCTGGACCTGAAAGATTATATAACCTGGTCTTGGGTAATTTTGCGCCGGGAATAAGGTTAACCAGGCAATCATAAGGACGATGAGGTGGTAACTTCTGACAACCCTTTTCAGAAAAAACGTCCTCAAAGTCCGAAACAAATGTAGGTAGGGTAGCTATGGAGGCGACTAAGCAATTGCTATTTAAGCAATTTTCTCTGCACGGCTCACTCCACTCCAATATCTCCCTGGCCTGCCAATCCACCACTGGATTGTGCGCTACCAACCAGGGAAGACCCAGCACTACCGGAGCGGGAAGCCCCTCCAGAACAAAACATGAGAGCATCTCGTTATGGTGGTCCCCTACCCGAAGGTGTAAATTATGAACAATGTGGGTGAGATTTCTCTGAGACAGAGGAGCAGAATCAATAGCAAATATGGGAATAGGTCTCTGTAGTGTACAGAGCGACAAACCCATAGTGCAGGCAAAATGGGCATCTATCAAATTTACCCCTGCTCCACTGTCTAGAAAAAAATAAATAGTCTCTGTCTTATCACCAAAAACAATAACCGCTGGCAACACAAATTGCGATGTTCGTATGGAGGAAACATATACCCCCCGGCTGACATCCTCCACACAGCCTGGGGTTAGTAGTTTTCCCGACGGTTTTTTGTTTCTGAGGAAAGAAGGACAGACATTAATGAAATGACCCCTCTCCCCACAAAAAAAACAAACCCCACGCCTACGGCGAACCTCAGGAGGACGGACCTGACGAGTGGTTCCTCCTAGCTGCATTGGCTCGTCTAAGTCCGTACAGACTAACTGCTGCTTGGGAGGGGTTACCAATGGCTCCGGTTTTTTCAACCTGTCCCTAAGGCGTCTATCTATACGGATAGAAAGGGACATAACTGCATCAAGGGAAAAGGGGGTCTCATATAATGCAAGCACATCCTTAACCCTTTCGGATAACCCAGAGCAGAACTGACTCCTGAGAGCCGGGTCATTCCATTGGGTATCCGTAGCCCACCTACGGAAGTCAGAGCAATACTCCTCTACCGGCCGCTCTCCTTGTAGGAGTCTCCGTAATTTTGATTCAGCCAGTGCGACTCGGTCAGGGTCGTCATATAGGAGACCCAAGGCCCCGAAAAACTCATCCACTGACCGAAGCGCCTGAGAATCAGTAGGTAAAGAGAACGCCCAGGACTGCGGGTCCCCCTGCAGCAGGGAAATAACAACACCCACCCGCTGTTCTTCATTACCAGAGGAGTAAGGACGCAGTTTGAAGTATAATTTACAGGCCTCACGGAAAGTCAAAAACTTGTCCCTTCCCCCAGAAAATCTGTCAGGGAGAGGGACCTTGGGTTCCGCAACAACCTGGTTACCAGTAGCAACCGCTGGGCTTGCGGTCTGTTGTAATTGCTGCTGTTGCTGGAGGACCGACGCCTTCAATCCTGCCACCTCCAAAGACAGGCCATGAAATTGTTCGGACAGAGCAGCAATTGGATCCATACTGGATTCTAAGTAGGTAAAAAAATATATATTTTTTTTTTTACCTACACAAAAATAAGGGCCAGATATGTAATGACTGGTGTCACGCACAGAGAGGAAAACAGGGAAAGCCCTGCCCAAGGGAGAGGGAAAGGTGGTGACCCCTAACTCTCCTTGCGGCTGGCACCTGACTGCCCTGACGTCCCTAGACGGGTTCCTCACCCGTGCGGCGATCACGTGCCTAAACCCTGGCTTTCCCTGAAATGAACCCTAGATAATGAACGGGCCGGTGGGATCGCTAGTCCTCACCACTGCACTAAGAGGGAAACACCAGGGAGAGGACAGACAAATACAGACAAACACAAACACCCAGGTGGGCGACCACAGCAGACCACAAAGGTCCAACAGGGATCCGGAGGGTAGCGTTCTACAGCAACAATCAGAGAACGCAGCAACACAGCTCCAGTGGGTCAGAATAGATGTCCAGGCAGGAAGCTCTATATCTGGCAACCAGAGAAGTGTGAGAGGGGAATATAAGGAGGATGGGAGTGCTGGACAAGGAACAGCTGAGAGAAGGAGCTACGGATCCCTGAGTGAGCCAAAAGGGTTTGCAAAGCAAACCCAGAAAGCTACCATAAGGAAACAGCCCTATCTTACATAGAGTGTGCAGCCAACCGCTGCGACCTCCTGACCCCGGGTACAACGGAGTCAGGCTTGGCTCTTGACACCCTCGTGACAGGTTAGGGTTGGTTGGAGGAGCTAGAACCATAGCTTGAAGCTACTGGGTCCCCATGTAGCTAGCATATATCAACCAATGACATCATACTCTGCTATATAACAGAATGTACAGACCTACAGATAGTATTTACATATGTAGACCACCCCTTTGTATGATTAGATGGTGTCATCTCTGCCACTGCATCACTGTCCATCTCACCATCAGGCCAGTTGGGTTTCATACATCTGCACTCCCAATTTTTATATCTTTGGCATACCCATAAGTGTTCTTCACATATTGGTTCATGAAGTATCTTTTCCCATATAAGATACACACTCTAAAGTTTTTACGTGTGCCATTTTTGGCTGAAGATGATGGGAATGAGCTTCCTTCTAGTGTGTCCATAAACCAAGTAGGGGTCCCTGAGATCTACTATATTTTACAAAAGCATAAGATCTTCATTGCGGTTCTTCTTAATGTTGAAGGTTTTGATCTCTTGGGCTGTAAAGACCCCTGAAAACAAGCATTTCAAGGCACAGAACAACGTGCTCAAGGTTTAGAATCCCCTAAATGCCTGAAATGCAGAAAACCCCTGTTTTAACATGAATTCAACGATTTGAGAATAAAGAGGCTTAACAGGTTTAGTGATGCAAAAAATATTTATTAAGTGCGATTAAATATAACAGATCACATACAGAATAAATAATAATCAATCACATAGCCTGCCCAATAAAATACAGGGGGACTCCAGCCACCATATCGTAACACATGGCCAACACTCCATGGTGACACATGAAAGAAATAGTGTTTCAAATCAATACATAGATCCTATCTGGATGATGTTCCCCAATGAAGTGCCAATTAACAGTCTGTGTTCATAATTTATTTTAGCTTTTCCACCCTGCGCCTGTTTCTACAAGGAATATCATTACACAGGCTATAGAAGGTAATATAAAAGAGGACAGAATTAAAGGGGACAGAACCCATCAGTACTTAAATATACCCTTACAACACAACCCCTTTAATGTTAAAATGTAATTGAAGTGAGCATAAATGTGATTGTAACAGTAAAATTCCCTTTAGGCCTCATGCACACGACCGTTGTGTGCATCCGCGTCCGTTCCATCTTTTTTCACAGTTTAGCGGAGGTCCCATTCATTTCTATGGAGCTGTGAGAAAAACTGATAGTCCTCTGTTTTTTCTCTGCGTCCATGATCCGTGATTCCAAAATATAACCTGTCCTATTCTTATCAGTGGAAAACGGAGGACGGACCCATTCAAGTCAATGGGTCCGTAAAAAAAAAAACGTATGCACAACTGGTATATCATCCGTGTCCGTGACCTTGGTGCAATAAAATTACACTTTTCATTAACCTTCCTTTTTTTTTCCCCTGTCAGACAAAAAAAAAAAGGAAACACAACCAAAGCAAAATGTCCTCCTGAATTCAACTGTATCTCCATCCTCAGGACAGTGAGGGAGCAGCAGCATTGCGGTATTTGGTTCTGCTGGGGAAGTATATTCTGCTGCACTGCGGTGTTTGGTTCTGCTGGGGCAGTATATTCTGCTGCACTGTGGTATCTGGTTCTGCTGGGGAAGTATATTCTGCTGCACTGTGGTATCTGGTTCTGCTGGGGCAGTATATTCTGCTGCACTTCGGTATCTGGTTCTGCTGGGGCGGTATATTCTGCTGCACTGTGGTATCTGGTTCTGCTGGGGCAGTATTTTGTGCTCCACTTTGGTGTTTGGTTCTGCTGGGGCAGTATTTTGTGCTCCACTTTGGTGTTTGGTTCTTCTGGGGCAGTATATTGTGCTGCACTGTGGTGTTTGGTTCTGCTGGGGCAGTATATTGTGCTGCACTGTGGTATCTGGTTCTGCTGGGGCAGTATTTTGTGCTGCTCTGTGGTGTTTGGTTCTGCTGGGACAGGATTTTGTGCTGCACTGTGGTGTTTGGTTCTGCTGGGGCAGTATATTGTGCTGCACTGTGGTATCTGGTTCTGCTGGGGCAGTATTTTGTGCTGCTCTGTGGTGTTTGGTTCTGCTGGGGCAGTATATTGTGCTGCACTGTGGTGTTTGGTTCTACTGGGGCAGTATATTCTGCTGCACTGCGGTATCTGGTTCTGCTGGGGCAGTATATTGTGCTGCACTGTGGTATTTGGTTCTGCTGGGGCAGTATTTTGTGCTCCACTTTGGTGTTTGGTTCTGCTGGGGCAGTATTTTGTGCTGCACTGTGGTGTTTGGTTCTGCTGGGGCATTATATTGTGCTGCACTGTGGTGTTTGGTTCTGCTGGGGCAGTATATTGTGCTGCACTGTGGTATCTGGTTCTGCTGGGGCAGTATTTTGTGCTGCTCTGTGGTATTTGGTTCTGCTGGGGCAGTATATTGTGCTGCACTGTGGTATCTGGTTCTGCTGGGGCAGTATATTGTGCTGCACTGTGGTATCTGGTTCTGCTGGGGCAGTATATTGTGCTGCACTGTGGTATCTGGTTCTGCTGGGTGGTATTTTGTGCTGCACTGTGGTATTAGGTTCTGCTGGGGCAGTATATTGTGCTGCACTGTGGTATTAGGTTCTGCTGGGGCAGTATATTCTGCTGCACTGTGGTATCTGGTTCTGCTGGGGCACTATATTCTGCTGCACTGTGGTGTTTGGTTCTGCTGGGGCAGTATATTGTGCTGCACTGTGGTGTTTGGTTCTACTGGGGCAGTATATTGTGCTGCACTGTGGTATCTGGTTCTTCAGGGGCAGTATATTGTGCTGCACTGTGGTATCTGGTTCTGCTGGGGCAGTATATTGTGCTGCACTGTGGTATCTGGTTCTGCTGGGGCGGTATATTGTGCTGCACTGTGGTGTTTGGTTCTGCTGGAGCAGTATATTGTGCTGCACTGTGGTATCTGGTTCTGCTGGGGCAGTATATTGTGCTGCACTGTGGTATCTGGTTCTGCTGAGGCAGTATTTTGTGCTGCACTGTGGTATCTGGTTCTGCTGGGCGGTATTTTGTGCTGCACTGTGGTATAAGCGACCCTGCCTTCTGTCTGTTTGGACCCTCCTATAAAATGGGGACACTTTTTTTTTTTTCCCAGGGCCACTTTAACCACTTAAGGACCACAGGTTTATACCCCCCTAGTGACCAGGCCCTTTTTTACAAATCGGCACTCCACAACTTTAGCGGTTCATTGCTCGGTCATGCAACTTACCACCCAAATGAATTTTACCTCCTTTTCTTCTCACTAATAGAGCTTTCATTTGGTGGTATTTCATTGCCGCTGACATTTTTACTTTTTTGTTATTAATCGAAATTTAACGATTTTTTTGCAAAAAAATGACATTTTTCACTTTCAGCTGTAAAATTTTGCAAAAAAAACGACATCCATATATACATTTTTCGCCAAATTTATTGTTCTACATGTCTTTGATAAAAAAAAATGTTTGGGCAAAAAAAAATGGTTTGGGTAAAAGTTATAGCATTTACAAACTATGGTACAAAAATGTGAATTTCCGCTTTTTGAAACAGCTCTGACTTTCTGAGCACCTGTCATGATTCCTGAGGTTCTACAATGCCCAAACAGTAGAAAACCCCCACAAATGACCCCATTTCGGAAAGTAGACACCCTAAGGTATTCGCTGATGGGCATAGTGAGTTCATAGAACTTTTTATTTTTTGTCACAAGTTAGTGGAAAATGATGATGATTTTATTTTTTTTATTTTTTCTTACAAAGTCTCATATTCCACTAACTTGCGACAAAAAATAAAAAATTCTAAAAACTTGCCATGCCCCTCACGGAATACCTTGGGGTGTCTTCTTTCCAAAATGGGGTCACTTGTGGCGTAGTTATACTGCCCTGGCAATTTAGGGGCCCAAATGTGTGAGAAGAACTTTGCAATCAAAATGTGTAAAAAATGACCGGTGAAATCCAAAAGGTGCACTTTGGAATATGTGCCCCTTTGCCCACCTTGGCAGCAAAAAAGTGTGACACATCTGGTATCGCCGTACTCAGGAGAAGTTGGGGAATGTGTTTTGGGGTGTCATTTTACATATACCCATGCTGGGTGAGAAAAATATCTTGGTCAAATGCCAACTTTGTATAAAAAAATGGGAAAAGTTGTCTTTTGCCAAGATATTTCTCTCACCCAGCATGGGTATATGTAAAATGACACCCCAAAACACATTCCCCAACTTCTCCTGAGTACGGCGATACCAGATGTGTCACACTTTTTTGCTGCCAAGGTGGGCAAAGGGGCACATATTCCAAAGTGCACCTTTCAGATTTTGCAGGCCATTTTTTACACATTTTGATTGCAAGGTACTTCTCACACATTTGGGCCCCTAAATTGCCAGGGCAGTATAACTACGCCACAAGTGACCCCATTTTGGAAAGAAGACACCCCAAGGTATTCCGTGAGGGGCATGGCGAGTTCCTAGAATTTTTTATTTTTTGTCACAAGTTAGCGGAAAATTATGATATTTTTTTTTTCTCTTTTTTCCTTACAAAGTCTCATATTCCACTAACTTGCGACAAAAAATAAAAAATTCTAGGAACTCGCCATGCCCCTCACGGAATACCTTGGGGTGTCTTCTTTCCAAAATGGGGTCACTTGTGGCGTAGTTATACTGCCCTGGTAATTTAGGGGCCCAAATGTGTGAGAAGTACTTTGCAATCAAAATCTGTAAAAAAATGACCGGTGAAATCCGAAAGGTGCACTTTGGAATATGTGCCCCTTTGCCCACCTTGGCATCAAAAAAGTGTCACACATCTGGTATCTCCGTACTCAGGAGAAGTTGGGGAATGTGTTTTGGGATGTCATTTTACATATACCCATGCTGGGTGAGAGAAATATCTTGGCAAAAGACAACTTTTCCCATTTTTTTATACAAAGTTGGCATTTGACCAAGATATTTTTCTCACCCAGCATGGGTATATGTAAAATGACACCCCAAAACACATTCCCCAACTTCTCCTGAGTACGGCGATACCAGATGTGTCACACTTTTTTGCTGCCAAGGTGGGCAAAGGGGTACATATTCCAAAGTGCACCTTTCGGATTTTGCAGGGCATTTTTTACACATTTTGATTGCAAAGTTCTTCTCACACATTTGGGCCCCTAAATTGCCAGGGCAGTATAACTACGCCACAAGTGACCCCATTTTGGAAAGAAGACACCCCAAGGTATTCCGTGAGGGGCATGGCGAGTTCCTAGAATTTTTTATTTTTTGTCGCAAGTTAGTGGAATATGAGACTTTGTAAGGAAAAAAGAAAAAAAAGAAAAATCATCATTTTCCGCTAACTTGTGACAAAAAATAAAAAATTCTAGGAACTCGCCGTGCCCCTCACGGAATACCTTGGGGTGTCTTCTTTCCAAAATGGGGTCACTTGTGGCGTAGTTATACTGCCCTGGCAATTTAGGGGCCCAAATGTGTAAGAAGTACCTTGCAATCAAAATGTGTAAAAAATGGCCTGCGAAATCCAAAAGGTGCACTTTGGAATATGTGCCCCTTTGCCCACCTTGGCTGCAAAAAAGTGTCACACATCTGGTATCGCCGTACTCAGGAGAAGTTGGGCAATGTGTTTTGGGGTGTCATTTTACATATACCCATGCTGGGTGAGAGAAATATCTTGGCAAAAGACAACTTTTCCCATTTTTTTATACAAAGTTGGCATTTGACCAAGATATTTTTCTCACCCAGCATGGGTATATGTAAAATGACACCCCAAAACACATTCCCCAACTTCTCCTGAGTACGGCGATACCACATGTGTGACACTTTTTTGCAGCCTAGATGCGCAAAGGGGCCCAAATTCCTTTTAGGAGGGCATTTTTAGACATTTGGATCCCAGACTTCTTCTCACACTTTCGGGCCCCTAAAAAGCCAGGGCAGTATAAATACCCCACATGTGACCCCACTTTGGAAAGAAGACACCCCAAGGTATTCAATGAGGGGCATGGCGAGTTCCTAGAATTTTTTTTTTTTGCATAAGTTAGCGGATATTGATTTTTTTTTTGTTTTTTTCTCACAAAGTCTCACTTTCCGCTAACTTAGGACAAAAATTTCAATCTTTCATGGACTCAATATGCCCCTCACGGAATACCTTGGGGTGTCTTCTTTCCGAAATGGGGTCACATGTGGGGTATTTATACTGCCCTGGCTTTTTAGGGGCCCTAAAGCGTGAGAAGAAGTCTGGAATATAAATGTCTAAAAATGTTTACGCATTTGGATTCCGTGAGGGGTATGGTGCGTCCATGTGAGATTTTATTTTTTGACACAAGTTAGTGAAATATGAGACTTAGTAAGAAAAAACAAAAACAAACAAAAAATTTCCGCTAACTTGTGCCAAAAAAAATGTCTGAATGGAGCCTTACCAGGGGGGGGGGGGGGGGGGGGGGTGATCAATGACAGGGGGGTGATCAATGACAGGGGGGTGATCACCCATATAGACTCCCTGATCACCCCCCTGTCATTGATCACCCCCCCTGTAAGGCTCCATTCAGACATCCGCATGATTTTTTACGGATCCATGGATACATGTATCGGATCCACAAAACGCATGCGGACGTCTGAATGGAGCCTTACAGGGGGGTTATCAATGACAGGGGGTGATCAGGGTAATCAGGGTGATCACCCCCCTGTCACTGATCACCCCCCCTGTAAGGCTCCATTCAGACAGCCGCATGATTTTTTACGGATCCATGGATACATGGATCGGATCCACAAAACGCATGCGGACGTCTGAATGGAGCCTTACAGGGGGGTTATCAATGACAGGGGGTGATCAGGGTAATCAGGGTGATCACCCCCCTGTCACTGATCACCCCCCCTGTAAGGCTCCATTCAGACATCCGCATGATTTTTTACGGATCCATGGATACATGGATCGGATCCACAAAACGCATGCGGACGTCTGAATGGAGCCTTACAGGGGGGTTATCAATGACAGGGGGTGATCAGGGTAATCAGGGTGATCACCCCCCTGTCACTGATCACCCCCCCTGTAAGGCTCCATTCAGACATCCGCATGATTTTTTACGGATCCATGGATACATGGATCGGATCCACAAAACGCATGCTGACGTCTGAATGGAGCCTTACAGGGGGGTTATCAATGACGGGGTGATCAGGGTAATCAGGGTGATCACCCCCCTGTCACTGATCACCCCCCCTGTAAGGCTCCATTCAGACATCCGCATGATTTTTTACGGATCCATGGATCGGATCCACAAAACGCATGCGGACGTCTGAATGGAGCCTTACAGGGGGGTTATCAATGACAGGGGGGTGATCAGGGAGTGTATATGGGTGATCACCCGCCTGTCATTGATCACCCCCTGTAAGGCTCCATTCAGACGTCCGCATGTGTTTTGCGGATCCGATCCATGTATCCATGGATCCGTAAAAATCATGCGGACGTCTGAATGGAGCCTTACAGGGGAGTGATCAATGACAGGGGGGTGATCAATGACAGGGGGTGATCAGGGAGTGTATATGGGTGATCACCCGCCTGTCATTGATCACCCCCCTGTAAGGCTCCATTCAGACGTCCGTATGCTTTTTGCGGATCCGATCCATGTATCCGTAAAAATCATACGGACGTCTGAACGGAGCCTGACAGGGGGGTGATCAATGACAGGGCGGTGATCAATGACAGGGGGGTGATCAGGGAGTTTATATGGGGTGATCATGGGTGATCAGGGGTTTATAAGGGGTTAATAAGTGACGGGGGGGGGTGTAGTGTAGTGTGGTGTTTGGTGCGACTGTACTGACCTACCTGAGTCCTCTGGTGGTCGATCCTAACAAAAGGGACCACCAGAGGACCAGGTAGGAGGTATATTAGACGCTGTTATGAAAACAGCGTCTAATATACCTGTTAGGGGTTAAAAAATTCGGATCTCCAGCCTGCCAGCGAACGATCGCCGCTGGCATGCTGGAGATCCACTCGCTTACCTTCCGTTCCTGTGAGCGCGCGCGCCTGTGTGCGCGCGTTCACAGGAAATCTCGCGTCTCGCGAGATGACGCCTATTGGCGTTAGTGTGACCTGGGAGAGCCGCCGCGATGACGCCTTTCGGCGTTAGCGTGGCGGCAAGCGGTTAAGTTCCCAGTTTGCCCCTGCCTGTAAATATATACATCAGCAACAGGTGTGAACACATCCACAGAGTCGCCGTGTGCTGTAGCGTTTGTAGTGATCATTGATTCATTGGAGTTTACAGACCATATACACATCACATGGCAGAACCTTCCCTTCAAAGAGGACCCGTCACTAGGGATGAGCGAACTTCTGTGTTCAAGTTCGGGTTATCTAAGAACGTATGGTCCGTGGTAGCGGAATCCAGAACAAAATTTTTAGATAACCGGAACCTTGTGCACCGAACTTGAAAACACACGTTCGCCCAACACCATGGTGATGGATCATGTGATGAGCACAGTGATGTCACCACAGGTCCTTTGACAGGTCCTGAAGAAAGAAAAGGAGACCGGCAGCTACGTGATCAATTGGAGGAGGTGAGTTAATTGTTTTTAATTTTTTTTTAACCCTCAATTGACCTTCTCCTAAGCATTCTGTATTAAAGAATGCTATTATTTTCCCTTATAATCATGTTATAAGGGAAAATAATACAGTGAATAGACTGTCACCTAGCAACCATGCGTGAAAATCACACCGCATCCGTACTTGCTTGCGGATGCTTGTGATTTTCACGCAGCCCCATTCACTTCTATGGGGCCTGCATTGCGTGAAAAACGCACAATATAGAGCATGCTGTGATTTTTACACAACGCACATGTGATGTGTGAAAATCACTGCTCATGTGCACAGCCCCATAGAAATTAATGGGTCCGGATTCAGTGCGGGTGCAATGCGTTCACCTTACGCATTGCACCCGGTCGGAAATCTCACCCGTGTGAACCCAGCCTTAGAGGGAGAGTGCCAGCCACGGGAAGGCTGTGTGATAGTGTCCAGGAGAACCCATTCTTAGGGAGGACAACAAGGACATAGTCTCAGCTGAGACATGTCCATATATATTCCAGCTAGAGCTCCTTCAGCTCTGCAGGATGAAGAAGCAGAAACTACAGACAAACTCCAGAGTTCCAGCAAGAAAGCATCCCCTGAGAATCCATCTGTGAGAGAAGTCCAGAGTCCTAGGAGAAGCCTATTCCTCCTCAGCTAGTCTGTCCCCACACAGCAGAAGTTACATATAAGTTCAGAAGCTAACCCTGCAATAGTTACAGAGCTACCAAGCAGATGTTTATCCTGAAAGCTCCACATTTAAAGCAGAAGTATTCAGTCCTGCCAATGATTGCCAAAACCTGCTGGGACCAAGAGACCAAAGCTTTATACCGCTTGGATGCAAGTTACCTCAAGTAAAGCAATGTTTGATCTTCATCTAAAGGTCTGGACATCATTTCTTCTGCCAAGTTCCTCTATTACTCCTACTATCGCTACACTCAAATTTATTGCAAGTGAGCCAGGAGTCCGGCCGTACTCAGGTAGGAGACACTGACACAACTACCACAAAGCTATAGAGACATTATAGGCCATTACCCCACTCTGGCATTCCTAATCTGGGACGTGCGTTATAACACCTTGGAAGGGCCCTGGGATAGTACCCTGCGCACGCTGCAATTGGCGTCACAACAAACACAAGATATTATCCACCCGTACCTGGCGGCTGCAGAATCCTCTGCCACAAGTGTGAAAGTACCCTTACTCCTATGTTGTCACACATTTTAAGATTGGTTTAGTAATTAATTCATAACTTCTAGCAGGAATAATAAAGGAATGGCGCAGCACAGAGTGATAAGACTAGATGCTCCAGAAGTATTATTACATTGGGAACACAAGTAGTTACTAGAACAGACATTTTAGGAGAGGTGACAGAAAAGCCCTATAGGCCATAGCCTGGAGCCTTAGTCCGGCTTTGTCTGCCCACTCCTATTTACTTCAGTCACGGGTAATAAGCGCGATTTCGATTTGCAAAACACGATGAAGGATGATGAGTACTGCCTCCTCCTCCTCCTCGCCAGACACCTGTTCATTTTAAACTGACCACGCCTCCAAGCTCATAGATCTGCCCCCTCTTGGTTCTGATCACGCTAGCCACGCCCCTTCTCCCCAGATCTACGCTCGGATACGCCCCGCCCAATTATTTTCTCATCTGAAAGATTGCGTTAGGCCCCGCCCCTCTCGTTTAATATGCTTTGTGGAGCTGCCGCCTGTCCCCGCCCCTCTCAGTTCACGTCGCGCTCAGGGTGGCTCCGCCCCTCGGCCGTTCGCGGAGGATACTGCCGCTGTGGGTGAGGTGAGGAGTGCGCGTCCACGAGAGATGCTGCCGCCGCCGCCGCCGCCGTGCTGACCGAGAGGTGAGGGGCGCGCCCGGTGGCGGGGAGGGGGGTGGTGAATGGAGATGGACGGAGCACCGCGAGGTAGGCTGCGGGGGTGTACAGGGGCCGAGCCGTTAGCTTTTGTTCCCATGTGTAGCCGTTCTCTCCCGGCCTTGCAGTCCTGCCCATTGTCTGCATCCGGCTCCCTCCAGACACAATACCGGGGGACAATACCCGACCTCCAGTGCATTGGCTGCCCCTCCACCCGCTGCCTCCAGTGCACTGCCCGTGATCTCCGGGGAGCAGGAGATGTGGCACCTGTCTGCTCCTCCACCGTGCAGTGCTGATACAGGTCCAGTGCACTGCTAGTATGCCTAATATATATCTATATATCCAGTGCACTGCTAGTGTTCCTATAATATATATATATATATATATATATATATATATATATATATAGTGCCCTGCTAGTGTTCCTATAATATATATATATATATATATATATATATATATATATATATATATAGTGCCCTGCTAGTGTTCCTATAATATATATATACAGTGCCCTGCTAGTATGCCTAATATATATCTATATATCCAGTGCACTGCTAGTGTTCCTATAATATATATATATATATATAGTGCCCTGCTAGTGTTCCTATAATATATATATACAGTGCCCTGCTAGTGTTCCTATAATATTTATATATATACAGTGCCCTGCTAGTGTTCCTATAACATATATATATACAGTGCCCTGCTAGTGTTCCTATAACATATATATATACAGTGCCCTGCTAGTGTTCCTATAATATTTATATATATACAGTGCCCTGCTAGTGTTCCTATAATATATATATACAGTGCCCTGCTAGTGTTCCTATAATATATATATACAGTGCCCTGCTAGTGTTCCTATAATATTTATATATATACAGTGCCCTGCTAGTGTTCCTATAACATATATATATATATACAGTGCCCTGCTAGTGTTCCTATAATATATATATATATATAGTGCCGTGCTAGTGTTCCTATAATATATATATACAGTGCCCTGCTAGTGTTCCTATAATATTTATATATATACAGTGCCCTGCTAGTGTTCCTATAATATATATATATATATATATATACAGTGCCCTGCTAGTGTTCCTATAATATTTATATATATACAGTGCCCTGCTAGTGTTCCTATAATATTTATATATATACAGTGCCCTGCTAGTGTTCCTATAATATATATATATATATATATATATACAGTGCCCTGCTAGTGTTCCTATAATATTTATATATATACAGTGCCCTGCTAGTGTTCCTATAATATTTATATATATACAGTGCCCTGCTAGTGTTCCTATAATATTTATATATATACAGTGCCCTGCTAGTGTTCCTATAATATTTATATATATACAGTGCCCTGCTAGTGTTCCTATAATATATATATATATATATATATACAGTGCCCTGCTAGTGTTCCTATAATATATATATATACAGTGCCCTGCTAGTGTTCCTATAATATATATATATATACAGTGCCCTGCTAGTGTTCCTATAATATTTATATATATACAGTGCCCTGCTAGTGTTCCTATAATATATATATATATATATATATATATATATATATATATACATACAGTGCCCTGCTAGTGTTCCTATAACATATATATACAGTGCCCTGCTAGTGTTCCTATAATATTTATATATATACAGTGCCCTGCTAGTGTTCCTATAATATATATATATATATATATATATAGTGCCCTGCTAGTGTTCCTATATTTATATATATACAGTGCCCTGCTAGTGTTCCTATAATATTTATATATATACAGTGCCCTGCTAGTGTTCCTATAATATATATATATATATAGTGCCCTGCTAGTGTTCCTATATTTATATATATACAGTGCCCTGCTAGTGTTCCTATAATATATATATACAGTGCCCTGCTAGTGTTCCTATAATATTTATATATATACAGTGCCCTGCTAGTGTTCCTATAATATTTATATATATACAGTGCCCTGCTAGTGTTCCTATAACATATATATATACAGTGCCCTGCTAGTGTTCCTATAATATTTATATATATACAGTGCCCTGCTAGTGTTCCTATAATATATATATACAGTGCCCTGCTAGTGTTCCTATAATATATATATACAGTGCCCTGCTAGTGTTCCTATAATATATATATATATAGTGCCCTGCTAGTGTTCCTATAATATATATATATATATATATATATATATATATACAGTGCCCTGCTAGTGTTCCTATAATATATATATATACAGTGCCCTGCTAGTGTTCCTATAATATATATATATATCCAGTGCCCTGCTAGTGTTCCTATAATATATATATATATATATATATATATCCAGTGCCCTGCTAGTGTTCCTATAATATATATATATATATATATATATATCCAGTGCCCTGCTAGTGTTCCTATAATATATATCCAGTGCACTGCTAGTGTTCCATATATATATTCCAGTGCACTGCTAGTATTCCCATTATATACAGTGATATCGCTAGAACCCCCCCCCCCCCCCATACACTTACCATTGTGTGACTGTATATCCAGTTCACTGCTCCTGTCTCCATTATACCCAGTAATAGCACTAACAGCCCAAGCAGACACACACTATCCAGTAACATCATATATCCAGTGCACTGCTGGCATCTCTATTATATATATTAGTATTAGCACCCCCACACACTATATACAGTGACTATAGATATCCAGTGCACTGCTGGCATCTCTATTATATATATGTTCGCAGGCAAATCCGTGCGGTCAATCCACATTAATCAATGCGGATTTGCGCGCTGATTTGGTGCAGATTTCACTAAGTGAATGAAGAAAATCCGGTCAGGAAAAATAAAATAAATTGACATGCTGCGGATTTTAAAATCTGCACCGCAGGTCAAAATCTGCATCATGTGCATTGAGAATTTCAAATTCTCATAGAATACAATGTACATGACCTAAGGTGCGGATTTTCCGCGCAGAAAATCTGCACGCAATCCTGATCGTGTGCATGTAGCCTAGATGTCCAGTGCACTGCTGGGATCTCATTATATATGCTAATAGTACTAGCACCCCCCACACACTATATACAGTGACTATAGATATCCAGTGCACTGCTGGGATCTCATTATATATGCTAATAGTACTAGCACCCCCCACACAGACACCCACTCTTCATACAGTGACTATATACCTCCAGTGCAGTACTGCTCTCTATTATACATGGTGATAGTACTAGCACGTCCCTTTCATCCAGTGCACTGCTGGGATCTCTTATATATGATATTAGTACCTGCACCCCCCACACACTTGCTATATACAGCGGTAATGAGTCCGCTGCCAGTAACCTTTACGCTGTAACACCCTGTGCCAGTGATTACTACACCTTCAGGCTGCAGAAGTATATTCAGTGTATTCCTGCACATTGCAGTGACCATACCGCAAGTTCACTGCATTCGACATACGTGTTAGGCCTCCTGCACACGACCGTATTTTGTTTGTGTCTGATCCGTTTTTTTAGTGGATAGTATGCGGACCCATTCATTTCAATGGGTCCGCAAAAACGCGGACAGGACACCGTGTGCTGTCTGCATCAGTATGTCCTATTTTTTTCTAGTTTGCCGACAAGGATAGGCATTATTACAATGGATCCACACAAAAAACGGATGCCTTACGGAACGTCATCATTTTTTATTTTTTGCGGATCCGCAATTTTCGTACCGCAAAACACATACGGTCGTGTGCATGTAGCCTTATACACAGTGTTACCTTGGCAGACATTTTCTTCCTATAAACACTGTAAAGACATTATATACAGTGTGCTACTGGGAATCTGGTGTATAGAACCAGTGCTCTGTACACTATACTGGTTAGGCTACTTTCACATCAATGGTTCCTTTTTCCGTTCTGCATCGGAACAGAAAAAAACACGATCCTGTTAAAAAAAAAATTAAAATACAGATCCCGTTGCACATTTGGCATCCGTGGTGGCTGTTTGTCTGAGATCCTGATACTGCATGTAGGGCTTTTTTTTCTTTATTTTTTTTTTCTCTGGAAAAAATGTGTCTCAGACGGAACTAGCTAAAACAGATGCCAAATGTGCATAACGGATGCACCAGGATCTGTGGGTGTACGAGTCCTGTAATGTACTACGTATGTGAGGGGTGCACCCGGCTGAGAGGTTCTTCCGGAAGCCACAGGGAGTTTGGCGTCCCGCCGGCTGGTAAGAAGAATGCTGCCACCGCTGACATCGCCTTATTGATAATGACAGATCCGCATCTTAGAATGTCGTTGCACCCCATACAAATGAATCTGATTTGCATTTTTGGGTTCCTTACTTTGGGCACCGCTGACCCCTTATTCTAGTTCACATGAGCGCCATTATATCTAGCGGTTTCTAGACCGGCAAGGGACGCTCTGGTTCAAGAAAAAGCTAGTCGCATTAAATGGGGACCACGCGGATCTCTTACCTAGTCTGCTCTTTCATCTTTTCAGCTGCACATCCGCCATTTCCCAAGCCCAAGATGGCTGCACCACTTCTAAAGACTGTACTACACTGGCTGATAATCGCTAACAAGCGTCGCATGGCGATCATCTGGCAGTGTAATTGATGATTGCCCGTTCATTGGGCAATTCTGATATGTAAGCACACTTAAAAATCAGCGCTTGCAGGCGGCACATTGTGGTGTCTAATAGCGATCTGCTGCCAGCGAACCCCTAGACAGTATGGGGAGGAGGGATGGCACCAGCTATTGCTGCTCCTGATGTTGCGGAGGAGATCGCTGCATGTAATAGAAGTGGTCTCCTCTGCTAGCGAGCAGGCGATTGCCTGGAAGGAAGAGGGGGCATCTGGTAAGTGTCCCCACCTTATATGATTTATTAATTATAATTTTTTATTTTTAACTGTATGGTCACTTTAATGCTACAATACTGGTTACAGGTATGTCGCTGTCCAGGAAGGAGAGGGTTAAATGTGGACTGTCTCTGCTCCAGTGACATTTTCCCTTTTTAAATGTTCTAGATGTGTAGTTCAGATCCCCGGGGAACTTGGTTTTCTCTTAAGAAAGATCTTTAGGAGGAAGGCGTTTGTGGCAGCGGAGTTGTTTCAGGTCCGGTCTTCCGTCTACTTTTACTTTTCCCATGTGATTGTTTATATCAGTGTTTCCCAACCAGTGTGCCTCCAGCTGTTGCAAAACTACAACTCCCAGCATGCCCGCACAGCCAAAGGCTGTCAAGGCATGCTGGGAGTTGTAGTTTTGCAACAGCTGGAGGCACACTGGTTGGGAAACACTGGTTTATATTGTGCTCGGGGCGTCTCCTTTCCGCGCTTGCCAAGGGCTGTTCTGTGCACGCCCTGAGGACTGCAAACAATAGGAAGGCTCCAGCTGGTAGAGATGTGGCAGGATGGACTGCGCTCCGCTTTATGGGGGGTTATCTAGCTTTAGGAATGTAAAGGTAAGTACTCCTTATCTGTGGGTCGTGTTTGTGCGAGGGGAGTTTATAACGGAGAATAACCTAAACCTGATCTCCAATAGAGAAGACAAATACTAGTAAGACTTCTCACGAGGCCTCCTCTTCCAGCATCACGGCTCCACATTTATAACAGAGCCCCGACGCCTCTGCCGCATCCGTACCGTTGAATCCTGGCAGACCCTGTTAGCTTTGGACACTGGGAATCGCACTGCAGACCGTGCTTAAGGGCATCTGTCAGCAGATTTGTCCCTATGAAACTGGCTGGTGACAGAAAATGGCGAATCACGTGGTTTCTATTTTTTTTTTTTTTTCCTGTTACGGCGTTCACTGCAGACGTGGTGATATGTTTGATATATTTTATATGTAAAATTGGGAAAGGGGGTGATTTTAAACTTAATTTTTATTTTTTGTTTTTTTACTTTTTATTCCCCCCCCCCTTAGGGGCTAGAACTTGGGATATTTTAATCCCTTGTCCTATTCACCCTGGTAGAGCTCTATTAGGGTGAATAGGACCTCACACTGTCCCTGCTGCCCTGTGCATAGTAATACACGGCAGCAGGGAGGTTACCATGACAGCCAGGGCTTCAGTAGCGTACTGTCTGCCATGGTAACAGATCAGAGCCACAGGACTACACTGCAGGGGCTCCGGTTAGAACTGCCACCAATGTTTTTAATACTTGTGGGGATGGGGGGGGGGGAGAGAGATAAGTAACCTTTTTAATACAAATACAGGCAGCGACCTCTATGAGAAGGCGCTGCGATCAGTGGCAGTTAACCCCTCAGATGGCCACAGCCCCTATGCCCCTCTCTCCTCTCCTTGGTGGGATCGGCACAGTGGGGAGGGAGAGACTCCTTCTCTCTGTGCTGCTGAGAGCAGCTCGCTCCATGTTCTCTGATACTGCGCAGCCTATTATCGGTAAATGTCAAATCCGAATATCGTATCAATTGGGTATCAATGAGTCGATACCCGGTGCAACCCTAGACTAAGCCCAGTATAGCGGCTGTGCTAAATATCCCAGCTCTATTCCATTCACCTGGGACTGAGCTGCCGAAAGGCCATGCGACTGATGGACAGGACGTCACGGGTGCAAAGGGCATATGTTCACAGATTTGTACCTATGACACTGGCTGACCTGTTACATGTGCGCTTGGCAGCTGGAGGCATCTGTGCTGGAACACAGATGTTTTGATATATGCAAATGACCCTCTAGGAGCAACGGGGGCATCGCCGTTACTCCTGGAGGCTCTGCTCTCTCTCCAACTGCCTAAAGCCTCATTTGCATATATTAAAACATGTTTTTCAGCAATGTGGGCACATATAAACATGGAACCAAGACAGATGCCTTCAGCTGCCAAGTGCACATGTAACAGGTCAGCCAGTGTCATAGGTACAAATGTTTTGATAGACGCCCTTTCAGTATAGGGTGCACAGCGGCCTCTTCAATCAGGAGTGCTAGGAGTCAGACATTGATGACCTATTCCCAGGATAGGCCATCAGCATTTCACTCCAGTGAAACCCCTTCAACTAGCATTGTGGCCCCTTCTATTGGGTTCCCAGAAGTCAGACCCTATTCAGTCAAGAAACAATGGCATATCATGGTGGGAAGGCCCCCGGACCGTACTGGTTTTTCTCGTGTACACATTTCCATTCGTCCTGCAGACACTTGTTTGCACTTGACCAGTGATGACAATGAGCTTTTTGCACCGTTCTGTTTATTCTGTCACCTCACAAAGGCAAGTGCAGCCCACCTTAAATAAACAGTCCGGGGGCAGCGGAGCTGAGGCGTCCTATTTCCACTGACACCACACATTATACTTGTGTCCTCGCTCCAATGTACAATGTGCACGTACTGACAGGACATGTAAAGAAGGGTATTTTCTCTGCTTGCAACGGCCATGGTGACCATGCACAGTTGTAGAAGGGTGAAAACCTACTTAATTAGTCGTTAGAGAACCCCCCCGACTAGGGCAATGTTCAGATGGGTTCATCTAGCAGCCTATAGATATTATGGTCACTTTCTGCAGACCAGGAGATGGAGGTGATTGACCCTTACAGGGGTTGTCTCATCACAGACAATGGGGGCATATCGCTAGGAGATGCCCCTATTGTCTTATTGGTGAGGGACCCACACCTATATCTGGTACGGAGAGGGCAACGTGGTGGCTGGAGGACTCTGGTCTGGCCACCACCAAGCGCGCTCCCTATAGAAGTAAAAGGGAGGGCACCGCTCATGACCGGCCTCCGCTCCCATTTACTTCTATGGACCCAACGGAAATGGCCAGCGCTTGGCTATTTTCGCCGGCCCCATAGAAAATGAATGGTGGGAGGCTGCGCATGCACAGTGCGCCCTCCAACACTTTTGGGTCTCCGTTGTCGATATAATGGGACCTGCACTTATAAGATATCCTAGCCATATGCCATCCATAGTCTGTGATGAGACAATCCCTTAAAAAGCCCCATACACATTAGTGTATTGTCAGCCAAACCCGCAGAGAACATGGCACTATAAAGCTTATCCGTCTGCACAGCAAATGTAGGTAAGGGTGCCTTTGCAGTATGAATCCCTGATGCCACAATGTGCTCCTACAAGGGCATATGTAAGCCATAGGCTCACAATTTTTTTTTTTTTATAATACCTGTATATGTATTGAGCGGTATACATATATATTTTTTATTGGATGCCTCTGTATAGAATAGCACAGTGGCCCATGCTATACAGTAAAATATACAGGATGGAGGCCTTCAAGTGTATCTACACGTTCCTTCACGTGATGATCTGTAAGCCGGAAGCCTTCCTAGCTCATACACCGAATGTAAGCACGTGGAAATAGACCTAAACATTCAGAGGAAAGATTAACTTTACACCAAATGTCTTCTCTTTGCAGAGTCCATTTGACCATGGTGGTCCCTGAAAGTTCCCCTGGCATTCAGCATGATCGCATGAGAGTGGCAAGCAACAGTATCATGGACGGAGAAACAGACGCAGGCTCTGACCTTACAGAAGTCCGCAAACTGCACGAGTTGGTCAGAAGACTGGAGATTCAGAACCAGCAGTTACGGGTAAAGAAGAACTCGCAGGGCACAAGTAATGAGCCTGGCATGGATACCTACCTCTCCACTCTCCAAGCCTCGGGAGTCATGAACAGCATGAACATTCAGCCTGAGGTGGGAGATCTGGAGATCATCCCCGACCTCCATAGCAAACTGGATCAGATTCACTCTGAGAAGGAGAATATTCCCCGTCTGCGGATGGAGAAGTTGTCTTCCAGCTCCAATGCCAACAGTAAGGAAGGGAGTCACTGTGACGCCGACGACAGCGCCTTCTTCAGCCTGGACGTCAGTGGGAGGACAGAGGAAGGGATGGGCAAGATGTCCGAAAGAAGCTCCAGTGGAGATCTAGGGGTTATCTTGGATGAAACTGCACTTGATGACGTTGAGGTCCTGGAGTTGGGCTCCTGCAGTGAGGATGAGGAGGATTGTTGGTATGTTCACGGTCTGTGAGGGGTATATCATTTCATGGAGATCCTATGAATTAAAGTGATTGTCACCACAGATGACTGTTTTTAACTCTTTGCATAGCAGTGTCGCTCTCCTATTGTGACTTCCAAATATATCTTTGTCCTGCTCTCTCTTCTGGAGGATCACGCGGATCACTTGTGTGAAACAGCCCTCAAGGACTGAGCCGTGGCCCTCAGGAGGAACGAGGCTCCATTCTCTTCTCTCTACCTCCTCAACGTCGTCATGATGCAGCTTCAAATCTTGCGCAGGTGCACATCTCCTTTATGTCTGCATCGTTTGTGAACTTCTGTTGGCGTCGGCTTCATCTGAACCACGCTTGCCAGGAAGATGGCCAGTTCCAGGTTAACTGAACTCTGCGTACTAAGGGCGCATGCGCGGTTCAGTTGAAGAAGCTGATGCCTACAGAAGTTTGCCGCAGCTGCACGCGTAGGGGAGGTGTGCGCCTGCACAAGACTTGAGGCGGCATCATGATGAGGCTAGGATATGGCTGGAGGGAGCTGGGCTCGGTTCTGATGGGCACAGCTGGGCTCCTTTAGGGATTAATACGGCTCTTTGAGCTCTTTTATTCATTAGCCTAATTATAAAAACCTGTTCTTGGGGGTCAAAAAGAGGGAGCAAGACATAAAAATATATATTTGGAAATCACAACAGGAGAGCTACTCGGGCGATGCAAAGGGTTAAAAACCCGCCGGTGGTGACGGATGCCTTTTACTACTGTTAGGGACACACTTTAGGCTTATGAGATACCTCATCCCTTTGATGTAACCGGGCAGATTAGCGAAGCTCTAAAGGGCAGACTAATGATGCAGCTTGAAATATCCAGTAATGCAGAAGCGATTTGCTGCGCTGAAATATTTAAGCCGCGCTCCTGTGTCAGCTCGGGGAAGTAAACAGCCCTCCTTCGACCTATCTATAATTTTTTGGGCTGCTTTGAATTGAAGGGTTATTAGGGTGGTGCGTAATCTGTCACCTGACTGTATCAGCTTCTACCTGAAATATGTAAGGCCATCAGAGGCCCTGTGTATGTATGAGGTAAGCAGAACATGGCTGCTTAATTCCAGTACCAGCGCCGCTCTTATCCATGGGCTGTGTGCGGTATTGCAGATTAACCACATTCATTTGAGTGGGCCTGAGCTGTAATACTAGATACGGGCCATGGACAAATTGCGCTGTCTGCGGTGCAAGAAGCAGCTGTGTTTTCTTATGTCATGCACTGAGTTTTCTTAAACGTTTGATAAGTCATAGGGATATAGAAAACGTCGTGATCGGTTGGGGTCCGAGTGCTGAGACCCCCACTGATAGCTAGAACGAATAGAAAGAAGCACTCGCCTAGCACACTCTCGCTCTCCTTGCAGTGGGAGACTAACTCAATAGAAAGTCCATGTCTCTTGCAGTGAGGAGGGGGTGCGAGATATGCGAGCGCTCCTCCCTCCCCGTTCTAGCGATCAATGAGGGACTCGGCCGTGCCTACATCATGTGACCGATGAACGTGCTGTCACATGGCCTAGGAAAAGCTGCGGGAAGCCCACAGCGCTACTGCGAGTGCCATTGCCTTCTCAACAACTGATCAGGTGTTGGATACTGATGACTTGTACAGAGGGTAGGTAATCAGTTTAAAAAAAAAAAATGTTGGGAAATCTTTTTTTTTTTTTTTTTTTTTTGACCGGTTCATAGGCAAGCTGGATGACAATCAGTATGGGCACCATAGTGGTTGTCACTCAGCCCGGTAGGTTTACTATCTGCATCAGGGTAAGGACTCTTCTTGCTGCTGTGACGGCAGCTACAGTGGTTGTCGATCATTTTTGCCCCCAAGAAAAAGATGCATTGAGTTTCTAACTGAAGCGGATGGTGATGTCTGCTGCCCTTATGAAAGAGCGTTCGGTAGACGTGGATTCTGTATGATGATTAATTTGTAAGTAGGGGAATCCTCTGTGTCCAGGATTATCTCCTTCCCTAGTCTACATTGATTATAAACATGAATTTTTATCATATTTGTTGTAAGGCTTTACGTGTCCCCAAAGAAGCTGGAAATTGCAGAGCAGAAGCCCGATTCTCCCTTAAAATGGTGCAGACAAGTGTTGGATCATCACAGCCCAGAGACAGAAGCCGCCTGCCGAACTTTAATGGGAAAGCTTGATCAAGGTTGGTAAAACCATGCGTACGATTATTTCCCGGTGCAGATGAGGTTACATTCTATACAGACAGTCGCCCATGAAGACGACACAGTGCAGTGATACTAAGTGAATATCATGTGAGCAAACTTAATAGCTGGGTCACACCAGCAGCAGGGAACGGTCACATCAACTCCTGAAAATGTGGCTCTTCCCCATCAACAAGCCGCTTCAGATGAGCTAACCTGCAGGATATGTCAGAAGTCTGAAAGATCTGATAGCTGCTAGTCCCACCTCTGGGTTATTCAAGCCAAAAACTTTAAGGGATCTTCCAGGCAGATATATATATATTTTTTTTTAAAAAGGTCAAAAACAACAAAGATGCTTAATATTCTCCACTGATGTCCCGCTGCTGCTCCTGTCTCTGCTGCTCTGCACTTCCTGTCCTGCTATGACATGCCAGCTCAGCCATTGACTAGCTGATTTGTGACTTCTAAGGTCAGTGATTGTGTGAACAGGCCTTTGACATTTCCAGTGTGTTTAGCTGGGACCGGAAAGGCAGTGGCAGAGCACAAGTCGAAGTGAGTAAAGCTTCTTCCAACGAGCTTTCTCAATTCTGAGTGACTGTACAAAAATTCTGGGAATAAATATGTAACTGAATATTATAGGTGGGGGGGTTAGACATCTATTGTCTGCCACATACAATGCTGCCTTGACACCTTTTTCTGGGAAGTCTATCACCTACTGACTCCAATTAGGATAATGGAACACCTTTGACCCAATGCTGGGTATAATTAGCAGATGTTGATTCAGTTACATATTTATTCCCAGAATTTTTGTACAGTCACTCAGAATTGAGAAAGCTCATTGGAAGAACGAGTGAAACGTTTTCAAGAAATATACAGTACGTCCAGTTGCCTTGATTTATTCTTTAGATATATAACATGACCTGGATAAATGAGAACCTTCACAGATATATGGAGAATGGGGGTTCCCTAATCCCTGACCTTGGAGAGGCGACCACCAGCTGTTGGACAGTGAACTGCTGTCTATTTTCTTCTGTCACCCAAAGTAGTGAAGCCATGGCCACCTCTACATTTATTCTCCCTTTAGTGCAGTGGACGATAGCTGCCTCCCCAGGTACCGTGGGTTTTAGGGAACTTCTATTCTCCACGTAGGTGTGGGGCCTGCATCTACCACACATTTATGGCCTATCCTGGAGATGAGGACCGGCACTCACTGTAAGTTTCTTTTGGAATGCTTTGTTTGTGCTGAAACGCGTCACTAGTATGTGGCAATAAACAAAGCATTCAAAAAGAAACTAACAGTGAGTGCCGCGGTCCTTCATCACTAATTTTATACACGTGCACCACCCCGCTACCTCCGTAGTGCCGACCGATACACACTGCCTATCCTGCGGAGATGTCCTGAGTCTAAGTTGTTCCTATCGCCTTCGTTTACTTCCACCACTTGAATAACCCGAACATTTGTACAAATCTTCAACCAAACCCGTAATACTCTTTGCTGGCAGACTGGTCCTGTCTTATGCCGAGTACCCACCTCTTCTGTGCAGACGCACAGTCTCATTTGGTGGTAATGCTGCTGCAAGAGGAAAAGCCCATTTAGCAGTTACAGTTCTAGAAACCTTTATCTTAGAATTTTGCCTGTGGAAAACCTTAATGTAACCTTGGTGAGAAACCTTGACCCCAAAAACCTATGCACACTCTGTGAATGAGATTTCATAAACTCCCATTCACACTATAGTGTAATATCTGGCTGCTGCTGAAATTGTATGTTTGGCACTGCAGGCTATAAAGGGCATCTGTCAGCAGTTTTGTACCTATGACACTGACTGACCTGTTACATGTGCACTTGGCAGCTGAGGGCATCTGTGTTGGTCCCATGTTCATATGTGCCCGCATTGCTGAGAAACATGATGCTGTAATATACGCAAATGAGCCTCTAGGAGCAACAGGGGTGTTGCCGTTACACCTAGAGGCTCTGCTCTCTCTGCAACTACTGTGCCCTCAACACTTAGGGTCAGGCAGTGAAAACATCACCATACAAGGCCCTGTCAATAAGTGTTGAGGGTGCAGCAGTTGCAGAGAGAGCAGAGCCTCTAGGTTTAACGGCAACACCCCTGTTGCTCCTAGAGGCTCATTTGCGTATATTACAGCATCATGTTTCTCAGCAATGTGGGCACATATGAACATGGGACCAAGACAGATGCCTTCAGCTGCCAAGCGCACATGTAACAGGTCAGCCAGTGTCATAGGTACAAAACTGCTGACAGATGTCCTTTAAAGGGAGTCTGTCACCGCAGTATGCCATTATACACTGCTTACATGGTACTGTAGCATAGCTATAGATGAGTCAAATGGTACCTGTCTCCTTTTAGTTTTGATGTTCACCAAAGGAAGAAAACGCAGTTTTATTCATACGTAAATGAGGACTCGCAAGTGCCCCGGGGTGGCGTTGGGGCTGTAAGTGCCCAGGCCGCTTATCCTTCTTCCCACATAACCCCTCCCCAGCCTTGGCCCGCCCTGTAAGCCTCTTGCATCATCCAGTTTATTGTGAGATCCCGCCTGCGCGTGCACACTGTGATGACCATTGTGGGCAGCAGCATCGCTCCATGCAGTGCGAATGCGCCGACGGGATCTCGTCCAGTACACCAGTGTGTAATGTGCATACTGTGGTGACAGTCTCCCTTTAAGGGGTTCTTCATTTTAGATGCTTGTATGCAGGCAATCCTGGGCGGTGTCCATGCTCTCCTGCACACAGCTGTGTCTGGGGAGCTCCATGTAAATGCTTTCTCATAGAGATGACAGGGGCGTTGGTTGTGAATTATATATTAGTTGGGCATATACAGGATTGGACTCTGCCCTTTTGCAAGATGCACACCCCCTTGTAATTTTTCTAGTGCCTTTTCTATGCCAGATTAAAACTACTAAACTAAAAGTTGGACCGTGCAGCCAAATGTTTTTTGGTTGTTTTTCTATTGATATGTATGATTTAAAGGGACGGTCTCATCTTGGACATTAGGGGCATATCACTAGGATATGCCCCCAATGTCTGATCGGTCCGGGTCCTTAGAACAGAGCCCTCAAAGTGCAGCAGGGTGCACTGCTCATGCGCAGCTGCCCTCCATTCATTCCTATGGGAATGCTGAAAATAGCCTAGCGGTACCCTTTAATATTTGTCGGCCCCACACAAGTGAAAGGCACATGTGCGGTGCACTTCCTATTCATTTCCATGGGACTTCGGAAAATAGCCAAGCGTGGAGCTCGGCTATTTTGGACTCTCCCATAGGAATAAATGGGGGGCAGCTGCACATGCGCGGTGCACCCTTTTGCACTTTGCCAGCTCCAGGTTCTAAGGATAGATGCAGGTCCCAGAAGTGGGAGCCTGCACCTATCGGACATCAGGGGCTTATCCAAGCGATTTGCCCCCCCAAAATGTCTAGGATGAGACAACCCCCTTTAATGCCAGGTCATTTTGGCCCCTGGTCAGATGGGCTCCCAAGCCCCAGTGTTGTGCCCAGCTCTGCGCATTATATTCCAGTGATGTCTGACTTTCTTGTGCACATGAACTACAACAATGCCAACCTTCTTTCTTTGCAGTCTTTTCGGGTGGCACAAGGTAAGTGTTGTCCCTATTCAGATTGCTGGCATCATGCATTATCCTAGCACCCGTTTACCTGTGATTGGAGCTTGCATCTCTCCTTCTCTCCACTAATACTGATAATGCTTTCAAATTGTCATTGTAGCCGGTAGATGGAAAAGCCTGTACTGCAGCCCGCTGGCATCGCCAAGTGCATATAGCGCCAACAATGAGACCAGCTGTTGTAGCAATACACTAAACTCACCGGGGTGCCTCAAATCCACTAACAAACCACTACTAACCTGTGGCAGCTCAGGTATGGCATGTTCTGAATGGCATGTTTCCTAACCTACACCACTGAGGTGTTTTTTCACGTGTGCACAGTTGACTGTTAGATGAAGGATACAAGACCCCCCACTTCTTATATCTCTTTTATACAGTACAAATTTCAAAGTATGAAAATCGGCAAAAATGTAAAGGTATTGTCCATGATTAATAATAAAAAAAAAAGCTAAAATTAAAAAAAAACTGTGGTGATGCCAGTAATAGACCAGTGATTGGCTGCAGAGATCAGATACTGGTGCATCGGGTCATTGGTGAAAGCAAATCTGTGGGGGAGCATTGACATTGATGATGGGAATTGGAGGTAAGTACAGTATCTTTTTTTTTTTTTTTTTTTTTCCCATCCTCAGGGCTGTTTCACACGAGCATTTGCAGTGAGCTTGATCCTCCATTCTGGATACTGCTCGCCTGGCAGGAACACATGACGTTATACTGATTTATAATGCTGTGTGTCTCTGAATGACCTTTATTGCTACAAAAACATAGTAACCTAAAGCTACGATCCTGTAGTAGTAAGGTCAGAGAAGCATAGCATTATAAATCAGTATAAGGGTCCATTCGCACGTCCGTAGAATGGGTCCACATCCGTTCTGCAAATTGCAGAACGGGTGCGGACCCATTCATTCTCTACGGGGCAGGAATGGATGCAGACAGCACACAGTGTGCTCTCCCCATCCGCATTTCTGTAGCGTGCCCCAGATCTTTCAGTCCGCGGCTCCGGAAAAGATAGAACATGTCCTATTCTTGTCCGCAATTGCGTAGGCAGTTCTATGGGGTAGCCGGCCGGGTGCATCGTGGATCCGCAATACACTACGGATGTGTGGATGGACCCCAATGCCGTGCGCTCCTGCGAGACTAACAGTGTCCAGGACAGAATATCGCGCTCGCACACGTCGTGTTATTCCAGCACTTCACACATGTGTGAAATAGCCCTTACAAAGCAATCAATAATTGGAAAAAGCGGAAATTTAAAGATGCTATCCCAAAATTCATGTAAAAAAAAAAATACAAATCGGACGTCCTATAGTACATGATCTTTCTAACAAAGCTAGAACCAGCCCTGTACCATGGATCTAGAGATCTCCCCATTCATTGCTCCAATGGATCTGCTAGTTTTACTTCAAGTGGGCAGCTTAGAGGGCGTGTCCTTACTCAGGACTGCAGCTAGTGGCAGTTGAAGGAAGGAACTGAGCATGTGTGTCCATCTCACTGAGGGGGGGACAGAGAAATTGGAAAAAGAGCAAACAGCAGGTGGCGCTGTACAGATAGATTTCAATGAATAACTCGGTAGCCCTAATACATTTTTAATTACATGCAATTACAGAAGCATTGAGATACAGAAGCATTAAGCTGTGATATCACCTACTGTGTATGGTGGAACCATTTTTTATATGGAGGTGTTATTTGTGATTGTAATTCTTATATCATGGCCTGGCGTCCAGTGTGAAAATTGCAGGATTATATACTTTATTTTAATTTTTTTAAAATCGTGAAATGGGGGATAAAAAAATAAATAAAAATCACCAAAAATTCTAAAGAAATGTTTAACACAAAACACGACTTAAACAATAGGTCATTGTCTGATGACACATTCCCTTTTAATCCTGCCAGATAAGCCCTTTAATCTGAAGCAAGGGGAGGACGTGAGTGAGAGGGACATGTCGGGGCTTCCAGATGTCTTTTACTGTGTTGACTCTTGGCTAGTTTATGGTGTGACACTTGTTTGTCTTTCAATCCTGTTGTATGAGGTTTCGGCATTATTGCACTGCTAACATCCGATGACTTTCTTCTTTTTCCCACAAGTAGCTTTAGGATGGTATCGCACGATGTCTGATTCCCCTGCGCAGCTGGAGGATGCGCCAAATTTACATAGAGGCCTCCCATAGATTTGGCTCATCCTCCGGTTTGCAGTGTGACAGACTAAAATGTGCTGGGTCTGCTGGCAGCGTTTTGGTGTCCGCTTCCAGAGCGAAATGGAGACTGATCGGAGGCAAACTGATGCATTCTGAGCGGATCCTTTTCCATTCAGAATGCATTACAATGCAAACTGATCCGTTTTTGACCGCTTTTGAGAGCCCTGAACGGATCTCACAAACGGAAAGCCAAAACGCCAGTGTGAAAGTATCCTTACCTACTGCGCTACGGTCCTGTGTGCGGTCTCCCCCCGGCTTCTTTCTTCCGTTTTTGGCTTCAGGGATGAGGTGTCCCCAAGTGACAGGCCAGTGAACGGGAGCCAGCATGCAGGATCGGAGGAGCAGGTAAATATGAATCTCAGTAGACAATGCAGGCCCCTTAACAGTTAATATTCCCATGAACCCCTTTAAGGTTGGCATGATTGAGACTTCAGTCCAATCCCAGCATTACCCAGTGTAAGGCCTGATGCTGAGGGCCTTCCTTCCTATGGATTGTTGTGGCCACCTCTTCAGTCCTGGTCTCCTTTGGTGACTCTCCGTCTTTCGACACTGTCTGATTTTGCTTTGTGCAGACTTGGTTCTGAGGATCTAACGGGCTGTTTTCTCTCTGGCAGGCTACATGAGCGTTCCTTCTGCCCTCAGCTCCCAGTCCTCTGTGGACAGTGAATTAAGCACCTCTGACGACTCCATATCTATGGGATACAAGCTCCAGGATCTGACCGATGTTCAGGTCATGGCCAGACTTCAGGAGGAAAGTAAGACCTGTAGTAGTTGTATTACAGTGTGAGACTTTCAGCTTTGTGTTATCAGCCTATGGATTATATACCATTGGATACCCAGCGCTCATCCTGGTGCTGGGGTGGGTCACACAGTATCCCACTCTATTCTCTAATCTGTATGACATAAGTACTCCGATCACTAATCTTTCTTGTCTTGCAGAAGTTAATCCCAAATATTAGGGCTCATTGCGGTAGTGGGACCTATAAGATGTTTTACTTTTTTTTGCTGTACTTTGGGAGTCCCTTCCCGTGTATGCTTCTAGCATTTTGGGATATTTTTTTGACCATCAGCTAGCTCCCTGTAGTACTTTTTTTTTGTTGTTTTTTTTTCTCTTATATTTTGCTCCATTTTACATGTAGCTACTCGTGTGCATTCACACTGCGTTATTGCAGGTACATATCTGGAGTGAGCCCACAAGGACCCTCATGGCCTCTGTCAGGTGGGAGTTAAATGCGGGCTTACGGGTATATTTGATGTATGCTGCTGGAGCCTTCCTGGTGTATTCTGCAAACAGACGCTACAGACAATGTGATTTCACACTATGGGCCACACTTATTTGAATACGGCGCTACTGTGGCCTGAAAGTCGCAAACTGCGTAAAAGATTTTTTTGTGTGTTGTAAGTGCCGTTTTTCCACCGTCCTCGCCACTTTCCTGAAAAGGGATTTTGAGGTGTGTGGCCATGCTACTACATATATCATCTACGCCAGAAGAACAACACTGAAATCTACACCAGTCAGGGCCTGGTGTAGATTCCAGTTTGGGTGCATGGACTGGCGAATGCTGCACCTAAATGACACGTAATAAATCTCCCCCTTAGTCTTATTTTTGTTTGTTTTTGTTTTCTGGTGTTTTTAAAATGTAAATGCTAGTAAAATGAGTGACTGAAAATGGCCCAAAAACACTTGTAAGAACACATGGCAATTTTTATTTTTTAAAATTTTTATTTTGTTCAAGACGACAAAAAAAGCACCCCCAAAAGTGTGGAAGCACGCTTAAAGGATTGTGCCATCAGGACACCCCTCAATTAACCAGAATGGAGAGAGTTGCTCTGCAATACCATGTAATACATCCAGTAGTTGCCCCTTCATTGGAATAAACCGTTGTCTACGTCTTCCCTGCAGTTTCCCTTATTGATGAAGGTTTCAGCTGCTGAACATGCGACAGTCGAACTGGGCATCAGCAGGACTGCACCAGCAAAGGGTTAAAGGGGGTTGTCCGGGTTCAAAGCTGAACCATGAATAGTGGAGCATCAGAACTTTTTACGCTCCGATGCTCCCCATTGCCCTCCGCTGAATAGCGCAGGGCAAGGGAATTTTATTGAGATCCGGTGATGTACCAGGCTCTCCACAGATAAGCTAGGCGGAGGCTTCTGCCTGGCAGTGAGCCTGGTGATGTCACCGGCACTAATGGGTGGGCTTAAGCACAGGCCAAGGGGCAGCGTAAAAAGCTTCTATGCTCCACTCATTCATGGTGAATGAGTGCAGGTTCAGCTCTGAACCCGGACAGCCCCTTTTAATACTGGTGAGATGACCAACTATTTAAATTTTTGATTTAATTTTTTATTTTTTACAGTGTTTACAGAAAAAATAAATATGGGTCTCATTGTATATCTGGTCGAGCGAAGTAATGAATATATCTACATTAACCATACAAAGGTTCCTATAAGAAAACCCGATGGGGATAAAATGATAAACAGAATAACATAAGAAATAAGCGGTGACAAGACATGGCTGCACAACATTTCACATGCAAACAATAGAATTGAGAAATGGGGATCATTCTATATTAAAGTGGTACAAAACCTACTATAAATGGAAGCTCTTTGCGCACATTTTTGTTCAAACGTGTGTCGGGCCCATCTACCAGGCGTCAAGGTGGCTTCCGCAGACGGGTCCCTAGCACGAATATACCGCCTCTCTTGGACTTGCCTAAGCCTACATTTTCAGGGCAGTGTAGGAACCAGCTACATTTGTACTCTGGTCAGAAGCCCCAGGCAGATGGGTGTTGCTCAGCGTAAAAGAGGCGCTACCCTCAATATATACTACATGAAAATCTAGACTAGCACATTCATATACATAGTCACAGGTGCATATCCATCAAGCAAACATGGTTGATTAAAAAAAATGGCATTTCACATGCAAACAATAGAATTGAGAAATGGGGATCATTCTGGATTAGTTTGCATGTGAAATGTTGTGCAGCCATTATTATTTTTTTAGCAGCCATGTTTGCTTGATATGCACCTATGATTATGAATGTGCTAGTCTAGATTTTCTTGTAAAATAATAAGACGCGTTATCTTCTATCTATAGGGAAAATATAGTGGCTTTTCTGCTAATGTTGATGTGCAGATTTCAGCGTCTGAACTTGGCTCCTTTGCAGGTCTCCGGCAGGACTATGCTTCCAGCTCTGCCTCGGTTTCCCGACGCAGTTCTAGTGCCTCCCTCAACTCTTTCAGAAGAGGGACCTTCAGCGACCAGGAGTTTGACACATACAGCCTGGAGGACGACGAGGACTGTGACTGTTCTGTGTCCTATCGAAGTGCTAACCGCTATTCACCGTCCCCTCTCAGTTCTCCCCGGTGCCAGTCACCTTCCGCCACAGGGGAAAGCAGCAAATCATCCATTTCCCGCCTTCGCCCACCCCGCAGATCTATGCAGAATCAAGCGCAAGACCGGATGAAATACCCAGGTTTTGAAGGTAGGTCGTGCCAGTTGGGCTACGTCTTCTTTCTTAAGATGTACATGTGGGCTGCCGCTGACCTTGTTAGGGGCAGTCGGGTATTCCTTAAAGGGGTCGTCTCATTTAAATGGCCTTTATCATGTGGAGAAAGTGAATACAAGGCACTTACAAATGTGTTGTGATTGTCCATATTGCCTCCTTTGCTGGCTGGATTAATTTTTCCATCACATTATACACTGCTCGTGTCCATGGTTATGACCACCATGTAATCCAGAAGCGGTGGTCGTGTTTGCACACTATAGGAAAAAGTGCTGACCCCTCTGGTGGCCGGGAGCACGCATGCGCAACAGCTATCCCCCCGCTGCGCTGCAATGATGGCTGAAACTCCTGGATAAGAGAAGTGTATAATGTGATGGAAAAATGAATCCAGCCAGCAAAGGAGGCAATATGGACAATTACAATACATTAGAAAGTGCCTTGTATTAACTTTTTCTACATAATTTAATGTCATTTTCAGGAGTGAGACAACCCAATTTTAAAGGGGACTTGTAACTTCTCCTGCATGTCTGTGTTTAGCAACTACTTGTGTTCCTCATGTAATGCCAATTCTGAAGCATCTTTTCTATTGATTCTGCTGTGCTATTCCTCTATTATTCCTTCTACAAGTTTATGGATGAATTACCAGCAGTCTGCAATAAAGTTCCATCTAGCTGTTACTAGTGGGGGATATTCCTTACACTACTAATTGGGATAGTGGCAGACTTTGTAAGGACACATCCCCTTTATTGCAGACTGCTGGTAATTCGTTCTGAAGCTTATAGAAGGAATAATAGAGGAATTGCACAGCATGGGGTCAGAACAATAGATGTTCCAGATTTGTTGTTGCATGGGGAATACAAGTAGTTACTAAAACGGACATGTCAGGAGAGGGGGCAGCTCCTCTTTAAGATTTTATTGAGATTAAATATGAGGACTTGTAGCCTCTCCTGACATGTCTGTTATAGTAAATACTTTTATTCCCCACAAAATAGCAATTCATAATTTCTTATAACTCCGCATTGTGCTGTTCTTCTATTACTCGTACTAGAAATGAGAAAATTATAAGTAAATTGATATGTGGGTGTCCAGTCAGTGCCAGACTGTGTAGGGACACACCACTGTAACAAGGGGACGTTAACAACCAAGTTCTCAGTTTATACACCTACTGTATATTTAGGAGGAATAACAGAGGAACCGCAAACTGCAGCGTTATGAGAAAAGCTGCTCCAGAACGGTTTTGTGGGGAATGCGAGTGTTTCATGAAACAGACATGCTTTGTTCCACAGAAGGAATCGTCGCCCATCAGATCGTTCATGAGGGAAGTCTGAGCGGCTTGTCTCATTTATCTTGGCCACATTATTATTTATAGTGGGATTATTCTGTGTGGTTTTAAACAAAGACGACTGGTTTCTTTCCTCTTTGATCCTTTCTGATGTGATCACACCCCCCAGCCAGACCAATGCTCACGATTATGATCCTGCACCCTATTGTTGAGAAAGTGTACTCGACTAGAGGCAGAAGGATGTTCTGATCCAGGCATGCTCGACCTGCGGCCGTCCAGCTGTTGCAAAACTACAACTCCCATCATTCCCGGACAGCCTACAGCGATCAGCCTACAGAAGGGCATGGGGGGAATTGTAGTTTTACAACAGCTGGGAGGCCGCAGGTTGAGCATCCCTATTCTGATCTAACAGCAGATATTTCCTTTGGCTTGAAAAGGCTCTGCATACCTGGATCCCATATTATCTATCCACCGTATCTTTTATTCTAGATGACCTGAGACACAGCATGCCCAACCTTGCAAAAACGAGTCTACGCTCCTTGGAAGCTGTGAGAAGCAGCCGCAGTTTGGAGTCTGATCTCCAGGGGCCAAGTGGCCGGTTAACCAGGATTCAGCCGCCCGCAGGCAGTATGTACTGTGAAAATAATAATCGTTCTTTTAAATCGCTGAAAGCATTGAGCTGAGCATTTGGGGCCTATTGCACCGCAGACAGGAAAGCGTTCCCTCCCGTCAATCACCTGCTCACTGGAGGAGGAGACGGGAGACTGCCGCTATTACATGCAGCGATCTCCTCAATATAGGGATGAGCGATTGCTAATACCATTGCTCGTTCCTATACGTATCATTGTTTGCCGGCAGCAGAGCGCCTATTACATGGCTCGATCTACCGCCAGCCAACCAGGATCTTTAACATGTTCAGCAGCAGTATTACTCTGCCAGATGATCGCTAACGAGTGTTCACATGCACACTCGTTAGCGATCATTTTAACAATAATTTCCCCGTGTAGTAGGGCCTTTACGCTGAATACTCCGCAGTGCTGACAATGAATGAAATCTTACAGCGGCCTTTTAACCCTTTCCCTGTCAGGACAATGCACTTTTGACTTACACACAAGCTAGAATTTTGAAGTTAAAAAAAGCTAAGCCCATGCACCCAGCACTTTACATTCATTGACTACTTTGTCCAGTTGTGTTTTTGAAAAATAAAATAAAATTCATAAATAAAAAAAATAACCTGCCTGTTTTCAGAATTCTTTCTATTACCCAGAAACATAAGGTATCGCTAAATGTGACAGCTGAAGAGCACATATGATTAATAAGAGGTGGTGTAAAGCCTACTGCAGATCCCACCTGTGGTCGCTGGAGGCTGTCCATGGGGAGAGCTTTCTCCCTGATGTCACTTGCAGCTTCTGACCTTTAGGGTCCATTTACACTTCCGTAGTGTATTGCGGATCCGCTATACACCCGGCAGGCACCCCCGTAGAACTGCCTATTGTCTGCTATTGCGGTCAAGAATAGGACATGTTCTGTTTTTATTCCGGAGCCGCGGACCGTCAGTTCAGGGCCACGCTCCGGAAATACGGATGCAGACAGCACACTGTGTGCTGGCCATAGAGAATGAATGGGTCCGCACCCGTTCCGGATAATTGTGGACCGGGTGAGGACACATTCTACGGACGTCTGAATAGAGCCTTAATATGATCTAAGGTCCAGCTCCAGTATTCTAGCTGCAGTAGGTGTATTACATCTGTATTTGGCAGTGACATGGGTGAGTGAGTAGCTTTTCCGTGACTTTGAATCTATCACTTAGTACTGCATTGCCAAGTGAAAAGTGAAAGTTGGAATCTAGTTAAGGGGAAAAGCTACTATGAAAAAAATTATGCAAATGAGCCTCTAGGAGCAATGGGGGCGTTGCCATTACACCTGGAGGCTCTGCTCTGTCCAACTGCAGCACCCACTGCTCTTTGATTGACAGGACCAGGTGTAATGACGTTTACACTGCCTGACCCTGTGAAAGTACAGAGGGTACAGCAGTTGCATAGAGAGCAGAGCCTCTAGGTGTAATGGCAACGCCCTCATTGCTCCTAGAGGCTCATTTGCATATTTTTTTTTTCAGCAGTGCGGGCACATATGAACAAGATGTCATCAGCTGCCAAATGCACATGTAACAGGTCAGCCAGCGTCATATGTACAAATCTGCTGACAGATGCCCTTTAATACAGTGGGTTACCAAATACAGGAGAGGATAATTGTAGAGGGTAAAGGAAACCTTTGGGAAAGTTTGTCCCCAAACTGCCACCTTTGCCAAAACTTTCTACAGATTTTCTTAGTTGCCCAAAGAGGTGCCTCATTATAAACCAGAACTATACAGCCTGTGCCATGTGCTAATTAACTGTTTAAAGTCAAGGAGGTGGCAATGCTGCCGAGAGAAGTCAGGATGTCCCTGCTGTTATCCCTCCCAGGATGGGGAACGTCCTCACAAGGCCGTCTGAAATCTCTCCCGTGCACCATTCTTGTCTAACTTCGGCACATGCGTAGGCTACTTTCACATCAGCAGGTTTCCTTTCTGGTATTGAGATCCGTCATAGAATCTCAATACCGGAGGAAAATGCTTCAGTTTTCTCCGCATTCATTGTCAATGGGGACGGAACAGAGTGCACCAGAATGTGTTCCGTTTGGTTGCATTCTCATGCCGGTCAGAAGAACGCTGCAAGCGGCGTTTATGAGTGCGTCACGGAATGCGGAGCAGAACTGATCCGGCATGAAACCCAATAAGTCAATGGAGCCGGATCAGTTTTCTCGCCATGGCTATTTTAGAGAGAATTCTACCAGATCCGTTCATGGTGGATGCAGCCTGTTGTATTATCTTAAAGGAAGCGTTTTTGCTGATCCATGATGGATCCAGCAAAATGCAGATATGATAGTAGCCTTGGTGAAGCAGGGTGTACTTATCCTGCCTCTCCCCGAGCCCTGCGGATCTCACTCTTCATATGGCTTTTGTTCTTGCAGATACCCCTCCGAGTAAGCTGCGCTACAGTTCCGGCTCCAGCCATCCAGCAGGTGCCCGCCCGGCCGTCAAAGCAAGTCTAAGCACAAGCTCCCTCATGAACTCCAGGCAGCCAGTAAAATCATCCGGTTACAATGGGTCAGGTGGTGTCCGTAAGATGTCTTCACCTTGTTTAGCTCCAGTGGTTCCTGGGGTTTCAAGAACCAGTAATCTTTCTCCATCTGTGAAACACTCAGGTGTCAAATCTCAGTTGTCTTCAGGAAACTCCACTCCTAAAAGCAAGATGGTGCAGCCTTCCAAGAGGTGAGATTTGTACTGGGTGGCGGGATGTTGGGAATACAGCTTTCTCAGGCCACCGGGCCGCCGCAGACAGACGACACACAAGCAGTTCAGATCTTGGTGTGAGTCTGTATCCAAGTGATCGAACATATTAATAGAGCCATGTATGTGAAGCTTATCCAGGGAGATAGTGGGGGTCCTGGGCTTCATAGCACCACCGTTCATACCTAGTCTATCTTTGCTGGGTCATTAAGCAGTATTGGGCACTGTCCACACCTGCATTCATGGTTTCCATTATGAATGAAAACCACAGAGCAGTCCTGGATGTAGCAGCGATTACTGATCCCATTGACTTTTATATCGGGGTCCCTTGGGCTCTACCTGGTTGTCTTTTTTTTAATAGAAAAATAGCGCTGCATGCAGTAATATTCTTCCTGGAATCTTCATCGCAGAAATTGGCTTAAAGGGAACCTGTCGCCATGAAAATACAATATGATCTGCAGGCGGCATGTCAAAGAGCAGGAGGAGCTGATCAGATTGATATATTGGGGAGAGATAAGGATAGTACTAGTGGCTCACCAACTGTCCAGGTGAACAGGTGCACGCCCCTCAGCACCCCCCGTGCTGTGAGAAAGAGTTAGGATTAATGTATGAATAGGTGGGGGACACTCTATAGCTGGCAACACATGGACACGCCGGGTGGAATGGGTTAAGAATTTTTTCATCGAAGTAAAACTAATATAAACAAGTATGCAAAAGATTAATAAACGCAACGGTTAAAAATGGTGTATAATACAATCACACCCAATATATAAATGGATATGTGGCGTATAGTCTAAATCAGGGATGCTCAACCTGCGGCCGCCCAGCTGTTGTAAAACTACAACTCCCACCATGCCTTGCTGTAGGTTAATAGTTGCAAGCTGTTCAGGCATGCTGGGAGTTGTAGTTTTGTAACAGCTGGAGGGCCGCAGGTTGGGCATGCCTGGTCTAAATGGATTCAGAGTAGTAGGTTCGCATATGAAATGTGGGCGGCGATGCCAACAGACATGTGTGAGACCAAATCAAAGTGTGATCACCGTCCACCTGTTGGAACAGCTCCTCTGCGTCGCGGTAGCCAGTGCTGGTGCAGAGTGTCCCCCACCTATTTAAACCTTCATCACCGATGGATATATTGTTATATGGGAAAAGATTCAGGATAACTTGTAATTTACTCTATTAGGGGTGGGCGGTATAGGCGATATATGCGATATGAATTTGGGCCACGATATGGATTTTCGCCATATCGCCTATATCGCCGGACCGCGATATGATCATTTTCTCCTGAGCCGGCACAGCGGAGGGAGGAGGAGGGAGTCCCTCCCTCCCCACTGTGCGCGGCTGCCGCTGAAAACCAATGAGGACAGAGTAGGAGGAGGAGAAGAGGGACTGTGGCCACTGCGCTACCAATGAATGTGCCGGCCATATCCCACAGGGTCCCCCTCCTCCCCCCCCATCATTGGTGGCAGTTTGCAGTTCCGATCGGAGCCCCAGCAGTGTAATGCTGGGGCTCTGATCGGTTACCATGGCAGCCAGGAGTCACGCTACTGAAGTCCTGGCTGCCATGGTATGTTAGTGAGCAGAGAGCAGCGCATTATACTCACGTGCGCTGTGGCCGCCGGTCGCTGCTTCTTCTGTCTGTGCGGTGGATTGCTAATGCTTACAGCATTAGCAATGCGCCGCACAGACCTATGAGAAGGAGCGACCGGCGGCCACAGCGCACGTGAGTATAATGCGCTGCTCTCTGCTCACTAACATACCATGGCAGCCAGGACTTCAGTAGCGTGACTCCTGGCTCCGATCGGAACGGCAAACTGCCACCAATGATGGGGGGAGGAGGGGGACCCAGTGGCCACTGCCACCAATGATTAATACGTTGCGTTGCGTTACCAGAGGGGACATATCAGAGGCAGGGGGAGAAGATCAGAGGCTGGGGAAGGGGGACAGATCAGAGGCTGGGGAAGGGGGACAGATCAGAGGCTGGGGAAGGGGGACAGATCAGAGGCTGGGGAAGGGGGACAGATCAGAGGCTGGGGAAGGGGGACAGATCAGAGGCTGGGGAAGGGGGACAGATCAGAGGCTGGGGAAGGGGGGCAGATCAGAGGCTGGGGAAGGGGGGCAGATCAGAGGCTGGGGAAGGGGGGCAGATCAGAGGCTGGGGAAGGGGGGCAGATCAGAGGCTGGGGAAGGGGGGCAGATCAGAGGCTGGGGAAGGGGGGCAGATCAGAGGCTGGGGAAGGGGGGCAGATCAGAGGCTGGGGAAGGGGGGCAGATCAGAGGCTGGGGAAGGGGGGCAGATCAGAGGCTGGGGAAGGGGGCAGATCAGAGGCTGGGGAAGGGGGGCAGATCAGAGGCTGGGGAAGGGGGGCAGATCAGAGGCTGGGGAAGGGGGGCAGATCAGAGGCTGGGGAAGGGGGGCAGATCAGAGGCTGGGGAAGGGGGGCAGATCAGAGGCTGGGGAAGGGGGGCAGATCAGAGGCTGGGGAAGGGGGGCAGATCAGAGGCTGGGGAAGGGGGGCAGATCAGAGGCTGGGGAAGGGGGGCAGATCAGAGGCTGGGGAAGGGGGGCAGATCAGAGGCTGGGGAAGGGGGGCAGATCAGAGGCTGGGGAAGGGGGGCAGATCAGAGGCTGGCGCCATGGTCAGCTCCCTGCTGTTGTGTGTACTATGCACAGGGCAGCAGGGAGAGTGTAAAGTCCTATTCACCCTAATAGAGCTCTATTAGGGTGAATATGACAAGGGTTCTAGCCCTTAATGAGGCCAATAGTTAATAAATTAAAAGTTAAAAAAAATATATTTAAACACCCACCCCCCAATATAGAAAACAATATATCGCATATCGCACATGCTTAAAATTATATCGCAATATAGATTTTAGGCCATATCGCCCACCCCTATACTCTATTATATTTCTGCTCATTTTGGGCTCTGAAGTCCAGGAGTGGGTCTCAGTGATTCACAGCTCTCTCTGTATACACAGTCATAGAGGGAAGGCTGTCAATCACTGATGGGACCACCTACTTGAGCCCAGAATGAGCAGGAATATAAATGAGTAAACTACAAGTTATCCTGAATCTTTTCCCATAAAACTATATATCAATCTGCTCCTCCGGCTCTAAACATGCTGCCTGCAGCTCAGACACCATGAGCCATGAGACTGGTTCCCTTTAAGATATTCCCCCCCATTAACCTGTATGTAGTACCAGTGTTCTCCAGTCTTGTGTTCTTCCTTCTGTTGCGAAACTACAACTTCCCAAGCTGCTATGGCATGCTGAGGGTTGTAATTCTCCAACCACTGGAGAGCGAAACACGGGTTTTGGGCATAGACGTTATTGGTCACCCTTTCATGCCCGTCGCGGGTCTTGTGTCTGATATAAAGCAAAATTGACTAACATAAATCATGTCTTCTCTTTTTAATGTAGATCCCTTAATTCCTCAAGGACAAATCCTCCAGACGATGACTCGTGGAAAGAAGGATGCTATTAAATCACCCCAAAGATGAGGCTTTTTTTTTTTTTTTTACTCTCCCCCATTTCCTGTCCTGACAAGTCCAGCGGGCTGGACTTCAATATTTTAGAGGGGGGATAAAAAGGAGACCCTTACCTGTTTGCCGGATATGAAGACCGATTTTTGTCTTCACCGTAGTTTACGTTTTAGGTTTTCAGACTTTGCATAAAAAAGATTGGGCTGTTTCCGTGTTTGTTGCTTGTTGTAGCAGATGAATCCGTTTCACCCTAACACTGAGCCATTGGTTTTGGAAGGACAAAAATAAAAGCGAGACTTGTTGGACATTTTTGCACTATTGCTATTGAGGTTTCACCTATACATGTTGAAGGCAGACATTTTAAAGGGGAAAAACTTTTTGGATTTTGCACCTCCCAACCCTAGAGTTGATCTGTACAGTTGTGATCTATAACCTCTGACTCTCCAGCTATTGTAAAACTATAAATCCCCGCATGCCCTGACAGCCTGTGGTGAGTTGTAGTTTTGCAGCATCTAGAGGACCACAGCTGAGACTACTGCTGCACAGCGCTGCCATCACTATACTCCCCTGCACAGCGCTGCCATCACTATACTCCCCTGCTCTGTGAAGAACAGAATACTCAGTATTGAGATGAACACTATGATAGCGGGGTTAAATATGGCTCCCACCTAAGTCTGGCCATACACATTAGATATCTGTTGCTGACGACTATCTCTCCCGATTCTCCCCTCTGCTCATTCTTGTCTGAGCATGCATATGTATGGGAGGAAGTCTATGCTGGATCTGGCTTGAATCTGACATGCCCGATCTGGCTGATTGTTGGGGGGAGAAATCGGGAGGCCACCATACACATTAGTGTGTTGAAACCATTGTGTTTGATACACAACTAATGTGTATGGCTAGCTTAAAGGGGTTTTCCACCTTTCGGGCTAGGCCCTACCACATTGGCAGACCTGTGGACAGAACCATACCTACCTGCTCCCCACTGCAGGGTTTTGGCATATTCAGTCCCCCTATGCTATGCTGTGGTCCCGCTTGTCAACATCTGGTTTGATGGGGGTCACGTGTGCCACTGCAGTTAATTACTGGCCACGGCACTGATGCGTCACGTGACCTATTCATTTTAAGCATGGGGGACACATAATCATCACTGCGGCCAGTAATTGGCTGCAGTAGGACACGTGACCTCTGTCACCCCAGGTATTTACAAGTTAGACCAGAATGTGGCAGTGGGAGACCAAAGGAGCAGGAAGCAGGTAAGTGCTTTCCTCCACAGGTCTGGCTGAAAGGCCTCCGAAGGTGGACAACCCTGTGCTAATTGCATATCTGGACCAATATACAGCACCAATATCACTTGTGGGGGGAGTGTAGGTCCCATATTGAGCTTTTGGCCCGCGACTGACTTTGGTAGACAATATGGGTTTGGGTCCTTGAAGGATGAGGCTGATAAATTTCCTGGGAATCTGTAATTTCCACTATTTTCATGCTCATTACTGGATTCAGTTTCCACCTTATTGAAGGAGTTGTGCCAGGTTTAAAGATTATCCCCTACCCGCAGGAAAGGAGGTAACTGATCATTGGGCCCCCCACCGATGGTGAGAATAGAGGTCTTGTTCCATGGTTAAGCATGCGCCCTGCTGCTCCATTCATTCTCTGTGGGACCACTGGAAATAGCTGAGCGCTGTACTCGGCTATTTCCAGCAGGCCCATGCCTGAGCTGCAGCTCCATCATATCGGGGGAACAGGATTCCCATTCTCGGGATCAGTGAGGTCCCAGCAGTTGGATGCCAAGTGATCAGTTATCCCCTCTTCCTATGGATAAAGGATAACTTCTAAACTTTGCAAAAGCCATTCTAAGCAGTTGTCCAGCCCCTCATCTGCAAGCCTCAACATTAATTAGAATACGCTTGATGCCTCCTGGGCATCAGACCTTGAATTCCGGCCTCGGCCACAATGTCAGCCTTCAACGTGTGAAGACATGGAGCACACTGTCAGTTTCTGAAGATCATGTTGGGAACAAATGTAACGTAGATGGTCTTAACATTTTATAGTTTTCTGTTATTTGCCATTCACAGAACATTTTGTATTTTTTTTTTTTTCTACTTAAAGCAGAGACTGTTTTTCATCTGCAAGTTTTTAAAGTCGTTGCAGTTTGTGTGAATATATGTATATACATAGGTCTATTCCCATATGAAGAAGTCACAGGAGCAGCAGTCCCTCGCCACAAGGACTGCAGCACTCAAAAATGACTGTGCACAATATTTGTGTGGTTCTATAAAGTGGATTTAGTTGCGTTGTGTAGAAGAGAATATGTTTTGTGGAACGTCACCTTTCGATTTCCTGCTTGACAACCTCTAAGTAAATGGAGAAATGTACATTGCGTTGTGTTCTTATTCTTGCCTGGCTGGTTACTGTGATACTATGTCCTCAAAGAAACGCTCCATCTACGGATGAAGCAGAGCTGAAATGGTCATGGAACAGTCCTGAAAATGCTTGTGATTATTTGGAGTAAAGACTGCAGGGGAAACCTACTGGCATTAGCTTATGGAAGGCTACTGATTTATCACAGAATTCAGAAAGTTAGCTTAGGAAAAGAGGAGAGCTGATAACTGGAGAACAAGGCAATTTTTATTTTTATTTGCTTGCACTATTGATTTTTATGTAAACTCCTTTTCTTTGATCCTATTAACTATAGATCATAGTAACACAGGTCAAACGCCCGTTCTCATGAATGTCTTCATGTAGAGTAGCTCAGTTTTTCTAATACAACAAGGAGCAAAAATGTCAAGGAAGTGAGACAAGAGGCTTTAAAAAGTTGCATAAACTACACTACTCATAACAAGTTGGGGATATTTGGCTTGTGGGTTAAATTTTAGGTTGAACCTAAAATGCACTCAAACCTTTACAGATGAACTTAATGTGACCTCTAAGTATTTGAATGCACATGTCCAACTCTTCAGTGTTTCCTTTCTTGTAGGATGCATTGGACACAGCACCATGGGTATATGCCCAGCTGCCACTAGAAGGAAAAAGTGTTGGCTCCTCCTATCTGGGCTATACCCTCTGCACATGCAGAAGCAAACCATTTTTTTTCTAGTGTCCATAGGAGGCAGACATGACCTGCTTTTTTTCTGAAGGTCTTGCTATTTTGTTTTATTTTCCATATTGATGTTTTTCTTCTTTCTGCAGGTTTTTTCACCTGCTGCAGGTGGGTGCTCCATCATGGGCTGCCACTTTAGTTGCACCCCCTGCAGGTGAGCCACTTCGGTACCTCGCCGGTCACCCAGTCCCCATTACTGCCTCTGCAGTAGATTGCCAGCATTCCCATGGGTCCTGTGTTGTCTGCTGATGGGGTGACCCTGTGGTGCCTGAAGACGACAGAGGGCAAGTACTGTAACCCCCTCCCTCTCAGCTGGATCCCTTCCCACCTCCTGGCCAGGGCGTCTATTTTGTCCCTGGAGGACAATCAGCGGGGGCACTTTAAGGGACTGTTTATGCGGCAGTATGGGTGGCCACAAAAACCTTAGTCCCCAGTTTATGCCGGTAATAGGCCTCATTTTTCTTGAGCCTGCCGGTCGGACCCATGACTTTTCAGGGGCCTGGTTCTGTTCCCTTGGGGTGTTCTCCCCTGCTGGGGTCTGCAACCTTTTCCCCGTTTGGGGGTGCAGGCGCTCCCTTCCGTTCTCCTGCAACGTCTGAAGCTGAGGCCCAGCCTTTTCACTCTAATTTAGTCCCCGGCTTTTTGGCCTGCTAGGCCGCGCCCTTGTCCCGTCCCTCTTCCTTCTCTGGCTTTGGCCAGACTTCTGCTCACATCAGGAGGGGCCTTCTGAGGCAGGCGAAGCTCCTATCCCAGCTAAGCGCTGGCTTTTCTGAAGGGCAGTATCTTCTGCTTCTGAAGAGGAAGACACTCCATCTTGCTCCAAACGGTGACCTTGCTTAGCTGCTGCAGTGCATCTTGGGACACAGCACCTGGGGCCTGGTAGGATAGCCTCTCCTGGCTAACCCTTTTTTCTCCTCAAAGTTTTTCTTCTGCTGCCAGCATGTCCTCGGCCAGAGAAGACCCCCAAACCCGTGTGCCTATTGGGGTAGCTGCCGATGCAATAAGGCCTTGCCTTCCCCGCAATCTAACTTGCTCTGTGCGCAGTGCCTTGACCCAATGCACCCTCTGGACGCCCTGGCCCCCTTTTGTGGTGCCGGTCTCTCCTGATTGGGCTGCCTCACTGTCCCACGCCATTGGGAATTTTGCCAGCCTCTTCTGGTCCATGGTGCAGTCGCTTGAACTCTTGCCTGCTCAAATTGCGGCAGTTTCATCCCCACGCAGGGACCATGTTGCTGAAGGGGCACGCCCCCGCTCTGACACCAGGTCCCGTATAAGACCTCGAGTAGTCTTAGCTGTGTCCCACGCATCCTCTGGTCACTCCCCGGACAAGTCTGAGGCAGGCGAAGTCTTGTCTTTTGCTACTACTGGGCACACCCGTGACTCCGATTCAGCATCAGAGCAGAGTTCAACATTGTCTGTGGCCATGCAGGACCTCGTTAAGGCAGTTAGAGATGCTCTCCAAGTGCAGGATGGTCCCCCCCCCCCCCCCCTCCTCTACTCGGGAATCTGTGTCCTTCCGCCATGCCAAACGCTTTGTGTTGGTTTCTCCTAACCATCCGGAGGTGCCTGCAGACCTCTAAGGGTTCAGACACGCTTTTTTCCTTTCAGTGAGGAGTCTGTTAACCTCTGGTCAGTCCCACCCCAGGTAGACCCTCAGGTGGCCCTCTTGGCCAAAGCCACCACCCTTTTTTTTGGCTGACCCAGCTTCCTTGTCGGATCCCACTGATGAGCGTATTGATTCTTTGGCAAAGTCGGTTTTCGTGTTTTTGCCTCCTCCTGGGTCGCTAAAGCCTGTGTGGTCTGGGCCAAGCAGCTCATATGGTCCTTGCCGGATTCTGCTCAAGGGGAGGTTTCCGTTCTTGCCGCTCAGCTTCTCCAGACATCCTGGTACCTTTGTGATTCCTCCCTGGAATCTGCTCGCTGATCTAGGAAGGCGGCTGTGTACATGAGTGGCAGATACGGCATCCAAGAAGGCGCTCATCTCTCTCCCAAAAAATGTTTCGCCCTGAAAATGGAAACTCTTGGGGGAATTTATTTCTGAAGCCATGGGAGGATAAAGCTCCCTCCTCCCCCAAAGCTGCCCTCGCCTTCCCTTGGCGGCTTTGCTGTCCAAAAATGTTCATTCCTTTCGGGACTCTTCCTCCCGCTTGGACAAAAAGTCGGCGGGGCTTCCTTCAAAGCCAGGCCCACCTGGCATTCTCGCCCCAAGCCTCCCAAACCCCAGTCTGCAAAAACCTCATCTGCATGACTGCGCTTTGCCGCGGGTGGGTAGGTGCTTGTTAGCCTTTTGCGGGATTTGGCGCGCAAGTGTGGACGACGCATAGGTTATGGAGGTAGTTTCCTCCGGCTACAAGATAGTTTTCCACCCTTCCATCGGGGTGGTTTTCATGTAGTCTCCTGCAAAGGCAGCAGATTTTTTATTTATTTTTTCCAGGCCCTTCAGTCCCTCGGGGTAATTGCTCCAGTCCCTGTTTCGGAACGCTTCCAGGGATTTTACTCAAATCTCTTCACGGTTCCCAAGAAGGACGGATCCCTCCGCCCTATCCTGGATCTGATGGCTCTCAACCGCCTTGTCCGGACCTGACACTTCCGCATGGATTCGCTCAGATCAGTGATTGCCTCCCTGGAGGAGGGCGAGTTTGTTGTCCCATTGACATACAGGAAGCATACCTTCACGTCCCCATAGCCTTGGCCCATTAGCGGTTCCATCACTTCGCGGTAGGTTCTCTGCATTTCCAGTTCGTGGCTCTTCCCTTTGGTTTAGCATCTGCCCCGAGGACCTTAACGAATATCCTGGCTCACCTTATCGCTCTCCTCCGTACCCGGTGAGTGGTGGTGATACCCTACCTGGACGACCTGCTGGTCAAGGCTCTGTCCCTGGAGGACAACCTGGCTAGCCTCCATATCGCCCTGTCTGTCCTGTCCCAGTTTGGGTGGTTGGTAAACTATACCAAGTCCTCTCTGGTTCCCTGCCAGAGAATGGATTTCCTGGGCATGGTCTTTGACACTTGCCTTGGTCGAGTGTTCCGTCCCTAGGACAAGGTGATGTTTCTCCGTGCTGGAGTGGCTCGCCTTTGCAAGCCGTCCCCCTGCCTCTCCGGACGTGTATGCAGGTTTTGGGCCAGATGGTTGCCTCTTGAGGCGATCCCCTTTGCGCAATTTCAATCCCGGCCTCTTCAGCTTGCGATCCTGTCCAGCTGGGACAAGTCTCAGTTGGGCCTAGACCGCCTGGTTTGACTTTCCCCTCTTGGCTGCAGGGAGTTGAGCTGGTGGCTGCTACCTCGCATGCGCTCTCTGCAAGTCCTTTCTTCCCCCACATTGGCAGGTCATTTCCACAGATGCCAGCCTGGTGGGTTAGGTAGCTGTCTTTGAGTTCTCACTGCCCAGGACCTGTGGTCAGCGGTGGAATCATCCCTGCACATCAACATTGGTGGCTTACCTGAACCACTAGGGGGCCACCAGAAGCGTGAGGGTCATGGAAGAGGCCTCGCGCATACTACGGTGGGCGGAGAACTTTGTTCCAGTCCTCTCTGCAGTTCACATCCCCGGGATCGACAATTGGGCAGCAGACTCCCTCAGTCGCCAACATCCTGACCCGGAACGAGTGGTCCCTTCACCCAGAGGTGTTCCTACAACTCTGTCAGCGTTGGGGCTCTCTGGACGTGGACCTATTTGTTTCCCGTCTAAACCACAAGCTTCCGTGATACTTTGGAAGGTCCCGGGACCCTCAGGAGCTGGCCTCAGATGCTCTTTCCTACCATCCCACTCCTTACCAGGGTCCTCAAACGCCTGAAGGCAGCTCCGGTCACGGCGATTCTGGTGGCCCTGGACTGGCCTGGCAGAGCATGGTAAGCAGATCTTCTGTTTCTGCTTGCCGATGCTCCGTGGCGGCTTCCTTTATGTCCCGACTTCCTTTCCCAAGGTCCGCTACTCCACCTGAGTTTACCTCTGCTGCGTTTAACGGTGTGGCTGTTGAAGCCGCAGTCTCTCTGAGTCTGGTGCTTGCGTGCGTAGTCTGGATAACAATCATCCAAAATTTATCACCGTACCTGGAGGGCTTATTTTTCCTGGTGTGAAGCTGGTCAATTTCACCCTCTTTCCAGAATCTTGTCTTTCTTCCAGGCTGGTTTTGACAAGGGTCTTCGGCTGGCCTCTCAAGGGTCAGATTTTGGCCCTGGCTTCTTGCCGCCAAGTGAGAACCTTTCTCCAGGGGGTTGCTCACCATGTTCCGCCTTTTCGTTCTCCTGTGGAACTTGAACTTTGTCCTTGATGCTCTTCAGGCCTCTCCTTTTTTGAGCCCTAAGGATATCTCTTTTCTTTAACGGTCGCCTTTCTTGTGGCGATTACCTCCATCTGCAGAGTCTCTGAACTGGCTGCACTCTTGCAGGTCACCTTTCCTGGTGTTCAAACAGGACAAGGTGGTTCTGCGTCCGGTCCCTTCCTTTCTCCCTACGGTGGTGTCCTCATTCCACATTAATGAGATTGTAATTCCATCCTTCTGCCCTAACCCCTCTCATCCTAGCGAGGCGTTCTCTCCTCCGTTTCGACATTGTTAGGGCGCTTTGCCTCTACCTTCAGTTGACTGAGTCCTTCCGCTGGTCGGACTCCCTCTTTGTAGGCATAAGGGCCTGCAAGCTTCCAAGGCCACCATATCCTGTTGGATTTGGTCAGCTGTCAAGGAGGCCTATGTGGAAAAGGGTAGTGTTCCTCCCTTTCGGTTGACCGCTCACTCCACTAGGGTGGTTGGGGCTTCTTGGGTGGTTTGACATCAGGCCTTGGCGTCCCAGGTCTGCAAGGCTGCCACCTGGGCCTCTGGCCATACATTTTTGAAGTCTTACCACAGCCACGCCACGGCTTCTGCTGATGCCAGTCTGGGTTGCAGGGTTTTGCAAGCAGCTGTGAGTTAGATGCTTCACATGGCTTTCTGCCCTCCTTTGTGGACTACTTTAGAACATCCCATGGTGCTGTGTCCCCAATAACATTCACGAGAACTGGATTTTTGCGGATCTGGATGTGTGAATGGAGCCTTAGTGTCAGCAGCAGGTTGCAACAGAGAGATTGGAAGAGGCATAGAAGTGGATGTACTTTGGCCACATCCCCCACCGATGACTGTCATTGTGAACAATGCCCTGTAGAACTGGATAATGAATGCCACACAACTCCAGGCACATTTAAGGGAGGTGAGAGGCACCCAAGTGTCACATCAGGCCAATCGAAACTGTTTACATCAGTGTGGTCTGCATGCTAGATGAACTGCAAGGGTACCTGTCAACGCCACAGGTGTCATTGACTTGCATGGGCCAGGGAGCATCTATGCAGGATGAGGGGGCCAGTGGGCCTCAGTGCTGTTCACTGATGAAAGTCAATTCACGCTGAGCAGTAATGGCTGCCTACTATGGTGGAGACGTCAAGGAGAGCACTATGCATCAGCCACTGTTTTCACCAGATGAGCCTTTGGTGGTTGGGGTGTTAGTGTGTCTAGTCAATACAGAACTGCCCTACACTTTGTGAATGGTACAGTGACAAGCTCATACTACTTGACTAACTTCATTAATCCAGTCATTATGCCTCTGCATGAACAACACAGGCCTAATTTCATCTTCATGGAAGACAATGTGCCAGCTCACTGAGGTTGCATCATTAGGGAATGGCTGCTGGAGACTGGGGGGGACCTCAAATGGAGTGGCCTGTCCTTTCGCCAGACCTGAATCCCATTGAAAACCTATGGGATCTGCTGAATCGCAGTGTAGAGGCTTGTAACTACCCCAGAACCACAATGACCTGAGGGATGCCCTTCAAGAAGAGTAGGATGCCATGCCTCAGCAGACAATAAGTCAACTTGTGAACAGGAGACATCTTTCTCAAGGCCACATGACAAGTTATTGAGACTGACATTTTTGTGGGGGTATACCCACCACTGGGGTTGGCTTTTGTTTCAATAAATTGTTTGAGATGAGGAAATCACCGTTGCTGCTTCTTCCATGTTATAATATCATGGTAGTGTAAATGTTTTAATTTTTCCATAAATTTCACCAGAAAGCCAAATATCCCAAACCTTTTGTGAATAGTGTATAATTCAAGGGACTGGAAGAAACGTGGCTGTGACTGGGGCTCATCTGTTCAAACACAGCCCATACACTAGAGGGGTGCTGTTCCTGTTTAATCTCATACAACCCTTTTAAAAGGGTTTACTGATCTATCCCCTGCATATGTCATTAGTATTTTAATCTTTGGTGGTCCAAAACCTGGGACTCCACCTGATCAGCTACAGCGCTGGTGCCTTATCTCAGCTCATCAAGCAAAGTGCCGTACATTGTATAGCAGCTGTGCTTGGCATCGCAGCGCAGCCCCATTCACTGAAATAGGGCTGAGCTGCACCTAGGCCACACGACCGATGAATGTGATGTCACATGGCATAGGCCAAGCTGCGATATGGCTGTGGTGCTCGGTGCAATGCCTTCTCAAACAGCTGATTGTCGGGGGTCCAAGTGTTGGATTCCCAGCGATCAGATACTGATGACCTATCCTGAGAATAAGTCATCAGTATTAGGCCTCTTGCCCACGACCGTATGCCCTCCGAGATATACAGTCCATGAGTGGGCCATATGTCCCGGAGAAGCATTGATCGTGCGCACAGCATCATAGATTACAATGATGCTGTGCACATCGGGCTGCCCGCGGGACTCTTGATAATATGAGTGCGGGACAATAGCCCCTCGGGTGGCCCAACGTGCACCGCATCATTGTAATCTAAGATGTTGTGCGCACGATCAATGCCGCTCCGGGACATATGGCCCGCTCACAGACCGTATATCTCAGAGGGCATACGGTCGTAGGCAAGAGGCCTTAAAGTCTTGGAAAACCCTTTTAAGCTTTGATTACATCAATGAAGACACAGTAAAGACCAAGCGCCGCTCTCTTTAACCAGCTTTATTTACACATTTAGTCACAATCAATGACTTGTAGAAATGACTATATTAGCACAGTGAAAAGCATTTGCACCATATACTTTGTCTTTGTTAGGGCTCATACACGTGATTTATTTATTTTTTCCATGTCCATTCTGATTTATTTTTTTGCAGCCCGTACGCAGAACCATTCACTTAAATGGGGCCGCAAAAAAAAAAAAAAAAAAGATTCCGTGTGCATTACTTATCCGCAAAAAAATAGAACATGTCCTATTATTGTCCGCGGTACAGACAAGGATAGGACTGTTTTATTAGGAGCTGGTTATTCCATGTTTTGCCGATCCGCAAAACGCACCAATGGTCGTGTGCATGAGCCCTTACTCTGTAGTAATGGTGGAAAACGCTGCAAATTATCAGAACCAGTTTATTAATGGTAGAACCAATGATTTATCGCAACTTTATGTTGTATACAGGAAGTCAACATTTGTGGGGGGTACTGATACAGCTGTACCCCTATAGAAATCAGAGCAAACAAGAAAGGCTGAGATGTAAGAGCTGAACCCTGCAGAATTGTGAATGCAGCTCTAACTGTAATTCAGGATCAATACGAAATGTCAACTTTTTAGATTTTCTATATGTGGAAACGTTTAACGGTGGACATAATGATATCCATAGTAAGAAGCTCAGATGAAGTTGTACCTCAGGAATCCCTTTAACAAAGTATTACGGAATGTCTTAACTAACAAGGCTAAGTCTACGAAGTGAGATGTGCCGCACGATATCAAGCCTCAGAAGAGTTGCGTGACAGCATTTTTTTTTTTAACCCACAAAAAAGCATCCAAGAATATCTGACTTTTTTTGTGGTGGTGTTGGCAAATAGTGCTTGCATTTTTAGTGGTGTTTTAAATTATTTTTTTTGCATGCTTTGCATTTTTATGTATGTAGCTTCCCCCACTGATAGCAGTATGGGGAAAAATACACTGGTATAAAAAATACCATGCAAAAACCCTGCCCATATTACACACGCATATTTTATTTTTATTTTTCAAGAAGGGCAAAATCGATAGATGTCTATGGGACAAAAAACACCAGAAAATGAGGGAAACAATGCCAGACTCACAGCTGTTCCCCTCCCAAAGGAAAAAAAACAAAAACACTTGTGCTGATTTTATTTCCTATAGACTTCCTTGAAATGTCTGGAGCTGGCTTTTTTTTGGGGCCTAAAAATGCTGTAATACAAAGGGGCATAAAACAAACATGCGGCAGATTTGCAGAGATTTCTGTGACTGTCCCGTTCGTCTGAATGAGGCCTGCAGAACGTTATGCGGCAGAAGAGCCCTAGTCAGATGTTTGGAACAAATTTTCAGCTGCAGAAATTTCTACAATAAATCGGGAAGTGCTTCCAATAACTATATATTAGGAAATTGCTATTTAGTCAATGTATACAGAATGGCTCAGAGGGCCGGTCTTTAATATTTGTCACAAATGTATAAGGACGGTGTATAATTTCCTCCAATATTTAATGTGTACCTGTAATTTAGATTTTTAATATTGACTTTATTATCTTTTTAGGCCCCTTTTCAGATGAGCTGTACAGATTGTGTCAGGACCTGTTCAGGAAAAAAACATAGTTTTTCTTTGATTACATTCAGCGTGTACATTTTTTTTCCGTCTGGATAGTATGCATTTTAAACGCGTGATGAATACATTCTACATCTAAACACAATATTACCGAATGCCTTCCGTTTTTCACCGAATCCCCATTTACTGCTATGGAGCCGGGGCTGCGTGAAAAACGCACAATATAGAACATGCTGGGATTTTTCCTGAACGCAGAGATGATGCATAAAAAACATACACATGGGTGTATTGGGTCAGGATTCAGTCCGGATGCTATGCGTTCACTACACACTTGACTATCGCATCTGGAAGGAAAACTTGCTCATGTGAAATGGCTATTACGAAAGAAAAGAAAGGGTGCGAAGAGTCTCTGTAAGGCTACTTTCACATTTGAGGCAGGACGGATCCGACAGGCTGTTCACCCTGTCGGATCCGTCCTTCCGCTATTTCGCCGTGCTGCTGCTCCTTCCCCATTGACTATAATGGGGACGGGGCAGAGTTCTGGCGCAGTTCGCGGTGAGAGGCCGCCGGACTAAAAAGTCGGACATGCAGAACTTTTAGTCCGGCGGCCTTTCGCCGCTCTGCGCCGGAGCTCCGTCCCCATTATAGTCAACAGGGTGCCTGTTGGATCCGTCCTGCCGCTAGTGTGAAAGTACCCAGAGTGAACATTGCAAAGGAGACTCCATCTTCAGCATTCTACTGGTCCCTTAAGACGGCTATGTGTACATAGGCTTCCAGCCTGCCTCTTATCACCACCCCAGCCCCACTACATGTGTCTCTGATCTGCTTCCAGCGCTAACCGCACGCAAGTTTTTTTTTTTTGTATGGCCAAAACCTGCCATTTGCGCTGGATCTCTGAAACAGATGTGAACGCAGCCTTACTGAGCGCAGGGAAGAGAGCAGATAACGGGGCTGCCAGCGCTTTAATGTTCACAATAACAAAACACACTTAGGCCTCTTTCACACGACCGTATGGCTTTTTCAGTGTTTTGTGGGGTGTTTTACCAGATCCGTTATTTGTTTCCGTTTTTCCGTATACAGTAATTACATAGAAAAAATTGGGCTAGGCATAACAATTCCAATAGATGGTTCCGCAGAAACGGAACAGATACGGATGCATTTCCGTATGTGTTTCGGTTTTTTTGCGGACCCATTGACTTGAATGGAGCCATGGAACGTGATTTTGCGGGCAATAATAGGACGTTCTATCTTTCAACGGAACGGAAATGGAATGCATACGGAGTACATTTTTTTTTCTTTTTGCGGAACCATTGAAATGAATGGTTCTGTATACGGAACGCAAAAAATGGAACGTAAACAGGAAAAAAAAAATGGTCATGTAAAAGAGGCCTTAGGCCTCCTGCACACGACCGTATGACTTTTTTCAGTGTTTTGCAGTCCGTTTTAAAACAGATCCGTTTTTTGTTTCAGTAGTGTTTCTGTTTCCGTTCAGTTTTTTAGCGGATCGCAAATGGAAACATGGCATATACAGTAATCACATAGGGAAATTGGGCTGTGAATATAAAATTTCAATAGATGGTTCCGCAAAAACGGAACGGATACAGAAGACATACGGATGCATTCGGTGTCCGTTCTGTTTTTGTTTTTTTTTACAGCCCTATTGACTTGAATGGAGCCATAGAACGTGATTTGCGGCAATAATAAGACATGTTCTATCTTTGAACGGAAATACGGAAACGAAAAGAATAGTTCCGTATACGGAACGCAAAAAACGGACTGTAAACGGAAAAAAAAAATGTTTGTGTGCAGGAGGCCTTATTGTCAGCGCAACGTGCTGCAGCCCCGCTGCTCTCCCAGTCTTCCCAGTGTGTCTTAGCCCTGGAAAGAAATGCAGAAGAGCAGGACTGCAGCGTTCTGTGCAGATAGTAGGTGTGCTATGTTGCTGTACACTTACGGACATCGCTAAAAGCTCTGGAAGCCCAGTTCTCTGCTCTCTTCTCTGCAATCAGCAACTAAAATGGATGTGCAGGAAAAAGAGACATGTACTGAGCTGCCAGCAAGTCAGAGAGGCAGGGACACAGCGGTGATAGAGCACATCTAGTGAATCAGGGGCAGGGAGATAGGAGGCAGGCTGAGAAGCCTGCCTCTGTATGTACACATAGTCGTCTTCAGTAGAACGCTCAAGATGGACTCTTCTTAGCAACAGAGAATCTTTACACATTGTTTTCTAGTAAAAAGAAAGACATTTCCCTAAAAAAGTTAAACCAAATCAACAGCTGCGCGTTAAGCTTCGGAAAAACTCAGGATACCTTTGCCCATTTTGTGCCAGTTACAGTGTATGCCACATCTGTGAAAGTGCTGCGGTGCTTTTTTTTTTTTTCCTTTATTTTCAGCAGTTGAAGATATACCGTACAATTACAAAACACATCCACGTAAAGCAGTCATCCCACCATGGATGTATGCGCTGTCCTAACAGAGAACATTGTAAAACTATACAAATTAATCAACTCTTTATCTTAGCGGGGTAAACAATTGTGTATGCGCTGGCTACCTGCCTAGCAGCCGACATGAAGGCCTCGCCCCCCCCAAAAAAAACAACTTAGAAAAAAAAAACACCCAATAAATTAATCGTAAATCTTGCACCATCCTCTTTTGTCACATTGCAGATCCTTTCAGCCATTTTATGGTTAGCACTATTTTGGTTCACGACCAGTGTCCACCATGGAAGGTATGAACAGTCATACCCTGGGGCACCCCCACCCTCATTATTTCAAACCTGTTATTTTTGCAGTGTCTTCTTTGGTATTTTTCACAGCGTGTTTTAGGTTAAAGACACTTGTGCCCACATGTGACTTTACAGACCATAGTAAATAGTGGAAGGTATACACAGAATTTTGTTTTGTTTCTTTACTTTATGCAGAGTGCTCTGGGTAGGATGTTTATTCTGGCGATTTTCCCATAGGCATTGAAAAACACCAGGAAACAAAAAAAAAAAACCTTACCAAATGTAAAATGCCACCAAAAGCTCTTCAGGAAAAATATAGTGTTAAAAACCCTAGAAATGTACTGCATTTTTTTTATTTTATTTTTTGAAAGAGTCTAAAAACACTGGAAAAATGGTGTGAAGAAAGCCAATAAAAAAAAAATCCGAAACTGATCCAAAGACCCCTCCAAGATCAAATCTGCCCATTGGATTGGAATATATGCCTAAGACCTCCTGCACACGACCGCTTCCATTTTGTGGTCTGCAAAATACTGATGCAGTCCGTGTGCATCCCGCACTTTTCCTAGACCCCATTGTAAAAATGTAATTTGCTGCACGGATGCGGACAACACAGCGTCGGTGTGCCGTCCCCATTTTTTGGATCCCTATAGAAACGAACGCATCCACAAAAAATGTGGTTTAAAAATACAGTGGTGAGCATGAGGCGCAAGGCTAGGGCTACACAGCGACAGGTGTCGCCGAAAAGTCACATGGCGTTTTTTATAATGACATTTGATGGCGTGTTTGCGACACGATAGTCACAAAAATCCAACCAAGTCAACACATGTCCCAGTGTGGTCGTTACTTTTTGTCGCGCGACACATGTTGCCATGCGTTAGTTTCTATAGGGATGCAAAAAACGGAGACGGCGCACCTACGCTGTGTTGTCCGCATCCGTGCAGCAAATTATAGAACGTGTCCTATTCTTGTTCATTTTGCGGATAAGAATAGACATTTTCACAATGGGGGTCTAGGAAAAGTGCGGGATGCATCAGTATTTTGCAGACCACAAAATGGAAGTGTGCAGGAGGCCTTAAGGCATATATTCCAATCTCACGGAATTCTGAGATGGACATTAACTGATGGACAGGATAACTATGAAATAGATTTTAAAACACCCTAAAAAAAGGACTTTAATTGACAGCCTATCCCGGGAGCTCCGATCGAGGAGCAGAATGAAGGGGCCATGGTGCCCGCTAGAGCCCCTCGTGGTTTATCCAGGCACAGCGCCATACATCTGGGTGTGGCAGTGCCCGGTACTGCAGCTCATGCTGCCCACTTGAATAGACTGAGCTGCGGTACCAGACACAGACCCAAAAGGGCCAATTAAAAGGTCCCAAGGAAACCCCTTGAAAGGGAATCGTTCTGCACACTATGAAAGCGCAACAAAAGCCCCGTCCCATGGACAACGGGAAACAGCAGTAGCAAAGCCTGAGATAAAGTGACACAACAAGATGGAAGCCGGTGCACCTTCTGGATGTTCTATACAAGATTAGTTTCCAGATGGCGTTAACGATCATTAAATAAAGCAAGATCACATTTGTAGACAATTGTAAGGAAATAATAGCGGTAAATATGTGTAAAATTAAAAGCATGAGTGGTTTTCATCAGAATGACTGCCTTGTTTTACCACCTCCTCGTGAGGACCATGTCCGACGTGGCTTTTCTAGGTCTACGGACTACTTAAATATTTCTGTATGAGCTAATACTGACTTTTAGATCTCTTCCTGCGAGAGCTAGGTGACAACCAACATGGACTCGTCACCATAGCTTCCACAGTTCTCTTCCACCTTACCTTGAATTCTGAATGAAAAATCAGCCTAGAAAGGCAGCGACGTGGACAGAGGGCACGGATCACTGCACGTTGGTAAGGCTGTACTACTTCTACTACACAATCTGTAATACAGCCATAGCCATGAGCCCTAGAATCTTTATATTAGGACCATTAGAGCACCCATAGCATACTCACAGTGAAACTTTTGGGCAGGGTTTGCAAAAAACCTCAACCCTTTTGCGGTCAGTATGCCATGTTTTTTTTTTCTTCAGCTTTCCTAGATACAAATGCAGTGACTTGGAGCGGGTATAGAACTGCATGAACTACCAGATTCACAAGAGCATCCATATTATGGCCCGACTGTGGGTATAACTAACCTGAGCTCTCAGGCACTGTTCACACATCTGTCCTGAAATCCAGCAGAACATCCTGATGGAATTCACCTGACTTGAACCGCACTGCCAAATCCCCATTGACTATTGACCACAATGGGATCCGGACGCTTTCCGCCATAAATGTAGGCCTTCCGCCGGACAAAGGGTCCTGCATGCGTGATCTTTTTTTTGTCCGACACGACAGAATTGTGGTGGAAAGCAGACGCATCCCATTGTAGTTAATGGGGATTTGGTCGTTCCCTGGATACAGTAGGGTCAGCATTGTAGATCCCTATGACGTCCGGAGTTCAGGTCAGTGAATCCTATGGTCAGGCTGTAACACAGGACTAATACAGTAGAAAAATACATCCAAATTAAGCTCGCGCGAGTCCGGCCTAAACCGACAGGCAGAAATTTCACTGTGGATTTGTCCTGGATTTTGCTGCAAAGTGTGAAATATGCGGAAATTGACATGCTGTGGATCTTAAATCTGCACCGCAGGTCAAGTCTGGGAACCCTATGGCAGCAAACTGGTTATCGCCCCGCCTGCCTAAAAGCAACTATAAGGAGGCAACAGCTGGATAGAAGACGACATATTTTAACGTGAGGTTTTTCATGCAGGTGCGGGTTCCGGCATTTCTTTGTCCTATCAAAAATGGTGATGCAACCGCCGGATGATCCCGAACACACAGAAAAATCACCTACCTAACCTTGACAATGCCAGAAGTGAGATGACGATTTCAAGGAGGTGGAGCAGAATGTCATATCCCACGTGTGCAAGACATACATAAAAGACAGGTGCGTGGACAAGCAGTGCAAGTGCGGCCGGGCCAAAGGAAATTAAAATAATTGAACCACTTTCCGGAGGTTAAAACATGAACCAGTCCAATATACATATATATTATTTAGGAAGTAAACTGACAAATGGTCGGAACCACAGATGACATCTCCCCCGTCACCGTCCTTAATCTCCAGCAGAAGCCTGACTGTACAGGACAATGGGGTGAGGGAGGTATAAGGCATAGAGAATGAGATACATTGTCCAGTAAGGATGGAGGGACGACAGATTGAGGAGAACTTCTGACACCTCAGTGTCTTCGGGGGGAAAAGGCTTTTCCATTAAGTCTCTTTTCTACGGGACGCTACATGTGTGAACAAGTAGTAGGTTATGTTCTGGTTCCTGTCGATGGTCTTCATGCAGCAGAGGAGAGGCGGTTACTTATTCACACAGTTAGGCCAGCTCAGCCCTCCACATGCTGCCGACACAATGATAAAGATGATGACCTGCGAGACAAACGCATCTGATGAATCCAGGCCAAAGTGTCACCCGGGAATAAATTATTCTTGTGCGATATTGGTCCTTGAATAAACCACCTTAAAGGGCATCTGTCAGCAGATCTGTACCTATGACACTGGCTGACCTGTTACATGTGCGCTTGGCAGCTGAAGGCATCTGTGTTGGTCCCATGTTCATATGTGCCCGCATTGCTGAGAAAAATGATGCTGTAATATATGCAAATGATACTCTAGGAGCAACGGAGGCGTTACCATTACACTTAGAGGCTCTGCTCTCTCTGCACCAGGCAGATGTAATTACTTTTACATTGCTAGTGCAGAGAGAGCAGAGCCTCCAGAGAGCAGAGCCTCTAGGTGTAACAGCAACGCCCCCATTGCTCCTAGAGGATCATTTGCATATATTAAAACATCACTTTTCTCAGCAATGCGGGCACATATGGACATGGGACCAAGACAGATGTCTTCAGCTGCCAAGCACATAACAGGTCAGCGAGTGTCATAGGTACAAATCTGCTGACAGATGCCCTTTAAGGGGGTGTCTGGGATTAGGAAATGTGCACCTGTAATGAGCAAGCAGAAGATCCTTAGTACTTACTATTGTTACAATAGCGATAATGATGGTCAGCTTCAAATTCTTCATGCACATAGCCCTGGCGAGGTTTCTGCTTGTGGTCTTAAAGGTGACCGACTGCAAAGACAATTAAACGGTTAAGAATTGTGGGACAAATTGCTCCAACCAAATGACAAACAAAATAGCGGGTGACACTGAACCAACACCTCCCCTACAAAAAAAAATAAAAGTCACATTTTCAAAATCAGCGGAAGTAGTGATGCTTGTCCCACCTGAGTAAGCAGCGCTGAGTGACCTCACATCCTTTGTGTGTATCCTGCCCAGGCAGCCATGCAAGGAAGGAAGAAGTGCAAACTGATACTTCAACCTTCTGAAGAGGCTGCATTTTAAGAAATGAATCATAAAAGCATTTGTAAGACAGGCCAGCAGCAACACACTAATAAAAGAAACCACTAGATAGCGGTCTTGGGACAGGCTCCGGGCATGTACTAGAACAGGCATCCTCAACCTGCGGCCCTCCAGCTGTTGTAAAACTACAACTCCCACAATGCCCTGCTGTAGGCTGATACCTGTAGGCTGTTTGGGCCTGCTGGGAGTTGTAGTTTTGCAACAGCTGGAGGGCCGCAGTTTGAGGATGCCTGTACTTGAATAATACAGACATCTGTATACAGGTGTCTGGAAGATCCAGGGATTGGTCACCTCATTACAGAGGGGTCAGACTACCAAACTCCTGGAAAAAGGAGACAGAAGAGATATTAGTTTATTCCAATGCTCCTGTATTCATGAAACGCAGGATCCTAATGAAACGATAAGCAGCACTGGAAGAGCAATATAGTACTGTATGTCAGTCATCTTAAGACTGCATTCACATGGCCATGTACGGTCTGTGTGACGGCCACATTTCCCAGACCGACCGCCGCATCATAGTGAACTTTCCAGTCCAACCTGAGACTCCGTACCAAATGATTCTGTGATTGGGATCTTAGACCCTTGGTCACGCTCGAACTCACAGCATCATAAATATCTACGATGCAGCCAGTTAGACTCACGCCAGCCACGGTTGGTCCAGGAATTGTGCCAGTCACACAGACCACGAATGCAGCCTAAAGGGGTCGTCCACCTTTTTTTTTTTTTTTTACATTTTACATTTTACACCCGATCCAGCCATGCCTGCAGAAAAATTCATACCCGCCTGCTCCCAACACCACCTCCCTGTCTGTCTTTATTGGTCTTCTGGTCCACGAAGATGGGATCAAGTGCACCTCTGCAGCCATTGACTGAACTCAGCGGTGACGTCTCCACAAACAGCATGCCACTGAAACAACCTAGCAGCGACGTTTTGTTTGGGGACACGTCACCACTATGGTCACTGGCTGCAGCTGTGCCCTTGACCTCAACCATGCAGAAGAATACAGATAGGATCCAGAAGGCCAGTGAAGAGAGCCAGGGGGCCAGAACAGAGCATCGGGGGGCAGGCAAGTATGGATTTTTCTAGAGGTACAGCAGGCTAGGGTGGAAATGTAAAAAAAAAAGTCGGACAACATGTTAATAGCTGAGCATCAGGATGGCTTCAATATACTCACTAGGATACATGCATTTTCATGGACATGAGTGGGATCTCCACTACCACTTATAAAGCGTCCGGTTATTTTATGCCCACCACCGAACCCGATTTTACAGTTAGCCGAGAGATATAATAGTATCAGTACAAAGGATGCATAAAAGTGACTTGGAGAAAATGGCGCCCGTTGCACAGATTTATCAGTGTGGCTCCACACGGTATGTTAAAATTGTCCGTTATCGGGCTGTCAGACAAGTTAAGGAGCTCTTATACTGCGGCGGATAGTGTACATCATCTGGTGTAAAGATTATCCTTCCTAGAAACCAAATCACCACCACAATCTCTGTGTGAACGCTGACTGAGCACAGACATCACCAAAAGGTTCTACACACACAATACAAATCACCAGAGCAAGCAAGAAATACAGGGAGATTTCAGCTCTGAGGCCTACAGAACTGTAATGCAGCTCTAGACTATGGTACAGGACCAATACAACCATGTAATGTAACTTTGCATTTACATTCATTCCATATCTGCCTGGTAAGATGGTGTCCAAGGGTGGACACGCCTTATAAATTTGTGCTGCCCACTTTCTTATAAATATCTTTCATAATTTAACGACTCTGTGAGTCTCTGATACTTCATTTGGCAGTTTTGCAATTCAGGCTTCTGGGAAAGATGGATGACAACCCTGTGGTACCGGCCCCACCTACAGAGGGACTCATACTTACCCAATCCCTGCCACTGGGTTCCAGCTCCTTCGCTTCCCCAGCTCTGCTGGAGCTCTCCGGTCTTCCAAGTCAACATCTGGTTCAATGCGGGTCACGTGACCCATTAAACATTTGCGGCTAATATGTAAAGGAATATAAATATATTGTATGGAGGGGCACTCAAATTTCTGGAATGGTATTATGGATTTCCACTGAAGCAGGTTGATTCAGCACCGGTTTCCAACTTGCATTTAAAGGGGTTGTCCGCTTTATTTATATTGCTGACCAATCCTCAGGATGATCATCAATATCAGATCAGCGGGGGGCTGACACCCGGCACCGCTGCCGATCAGCTGTTTGAAGAGAAGGCCGCTTTCTACGTCAGCGCTGCCTTCTCTTCATTGGTTACCCGCTCGCCGTTGGAGCCGCATCGATAAGCAGGCTTAATTACAACTAAGCTGTCCCATTCCCTTCTATGGGATGGCTTCTTCTATTCAAGTGTATAGGAAGGAGCCGTCCCATAGAAGAGAATTTGGCGGCCTAGTTGTAATTACTTCTGCTCACCTCTGTGGTTGCGATGGCGAGCAGATAATCAATGAAGAGAAGGCAGCACTCGCATGGAGTGCGGCCTTCTCTTCAAACAGCTGTTCGGTGGGGGTGCCGGGAGTCGGACCCTCACTGATCCAATTTTGATGACCTATTCTGAGGATAGGTCTTCAACATAAATAAAGCGGACAACCCCTTTAAAGGGAACCTGTCACCGGGATTTTGTGTATAGAGCTGAGGACATGGGTTGCTAGATGGCCGCTAGCACATCCACAATACCCAGTTCCCATAGCTCTGTGTGCTTTTATTGTGTCAAAAAACTGATTTGATACATATGCAAATTAACCTGAGATGAGTCCTGTCCCTGACTCATCTCACGTACAGGACTCATCTCAGGTTAATTTGCATATGTATCAAATCGTTTTTTTGACACAATAAAAGCACACAGAGCTATGGGGACTGGGTATTGCCAAAGTGCTAGCGGCGATCTAGCAACCCATGTCCTCAGCTCTATACCCAAAATCCCGGTGACAGGTTCCCTTTAAGTGTTTGTCCAAGTTCAAACCACTGGCCGCCGTGGAGCATATGCAGCACGTTTCATTTTATTAGAGAAGATTGAACATACGTATCCACTATGTCCATGTCTGCATGTGCACAGAGCGCAGCTCTAACCCTAAGTGAAAGTCATGTGTCTGCTAGGGAGCGGAAAGGAAAGGGTCATTCCTCTATATACTTACTGAGTCCACAAGGTTCTCTGTTTTATCGATTAATAGTTCTAATCGTTCTCCTCTCTGGGCTACAAGATCTGGAGAAAGAAGGTAAAATCTGTTAATAAGAATGGAGATCTGGAGCGGGATGTATTCATAAAGCTCATTTATTACATGCTCTGCATGTGCCATCTGCCCGCAGCTCTTACCTCATTAGAGGTATGGTAGTGCAGATACACAGCCGCCCAGCAATCCCTGCTGACAGGGGCAAGATGAGGCGGGCAGGTGGTACCCCCATGAATACAGCAAATATCTGCTTTAGGCTACAGTCAGACGACCGTATTTTCGGTCTACGTCCATGCAGATCGCACACAGAAACATTTATTTCTACGGAGCCATTAAAAATGTGACACATGCAACACATGAATGTCACGCGGGGCATGCCGCAAATAACAGAACATGTCCAATTCTTGCCCGTTTTGCAGGCAATAATAGACATTTTACAATGAAGCCTGCAAAAAGGGGCTGGATGCAAACAAACTTCATCCGTAATTTGCAGATCCTGGATTTGCAGACCACAAAACGCAAGTCGTATTAATATAGCCTAGAATGGGTTGTCTGCTTTGAACAAACCCTTTGAGAGCCACCGAGACCCCAGAAAACATCTTATTTTGCAGAAGATCTAGAAGGCTGAAGCAGACAGAACAGAGGAAATGTCATAGATGGATGGCCCAAGTCATCCCAAGTGTTAACCGCCACATGCCTCCAATCTGGCTCATACAGGTAGGTGCCCATGAGCAGTGATGGCCAGTTCGCATTGTTCGCCCGCGAACATATGCAAGCTGCCATCTTTTTTCACAAGGCGAACAATGCGAACTGGCCATCACTGCTCATGGGCACCTACCTGTATGAGCCAGATTGGAGGCATGTGGCGGTTAACACTTGGGATGACTTGGGCCATCCATCTATGACATTTCCTCTGTTCTGTCTGCTTCAGCCTTCTAGATCTTCCTCTGCAAAATAAGATGTTTTCTGGGGTCTCGGTGGCTCTCAAAGGGTTTGTTCAAAGCAGACAACCCATTTAAGGCTACATTAATACGAATTGCGTTTTGTGGTCTGCAAATCCAGGATCTGACCGCACTTGTTTTCAGACCAGCTCGCGCGCAGGCACAGGTAAGGGCTTACCTGTGCCTCGCCGGACTTGTGAAAAAAGATGGCAGCTCGCATATGTTCGCGGGCGAACAATGCGAACTGGCCATCACTGCTTATGAGTATGGTGGCTATTTGTATACACTGCTTTCTCGTGCACAGACCATACCTATATTCCGGACCATAATTCCTTTCAGCTCGTCCACTTGGGCTTGTGTCTCCACTACACGGTCTACAGTCTTGGTTTCTGAATGATGCTTCTAAAATTGAGTTAAAGAGAACATGTTATACCCAATGGCACGGCAATATTATCGCCCCAGTGGGCGATATCCCATTCTGCATTGTGTACTTCCTTCCCACCATTAGACCTTTACTCAGTCTCTCTCACTTTTCAATCTATTATTCTTTTGATCTGGCAAAAATGGGATTTGGAGATGGGCACAGGACTATTAGATGCTCCTATAAAGGGGTATACCTACCAATATTTAGACCCCAAACCCATTTAAAGGGTCGTTGGGCTTTTAGAAACTTTTAATATTTCACAGCGACATATCAAAGGTTTTGATTGGTGGAGATCCGAGTGCTGAGACCCCTACTGATCACTAGAATGAGGAGAGAGAAGCGGTAACATATGGCGCGCGCTCTCTCTTCACTGCAGGAAACGGGCTCAATAGGAGGTCTCTGTGCCCATCTCGTCTACTGCACAGAGGAGAGAGAGACATTCTCTCTCCTCGTCCTAGCCATCAGCTGGGAGTCTCAGCACTCCAACCTCCACCAATCAAAATCGTTGCTATCACCTATCTAAAGTTTGGTGAAAGCTCAGTGTCTCTTTAAAAAGGTTATCCAACCCCTATAATGCCCCCCAAAATGCCTGGGCACCTCATACAGGTTATACTTAGCCTGCGACAGGAATGAGCCTCCCCAGCGTCACCCGCGTTGCTAGGGAGGCTCGTTCCCGTCACGGCCCTCTATTGGCTGCCTCGCCCGTTGTCGGATGTTTTGATCCGCACAACTGGGAGACACAGCGGCGGCCGTGTGGGCATCAGGAGCGTCTTGGGCGACGGGGAGCGGGGTATGTATAACCTGTATGAAGTCCCTGAGTATTTTGGGGGGCATTATAGGTGCTGAATACCCACTTTAAGCCCAACCCCCGGGTGTAATCTCCACCAGAGGAGTACACAGATCTCATAGGGGCCCCATAACAAAACTTAGTATGGGCCCCCTTGCCCCACCCAGTCTCCCACTACATGTGCAAAGCATAACACCCAGATTTCTGACAAATTTTTATTAAAAACAAATTTGTAATAAAAAATAAAAAAAATGTTCCCTTCACCTTACCCACTTAATGCAACTTCTATGTCGGAAAAAGTGGTATAGTTACTTCATAAATATGGTGCTCATTCTGAAGACCACATTTCTCAGGGTATTTACAACCAGACAACAGGCAAAAATACATTGATAATTCATCTTCCCTTCATTAAAAAGCTGGCTGCCTGCAGCCACCACCAGGGAAAGCTCAGTGCATAGGAGTTTATAGTTACCATTTACTGGGATGGAAACTGAAGTAATCTCTTTGCATTGAGCTTCCTCTAGTGGTGGCTGCATGGAAATGCAGCGTTTTCAGGAAAAGAAGAAAGAGTTCAGTGTCTGGACCCCCTTGCTCATAGCAGGTGTATGAAGGTATGCCATTAAGCTCCACCCCTTTACAGTTAGTGGGATAGTCCCAGGAAATTCAGGACTTTTGGTATGTGCTACACTTAAAGGGGTATACCTATTTCAGATATTTATGGCATAGCCACAGGATTAGCTCTCTTGACCCTTGTCTTGCATGTTGGACAGACACGTGGCCAGGATTAAAGAACCAGTCGAGCTTGTTTTGCTGCATTGTTTCTTTAAAGGGGTTGTCCCAGCAAAAATATTCGAAATTTTTTCAAACCAAGATCTGGATCCGAATACTTTTGTAATAGCATGTAATTAGAAATGTAGTATCGCCACTGAGTTGTTCACTGAACTCTATCTGTATAGCGCCAACTGCTGTTTGCTCTTTTTCTGCCCAGCTCACTGAGGTTCACATACATGCTCAGTTCCATCCTTCGACTGGCACCAGCTGCAGCAGAAAGGACACGTCCCCTGAGAAAGTGCATGGCACCTAAGCTACCAGCATGAAATAAATATAGCAGAGCAACTGGAGTAGTGAATGCAGAGATCTCTGGATCCATGTGAGGTACAGGGCTGCTTCTAAGTTTGACACATATATATATATATATATATATATATATATATATATATTCTACTTTACTCAAGGGATAACTCCCTTCAACGCCTTTAAAAATTAATAAGCTGAAAGTGATATCAGCCATAGTCTGGAAGGGGTTCTCTGTGATAAGAAGGGTTTGTCTGACCTCCAAATTGTGACAACCAGGAAACCATTTAAAAAAAAGAAAAAACAAACACTGGCCTTTTGAAAGCCCCTCCATTCCCCATCCATGCTGTTTCAGGTATATTCACCTCCATGGTCACAGGACTGCTGCAACCAATCACTGGCATCAGCAGGTATGTGGTCCCATCTGGTACTTGGTTAACCCTAAGTTCACACCTGAGCGTTTTACAGCGTGTTCCTATGCGCTATAAAACGCTCAACAAGGAGAAACCAATGCTTCCCTATGGGAATGGTTCTCACCTGGGCGTTTTACAGCGTGTACGATCGCGCTGTAAAACGCCCGACGCTTAAACAAGTTCTTGAGCTTTTTTGGGGCGTTTTGTCGCGCGTTCCTGTACATAGATATTCGGGAACGCGCGACAATGTGTGCACGCCTGTCTCTGTATGCGCGATTGTAAACGCCGGTACAATCGCGCATACAGAGCGCTCCTTTCAGAACGCTCAGGTGTGAACCCAGGGTTAGTGAAAGGCAATTACTTTTTACAGTTCCCTAGCTATTTTTCTGGAGGTTGGACAAACCCTTTAAGGCCTTTTGCGTGCTGCAGGATCCTATGAACGATGTCTGTCCAGAGGCAGATAGACTCTGTGGACTTGTCATAAATGTTTTTCTTCTAAATTCCTTATGGATCCAAAAGAAACAAAAAATGGTAGAGGAGCAGACTACCGGAGTTACCGTATCTGGCACAGCCGGACACTGCAGGGCACGCCGCATCCCCATAATGCGATTTGTCCGGTTTCTGGCAGGTTTGCGGCATGACTGCTGGCTTCGCACCCACGTCGCTTCAGATGCCAGCACGACCATGATGCATTTCCCCGTCACGTGGATAAAAACATACGATGACTGAGGAAAGGGGGGGGTGGGGGGGAGCGCCAATAGCAGGCCACGACGGTAACGAGCCTCCCTGGCGTCACCTGCGATGCTAAAGTAAAAAAAAATATATATAAAATCTATCAGCCTGTCATCTGCTGGTTGAATATTAAAAAAATACCCTGCAGGGCTGTACTGCCGCAGTATTCCCCATAATAATACCGTATCAGGGGTCTGCTATATACCATGTGCATAGGATGAAGAGTAAGCGCCTTTTCAGTCCAGTCAATTCTATTGTATGTCCACACAAAGAGCAACAAGTATCCTCTATGCGTGTGGTCACATGACGGCCGGCGTGTATTCAGTGCGGGGGTCACATGTGCTCATATGAACGGCTTACAGAGATTGTGATCATGAAGGGCTCACATGACTGATGACTGCTGCTCCTCCCTCGTCGCTGGGATCAGGTTACAAGACTCAGCTTCAGCATAGGCTTCCTTTTCGATCATCCCACGTACAATGTGAATACTGTGTCTCGCTCCTCTCATCATCGTCTACTCACCAGCTGCGCTGAGAGGACACTGGAGAATTCGCTGTTCATGGCGTAGGGCAGAGCGGTCTGTGCCCTGGATCCATAGGTTGTCTGAAACCTCTTCTTTACTTCATTCAAGAAATTAAAAGCCCGGGAACGCTCAAAATCCTAAAAGTGACAAATATTCTATATATTTTTCATTGCTTATAAGCACACAGATACAATGTATCAATTCCTTTGTTACATAAGCTTTCCCACCATGCATACTTCTTAGGCCTCATGCACACGACTGTTCTTTCCTTCTGTGTCCTTTGTTCCGTTTTTCGTGATTTTCTGCGGACCCATTGACTTTCAATGGGTCCGTTGAAAACTCGGCTAATGCACTGTTTGTCATCCGCGTCCGTGATCCGTGGTTCCAGTCCGTCAAAAAAATATAACCTGTCCTATTTTTTTCACGGAAAACGGTTTGCGGAGCCATTCAAGTCAATGGGACCGTGAAAAAACGCAGAGGCACACAAGATTGTCATCCGCGTCCTTTTTCTTTCTATCATTTGCATGGCAAACTTGACTTACACTTTTTTTTTACTTTCCTTCATGTCTGGTGATCCTCCAAAAATAAAGGAAGACACACGGAAATGTATTACGGAACAACGGAACCCCATTTTGCGGAACGGAACAAAACAACGGTCGTGTGCATGAGGCCTTAAGGCTACTTTCACACTAGCGTTGTTTGAATCCGGCGTTCAATTCCGACACCGGAACTGCCCGCCGGATCCGGAAAAACGTGTGAAAACGGATTACATTTGAATCCTGATCAGGATTTTGATCACAATGAAAAAATGCATTGGAAAAAATGGATGCGCCATTTATGGACTTTAAGTTTTTTTTCAAATTTTTCGGGTTTAACATGCAAAAGCCGGATCCGGTTTGACGGAACACACGGCGCCGGATCCGGTGTTAATGCAAGTCAATGGGAAAAAGGCCGGATCCGGCGTTCAGTCAAAGTGTTCCGGATTTTTGGCCGGAGGTAAAAATACAACATGCTACGGTTTTCTGAAAAGCCTGATCAGTCAAAAAGACTGAACTGAAGACCTCCTGATGCATCCTGAACGGATTACTCTCCATTCAGAATGCATTAGGATAAAACTGATCAGTTATTTTCCGGATATGAGCCCCTAGGACGGAACTCAGCGCCGGAAAAGAAAAACACTAGTGTGAAAGTAGCCTAAAGAGGGCCTCTCCCCTCTCCTGTCATGTCTGTGTCAGTATTCCTCATAATATAGGAGTTCTGGAGCATCTTTTCTTAAAACTCTGCATTGTACCATTCCTTCGTTATTCTTCCTAGAAATGGATAAATAAGTTGCCTATTGGGTGTTACCAGTTGGGAGGGGGTGTCCCTACATATTCTGATGCGAACCAATCAGCATTGACAGCATCAGACTGTACAGGGACACACCCCTTTGACAAAGGGAATGGTAACAGCCACTCAATGTATTCCTAAACTTTCAGTAGGAATAACAGAGGAAAAGCATGACACAGAGTTATGAAAACAAAACAAGCTGCAGAATGGTTATTACATGGGGACCACAAGTATTTATTAAAGCAGACGTGTCAGGAGAGGGGACAGATGCTCTTTAAAGTGAGCCTGTCACTATGACAGACCTCTTAGGAAACGGGTATCGCTGTGGTATGGGAATGCTGTGTCTATAAGAGTGCGCTGCCGCTGGACACTATACAGGGGTTGGCATTGATGGCATATTGCTAGGATATGCCATCAATATCAGACAGGTGCGGGTACCACCTCAAGGACCCGCTCCTATCTAGAGAATGCGGCCCCCTAAACTAAAGGAGCCCTCACTGCACATGCACGGCCAGCCTCCATTCACCGCTATGGGACTGCCAGAAACAGCCGAGCCAGCACTCCCATAGCGGTGAATGGAGGCTGTGTCCGCCGATGTATGGCTGCTCCCTGCTCACTTTGGGTGTCCCATTCTGGAGACAGGAGCCGGTCCCTGACACCAAGCTGATGCTGATGGCAAATCCTAGCGATATGCCATCAATTTATCAAATGGATGTACCCCTTTAATGTCCCTTTTTTTAAAAGTACTCACGTCATCGGTGATGCAAAGGTAGACGATTCTATCCTGACAGATGTAATGGAACAGATAACTGTTGAAAAAAAAGACAAAAAGAGGGAACTGATAAAAATCGGTAACTATAACAATCGCACATAGCTCTGAGGAGAGGTCACTGGGGGACTCGTGCCCCCTCACCCCCATAGAACATGCTAAATATCGATTCTTAAGGATCGTCTCTCAGATCTGCTGTTAACACTTAGACGTGGAGGATTAGCAGTATGGACTCTGTACAAAGTACAAGTACAATACACAAAAACCAATTCACATGCATCCGAAAAATCTGTGCGGATATTCAGATAGATGGCGGGTGTGTAATATATTTCCCGGTGAGCTGCACGTAACATATTAGCTGTGAAAAAACTGCCGCATGTGAACATGGCCTAAGGAGCCGCATACTGGCCCTGAAGGCTTCTCCGGAACCTCAGAATACCTCACGGCCTCCTCCGTCTGACTGTATATATGGAGGTACTCTCCCCCTAGAAGCATTGAACAGAATACGTCACTGTGCACACAAAGCCTGTATAGCAGAGCATGGCGGCTCCACGGCTCGGCACTAATACGCTGCGTTGTACAGGTCCATGCACATACAGCTTAGCTGCACTGTCTAATGCAGGGGTAGGCAACCTTCGTTACTCCAGCTGTTGTGAAACTACAACTCTCAGCATGCATTATTGCTCTGCTCTTCTCAGAACTCACATAGAAATGAATGGAGCATGCTGGGTGTTGTAGTTCCTCAACAGCTGGGGTGCCAAAGGTTGCCGACGCCTGGTCTAATGGATGTCGGAGGTAGTTTGAAATCCACCTTCACGGGTCACTTCTACCCATATATCGAGGAAAATGAGGGCGCAGTCTGTACCCAACTAATGCTCCCATGGCCAAGCACTCTGGGTATACCGCAGCATCAAGAAGGATCATAGGACACGTACTGGACTCCTACGCTGGACGTCCCTCAGGAGACCCGGGGCATGTGAAAGAAGGGAACAGTGACCCGTCAGCTCCTCTGACTTGTTAGTAAATGCTTGTATTCCTCATGAAGGCACAATTCTTTGCATTGTATTGTTGCTCTGTTATTCCTCCTAGAAATTGGTGACTAAATTAAAGGGGTTTTCCCCAAGATGTTTAAACTGATCACCTAACCTCCGGATGGCTGGATTGAAGTGAATGGGGCTGAGCTGTGCCTAGGTCATGTGACTGATGAACGCAACATCACATGGCCTAGAGAAAGCTGAGAGAGAAGGCGGCGGTGCCCTGAGGGGCGTGGTGGGGTGTGGGGGGTTGAGAGTTAGTGTGAGACCCCCACAGCTCAAATACTGATGACTTATCCAGGGAATAATTCATCAGTTCAAAAATCTTGGAAAAAAAACAGTTTTAAGAAATGAATGTTATCTTCCCCTTTGTCCAATGGGTCATGTCCCTACAGTCAGTCTGTTTAGGGACGCACCCTCATCTGGTAACATCCAACCGTCAGTTTACTCACACCTTACCAGGAGTATTACTAGAGGAATGACAACTGATACTCCAGAATTGCTATTTCATGTGGAATAGACATATCAGGAGAGGTGAGAGGGCCCCGCTAGTATCAGCACCAGTGGGTGTAATTGCTCTCATCAGATTTTTGGCACGAGCCTAGTAAGGAATATACAACCACGTGTAATATCGGGAAGGACGACCCGAGCCAGCGCCGTCTCACCCACCCAGCACCTCACCTGCCATGAGAGTACGTCAGCTTGTTGTTTTCTGAGGGGATCTTGGCCAGGATCTGCTCTGTCACCTCCAGGAAATTTCCTCCGCACCAGGCATGCTTCGCCAGTATGGTGGTTCCCCTCGCAACAACCGCAAACAGGATGGCCATGTCTTCCCTGCAAGAACAGAACAGACATGTTAGAGGTCAGTCCGCAGAAGCCGCGCTCATTACGTAGATTCAGCATCTCCAACATCAAGCGTCAATTATCTGCCGGATGAAGGACACGGTCAGCTTGGATTCTTCTCATGATGTTCCTCACTGCTGGATGTGATGTTAATTGGAGGAAAAATTATAGAGACAAGGTCAGACATGTCTTCTGAGTCAATCTGACCTTCCCAGGGTCATCACTGGAGATGGCAGAGGGAAGGGGGTCTGTGCCACTTATTAAAGGGCATCTGGCAGCAGTATTGTACCCATGACACTGGCTGACCTGTTACATGTGCGCTTGGCAGCTGAAGGCATCTGTGTTGGTCCCATGTCCATATGTGCCCGCATTGCTGAGAAACATTATGTTTTAATATATGCAATGAGCCTCTAGGAGCAACGGGGGCGTTAGTCTTACACCTAGAGGCTCAGCTCTCTCTGCAACTGCTGCGCCCCTCTGCACTTTGATTGACTGGACCAGGCAGCGAAAATGTCATCATACCTGGCCCTGCCGTTGCAGAGAGAGCAGAGCCTCTAGGTGTAACGACAACGCCCCTGTTGCTCCTAGAGGCTCATTTGCATATAATAAAACATAATTTTCCTCAGCAATGCGGGCACATATGTACATGGGACCGACACAGATGTCTTCAGCTGCCAAGCGCACATGTAACAGGTCAGCCAGTGTCATAGGTACAAAACTGCTGACAGATGCACTGGCAGAATCTATAAAGAGGAGGAGGATGGGAGTCATAGGATCCACTGGCCTGAGCGAGCACTGGGTCAAACTTGCCCATCATAAAATCCTGCTCTGGCCTAAGCTTCAAAATCACAATGACCACAACACGGCCCACGTGGTCCAGCGCGACCCAACTTCCAGTGGAGATCATTTTTCGCGCGCGTTCCTTCTGGGACAATTAAAACCTATTTCTGGAACCTTTGTGAGTCGACTTCATCCGAAGGGGTGACCAGGCAGTCAACGTTCAGAAAACTACTGCCTAAGGCCACATGCACACAGTGCGGATCACGTGCAGAAAACTGACCGCGTAATACAGTACCAGCGAAGATAATGAGATTTGTCAAATTTCATGTACACAGTGTGGGGGTTTTCATGCGAAAATTGACCTGCGGTGCAGATTGTGGAATCGGTAGGATGTCAGCTGTTTGTGTGGATTTTCAGGACATATTTTACTCTTTGCAATGCAAAGGGCGAGATCTGGCGCAGATCCATGTCCGAATCCCCAGGTAACGCATGCGGATTTTGATGTGAATTTGGTGCAAAAGACACACACAGAAAATCCGCATAAGCTACACTGCCGTGCACATATACCCTGACACGCGCAGACACATGGCGAAATCCGCATAAGCTACGCTGCTGTGCACATATACCCTGACATGTGTGTTTTTTGCGCAGAACTGTGGCGAAATCTGCATGAAAATCCACATAAACTACACTGCCGTGTGTACGTAACCTGAGGCTTCATGCGCGCAACTGTATTTTGCATCTACGTCCGATCGGCGTCCTTTGCGGATTGTGCACGGACCCATTCATTTCTACGGGTTGGATATGCGGATATTATCTGTATGTAATACGTCATATTTAGTTCACATTGTGGAGAAGAAAAATCATTTCTAGGGATGGGAGTGAGAAAAACGCAGACTGCACGCAGAAGGTGTCCGTATTTTGCGGATCCGTGGATTACGGACTGTAATATGGATCCTAAATCAGTGGTCTAAAACCTGCGACTCCCCAAATGTTGCGAGACGGCAATATCTTGTAAATTCCGCTTGACGACCGGACTGGCCAGCACAGGGTGAAGACAATAGGGTTCCCGTTGTGGTTTCACTTTCCGGAGACAGCGGCCTCGCCGTGCTGCCAGGTGCACCTTGTACTTGGCGGCCGCATCAACCAGCGCTGACTGTGTGAATATAGAGAGGAAAAGAACAGGCGGAACCAGGAAGAAACTGGATTTACCAAGTGATGGAAAACCCCTTGAATTATCCCCGGTGACTGCAGGGGCAGGTCCAGCGATAGTGGACATGCTGCGGATTATCCCTCTGGATCTGTGGGGCAGGAGATCCACAGCTACAGCACAAAAATCTCATTCACACGCTGCGGAAAACTTCTGCGCGTAAACGGACGGGCAGTGAAGATTTTTAAATCCACAGCATGTCAATTCTGCGGATTTCAAACCCCGTGCAATGCAAAGGCTGAAAATCACTGCAGATTTTGATGCGGAACGGCTGCAAATCATTTTTTTTTTTTACATTGTGTGTGAATGTGCTTAAACAGTGAAGTAAGAGATGGTTGGGGTGGAGGGATCTTTCCGCTGAATCGGAACACTACAACGCCCCATCGTCTTGTGTACTCAGCTCCTAGGCAGACTTATGAGTCTCCTTGGTGACAGGCCATGTGCAGTCGGACCCCGCAGTCATACTCCAGTCCATCTGTCCCCCAAATTTGGTGGGAGGACAGATGGATGGCCACGCGGCGGAGGTATTCCAGAGGGACTTCTTATAGGGGTTGTCCCTTTTCCAAATTAGCCGATTGCCTTGGATCCCACTTTGGGCACCCCTGGCAACCGACTGGTTTATCTGGGGAAGCCGTGGCCAGTTTTATGTCCGCCCACTCTACGACTTCCATGTGCCCTAACAGGTCTTTAATAAAAGCCCCTTTAATAAACAGACAGCCCCTTTAATAAAAAGCTTTTGCCCCCCAAAAACGGATCACTAGGACTGCAGGCGAGGAAGACGCTGAGGGGTCAGCACATCGGAGCAAAGCCTCCAGGATCACACTACTTGGTCCCCACAACACCATTGGATGGCTTTGTGACAACTGACAACCAATCACAGTGCAGGCAGTTTCATAGATCTCCCTCTACTTTACAGAGACAGTGGCGGCCTCTACTGGACAATGCTCTAACTAGCACTGTTAGGGCTCATGTACACCAACAGTTTATTTTATTTTTTCTGTGTCCATTCCATGTTTTTTTGCGGCCTGTATGCAGAACCATTCACTTCAACGGGGCCGCAAAAAAACGGAAATTACTGTGTGCATTCCGTGTCCGTATCTCCGCTGCGCAAAAACATAGAACATGTCCTGTTATTATCCGCATTACAGACAAGGATAGAACTGTTCTGTTAGGCCCCTTTCACACAAGCGAGTTTTCCGCGCGGGTGCAATGCGTGACGTGAACGCATAGCACCCGCACTGAATCCGGACCCATTTATTTCAATGGGTCTGTCTACATGAGCATTTTTTTTTTTTCACGCATTAGTTCTGCATGTTCTATATTCAGCGTTTTTCACGCAGCCCTGGCCCCATAGAAGTGAAAAAGGCTTCAGTGAAAAACGCATTGCATCCGGAAGCAGGTGCGGGTGCGATGCGTTTTTCACTGATGGTTACTAAGAGATGTTGTTTGTAAACCTTCAGTTTTTTATCACGCGCGTGAAAAACGCATCAAAATGCACTGCACCCGCGCGGAAAACACTGAACAACTGAATGCAATCGCAGACAAAACTGACTGAACTTGCTTACAAAATGGTGCGGGTTTCACTGAACGCATCCGGACCTAATCCGTCACGCTCATGTGAAAGAGGCCTTAGGGCCCGGATGTTCCAGTATACAAAATGCGGAACGCACACGGCTGGTATGCACAATTTGCGGACCGAAACACCCAATGGTCATGTGCATGAGCCCTTATTCCATAGTCTAGTCATGTGCCGATCCTTGACCTGACATGACGCAAGGTCTACATAAACAGGGATGCTGGCATACATTAAAGGGGCGGCGCACCTGAGCATGGGGCGCTGTATACAGTATATTAGTATCAAAATCCTGTATATTTGTAAAAGATAACATAAAATAACCAACCCGCGCCTGATAAGGTTCGTGTTCCTTAAGGCGCGGGTTGGTGTCCCCTCTTACTGTTTTAGTAACCACTGGCCTCCCCCACATAATAATTCTGAAGCATCTATTCTTATGGCTCTATGTTGTGCCATTCCTGTATTATTCCTGCTAGAAATTATGAATTTGAAGTTACTAGCAATTGACAATGAAGGTCCAAATGGGTGTTACCAGTTGGGGACCTTGCACAGTCTTACACTGGCAGCATTGATTGGACTGGTAACACCCATCTGGACCTTCATTGAAAAATGCTAGTAATTCATTCATAACTTCGAGCAGAAATAGTGCAATGTAGATTCATAAGATTAGATGCTCCAGAATTATTATTACATGGGGAATGCAAGTAGTACAGACAAGTCAGGAGAGGGGACAGATCCTCTTTAAACACTAAAATCAGGGTATGTGCTACGGGGGATGGGGGGGGGGGCGACGACACAGACCTAGCAGTTGCACAAGTGACCAGGTGCCGCAAAGGGGGACACCAGGTAGGAAGGGGGTGCTGGTCACAGATTCTGCACAAAGCAAGAGAAAGTTTCCGTCTGGGGATAAGCAGTGTGAGGAGCAGAGACTGGAGGGAGCGCAGCAATGAGCCCTACATGACAGGCTAACCTCCGTTATAATCACAGCGTGTAATAACACAATTGCTGCGCTCGCCAGATAATTACCGTTTTGCCTCTAATTCTTCACGGCCTATTAGACGCTATGGTTACAAGTCTGCGATCCAGTAACTAGAATAATTACACCGCTAGACGGCTCGGATGATGGGAGTAATGAACTCCAGTCCCACAGCTATGCGAAGAGGACCTCTCATGAAGACCACCCCTTCCTAGATGCCCCGTTACGGTGTATGGACATCATAGAGGGGTCCCTTTAAAGGGGTTGGTCCAGGTTTGACACTGGTGGCATGCCATTAATGTCAAATAGGTACGTCTCCCACCCCTGGGGGGCCCCGTTTTGGACATAGGAGGTGGGACCCGCACTTAGCTGACATTGATGGCATAGTCTAGCGACAGACCATCAATGTCCCAGATGAGAGTACCCATTTCGATAAAAAATTTGATATATTTTTTGATGATCATGAGTCTGGCCCTCAACAATCAGAATGGCCTTTTACAAAAACCTATTACTTTCAATGGAAGTTACTGAAATCCAGCTAAAGAGGAGCTGCCCCCCCTCCTGACATGTCCGTTTTAGTAACTACTTACCTACCGCACGTAATAACAATTCTGGAGCATCTATTCTTATTACTCTACGATGTGCTATTCCTTTATTATCACTGCTAGAAGGTATGAATGAATTACTACCAGTTTGCAATGAAGGTCCAGATGGGTGTTACCAGGTGGGGGCCTGTCCTTGTACAGTCTCACACTGGCAACACTGATTGGGTAATGTTAGATTGTGCAGGGACACCCGCGCCCCAACAGGTAATTGGGACCTTCATTGCAATCTGCTATCCATTCATTCATAACTTCTAGCAGGAATAATAAAGGTACAATGTAGATGCTGCAGAATTGTTATTACATGGGGAATAGTCATGTCAGGAGAGGTGACGGGGCCTCCTTAAAACTTCAGGAGCCTATCCCCTTTTGTTAGACGCATCCTCTGCAAATAAAGGGATTACTGTACGCCCCAGTCAGCGGTAATCTGGAGGGTGGGAGAGGCCAAGGATCGCGGCACATATAAGGACTGAGTGCTCTTACGAATGCTCGATTACGAAACTGCCCCATGTAAGGCCTCATTCAGACGGCCATAGTGTTTTGCGCATCCGCACATGGCCGCAACCATAACGGAAAATGTCTATTCTCGTCCGCGATTGCGGATAAGGGCTCGTTCACACGACCGTACCGTTTTTTGCGGAGAATAGGACAGGACTCATGATTTTTGCGGGGCCACGGAACGGAGCAACGGATGCGGACAGCACACAGAGTGCTGTCCGCATCTTTTGCGGATCCATTGAAATGAGTGGTTCCGTATACGGAACACAAAATACGTTTCGTGTGAACGAGCCCTAAAAATAAGAAATGCTCTATCCTTTCCGCGCCTCTAAAAACAGATGGGACCTGTAGCTAGAGTATACTTTTTAGAAGTCAGGGACGCCCCCCATAACACACACCGGCGCCACATCTGGCACTGGAGACCATGCTGGCGTCCACACCAGTATGAAGGTCTAAGGCTATGGACCTCACTGTATTCGCACAGACTATCTATTAAAGGGGTTCTCTACCTGGGACTTGTGAGGAGGGTCCTAACAATAAGCTGATCACGTGTCTCCTTCCTGGAGACACGTGATCAGCGGTGATGCCTGCACAGCGTTTCCTCCTCTGCAAGCCAAACATTGGACAGGCGCCAAAAGCCATGCACCTTGATTCCATATTTACTGCTCTTCCCGACATCGGTTATCAGGTCGGACCCCCAATAAACAGGATTCCTGCTATTTAGGGTCTATTCACACGTCCGTTGTTTCTTTCCTGATCTGTTCCGTTTTTTGCTGAACAGATCTGGACCAGATCTGGACCCATTCATTTTCAATGAGTCCTGAAAAAAAATCTGACATTGTGCTGTCCGATTTTTTTCAGGACCCATTGAAAATGAATAGGTCCAGATCTGGTCCAGATCTGTTCAGCAAAAAACGGAACAGATCAGGAAAGAAACAACGGACGTGTGAATAGACCCTTAGTTATCAGTCAGTACATGAGGCTCTGTCAGACGGGTACGACGCTTATCTCCTGAGGAAAACCTACCACAGAGGCAGCAGACCGAGGGAGGGGGCTGCTTATCGCTACCATAAGACTGGCTATGCTTCAGCCCTGCTTTAATATAAGGCAGAGATTCCCACCCTGCGACCCTCCCACCCTGCGACCCTCCAGTTCCAAGTATGAGCCTACAGCTGTGCGGGCATGTTGGGAGTTGTAGTTTTGCAACAGCTGGAGGGCCGCAGGTTGAGGATCCCCGATATAAGGGATCATCAGGACTTTGGTGATTGAACCCACTACATTTGGGCCCCTCAGATGGCAGATGTGAGGAAACCAGTATATATATGTCCATACACATTCGCCAGCTATTCCCCCTCACTCCCTCATACATGCATGCTTGGCTCGGCTGAGCAATGCATGTGTTATAGTAACCGGAGAGGAAAACGCTGTCGTCAGGACAACGGGATTGGGCGCTGCAATTTAATTTTCTTGATCCTTCTTTCCCCGAACATCATTCATGTGTTGAGGGAGAGTCGGGAGACCCCCCTACACATTAGATAGATGGCTGACGCTGCCACAATCGGTGGGTTTGGCGTCAGTAATCTAATACATAAGAGGGCCTTAAAGGGGTATTCTGCTTCTAAGAACTTAGCACATAACAGATTGGTAGGTTCCCCCATCTTGACTATGGAGGTCCCGTAACCCCAAGTCAAGGTAAGTGGCCGGTGGAGCATGCGCAGTGCTGCTCCATTTATTCTCTATGGGACGGATGGAAACAGCAGAGCGCTGTACTACGCTGTACCATGAACGGAGCGGCAATGTGTACGCTCGACCAGATGCTCCATTCATTTGGTGGTACGGGGCCCCTACTCTTGTAATGAGGGGGGCTCCCAGCAGTCAGAACCCCACGGCTCTAATAACTATCCTGTAGATATGGGATAACTTCTTATAACAGGAATTCCCCTTTAAGTGTTCAATTAACTCTGAATTCCCTAATAGTGTGGATGAAAATGGGTTTTCTAAACTAGACAACCCCTTTAAAGGGGGTATTCTGGTTATATAAAGTTGCCCCCTATCCACAGGATAAGAGATAACTATCAGATGGTGGTCCTAGCACTGGGACCCCCCACCGATCATGAAAACGGGGGCCCCCAGAAATGATTGGGATACGGGGGCCCCTGTTCTCGTGATGGGTGGATCCTGGGGATAACTTTATATAACTGGAATCTACAAAATTAATTCATGACAAGTTCTGCAGGTAACTGCAGCAGAGTGTCCCTTTAATATCTGGTTGGTGAGCGGTGATGTCAAGGTCTGTAGCTACAATATGGGACTTAGGCCGGACGTGTAAGGACCGGAGACGTACGCACATCCCTACGGACAAGACAGATCTCAGCACCAGTCCTCAGGTCATCTGCACAGACAGACATGGGAACTGTTCAACAGGGAACTACAAGTCCCAGCATTTACAGAGTCAAAACATCATAAAAGTCAATTTTCATCATGCATATTTACCACTGCTTTCACTTTTCATTACAGCGTCCCATGACGGCGCCTGCACAGCGTTTCCTCCTCTGCAAGCCAAACATTGGACAGGCGCCAAAAGCCATGCACCTTGATTCCATATTTACTGCTCTTCCCGACATCGGTTATCAGGTCGGACCCCCGATTCCTGCTATTTAGTCATCAGTCAGTACATGAGGCTCTATCAGACGGGTACGACGCTTATCTCCTGAGGAAAACCTACCACAGTGGCAGCAGACCGAGGGAGGGGGCTGCTTATCACTACCATAAGACTGGCTATGCTTCAGCCCTGCTTTAATATAAGGCAGAGATTCCCACCCTGCGGCCCTCCAGCTCCAAGTATGAGCCTACAGCTGTGCGGGCATGTTGGGAGTTGTAGTTTTGCAACAGCTGGAGGGCCGCAGGTTGAGGATCCCCGATATAAGGGATCATCAGGACTTTGGTGATTGAACCCACTACATTTGGGCCCCTCAGATGGCAGCAAAACACCTAATATTTCCGTAGGATGCTGACGGCATCAGCAGGGCGCACAAAATACGGTAGACTTTAGGAGCTGGTCAGACCACTATGGGACTGCAGACCCGCATTAAAGGGGTGGTGAGGGCTTCCATTGTTTGTAGTATGGGTCTCATTAGGGCATCATGCACACAGCAATGTCCGTATTTGGGACCGCCTTCCGTGTGCACTCCGCATTTTTCTCACTCCTCTCATTAGAGATGCCTGTTGTAGTCCGCAGTGCAGACCAGAACAGGACACGTTCTATAAGGCGCGGAACAGCCTTGTGGATCTGCCCAAAAATATGCTGATGAAAAATCTGGTCGTGGGCATGATGCCTAAGGCCTCTATTACGCGTCAGTGAATCGCCGACGTGTGCCCCTTGACTTGTCCCAATTCACACATTGGTGGCATATCGCTAGTATGTGCCACCAGCGTCACATAGGTGGCCGCCAAAGAAAACAAGGGTGCACCGCACACCTGTTGCCACCTTCCATTCACTTCTATGGGAGTGCCAAAAATGTGCTCCATTCACTTCCAGAAGTCCCATAGAGGTGAATAGAGCGGTGGGTGCGCTCTCCATTAACTTCTATGGGAGTTCCAAAAATAGCTGAGTGCGCTCGCTCTGCCATAGAAGCGAATGGAGAGCACGCTGCGCATGCGCGGTGCACTCTCCTTCGCATTGGCCACAGTTCCACAGATAGGTGCAGATTCCAGCCTATTTGACATTGGTGGCATATCCTGGCGATACGCCACCAATGTGTGAGAAAGGCCAACACCTTTATGTGGGGACACCACGGAAGCATGACGCTTTTTTTGTCTGTGGTTGCGGATCCCTCACGCACTTTATAGTCTATGGGGGAGATTTATCAAAACTGGTGTAGAACTGGCTTAGTTACCCATAGCTACCAGATTCAGATTCCACCTTTCATTTTTCACAGCTCCTTTGGAAAATGAAAGGTGGAATCTACTTTACACCAGTTTTGACAAATCCCAACCTTTGGGTCGGTGAAAATCACGGATGCCATCACGGACCATTGCTAGGAGATGCTCTAGAAACTAATTTCCAGCCTAGCAGCCTCTGTGGATAATAATTAAACAATGACATTAATTATTATAAATTGACAATTAATTGTAATAGATGTGCGGTGCTGCATACAGGGAGAGGAGGCGCAGCCGTACACGCAGCGAGCTTCAAACCACAGCATCACTGCAATACACTGCGTTGCTCATAGCAACCAATCAGATCGCATCATTCATATCCCAAACCGCTTTGGAGAGATGAAAGCCGGGCTCTGATTGGTTGCTATGGGCAAAACTGACTAGCGCACATTATGACGAGTTGCCAAGGTTGCGCTGTCAGCGCGGCGGATAGAAAACCGACAGCATTAATAGCTGCGTTTACAGGGAACACGTATGACAACACATCACAGGACAGCACAGAGCTGTGACTGCACGAAAAATGCAATTTCCTGTCATTTCAAAACTCCCTCTTGAGCCTGCATACATGTCACATGAGGCTGCTGACAGAGCCTGCATACATGTCACATGAGGCTGCTGACAGAACCTGCATACATGTCACACGAGGCTGCTGACAGAACCTGCATACATGTCACATGAGGCTGCTGACAGAGCCTGCATACATGTCACACGAGGCTGCTGACAGAGCCTGCATACATGTCACACGAGGCTGCTGACAGAGCCTGCATACATGTCACATGAGGCTGCTGACAGAGCCTGCATACATGTCACACGAGGCTGCTGACAGAGCCTGCATACATGTCACACGAGGCTGCTGACAGAGCCTGCATACATGTCACACGAGGCTGCTGACAGAGCCTGCATACATGTCACACGAGGCTGCTGACAGAGCCTGCATACATGTCACACGAGGCTGCTGACAGAGCCTGCATACATGTCACACGAGGCTGCTGACAGAGCCTGCATACATGTCACACGAGGCTGCTGACAGAGCCTGCATACATGTCACACGAGGCTGCTGACAGAGCCTGCATACATGTCACACGAGGCTGCTGACAGAGCCTGCATACATGTCACACGAGGCTGCTGACAGAGCCTGCATACATGTCACATGAGGCTGCTGAGAGAACCTGCATACATGTCACATGAGGCTGCTGACAGAGCCTGCATGCATGTCACATGAGGCTGCTGAGAGAACCTGCATACATGTCACATGAGGCTGCTGACAGAGCCTGCATACATGTCACATGAGGCTGCTGACAGAACCTGCCACTCTCCCCTGTGATGTCCCCTCACACTCCATTATCTGGACACTCTGCCCTGCTTGCCTCTAATTATTGACACCCAGCCCCCCCTCACCTCCCCCTCTAATGGTGTGACCCATCACCCCCCCCCCGTACCTGGAATGGCTCCGGCCGTACAGTGTAGATACAGACAGGGCGTTATTTACATGCCAGGACCCTGCAGCTGCTTCCTCCCTGGGACTGAGCACAGATCACGTGGACTTCCGCAGGTGACTCTTTGTCACAGTGAAGCATCATGGGAAATGTAGTTCTGACCGGTGATTGAGCGCTGCGTACACTCCCCCTGCCTGTCAGTGTGTGGACTGGAGCCGAGTGTGGAGCTTATGGCCAGTTCTAGTGTGGCGATATGGTGTGAACAGGGCTGTGTAATAAGCGCATAGAGGGCATGGACTAAATAACCTGACAGGTGACACTTTATAAAACAGGAACAGAAAATACTGGAATTAACCCTTAGAATACCAGAGTTTTTTTATTTTTCATTTTTTTTATTTTTCATTTTCATTTTTCTTCCCTGTCTTCCTGGAGCCATAACTTTTTTCTTTTTCCATTAACATAGCCATATGATGGCTTGTTTTTTGCGGGACAAGTTGTACTTTCTAATGCCACCATTTAATATGGCCTACCATGTAGTGGGAAGCGGTAAAAACATTTCAAATGGGGTGGAATTGGAATTGGAAAAAAATGCTATTCCTCCGCAGTTTTATGGGTTTTGTCCCTACAGTTTTTCCTGACCTGTGCCCTTTGTTCTCTGGGTCAGTATGATTACAACGATACCACACATGTATAGATTTACTAGCTGATGACCCGGCGTTGTTTGGGTATTTATTTATTGCAATTTTAGATAAAAAAAACTGTGACTTTCACAATGGCCGCCCCTTTAACGGTGACCAGCCCTTTAACAGTGACTTTCACAGTGGCTGCCCCTTTAACGGTGACCGCCCCTTTAACAGTGACTTTCATAGTAGCCGCCCCTTTAATGGTGACCACCCCTTTAACAGTGACTTTCATAGTGGCCGCCCCTTTAACGGTGACCGCCCCTTTAACAGTGACTTTTACAATGGCCGCCCCTTTAACGGTGACCGCCCCTTTAACAGAGTTTCACAATGGCCGCCGCTATAAAGAGGACCTTTCACTAGAATAAAAAATCTAAACTAACTATACAGACATGGAGAGCGGCGCCCAGGGATCTCCCTGCACTTGCTGTTATACCTGGGCGCCGCTCCGTTCTCCCGGTATAGCCTCCGGTATCTTCATATGTTAGGCTCCACCCAGTTGAACCTGCCGGCGTCTCATTCTCCCATGCTGTAGCACTGGCCAATCGCAGCACTCAGCTCATAGCCTGAGAGGCTTTTTTCTCTCTCAGGCTATGAGCTGAGCGCTGCGATTGGCCAGCGCTACAGCATGGGAGAAGGAGACGCCAGCAGGTTCCCCTGGGTGGAGCTTAACTATGAAGATACCGGAGGCTATACCGGGAGAACGGAGCGGCGCCCAGGTATAACAGCAAGTGAAGGGAGATCCCTGGGCGCCGCTCTACACGTCTGTATAGTTAGTTTAGATTTTTTTTTTCTAGTCAAAGGTCCTCTTTAACGGTGACTGCCCCTTTAACAGTGACTTTCACAGTGGCCGCCCCTTTAACAGTGACTTCAGTGACCGCCCCTTTAATAATCGTAGTAATCAAGAAGGACCGGAACTAACACTTTGTAGCTTGCAAAGTGTTTCTTTATTGCCACATATCTGTAAAGCGTTTCGACACCACCCGAGTCTTTGTCAAACAGTGTGTGACCAATACACGGGTGGTGTCGAAACGCTTCACAGATATGTGGCAATAAAGAAATACTTTGCAAGCTACAAAGTGTGAGTTCCGGTCCTTCTTGATTACTACGATTATTTGGGGCGCCAACCCTAGGACACGTGCACCGTGGATTTTACTCGCGGTGCCGACTGATTTGGACATACTATCCTGAGGACAGGTCTTCAATATTAATAGCCCGGAGAACCCCTTTAATAGAGAGGATTGAATCGAGTTGTCTCAGCTATGAGGGGGTGTCCCCGCTGCTGAAGAAGCTCCCCCCGCCCTGACAATCTGCTGCTAGCGGCGCATGAACAATTGCGGAAGCAGAGCCTTGTGCCACTACCCGGAGCAGATGTGAGATTGTAAGGGCGGGGCTGCAGCACCGAGGACACCCCCTCGTAGCTGAAAAACGGACTCCCTCATCTTTAGTCATCAATATCTGATCAGTGGGGGGTCTGGAACCCGGACCACGGTGTGAAGAGGCTACGGCACTGGCACGAGCGTGTCTTCCTGCATGCTATCTAGATTATACTGTAATTACGTCTTCTCTTCACCCCTGATTTATCACTTTTTCGCAAAAAAATAAATAAATATCTAATAACCTGTGACGTTTGATAGATTTTTGCGTAAACTAAATATGCCAACACGGACTAAACCAAAACTACCTTCACATTTTCTCTGAGCTGTGTTGTTTTGGTGGCTCTGGGTACCATGTTTTCTCTCACGTTTTTCCCATAGTCTTCTCTATAGGACTTGAAAAATGTCAGAAAATACACACGACAATAAATACATTTTTTTTATTTCTAATGGTTCCACCTTATGGATCCACCTCTGGCTTTGGCTGATAAACCTGCAAGAAAATCTGCCTGAAAACCTCCTCCCAAAAATTCTGTGTGAATCTACTCCTAACTGTACTTGCTGCAGAAAATCCACAGCACATCCTCTACGTGTGGACATATGCTTAGGCTACTTTCACACTAGCGGCAGGACGGATGCGACAGGCTGTTCACCCTGTTGGATCCGTCCTGCCGCTATTTCGCCGTGCCGCCGCTCCATCCCCATTGACTATAATGGGGACAGGGGCGGAGCTCCGGCGCAGCACAGCAGTTCGCAATGAGAGGCCCCGGACTAAAAAGTCGGACATGCAGTACTGTTAGTCCGGCGGCCTTTCGCCGTGCACTGCTGTGCTGCGCCGGAGCTCCGTCCCGTCCCCATTATAGTCAATGGGGACGGAGCGGCGGCACGGCGAAATAGCGGCAGGACGGATCCGACAGGCTGAACAGCTTGTCGGATCTGTCCTGCCACTAGTGTGAAAGAAGCCTTAAAGGGTTTGTCCAACTTTTTTTCAGACCCCACAGAGTTGCCGGACCCGCCGTAGTGATTATAGTCCCTGGTCCCTACCGCTTGGTTACGGCGCCATCGATCCAATGCCAGCTGTGTAGATCCCGGACGCACTCACATCAACATCCTGTTAACACGGGGCATGTGACCCCAACAGCCATTCACTGGCCGCAGCCGTGACATGTCACCTGTGCGCACGTTACTGGGTTCATGTGCCGCATGGGTGACATATCACCGCTACGGCCAGTGATTGGCCGCTGGGGTCATGTACCCCCTGTGGCTGCTCTGTGGGGTTTGAAAAAAATATTGGAGAACCTCTTTAAGGGTCTGCAATAAACCCGGCCGGCACCCCCCATAGAACTGCCTATTCTTGTCCACAATTGCGGACAAGAATAGGACATGTTCTATTTTTTTGCGAAGTTCGGGGCCGAAGCCCGGAAGTTCGGGGCCGCACTCTGGAAATGCGGATGCGGAGAGCACATAGTGTGCTCTCCGCATCGATTCCTGCCCCATTGAGAATGAATGGGTCCCCAGCTGTTCCCGATATTGCGGAACGGATGCGGACCCATTTGCGGACGTGTGAATGGACCCTAAGTCTGAGTCCTTTGCCTCTGGATAAAAAATGATATTCCTATAAGGGGCTGCCAGGGAACTTGAAATGGCACAGGAAAAAAATAAAAAATTGCCCAATGTTGTTGGTGGGTAACACAAGTAGATGGCAGGGTCAGTGACACCATAGTGCGGCACAGAATACCATCCCACAGGAGACTGACATAATGATGGTGGGTGAGGGAAATCCTGACAGCATTGAAGGTTTTTCCATTATTTCCTATAAGTAATGAAGAAACATACTGGGAGAGATTCATCAAACTGGTGCAAAGGAATAATAGGTTAGTTGACACTAGCAACCAATCAGAATCCACCTTTCATTTTGCAAAGGAGCGCTGAAAAATGAAAAGTGGAATTTGATTGGTTGTTATGGCCCACTACACCAGTTTTGTTATATGTCGCCCACTGTGTGTTGTAAGACGTTAATTTATTATTTCATTTAAGCCTCCCCTGTGCCTGTCCCAGCAGCTGGACAGGACACCCATAACACATGCATGGCTTCTTATCAGCCCATTACATTTCCCCACACCGTCAGCCACCTGACCCGCAACGCATTAAACTACAACTCCCGTCACCCCCTCGGTCCGTATGACGTCATCGCAGCGCGACAAGCTGATGACGCGCACGGGGGGCGCCGCAGTTTAGACAGCATGGCTGCGGGAGCGGAGAAGAAGCCGGTGCTGGAGATGGTAAGATGGGTACTGGGCGTCAGGGGGAGGCCGGGACGTGGTAGCCCTGCCCTGCTCCACGCTATGGAGAGAATCCATTGTCTGTGGCTTGTAAATGTTAGGATTTACTGCAGGTCCAAGAGCCTGTACAATTGTGCGCATGCTCTGTTTGATCCCCGTGTAAAAGTGGTAAAATTGGGTCTCCAGCTTCAGGACCTTCCACATGGTAGAAGATTACACTTATGGGCTCCTGGGGGTCACATCCAGCAGATGTTAGTATAGGGCAGCCCTCATGTCTTGTTGGTAGTGGCGAGGCAGTCGCCATGTAAAGTGGTCCTCCGGTGACTTATTGTGGAGAGACCCAGTCAGGTTGCTAAGGTGACCGTCTGATGCCCAGCACATGCCATAGACAATTAATGCGGCTGTGCATTTGCCCCAGTTACCCAGCGTGCAGTTCCATCTCAGACTGAGGATTAGAGGGGGGCGCTGATACATTTTCCTACATATTATTCAGTATCTGTGTAACGTGGCACTTTTACCAGGTCCCTGTAGCTTTCAGTAAGGGTATATTCACACACAGCATGCACGTTTCTGATTCCAGAATTTGGGGACAGAAAATACACTATCTATTACAGTACCATCAAAGTGGATGAGATCTTTAGCAAATCTCATCCTCAAGCTGTGGAAAAAAAATGACAGCGGGAATTCACTTGTGCGGTTTTTCAGATCCACTGCATTTCATTCCTTTCCGCAGATTACAATGTAGAGTGTGAATTCACATGTAAAACTTGCAGATTCAGCTGTGGATCCACAAGAGATTCCCTCCCCCCCTCCCCCCAACTTGAGTGGATCTACCAGGGGCGGATTGGCCATAGACCCTACAGGGAAATTTCCCGGTGGGCCAAGGGGCCACTAAAGCCCTCTTGATGGCCGCAGGCCAGGTACATAATGATCTGATGCTCAATGGCCACAGGTGCCCCCCTGAACTCAACTGTATTACCATCCTTATGATAGTGATACAGTTGAAGACTGTGGTTGGAGCAGCAGTATTTTGTGCTGCATCGTGGTATTTGGTTCTGCTGGGGTAGTATTCTGTGCTGCACTACGGTATTGCAGGTCTCTGCTACTTCTGTTACTCCTGTTGACCCTGCCTACTTCTTTTGGCCCTTCTGTCAATTTGGAGCCTCCTACCACATGGGGCCACTTATTTTTTTTTCCAGGGCCACTTTAAGTTCCTAGTTCGCTCCTGGGACCTACACTTAAAGGGGTTGTCTCATCATAGACAATAGGGGAATATCGCTAGGATATGCCCCCGTTGTCTTATAGGTGTGGGTTCCACCAATGGGAACTGCACCTATATCGAGAACAGAGCCCCGCAAGGTGGTGGCTGGAGGACTCCGGTCCGGCCACCACCAAGCCGGCTCCCCATATAAGTGAATGGGGGCGTACTGCGTATGCGCGGCCCACGCTTCCATTCGTTTCTAGAAGGCCGACTCTGATGAAGATACAAGAAGAAGAAGAGGTGCAAGTTATAATGATTGCTCCCTATTGGCCAAAAAGGTCTTGGTTCCATCTGATTCAAAACCTTGCGACAGGGGAACCCTGGTTTCTGCCTCAGATACTGGATCTCCTCCATCAGGGTGCTGCTCTTCATTCCAACGTACAGCATCTGCATTTAGTGTTTTGAACGCTGAACGGAACTTGCTAGGTTTTTTTTAAGGCTGCCATATCTACCTTTCTGCATAGTAGAAAGCAGATCACTTCAAAAATGTATCTGCGTACTTGTTATTCGCGGGTGGCCATTAGGATCCACAGAATACTTTGGAAATAAACATGATTTTAGAGTTCTTGCAAGCAGGATTCGATAAGGGACTTAGAACCAGTACCTTTTTAAAAATTCAAGTATCAGCCCTTAGTGCCTTTCTGGATATCAAAGTGGCGGAAATTCCCCTGGTTGGTAGGTTTCTCACAGGTACAAGCAGGTTACGTCCTTCTCCTTTTATTTAATTTATTTATTTTTCTTTTTTAAGTTTCCCCATTACTGGTAAGAGTAATTGTCCTCTTTTTCTTTTCAGGTCCAGGGTAACGGGACAGATGAGTCCTGTGTGACGTTTGTGTTGCATGAAGAGGATCACACGTTGGGAAACGCTCTGCGCTACATGGTCATGAAGAAGTAAGTGGACCGCAGTTTATGCTGAAACACCAAAAAGTCCTTTTTTCCACCACTGCTAGTCTGTGAGAAAAAGTATAACGATTTTGTAAAGAACGACCATACCTTATAGGACTTTTTTCCTCCTGCTATTGTAGGGGAATGTAGTACTAAGTTACTGGAGGGCTGAACTACAGTACCCAGGCATGCTATGATCCTCACTTGCTCACACTAGTTCTCCAGTTGTGTTCTTTCTGAATCGTGTACTTTTAGCTGCTTGAGTTGCTACTTTATAAGTATCTTTTTAGGTTGGGGATTGGCTGCAGATGCGCTGCCTACAGGGTTCTTTCACCTCATCACATTCTCCATCTGCAGACCCTAATGAGGTGGAACTCCTCTATGTGGTATCTGGAGATTTGGTTAGGCAACCAGATGGCTTATTGGTTTGTCATGCAGCACAAATGCTACTGTATGGCGGTAATGTTCTGGCAGTTGAACCAGCCCCGCTGACATAGTACTCTACAGTCAAATCCACATTTACTGCACCACAGATTTTGCAGCCAATCCGCATGCGCAACATTCAGGTTTTGATACAAATTCGACATGGATTTCGCCCCTACTATGTTTTTAAAGGGTAATTGGGTTTGGGAGGCGCTCAATATGGCCTCATGCACACGACCGTTGTGTGCATCCGTGGTTGTTGTGCCGTTTTCCGTTTTTTTTTTTCGTGGACCCATTGACTTTCAATGGGTCCGTGGAAAAATCGGAAAATGCACCGTTTTGCAGCCGAGACCGTGATCCGTGTATCCCGTCCGTCAAAAAAATATGACCTGTCCTGTCCTATTTTTTTGACGGACAACGGTTCATGGACCCATTCAAGTCAATGGGTCTGTGAAAGAACACGGATGCACACAAGATTGGCATCCGTGTCCGTGATCCGTGGCCGTAGGTTACTTTCATACAGACGGATCCGAAGATCCGTCTGCATAAAAGCTTTTTCAGAGCTGAGTTTTCACTTTGTGAAAACTCAGATCCGACAGTATATTCTAACACAGAGGTGTTCCCATAGTGATGGGGACGCTTCTAGTTAGAATATACTAAAAGAACTGTGTACATGACTGCCCCCTGCTGCCTGTAGTTAACACATTGGTGGCCAGTGCGGTCTCCGATCAGTACTCTCTGCTGCCACCAATGATAGGGGGGGGATTTTAATTAGGAGTGGGAGGGAGGGGGGCCCACTGGCCGCCAACGAGTTAACTACAGGGGAGGGAGGGGGGGCCGGCCGCACTGGCCACCAATGAGTTAAAAACGGCAGCAGGGGGCAGTCATGTACACATTTCTTTTAGTATATTCTAACCTGAAGCGTCCCAATCACCATGGGAACGCCTCTGTGTTAGAATATACTGTCGGATCTGAGTTTCACGATGTAACTCAAATCCGATGGTATATTCTAACATAGAGGCGTTCCCATGGTGATGGGGACGCTTCAAGTTAAAATATACCATCGGATTGGAGAAAACTCTGATCCGATGGTATAAAAGGGACTCCTGACTTTACATTGAAAGTCAATGGGGACGGATCCGTTTGCAATTGCACCATATTGTGTCAACGTCAAACGGATCCGTCCCCATTGACTTGCATTGTAATTCAGGACGGATCCGTTTGGCTCCGCACGGCCTGGCGGACACCAAAACAAACTTTTTTTTTTTTTTTATGTCTGTGGATCAGGAAGACCCACGGAGGAAAAAACTATCACGGACCTACGGACCCCGTTTTTGCGGACCGTTCAAAAAAAACGGTAGTGTGCATGAGGCCTTTATCTGGGGTTGTGTGTATTAACCACAATATACGTGGTGTTATTAATAACTTATTATATTTACAGATGAGGCAATATAATGAGAAGAATAAAAAGTAAAAAAATAACATTTAAAAATGTTGTGATAGTTGATCAAATCTTAAAAAAATTAGGACATTTTAAAAATAAGTCAACGAAAATTAAAAAATAGTATTAAAGTGAAGAAACAATATAGTCACGGTGTATGGAAATATAGGACGCTCTCTCCTGTGCACAGCATATATAGAGTAAAGCTATAGTTTCAAATACTATTATATTGCAGGCCATTGTGAATACCAAACAGACCATTCCAGTTTACCAGACAATATTTGGCCTATTTAGAATGTTTTTCTTCCTATCCTATTATATGAAGACACAGATTGTTACTGCAGGATCGCTAAAACTAAAGGAAAGTTCCTTTTGACACACCTAGCTGCAGATCATCCGCAAGGAAGAGCCTATGCGATTCTATATCGCTCTGCACGGAGTTACTCGCCTACTAAACAGTGGGTACGGACTGGGATCATCAAGAACTCTGACACAACTGCGCCCCCTACTGGATACTAATGGAATCTACAATGACTAATCATACACCGTGACTATATTGTTTCTTCACTTTTTTTAAATACTATTTTATTTTATTTTTTTCATTGACTTAATATGTCCTAATTTTTTTAAGAGTTGATCAACTATAACAACATTTTTACATATTATTTTTAGATTTACTTTTTTATTTTTCTCATTGCCTCATCTGTAAATCTAATAAATTAACACCATGTATATTGGGGTTAATAATACACATGACCCCAGATATATTGAATGCCTCCCAAACCCAATTACTATAATTATTTTATTGTTTCTTGCGACATTGAGGCGAGTCGCTGGGTAGAGCACCTTACCATCTGTTTCCAGTTTGGTGTAGCCACTGATCCAGTTTACCTATCCATGTTAAATCTGCAACAGGCTGCCTGGGTGATATTGTGGGTATGTCCGGGGTCAGCTCTGAACCCAGACAACCCCTTTGAAGTCGGCTCTGCTAAACTGCAGGTCTCTTGATTTATCACCACGAATACTAAAAAGAAACAAAAGCATAAAAGGACCTTGTCCCTAATACAATGTTATTTACATGTTGAGCTCCAATATGGTTGGTGAACTTGCTGAAGGAGCTCTAACATCTGTGTCTGTCTTTTTTTTTATTTATTTTTTATTTTTTATTATATATATTTCACTTGTACATTCTTCATTTTCTTTTCAGCCCTGAAATAGAGTTTTGTGGATACAGCATTACGCATCCTTCTGAAAGCAAAATCAATTTTCGCATCCAGACACGAAGTACGTGCGTAAGGCCTCGGTGTTATGAAGTTCTGTACAAAGTTCCGTTTTTTTCTTTTGTGCTGGGAGGGATCTGAAAACATGCACAGATTCTAGGTAAGGCCTCATGCACATGGCCATAGCTGTTTTTGCTGTCCGCGAATGGCGGGTCCGCAGAGCATAGATACCGGCCTTGGGCATTACGCCTTTTTGCAGAACGGTAGGAACTGCCTATTCTTGTCTGCAAAACTGACAAGAATAGGACATGTTCTATTTTTTTTTTCTGCGGGGCTGTGGAACAGACATGCAGATGCGTCCATATACGAGTCCATATATGATCCGCAAAAAAATGTGGATTGGATATTGACCAAAACCAGAGTCGTGTGCATGAGGCCTAAAGGAGGAGATGGGTGTGCATTACCTGATGCCCTCCTTTTGAAATCCATTTCCTCATTTGTCAAGAGAATATGTAGAGTCCCCATTTGGGTTTATGGCTGGTGGATGGCACATGTGTGGGTGCCAAGCTGTTTACATACTCATCCCTATATGTACATGGCCTCCTGTGGGCGTGTGCCATACCTTTTTAGAAGGGTCTAAACGAACCCAAAAAACAAACAAAAAAAAAAAACACTCCCTCCGTACCATTTAAATGCTGTACCCTACTCGCATGATGCTAAGGACATGGGTCGAGTAGAGACAGTGCCATTGTCTAAAGGGCTTGGCTAGTTTCCTATATTGATGACCTATCCCCAGGATAGGTCATCAGTATCAGATTGGTGGGGGTCTGACTCCCAGAACTTCTACCAATCGGCTGTTTGAAGAGAACGCAGCCCTCCAATGAGGATAGGTCGTCTTTATTAGACCCTTATGTGTTGGCCAAGGCAAGAACAGCTGCAAAGTGTCAATCCCTTTGGAGGACTTGACACACCTTTGTATTACTTGAACTGCCCATTGATATCACTAAGGCTACTTTCACATCTGCGTTTTCAATTCCGCTGTTTGAGATCCGTCATAGGATCTCAATAGCAGAAGAAAACGCTTCAGTTTTGTCCCCATTCGTTGTCAATGGGGACAAAACTGAACTAAACGGAATGCACCAAAATGCATTCCATTTGGTTGTGTCCCCATCGCAGACAGAAAAACGCTGCAAACAATGTAAGTCAGTGGGGACAGATCTGTTTTCTCTGACACCATAAAAAACGGATCCTTCCCCCATTGACTTTCAATGGTGTTCATGACGGATCTGTCATGGCCATAGAAGACATAATACAACCGGATCTGTTCATGACTGATTCATGCGGTTGTATTATTGTAACTGAAGCGTTTTTGCAGATCCATGATGGATCCGCAAAAAACTCTAATGTGAAAGTAGCCTTTTATGTAATGCTTCCCCTCCTCTGTTGCAGCGCCCAAAGCTCTCCCAATGGCACCACTTGTACTGTTTTATAGGCATGGGAAATATAGCTCTGCTCTAATAGGGCAGGCTAGGATTATTCATCCCAGGTCACCTACTTCTGCCATTAAAGGGGTTGTTTGAGTGAAGTAAAAATGTTCCCCACACCCCTGAAAACTATAAAATAAAAAAAAATCATCATATACAGTGGAAGTGGGTGCACCATGTCTCTGACGGTAATGCCGCCCAGCGCCTCTCCCTCTTGGGAGCCAGTCCATGACATGTGCTATGCATTTTTCAGGATTGTAAGACTAGATTTTCACTTAAAAAGATATGGTTATGTTTCAGGGCACCTACCCTACATATGCTCACTTTGAAACCGATTTTGTAGGGGGAAAGACAACCTCTAAATATATGCTTTTCATAAATCTCTTGCCTTTTTATTTCAGCTACTGATCATGGCTTTGACTTCTGCTCCCTCTTTTCTATTGTCTCTGCCCCATGCTTTACACTGCATCTCTGCCAGGAGCATCATGTGTGGACAAATGATTAACATTACAGTGTCACATACATATACCTCTGAAAGGTTGTGACCAGAGGTCGCAGTAACACCTGTACAAGCGTCATAGACGCCTGTACAGGCAGTTTTACTCCCTAAAAAATGTCTGTGTACGAATACGCACAATAATTTCACTGCCATTCATAAGCGCGCTGGACGCTGTGAATGACACAGGCAGCACAGCAATACCGCAGGCGCCTGAAAGCTCCAATAACAAAGCTCCGCACAGTACAGAGCCGCCTTATTAGGGGGGAGGCTGCTGATTGGCCAGTATCGGCGCGGTGCTGCGCCATTGGCCGCTCCTCTCACATTTTGCTTCTCCCGCGCGCTGAACACAGCAGCAGCTTGCTTTTCAGTTATGAAAACAGGGAGCTCGCGGCACTGCCGACTGCTCATGAAGTGCCAGCCTCTGCTGTGCAAAGACCATGTGCCCAGGTAATGGGACACCAGTCGTGCCAGCGTGCCCTGCAGGCTTCTATCTACTGCTGGGAGCTCAATGTGGAGGTTTATGAATGGAAGAACTAATGGCCAAGAGGCTAAACGAAGCCCTGTTTCTGACCCTTGTGTTAAAACATAACTTTCATTTGATTGCTCTCATTTTAAAAACCTGCTGTTTCTCTAGATGGTACCCGACTTTTATAGACCTTTGAGACTTTATTAACACTACTATCAACATAATGTCATCTAGAGAAACAGCAGGTTTTTTAAAATGAGAGCAATCAAATGAGTTATGTTTTAAGGGCCAAAAACAGTTTAGTTTAGCCTCTTGGCCATTAGTTCTTCTATGTAAGTACCCTGGACCCCTGAAAGTTCCCCCCGTATGGTTTATGTATGGAGCGCAGTGTCCAGAGATCAGAGAGAACTATACGGTACACTATACTAGGGTTGTATTTGGTATTGAATTATCAATACCCACTCGATACTTTTGTACCAGTATCGATTCGCTACTGCGCAGCCTAGTATCAGAGAACATGGAGACTGCTGCTCTCAGCGTGCTCCATGTTCTCCTCAGCAGCACAGGGATAAAGAGTCTCTCACTCCCCACTGTGCCGCTGCCACCAATGAGGAGAGAGACGGGAGGTGGAGGGGCTGTGGCCACTGCACCACCAATGAAGATAAGTAACCTTTTAATACAAATACAGGCAGCAGGTGGCGGCTGCAGAATCGCATAGCCGGCACCCGACCTCTGACAGGGCGCTGTGATCTGCGGAAGTTAACCCCTCAGGTGCCACACCTGAGGGGTTAACTGCCGGGGATCGCAGCGCCCTGTCATAGAGGTCGGGTGCCGGTTATGTGATTCTGCAGCCGCCACCCACTGCTCCCTGCCACAATGACCAGACATCCCTGTTCAGTTCTTATTGCATTGAGTTTTGCACAATCTACCGCTCTGATCTCTACAGGACGGATTTGGTGCTTAAAGAAAGGTAGGGATTCAGTCTTCTGAGAGAGAAATTTAAAATGGTAAAAATGTGCTATTTCTGCATGGAAGACATTATACAGGAGACCAGTAATGGTTTCCCTGCATAAATAGCAGCCTCCTAACGTTATGTAGGCCTACGTATTATATATGTGAAGAACTGCAATTTTTCATACTCTCTCCTCCTCGGCTAAAAATACTCCTCAAAAATGGTAAGAGGAGTATTTTTACTCTTCTGTAAAAAAAAAAAGTAGTGCGACCTCTGGTTGTGATGTGTGACCTATGTTGTCCATAACCAAATAAAGTTAATTTCCTCTAGTCTAAACTAATGCAGATCCCCCCCTTAAAGGGAGTCTGTCGCCTACTTTACACATATTAAACGGTCATCGTTGACCTGTAGGTGATATCAACAGTTAACAGTTCGTACCTTTCTTTCTTCCTGTTTTCTGTGTATCTAATGTTGAAAAAACAAAGTTTGATGTGCCGATGACTTGCAAGTGCTCAGGGACGTTCCCCATGGATGCAACTGCCCATGCCCTCCGGAGCCTGCCGCTGACCTCCCATGTTTCACTGTAAAGCCTGTATTACGCTGCCAGATTTCTCGGCAGATGATCGCTAATGAGTGTTCCTATGAACACCTGTTAGCGATTATCTTGCAGTGTAATACTGCCGCCGATGAACAAGCAAACGCTTGATTATCGGGCAATCCAAGGCTTTTGACATGTTAGGGCACTTTCACACTAGGGTTATTCTTTTCCGGCGCTGAGGTCCGTCCTAGGGGCTCAATACCGGAAAAGAACTGATCAGTTTTATCCCCATGCATTCTGAATGGAGAGTGTTCCGTTCAGGATGTCTTCAGTTTAGTTTTTTTGCCATCTCAGGACGGAGAAAATACCGCAGCATGCTGTGGTTTTATCTCCGTCCAAAAAGACTGAACACTTGCTGGAATTCGGCATTAATTTACATTGATGTGTATTAGTGCCGGATCTGGCATTAATTGCTCTGGCAAAACAGACCCGGCCTGCGCATGCGCAGACGAAAAAAATAATAATTAATACCGGATTTGTTTATCCGGATGACACCGGAGAGAAGGATCCGGTATTTCAAAGCATTTGTCAGACGGATCCGTATGACAAATGCCATCAGTTTGCATACGTTTTGCCGGGTCCGGCAGGCAGTTCCGGTGATGGAACTGCCTGCTGGAATCCTCTGCCGCAAGTGTGAAAGTACCCTAAAAAAATAATAATTTGCAGACGGCAGATCGTATTGTCTAATAACGATCCGCTGCTGCAAGCAACTGTACAGCATGGGGACAAGCAATGGCATAGCTACGGAGGAGATCGCTGCATGTAATAGTATCGGTCTCCTCCACTAGCGAGCAGGCGATTGCCAGGAAGGAACGCTTCCCTCCCAACAATTGCTTGCTCAATCGACCTGTGTGATACAGGCTTTAGGCTGACTCTGCTCCTTGAAATCCCGCGCCAGCTCACTTCACTCCCAGGCGTCCGCAGCCAGTTCATTGATGCATCTGCCCACAGTGGGCAGTGTACGGCGCGGTCTCGGCAGTGAAGTGAGGAGTGCGGCATGTAAAGCATGTGCGCCAGACTCCCGATGCATTTGCAGAAGTAAATATGCCCTATTGCGTGAGTGTGAATTACCAGAGTTTTCTTCTTTCAGATGGATTGCCAGCAGTGGAGCCATTCCGAAAAGGACTTACTGAGCTTATGGATGTCTGCCAGCACGTTCTCAACACATTTGAGGTAAGGTAACCTGATTGGAAGAGGTTCTCCGTGCCACAGATATTGATGACTTATCCTGAGGATAGGCGGGGATCTGACACCCCCCCCCAGCTGCAGTGCCAGAGGCTGTGCTGGGTACAGAGGTGGAGGCAGATGGTTCAGTACCCTGTGTAGTGGCCATGTGAATGGGGCTGAACTTCCTTTGGGGATAGATCAGGGCAGATTGCCTACTAAGCCAGTAAGATTCCTATGTGGCTGGATGAAAAGAGACGACCATTATCCCTGCCGAACGAAAACCAGTATTTTCTGAAGCATGTTGGGTTTTTTAATCCTCTTCAGCTCTTGCGACGTGACTACGCGCTCTAGACGCAGCGCAAGCTTTGGGTGAGGGAGACCTCCTGTCAGCCAGGGCACACTTCTGCTACTTATACCATCGGGACCATGAATATATGCCCATTCAGGAGGACATGTCATCTCAAGGTTGACTCCTCAAACCCGTGGACATCAGCTCTGGTAGTTCAGTCAGCTATAGTGTGTCCATTAACAGGAGTAGTAGTGGTCCGGTGGATTACAGGCTCTGTATAGATGGTTAGCTCTGTCAATGCTTTTTACTTATCTGTATTTTATTTTTAGTGAACGGTACTGGCTTGTGCACTGCACCACTATCGGTCTTTTACATTACAGCTTCACCAGTGGATGAAGTTTTAAGAGCCGAGTATCAAAGCGCCAGAAGCTGCTCAGTATACAGATCTGTCTTCTCTGTACACTGTCAGTTCCCAGCTCCACAACAGCCTAAAACAGCTGATCAGTGGGGGTGCCGGGTGTCAGACCCCCATTAATCTGATATTTATGACTTATCCTGCGGATAGACCATCAATATCTGTAGGCTGAAGAACGCCTTTAAAGGGAAGGGTTAATCTTGTGTCTATTACCAGCAGTCACTGCTGCGACCCGCATCCAGTTGGGAGAATGACGGCATCTTGACCCTCATTTCCCAATTCATAAAACTGCTTTTAACATGGAGACCAGTAGAAGAATTGGTCATGCTTGTGCACGGCTCTTCATGTCTTTTTATTTTTTTCTTCTTTAGACTTCATTCACACACTAGTGGAAAACGTGACAGCGTCAAAAAATAGGACGTTCTATTTTGTCCATTTTCACCGACTACACCCCCCCCCCCGTACCATTGAAGTGGACCGTTTTTAATGTCCGTTTCTTTAAAAGGCACCAGTGAAAATATAAGCCATCAAAAATAGACCCTTATGCCGTCTTTATTGGGACATGTTTTTTTTTTTTTTTTTTTTAACTGTCATATGAAAGTAGCCTGATTGTTTTAGTGCCGTATATGCTTTTAAGGCCAGTGACTGCCCCATGGACACTACCCGGCCTCCATACTTCTAGTTTCTGTACATTTGCTGAGTGACCTTTTGCATTGAGGGGTCCAATGCAAAGTGCAGTGTGTGCGGAGATGTGCTCTATAATTTTCATGGTTGGTGGTTGTTGTTGTTGAAAATCCCCCATGACCGCAGATATTATAAGGTTCCATTTCAGCACTTGGCTATTTCCAGCAGTCCTATAGAGATACATGGAGAATGAGAACCCAGCTGTTGGACCCCCACTGATCAGATAATTATCTCCTGTCTTGTGGATAGGGGATAAGTTAAGAACAACCCCTTTAAGTGATGGCTCATACATGAGATGAAATGATCCCTCCCAGGTCTGGTTTCCATTTAGTTGCACTGGCTTGTGGTGGTTAAATTACTTTCCTATGTCCTGACTGAAGGCACATCAGAATTATCCATGTTACCCACTCCCAGATTAGTCCCAACACTTCTGATCTCAAGACCTAATTATTTAAAGGGATTGTCTGACGGTCACAGCTTATCACCTAACCACAGGGTCACTTTTCTGGGACCCTCTCCATTCAGAAGTATGGGGGTCCTGTGTCTCACAGATGCACACGTTCTATCCTAAGGCTGGGTCATCAATACTATCACAAGGATAACCCCTTAAGACTACGTTCGTATGTGCACTAACCTGATCCCGCAGGCTGTTTCGGCAGAGAATAGCCTGCCGGAGTTCACTTGTCCGGCATTGCCGAATACTGCTATTAACCACCGGACCCCACTATAATGGGAGCCATCCGCAATGGTTTTTATCCAACCAGAACCTGGTACTCATGCTGGATAACGGTCTGTTCCCATTATAGTCTATAGCAGTGATGGCGAACCTTTTACAGACCGAGTGCCCAAACTGCAACATAACCCCACTTATTTATCGCAAAGTGCCAACGCAGCAATTTACCCTGAATACTACAGTCCAATATAGAATATCTTCCATGTACTTTATCATTTATCTACAATAGACTGCCTACATTCAGTGCGCTGCCTGTGCTGTTCATAGTGCACCCTGTGCTGATGACTGACAGGCGAAGTCTAAGGCATATTGGTACACCATAGACTTTTTCCAGGGTGTGGGTGCCCACAGAGAGGGCTCTGAGTGCCGCCTCTGGCACCCGTGCCATAGGTTCGCCATCACTGGTCTATAGGGTCCAGCGGTTAATAGCAGTGTCTGGCAAGGCCGGACCGGTGGAGGCTGTTCTCTGCCGGATCAGATTACCATTCATGTGAACGTAGCTTTAAAGTCTGTGGGACTAATGAAGATGACCAAGCACCGTACTGTGCTTTCTCCATCAGTCCCATAGAAATGGAATAAAGCTGCAGCACATGACTGCCCCTCTATTCAAACCAGAGAAACAGGACCCCCAATTCTGTAGTCAGTAATTGACTCGGAGGTTAGACCCCAGCGATCAGACAATTAAAAGCATTGTCCAGCCTGCTCTAAATACGCCACAACACCCGAACAGCTGATCGGCGGGGTAGATCTGACACTAAAACTACACGGCTCCATCATCCAGCTCATCACTACAGCACTGCTCCTGTGGAGGTCAGTGTGAGCAGCGCTGTGGTGCAGAGCTCTGTCCCCTACTGGATAACGGAGACGTGTAGTTCTGGCAATGGAGATGGCGGGTGCATAGTGTTGGCTTCCTGACAGTCAACCAGTGATAGGCCAACGCTGGACAACCCCCACTACCAACCAGTGGGATTGCCGGACGTAAGCGTTAGCATTTCTTATGAAAATCTTCCCACTTTGTGTCTATAGTAAAATTTTGCTTTTTTAATTGATGTGGCCTGATTATATGAAATAAACCTAGAGGGCGGCTATGACCTAAAAATGTCCCCTCTCCGGTCCGTGGTTGGTATTGCAGCTTAGCCTCATTCATGTGAATGTAGCTGCAGACACGGTCCAGGACAGGAGTGGCTCTGCTTTTCGAAGAAAGTGGGCACGTTTTTTGACTTTCATACACTGCCTTAAAAGTGTCATTAGTCCTGTAACCTTTTTATAATTTTTGACCAATTATCCCCTCTTTGTCTCTTACAGACCAGCATGAAACGACACAATGACCAAAAGGAGACTGCAATGGAGTAACGTCCTGGAGTAGCATGTATATAATGTCCTGTGAGGACCTCTGCTCTGTAATATACATTTCTTAGAATATTTTCTATTGCTTCCATTCCTATATGTAACATAAGGTTAAATATACATGTACAATACTTCTGAATATGAATGGTTTTCATTTATAGACCATGCGTGTATATACAGTGTATATGAATGTGCTGTGAGCATGATCTCCGCTGGGTCAAAGCATCTCCAAAACGACCGCGCTTGTGAGGTGTTCTCGGTATGCAATGATTAGTACCTACCGAAAGAGGAAGGAACTGGCGACTGAGTCATGGACGTCTCAGGCTGCGCAAGGGGAGCAACGGCTAGTCTGTCTGGTCCAGTCTCATGGAAGAGCTACTGTAGTACCGTTTATGACATGTCCACAGAGATTCCCACCTCAAAAAGCTTGTTTAGCTTTTTCCGTGACCTCCATAGAAGTCATTGGGGAGATCCGTACACATGTACAGCCAACTCTCCATTCATTCTCTGTCTGGATATGGAGGCCACCTCACCATGCTAGACAGGGATGAGGGGAACCCTGTTCTGGAGATGTGAGGATCCTAGAGATGGGTCAAACCTCTATCAGACATATTGGCATATCCTGTAGATCTACTGTTATGCCTAAAGTAGGAATAGCTATTTAATGCCGGCTATGATAGAAAACACAAAGCATCGCAGCTCGTTGTGTATGGGACTGGGTAGCGCTGGCTGGTCAAAGTGTCCATACTGACCCCTGTCCACCACTGAGAACTCCTACAATAGCAGCAAGAGCATCAGAACTGGATCCATGGATCGTGTCTTGCTTTAGATCACAGGGGGTAGAGTTGGTTGCTTGTGCGTCACTTATCTGAGGAAGAGATGGCACTTTGGGAAGAAGACAAGCTGGAAGAGGCAGTTGAGAGGCTCTATAAAAAGTTATTGGTAGGAAAACATGGGTTTGGGCATTTGTGTGGCTATAACTTGATACGTACAACCTACCTAAACATTGCTGCAGACCTTTCGTGGTAACTGTATTCTCTAATGGCACTGAAGCTGTTTTCAGAACTTCCATAACAGTGAACAGAGAGTGCACCGCACAAGCGCAGCCACTTCTCAATTCACCACCATGGGACTGCCAGAAATAGCCGAGCTGGCGTTCGGCTATTTTCGGACCTCCCATAGCTGTGATCGTAGGATAGCCGTGCATGCTCAGCAGCTCTGTGTTTGTTACTTTGGGGGGGTTCTGTTTGGTCCTGCACCTTTCTGACATTGATGGCATACTGCTAGGACATGCCATCAATGTCCCAGATAGGCCAACACACTTCTAAGGTTCAGCCGCTAACATTTTGGTACCAGCTATACGCTATTAGGTAGGTGGTTATAATGCTCTGAAAATTGTGATCACTGCCCTGTTGTCATCTTCAGACACTTCTGTGTGCGCCACTTGTTGGCTGGCTCATTCTGCACCAAAATTTTAGGGCCATTTTGGCACGTCTTAAGCCATACTGTTACCTGTAACCAATGCCTTTTCCTGCTAAGCCAGACCCCCTTGTTGAGCAATGTGCAAAAATTGATAAAACACATGAAAAATGTGGTGCAAAGGGAAGAAGACCCTTTTTTTTTTTTTTTTTCCTCTTTTGGGTGCAAAGTACCGTAAGCCAGAATTCCGGTGCATTTAGTTTAAGAAATCTTCCCTGTTAGGTTTTACTTAAATAAAGCGATATCTTGGTAGTATAGCTGAGAAGACTTCTTGTATTAAGAATGTTAGGATTTTAATAGCTGAATTGTAAGGTTAGAGGGGACTATTTTGTCAACGGCCAGTGGGGGAAGGACACTGGTTCAGGCCAGAGCCTACCCACAGCAGTACCAGGAGGGATATGTGGTAACAAAACATATAGGTATTTCTTTATGCTAGAAAACACTGCTGATTACTGTAAAGTGGCTATTATTACATGACTGCTAACTGGGAATCATGAAATGTCCCACTAATACTGTGTTGGTTGTAGTGGCATTTTATTTTATTTTTTCTCTCTCCAAAATGCAGCGTGCGTGAGGTGTGGCATTTTTTTTCAGATGTCCTCCCATTGACTGACTTCCACATAGGGAAAAAAAAAAAGTCTGAAAACAACCCAAGTAAAATGTGAGACTAAGGGCTCGCTCACACAACCGTATGTCTTTTTCAGTGTTTTGTGGGCCGCATATGGAACGCAGAAAAGGTTCATGTGAACGAGCCCTAAAAAGCTGCCTCCCCAGAAAAAGACTTGTAAAAACGCATGATTGATGTTTTTTTTTAAAAGTCGAAAAAAGTTTCAAATCACTTTGTGGTGCATTACCAAATCCATCTGTTTGGGAGGCTTAAATGTTTCACATTTTGGGGTTGTAATGCTGGGGATTCTGGTAACCTATTATTTTTATTTAATTTTTTGTAAAAAAACTGATTACAGTGATGTTAAATAAAATGAGGAATGCGTCGACACAACATTTTTCTGCTACAGCCAGTCACTGACATGTGTCGTCACCACTCTGGTTAGTGATTGGTTGCAGAAGTCATGTCCACGTGTCGCTGCTGGATCAAGGACCACAGAGACCAGAAGAGGACCCGGAAAGTGTTGGCACTGGAGCAGTGGGATAGTGGTAAAGGGGGTAGATCTTTTTTTTTGTTATTTTTGCACCATTGTAAAACTGTTTAAAAAGTGTTGGACCCCTTCAATGTAATTTCACAGTTAAAGGGGTGATCTGAAACATTTAATACTGATGAAGCATCCTCCGGATAGGTCATCAGTATCTGGTCGGTGGGGTTCTGACACCTGGGACCCCGGCTTTTCCTAGGCCAAGTGACATCAACTTCATCAGTCACATGACCTAGGCACAGTTCGGTCCCATAGAAGTGAATCTGACTGAGCTGCAATACCAAGCACAACCACTTTCCAATGTACGGCCCTGTGCTTGGTGACCAGAAAGAAGGCCATGGCGCCAGGGGCGTATCTATCGCGAGGCAAACAAGGCATTTGCCTAGGGCGGCACTTGCCAATGGGGCGGCAAAATGCCTTGTTTGCCCCTTGTCCCATCAGACGCCTCCGGTATATTCAGAAGATCCGATGGTATATTCTAACCCCCAGGCGTTCCCATGGTGACGGGGACGCTTGCCTGGGGGTTATAATATACCATCGGATCTGAGTTTTCACGCTCTCAGTGAGAGCGTGAAAACACAAATCCGATGGTATATTCTAACCCCCAGGCGTTCCCATGGTGACAGGGACGCTTGCCTGGGGGTTAGAATATACAGGGCCCCGCCGCTCACAGGAAAACATTTAAAAACAAATCAGTAACCTAAACTTTATTCATTAGTGATGTCTTACTGTATACCTTACTCTGTCTTTCAGCTCCGGTAACAGCAGGCAGTGCGGGCGGGCGGCGCTCACTCACTGACGTCACGCGCCTGCGCCGCCTAGTGGGAGGAGCAGGCGCGTGACGTCAGTGAGTGAGCGCCGCCCGCCCGCACTGCCTGCTGTTACCGAAGCTGAAAGACAGAGTAAGGTATACAGTAAAGACATCACTAATGAATAAAGTTTAGGTTACTGATTTGTTTTTAAATGTTTTCCTGTGAGCGTCGGGGGGAGGAAGCTGTGGATGGCACCGTTTAAGGGAGGGGGGGGGGGGGGGGAATCTGTGGATGGCACCGTTTAAGGGAGGGGGGGGGGGGAAATCTGTGGATGGCACCGTTTAAGGGAGGGGGGGGGGGGGGGGAAATCTGTGGATGGCACCGTTTAGGGGAGGGGGGGGGGAATCTGTGGATGGCACCGTTTAGGGGAGGGGGGGGAATCTGTGGATGGCACCGTTTAGGGGAGGGGGGGGGGAATCTGTGGATGGCACCGTTTAGGGGAGGGGGGGGGAAATCTGTGGATGGCACCGTTTAGGGGAGGGGGGGGGAAATCTGTGGATGGCACCGTTTAGGGGAGGGGGGGGGAAATCTGTGGATGGCACCGTTTAGGGGAGGGGGGGGGGGTCTGTGGATGGCACCGTTTAGGGGAGGGGGGGGGTCTGTGGATGGCACCGTTTAGGGGAGGGGGGGGGGTCTGTGGATGGCACCGTTTAGGGGAGGGGGATCCGTGGATGGCACCGTTTAGGGGAGGGGGATCCGTGGATGGCACAGTTTAGGGGAGGGGGATCCGTGGATGGCACCGTTTAGGGGAGGGGGATCCGTGGATGGCACCGTTTAGGGGAGGGGGATCCGTGGATGGCACCGTTTAGGGGAGGGGGATCCGTGGATGGCACCGTTTAGGGGTGGGGTTTAGAGAGAAAGGGGTTTGGCCTTGACAGGAAGGGGTGGGTCAAATTTATATTAGGGGGGTGCCCGAATTTAGTCTCGCCTAGGGCAGCACAAAACCAAGATACACCACTGCATGGCGCTACTATGGGCGCCAGTGCATTCTCAAACAACTGAAAAGCAGTGGTCCCGTTTGTCGGACCCCCACTGATCAGATACTGATAACCTGTCCATATGCCCTAACAGGTGAGAAGACAACCCCTTATAGCATTTCCTCCTGCATTGCTCCTTCATTCTTATATTGTAGTGAAGGTCTCGCTCTCGTCTGTTTCTCCCCGCAGCCAAACTGTAGGTGTAATTAGGACTCTGATCCGATTATTATAGATGCTCTTGAAACATTTTCCAAAGCGCTCTGAAGATGCGTCTGCGTTCAGTGCAGAGGTTTTTCTGCCAGGTATTAGATTAAGGCCTCATGCACATGAACGTATTTGGTTTCCGTATGTTTTTTTTTTTTTTTTGCGTATAGGATGCAGACCCATTCATTTCAATGGGTCCGCAAAAAATGCGGACAGCACACCGTGTGCTATCTGCATCCGTATTTCCGTGCCGTGGCCCCGCAAAAAAAAAAATATAGAACATGTTCTATTCTTGTCTGTTAGGCATTGTTACAATGGATCTGCAAAAAAAACAAAAAACGGATGCCATACGTAAAACACATGCGGTTGTGTGCATGTAGCCTAAAGGATGCACACGTGCCTGCGGAGACAGGAGGGTCAGCAGCTCGCGCTCAGAGCTGGTGTAACGTAATCCGATACAGGAAGACTGTGAACTATGGCTCATAACAAGCAGCTCTTCTACTTTTACAATGTATAGAAGAGATCAAAATCTACAATACTGCACCACACTTAGGGCTCATGGACACTAACGTATTTTCTTTCCGTGTCTGTTCTGTTTTTTTTTGTTTTTTTTCCAGACAGTATGCAGAATCATTCATTTGAATGCAAAAGAAACGGAAGTTGCTACGTGTGCAGTCCGTTTCGCAAAAAAGTAGATGTCTAATAATTGTCTGCATTACGGCCAAGGATAGGACTGTTCTATTAGGGGCCGGCTGTTCCGATGTCATCCGTATTTTTTGTGGACCACAAGATACATACGGTCGTGTGCATGAGCCCTTACTCTGGCTTATTACAATAGTATCAGTCCTTCAGAACTCTGTTCAATCAGAAAAGATCATAGCATTTCTTGCTATGAAGGGCCTGGTGCAGCATTCATTACATAGTTGACTGGTTTTAATGGGAACTGTGTAATGCTTCCTTTAACCTGTGGAGGTGCTGCAGGGAGATAAAATTATGCAAACGTGCTCACAGCTAATCACCATGTCCCAGCAGTGGTCGGCTTATCTGTGGGAGAAGATTTTAAAGAAAAGTGGACAACATCCCTATAATGGCCCCCAGAATGCCTGGGCCCCTCCTAGAGCATACTTAACTGTTCCCCGGCACCCGCTGCATCTCCCCGTCGCATGGATCAAAACATCCGGCAACCGGGGGGTGCAGCCAATAGCAGGCCGCAATGGTGACCAGCCTCTAGGGGGTCATTATAGGGATTGGCTAACCTGTCAAGTCTCATCAGCAGGACTTCTTCACCTGTGAGGGGCTGTCCCTGCAGGTGAAGAACTGCCCGCCTTTGGCTAGCTCAGGCATGGCCAACCTGCAGCTCTCCAGCTGTTGTAAAACTACAACTCCCACCATGCCCTGCTGTAGGATAATAGATGTAGGCAGTCTGGGCATGCTGGGAGTTGTAGTTTTGCAACAAGTGGAGAGCCTCAGGTTGGCCATCCCTGGGCTAGATGGACAGGGCTTGACATTTTAGCCTGGCTGTGACAATTTCCTGTCTGCGTCACTGCTCCAAATGGCAGAGGCTTCGGCGTCAGAGCAGCGACCGCACTAGCGCCACTACGCTTTCCGTTAGGGTAAACGGAAGGACAATCGGTGAACCAGGGTCATGGGCGTCTAGCAAAGTGTAGCCCATCAACTGCAGGGTGGGCAGAGTGCCCATGATGACCCCTGTTTTCCAACTAAAGTGTCTACAGTGGGCAAGAGATCATAGAGGACTGGGAAAAGGTGGTACCCTCTGATAAGGTTTTCTTTGACCTCATGTGGATGGACTGGTGAGTGGGCATCACTTACATACCTCCTGGATTCGGCGTGCGCCAAACTTTGCAACTTTATTTTACACCAGAATAGGGGTTAATGTTCCCCTACGTGTCTGTAAACTCATTGGATGTAAGAGTTGTGCAAGATGAGAAAAACATGGCTGTCTTCTTTCAAACACTGAAAACTGTGGAAAAAAACTAAAACTATTGCATAGTCAGAAATCTTTTGTTTTTTTACAAAAAAAACTTTTTTAATATAATAAAATTAAGACGTACGCATACCGGCAGAACATTACAAGAACAGTCTTATAATAATGCTATATTGACTCCTATGGTTTGCAGGTTTTTACATTATTCTAGGGAAATAATAGGTAGTGGTAAAGGTAGGTGTAACTAGCAGAGTTGGTCATTTTTGGCTACTTGTTGCCTGTGGGTGACAGAGACTCGGTAAGTGCTTCTTTAAAGGGGTATTCCGATTGTGACAAGTTATCCCTTATTTACAGGAGAGGGGATAAATATGAGATCGGTGGGGGTCCTATTGCTGTGGACCCCACCCATCACAAGAATGGGGACTCCTTATCCTTGAGGCCCCCCGAAATGAATGTGGCGGTAAGATGGGCTTGCGCACTGCCGCTCCATTCATCCCTACGGCAGTTCCGGAGACTGCGGAGTACAGCGCTCAGCTATTTCCTGAGCTCCCACAGAGATGAATGGAGTGCCTGCTCCACTGATTTGGGGGGGTTCCTGAAAGTACGATGACCCCCACCAACCCGGTAGTTATTCCATATCATGTGGGAATGTCATAGGGAATAACTGGTCACAACTGGAATACCCCTTTAAAGAAGACCTGTCGGCTCTCCTGACTTGCCTATTTTTGTATTCTTCATGAAACAACAATGCTATAGCTCCTTTTCTTGGAGTGCTTCACCATGTCGTTACTCTGTTATTCCTTCTAGAAATGTAAGAATAAACAGTTACAGGTTTTACTAGTTACCGGTCGGGAGGGGTATCCTTCCATGTTCCGACACTGTTTGACACTGTCCATTCAGAGCTCGGAGTGCCAGTGTGTGCAGGGGTATGCCCCATTGACAAGGTAACACCCAGTTGTCTGTGTTCATAAAAGTTCAGGAAGAATAATAGAGGAACAGAACAACGCAGATTTATGCAAAAAGATGCTCCAGAATTCCTATTACATGGGGAATGCGAAGACTTTCTACGACAGACATGTCAGGAGACATTTAAGGGGTAATTTAGTTTCAAAAATATACTTTAGGTCCTGTTGCCCATAGCAACCAATGGGTGTCCATCTTCCATTTCTTAAACTGCTGTGAAGTTGCCAATGTAACTTGGGATATTTAAAGTGGTATTCCCAATACAGACAATGGGGGCATATCGCTAGGAGCGGGGAGAGTGGTGGCTGGAGGACCCTAGGTTTCCTGGGGTCTAGCCACCGCCAAGCGCTCTCCCCATACAAGTGAATAGGAGCACATCGCGCTTGCTCGGCTATTTTCGGCGGCCCCATAGAAATCAATGGAGGGTGACTGTGCATGCGCAGTGTGCCCTCCACCACCTTTTCCCATTGTTTGTGATGGGAAACCCCTTTAAGCCCCTCCCTTGGCACAGCCTGTGAAATGCTCACAAAGTGCCTACTTTGGAGTTAATTGGCACAGCCCCACTCCCTTCCCATTCATTTCCTGGGACTGTTGGAGACCATCTTAAAGCTGATTAGTTTCTAAGGGTTATTAACTCAACTAGGAATAATCTTTTAAATGCTATAGAAACCGTTTGGGGCATTTTATGATTGCATTTTTACTAATGTTGGGCTAAAATAATTATTTCAGTAGGTTTTTAACCATTTCTGAGTACAGGGTTAAAAATCTGTCTGTTTGCAGGCTGTCAGTTTTATTTGAATCCTGTCATCTGAGGGCTCAAGTATAGATCTTATCTCTGATCACCTGACCTCATAAAAAAATCGGTATAGCTCAATTCTTATTAAACTCAGATAAGAGCTACACGTGACCCCTCTGATGATGGGTTTCAAAGAAAACAAACTGACAGCTTGCAGACTGATTTTTAACCCCTGTATCTCAGAAATTCCTGAACATTTCTAACAAAGACCAACTGAAGAAATAATTTCTAGCCCAAAATGAGTAAAATGCAATCGTAAAAGATGCTCCTAAAGGTGTACACAGTCCGTTAATAATACCAATAACTTTATGGATCACATACATAAAGACTAAATGTGATTTGTGTGACCCAGTCACATTCATTTAGAAAGATTATAGACAATACTACATAATACGCATAAATGGCAGTGTTAAAAAAGTCCAGCGAACTTCATTTAAAGGGGCAGTAGGCACAAAAATTGCCCCTCTAAAAATTGAAAGAAACTTGCGTAGGCTAGCTTGTCCCCTTACCAAACAAGATTGGGTCACAATATTCTGCCCATTATTTTTTATCAGTTTACAATTCCCGCCACGGTAGAATTTGGCATTGAAAATGGTTTCCATATGCTGTGGACAGTTCCAATTGTATGCCAAGCCTCGGGATTTATGCCTGATTTATAAAAGCTTGGCAGCTTGTTACCACAATGAAGTATGGGTTCTCTTACAGTCTTTGTAAGGGTGCAGTCTGAGGGGATGATCCAGGAGAAATGGGATCCTCACATGCAGAGTACTGGAGCTTGAAGAACCTTTTGAGCACTAAGGTAGAAAAGGGAACCTACGTCCATTAGATACGGGGATGTGATCTTATTTTGTCTTCAGGAAGAGCTGTATTTGTTTGAAAGCCGAGAACTGCTCCGATCCAGGACCAGGTCATGGCCATTGGCTTTCCACTTGCCTCCAGAACCTTTCTCATCCATAGGTGTGATGGCTAGATTTGGCCTGTGGCACCAACAGCAAAGGCAAGACTATAGAAACAAAAACCTGAGGTCAGTACATGAATACATGCTGGTTACATGGAAGATACTTGGACCATAAGCATTTTGTGTGTTAAAGTTGAAATAAAGTTTTACAGATTTATTTTAAATTTTTCTATTTTTTTTTTCTGGATTTCTTAAAGAGCTAGCCTGATTAAGCTTGCCCATCAAACAGATCAGCTGATTGCTGCAGGTTAAGCTTTAGAAACTCCTGATTAGGGGTGAGCGAATTGACTTTGAATGAAACATCCGAGGTCGATTCGCATAAGACTTTGTTTCAATATTATACGGAGCGAGCGCTCTGTACAGTATTAGAATGTATTGGCTCCGATGAGCTGAAGTTATTACTTTGTGAGATTTCACGGAATAACTTGAGAAATTCATTTATACTACAAAAAAACATTTATCAAACTCTGATTCAATGTACCTTGGAGTAATAACTTCGCCTCATCGGAGCCAACACATTCTGATACTGTACAGAGCGCTCGCTCCGTACAGTATTCAAAGGAAGTTTTATGCACATCGACTTCAGATGTTTCAGAAGTATAATTATCCAGTAATTAGTAGGTAATAAAAAAACACTGAGTACATATTTTCATTAAAGGGGTTTTCCAGAAGTTTAATATTGATTGCCTAGCCTTAGGGAAGGTCATTGATATCTGATCAGTTGGGAGTCTGACTCCTGGTACCCCCAATGATCAGCTGTTTTAAGAGACTGCAGCCTCTTCCTAGGCCAGTGATGTCACGTTCATCGGTCACTGGGTCTGGGCTGCAATACCAAGTACAACCACTATATGGCCCTGTGCTTGGTATGCTGGGAAGAGGCTTACTAGAGCACAACGGCCTATTCAAACAGCTAATCAGTGGTGGTGCTGGACCCCCACCAACTTGATATTGACCTACCTTGAGGATAGAACATTATCACTTGTTTTCCCCAATTTGGGAAGGGTACAGGGAGAACATACAAACTTCATGCAGGTGATGTCCTTGGTCAGATTTGATCCCTGGACCTCAGCGATGCAAAGTGCCAGTGCTAACCACTGAGCCCCCGTGGTGTCCATCAATAATGCCCATCTCGGCCACAAATGGCTGTTATGGGAATACCCCTTTAATGCACTCCTGTAGTCTTATCATGGTGTTATGGTGAGATGATTTTCGCATCTCCCTCTCAGATAAATCACAAGTTCATCTCAAATGTTAAAATTCTGCATTGAAATCACTGGTGTGAATGGGTAGCTGAAGGTTCAGTAATCACACAGTCTTCTTACCCGGAAACAGTTTTTGAATTTTCTGCTGACAAAGTAGAGTGCCACTGGGTTTATGCAGGAATTCAGCGAGGCCATATTGATGCCGATATAATTCACAACCAAGAAAAAGCTGAATGAAGCAAAACAGAGGAGCATGGTCAACATGTGCAAGAATATGGGGATATGTACAAATTCTATCTATGACCATAAACGTTCTTCCATTTTTATCTAGTGTGTTGACCAGAAGCTCTTGGGCCTCAATGTGAAATCTATAACAGGGCCCCGTACCAACCATGTGCCATTTATAACATTGACATCTTGAATTATATGTGGCAGAACAGACTTTGTGCCCCTCAGGCATCGGTGGCTGGGGGTGACTGCTACCACAGAGACAGTGGTAGGGTATATTCACACGTAGTGGTTAACACCAGGGAAAAACATGTTTTCCAAGGCAGGTGTTTTTTCCAGTACGGTTATGACCGCACTGCTATTAGAAAAGTGATTGACCTACATATATGTTTTTGGAGTATTAAAACATGAGCACTTAGACCTACCTCCTACCTACATAAATGGTGAACAGTTGTATTACCTTCTTAAATTATTTATATTATAGTGAAAAATGGCTTGAAAGTTTTAGCAAATATCCCTGGTTCTTAGTGAGGTTTTGCTCACCTTATTCATGTGTGTCTATATTTAACATACAAGGAAACCTCTCCAATGGACCAGATGCAGACTGACCATTTTCTGTAAGAAGATCACTCCCCAGAAGACCACTTTTCAATGCAATGTTGGGTGGTCGTCTCAAAGAGGTTACATAATTGTTTCATGTTCATTTCATTATTGGACGGATTGAAGTCAAAGTTCATCCATGAGCTAAGATGGTACAAGTAATGGGGTAACATGCACAAAGAACCCCTGGTCCATGAATTTGGAAGATATGTCGTGTTTATCGTGTTTGGAGCCAGTATAGTACAGAGTTTACACAAATGGGATTGATTCAACAAAAATAAAAAATAAAGTCTCAAACGCAATCTTGCTTGGAGCGCAGCAGGTCTATGGTGAGGTAGGTTCAAGTTCACACTTAGTCCTGAATTTCATAAAAAAGACAGCGCAGCTCAAAACCATCCATGGAAATGTTAGTAGTAGAAGGTATGCAGAAAGTGTTCTTGCAATACGATCTATCACTGGATTTGAAATCCCACCACAGTCAATGCCTCTATCTTCTAGATCTTATGCAAGAGAGCTTGACATAGTGAAATACCGCAAGTCTTATGGTAGTCACGCTTATTTATTAGACTTACAAAATAAAAACAAATCAGTGAATATAAAATCATGTACAGTACTTTTGATTTTTCAGCTGCCTGGGTGGGGCATAATATCTAGAAGATAGAGGCATTGACTGCAGTGGGAGCCCGGATTTCAAATCCAGTGATCGATCGTATTGCAAGGACACTTTCTGCATACCTTCTACTACTGACATTTCCATGGATGGTTTTGAGCTGCGCGGTCTTTTTTTTAAATGAAATTCATATAGTACATGACCTTGTATGTCTGTATAGAAATAGTTGGTATCTTACCTGAGCAGCTCACATCTATGTGGATCAGTTCCGTCATACACCGTTTTCTTCAGTATGCTGCTAACATGAAGAGGCAACCAACACAGCGCAAAGATCACCACCAGACAGAACACTGTCTTAGCCACCTCCCTCCTCTGAAACCAAAAATAAAACGATTATCTATCTATCCATCAATCCATCTCATACCCATCCATCTCTCCATCTCATATCTATCCATCTCATATCCATCCATCTCTCCATCTCATATCTACCAACCTCATATCCATCCATCTCATATCCATCCATCTCTCCATCTCATATCTACCAACCTCATATCTATCCATCTCATATCCATCCATCTGGCCATCATATCTGTCCATCTCATATCTATTCAATTCATTTATAACTGCTCATGCTTTCCTTTTGAAGGGGGCTGTGGAAGTGGTTAACCTCAACCCCTAAAATGAGAGGCTATACAGCAGGACCACCGAGTGTGATCTTTTAAGCCTCCATTGTACACATTCATAGAGTGGAAACCATGAATTGTTTTTGTTGGTCCTTCTAATGACAAAAAAATCACAGAAAAAACTAAGATAAACACATCCTGCACGATATGATATACAAATGTGCGGATGTCCCTGGCCATATTATTGAAGAAAATCACAGAAAAAAGATAATAATGCACTAAGGCCTCTTTCACACTTGCGTTGTCCGGATCCGTCGTGTACTCCATTTGCCGGAATTACACGCCGGATCCGGAAAAACGCAAGTGAACTGAAAGCATTTGAAGACGGATCAGTCTTTAAAATGCTTTCAGTGTTACTATGGCAGCCAGGACGCTATTAAAGTCCTGGTTGCCATAGTAGTAGTGGGGAGCGGCATACTTACCGTCCGTGCGGCTCCCGGGGCGCTCCAGAATGACGTCAGAGCGCCCCATGCGCATGGATGACGTGTCCATGCGATCACGTCATCCATGCGTGTGGGGCGCCCTGACGTCACTCTGGAGCACCCCGGGAGCCGCACGGACGGTAAGTATGCTGCTCCCCACTACACTTTACCATGGCTGCCAGGACTTTAGCGTCCTGGCAGCCATGGTAACCATTCAGAAAAAGCTAAACGTCGGATACGGCAATGCGCCGAAACGACGTTTAGCTTAAGGCCGGATCCGGATCAATGCCTTTCAATGGGCATTAATTCCGGATCCGGCCTTGCGGCAAGTGTTCAGGATTTTTGGCCGGAGCAAAAAGCGCAGCATGCTGCGGTATTTTCTCCGGCCAAAAAACGTTCCGGTCCGGAACTGAAGACATCCTGATGCATCCTGAACGGATTTCACTCCATTCAGAATGCATGGGGATAATCCTGATCAGGATTCTTCCGGCATAGAGCCCCGACGACGGAACTCTATGCCGGAACAGAAGAACGCAGGTGTGAAAGAGCCCTATGTGCATTATTATCTTATTTCTGTGATTTTCTCCTTCTAATGACCCCTAATGACACATGCAGACGTATTACAGGCAGGTTTTCTGCATGGATCTTGTACAGAAAATCTGCAGTATAAGGCCTCTTGCAAACGAACGTATGTATTTTGTGGTCCGCCAAAAATACGGATGACATCCATGTGCATTCTGTATTTCGCCGAACGGAACAGCTGGTCCTTTACAGAACAGTACTATCCTTGTCCGTAATGCGGACAATAATAGGACAGGTTCTATTTTTTAGCAGAACGGAAACGGAATGCACACGGAGTAACTGCCGTTTTTTTTGCAGACCCATTGAAATGAATACAGTCCGCAAAAAAAAAACGGAACGGACACGGAAAGAAAATACGTTCGTGTGCAAGAGACCTAATGCAGTACCCACTAACTCATGGATTTTGCATTGTGTGGGGGCGGCTCTTCATTTTACTGTTGTGTATGTAATACTACATGTGAGGCTGTGTGCAACTATCTATATAGGAGTTCCTCATCGCCCTGCCAGCCTCCATCAAAAAAGTTGTCTGTATGAGACATCTCCTAGGAGAACATTGCCTTTAAATAAGCCCCGGCCATTGAAGGAAAATTGACAAATTTTTGGAGCACAATACTTTGGTTTACCTGTTTCATGTGATCATTAAGTGCAATCCTCATCCCATTCTTCATGCTTAACATCTCACAGGACATCAAGGTGTAGAAGACTCCAGTGCAGGCCAAGGGTAAGCAAAAGTAGAAACCGAAAAGCCACCAGACCTTCACTTCTTGATAGAACTAGAACACAGAGGGATATTTTGTAGATTTATAAAACTGTGATAATGATGGACGCTTCAGCTCATTATGATGCATGCCACGTACAGTAATTGTGCAGGAAAATAAAAAGAGCATTAATTACACGTAGTTACAAAAGTACCCCGTATTCAGATCCAGGTACCGTTTGGAAGAATGCTAAATGCTTTTTCTTGGGTCGACCCATTTAGGATAAATTGCCCCCAACGTATAAAAGAATGTTGCAGAACTTTTACAACAAATAAAATTTACTTCTTTAAAGGGTTGTGCTAAGTTTCAAATGTATCCCCAATCTAGAAGATATGATCTGAATGGTGGGAGTCCAACCACTGGACCTTCACCGATCGTGAGGACATGTCTCGCATGATAAATGATGTAGCTGTCGATAGTACAGCCCCCCCCCCCCCACACTCCATTCATCTCTATGAGACTACATTGCCATACGGGGGTACACTTATACCTTGGCACAAACCCTTTGAAGGGTAACTGTCATATTTTTTATTTATTTGCTAGTTTATTAGAGCTAGGCATGTATACCTGAGTTAGTCTCTCAATGATTGTCAAAAGATCTGTAATTACCTTATAATAACAGCTTTCATCAATGTCCTCTGTCCCTTTCCTGTGCTCCCTTAAAAGACCGTTACTAGGGCTTGTCTGTCTCCATCTAAGAAGACAGGAAGGTGGAGGGGCGGTCCTTCACACTGCATGCCTGTATTAGGCTTCAGAGTGAGGAGGCGTGTCTCTCAGTAATCCAGTCTGATTGGCTGGCAGGAAGCTGCTGGCTATAGCAAGTGTGTATGGGAAGTGAGGGAGAGCAGTTTTGGCCTCAGAGAACTGGCAGAGGAGCCATCTTGAGAAGGTTCTCATATTGTAAATGTTTAAACAGCCATAACTAAGGGAAAAACTCAAGGAAAACAGTGGTATGTGAAGAAACTAAAGATTGCTTTATGCATAAGGCTGGTGCAGCAATAACATATGCTAACATTGATTTTTGTGATGAAAACATGACAGTTACCCTTTAAGTCTCAGAATACCCATATTGATATCCGGTATAAGCTATCTTTCTATATTTCTGTGGAAGAAACATCTGGGCTATTTACCGTCATAAATCTGGACGACTGCTCCAGAGGCAGCATGCACACTTGAATGGTTTGATCTCTTAACTCCAACTTGACCAAGTCAAAGGCAATGGCTTCTGGGACTGCCAACATGATGGCTACTGCCCAGATCAGGGTGAGTTCTATGGCCTTCCACACTGGGATTCCAATGCCCTGAATTCTGTTCCAGGAGGCCACCGCACGATATCTGTGAAAAGAGAAGAAATGATGGAAGAACATTTTTCAAGATTTCAATATTGATGGCCTATCCTCTGGATAGGTCTTCAATATGAGATCAGCTGTGGTCCTACACTGGCCACCCCCACAACCACCTGTATGAATTGGCCACGGTGCTCCGTGAGTGCTTAGTCCTCTTTCCAGGCCATGTGGCTTCACATTCATCAGTCACATGACCTAGTGAATGGGGCTGAGCTGCAATACCAAGCACAGCCACTGTTCAATGGACGGTGCTGTGTTTGGTAAGCTGTGAGGAGGCCGCTGCGCTCTCTGGAGCTCTGGTGAGCACTGCGGCTTCCTCAAACAGCTGATTAGCGGGGGTGCCTGCAGTTGGACACTGATGATCTCATATTGACTCAGGATAGGTCATCAATAGAGATGAGCGAACTTTTGTAAAATTCAATTCGGCTGCTTTGCCGAATTTTACAAAAAAAATCTGCTTTGTGACGAATTACTTAGTTACGAAGTGAATTTCCTTGTAAGTAGTGAGTGCAATGACAGGGAGTGGCGATAGCACCGCCCCCCGTCATTGTGCCCCTCAGATGCCACGTTCATAGCTGATGGCGGCATCTGACAGCAATAATACAATGTAAAAAAATATTTGCTCGCAACAGGCCAGGGACCGCCATCTTGCTCGAAGGTCTGGCATGAAATCTCATGCGGCCTGAGATGACGTCATACGTCACCGTGCACAGGATTTCAACCGAGGTCTTCAATTAAGGCCTCATTCACACATACGTGGACCACGGACTGTGAAAACCTTGGTTGCTATGACGCCGTGCGCTTTGTGCTGTACAGTAATACACTAGTATAGATCATATGGCAGCAGCGGCGGCACGAAGCGAACGGCGTCATAGCAACCAGTGACGACGTCTGCAGAATTCAGAGCTGAAATCTTGCAGCATTCTTCTATTAAGGGCTCATGCACACGGCGGTTGCCCCACCGTGGCCGTATTGCGGCTCACATCACGGATGTGGACCCATTCACTTGAATGGGTCCACAAACCCTGAGATGCGGTGCAGAAGCACGGATCGGAACCCCGCGGAAGCACTACGGAGTGCTTCCGTGGTGTTTCTGGCCGTGCCTCCGCACCGCAAAAAAGTAGTGCATGCACTACTTTTTTGCGGTGTGGACCTTCGGATGCGGATCGCGGACCCCATTCAAGTGAATGGGTCTGCTATCCGCATGCGGCTGCCCCGCTGTCGGTGCCCAGTGCATTGCAGACCGCAATTTGCGGTCCGCAGCATAGGCCCGACCAGCACACAGTCATGTGCATGAGCCCTAACACAGATTATGATGATGATGAAATGGACTTAGTCTTTGTACAGTAACTGGATGTGGAGAAACAAATTCTCCTCCTGCATGATAAGAATGTTTCCAATGGCAGCCTGCAGAATTGTAAATGCAGCTCTGGAGTATGACACAGGCTGTAAGCTAGGATCAGTACAAGATAAGGAATGTACTAAAAGGAAACGTTTAATGTTTGTAGTTAGCTGAGCAGGCATTTCCTGCATGTTGAGAGGTACCAGGAAGCAGCAGGGGGTCACTGACATCAGAATCATTTTTTTAAAGAATTTTGAGACTTTTCGAAAATAATTTTAAAAACCCCAAAAACCTTTTTAACATAAAATTCAGAATTTAGCAATCTTGATGACGAGGTGGTCAGATTGTGCTGCATGTGCCAACCATTGATCCTAGTTGTAATGAAGAGGTGAACAAACTTCTAAAGAGGATTTCATGTACTTTCACACGTCAGTGTTCGGTCAGTGATTTCCATCAGTGATTGTGAGCCAAAACCAGGATTGGAGCCTCCACAGACATAAGGTATAAGGGAAAGATCTGCTGGTTTAGGCCTCATGCACACGACAGTATTTTTTTGCGGTCCGCAAAAAGGGGTTCCGTTGTTCCGTGATCCGTGTCCGTTTTTGTTTCCGTGTGTCTACCTTTATTCTTAGAGGATCTCCAGACATGAAGGAAAGTAAAAAAAAAATTGGCAAGTTTGCCATGCAAATGATAGGAAAAAAACTGACGCGGATGACAATCTTGTGTGCCTCCGTGTTTTTTCACGGACCCATTGAATTGAATAGGTCCGTGAACCGTTGTCCGTGAAAAAAATAGGACAGGTCCTATTTTTTTCATGGACTGGAAACACAGATCACGGACGCGGATGACAAACGGTGCATGAGCCGAGTTTTCCACGGACCAATTGAAAGTCAATGGGTCCGCAGAAAATCACGGAAAATGGAACAACGGACACGGGACACAACAACGGTCGTGTGCATGAGGCCTTAGGCTCACAATCACTGATGAAAATCACTGGCCAAACAGTGACCGAACACTGAGGACTCGTTCACATTTCCGTTTTTCACTGATGTGCGATGTCCGCATTTTCTGCGGACAGCACACGTACCCATTGATTTAAATGTGTCTGTTCACATTTCAGTATTTTTTTTTACTGACCGTGACCGTGGCCCATGCACTACTTTGATCTGTGATGCGGACCAAGCACGCCCATTGAAGTCTTTGGGTCCGTTAAAATCACTGACACAACACGGATGGCATCCGTGTTGTGTCCGTGTTGTGTCCGTTTTTCACTGAAGACTAATAGGAGATTCTTTGGAAAGAATTACGGATGACACACGGATGGTAAAAACGGACACACGGACCAACCACGGATCATTCACGGACAGCTGCATGGATGAAACACGTACGCTTTTTTTCACGGACATGACACTGACAACGAAATGTGAACGCGGCTTGACCGTGTCTAGAGGGGAAAAAGCTCTCCTAGCCGTGAGAGAAGACGGATCCATGTATTAGTTTGTCACAGAATTAAAAAGTCACTGTTTTAAAAGGATAGTATATTGTATTAAGAAATGTATATACTGGAGGGGCTGTGCTTTTATTATAGCATGGCAGGAGAGCATATGTACTACATGAATGTATCAGGGCTTAGATTGGGAGAATCAGCAGTCTGCACCTTTACCTGTCTATGCTGAGAGCACAAAGGCTGAGCACCGTGACCCCAACAGATGCCTTCTGGATGAAGGGGAACAGCTTGCAGACATACACCCCGAACGGCCAGTTCCCTGCCAGCAGCTGCAAGTACACAGAGGAACATACAGTAAGTCTAAGTGATACGGAAATAGTCACTTTACTTTGCCTGACCGCTCCTGACATGTCTGTTTTAATAACCGCTTACATTCCTCATGTGATAACAATTCTGGAGCATCTATTCTTATAGCTGTATGTTGTGCTATTCCTTTATTATTCCTGCTAGAAGTTTACAAATCATTTTCTATCAGTTTGCAATGAAGGTCCAGATGAGTGTTACCCGTTGTGGGAGTGTATCCTGACACTATTCACTGCTGCCAGTGTCCTACTGTGCAGGGACATACCCCTAACTGGTAACAAGCAGATGTACCTTTGCTGCAGACTGCTGGCAATTTGTTCAAACATTTTAGTAGGAATAATAGAGGAATGGCACAACATAGAGACATAAGAATAGATGTTCCAAAATTGCTGGGGATTTCAAGTAGTTACTAAAACAGTTATGTCTGAAGAGAGGATAGGTCATCAATATCAGATCGCCGGGGGTCCGTCATCTGTATGGGGAGACGGCGCACACAGTGCGCACGTTCCGGCTCCCTTCTCTCTTCCTGCCCACTGCTGCTGTCCCATAGACATACAGCTGCGGACAGGAGGAGAGAAGGGAGATGGCACATGCACGCTGCGTGCGCTGTCTCCTCATACAGCTGATCGGCGGGGGTGCTGGATGTTGGACCCTCGCCAATCTGATATCAATGACCGATCGTGAGATCATCAATAGTAAAAAGCCTGGACAACCCTTTTAAAGGGAGCCTGTTATTAGTATAGAGCTGCCATGACCAAGGGCAGCATGAAAAAAAGCTCCCTCATTACAAAGCATAATTTTACTCCAAAAAGCTGCAGAGCTTCCGAGAAAACATAGGCCATGATTTATCAAGACCGGTATGCGCTAAGCCGATCTTGATAGGATCTGCACTGCCGGAGAAGGCATGTAATTACATGCCTCCTCCGGCAGTTCGTGCGCCAGAATGAAATCTAGATGTCAATAATTATTTATGCCAGTTTATGCCCGACCACACCGTGCTCTCGCCAGGCCACCTTTGTGGAAACTGATGAAGCCGGCGTAAAAGTTCCAGTGACGGTATTTAAAAGTTGAAAAACACAAAAAAAGGAGGAGGGGGAGTGATAAATTTCCCCCATAGTTTCATTTTTTTTTTTTTTTTTATGCCAGCCACTGGTCAGCTTCACTCTGCTTGGCTTGATCAATGGTGGGGAGCTGCCCAGTGGACATTTTTCCCCAGAAAATTACTCTTTTTAAATAGTTTTTTTTTTTTAAAAAACATTCTTTTTAAACGTTGGTGATATTTTTCCAAATTTCCACGTCTAATAGGCATGAATATGAAATGTTTTTCTTGAGTAACCTAATGTACCCTAATTACCAATGTCAAATTTAAATATACCAATGATTCACTGAAAACCCTATGAACAAACCTTATAAATATTGATGGGAATAGCGATAAGGATGTAGAACAGGTCGCCCAGTGCCAGGCTGGCGATGAGGACGTTGGGTCCATTCCTCATGCACTTGTTCTTGTATATGATTCTTAAGAGTGTGGAATTTCCTACGATCCCCACCAGAAAGATAATGCAGGACAGTATTGTTGTGACATATTTAAAGGCGTGCTTGATTTTGAAGCGGGATAGACAAGGAGGTGGTTGGCGCGGTGGCATTCTCCCATAGTTTTCTTTGGAGTCGTTGCCGCTATCGTTCTGTAGGTTTGTATCCAGCTGCACAATGTGGCCAGCCTGCTCCTGGTCTAATGTCTGTGACAGTTCAGAAATCTCCTCAAGAGACAGCGGAGTTGGCGAATATTGACTGGAAACACCCACAAGTAGGCACAGGATCCAAATGGCGGAGGTACCAGGAGGAGGCATAGTGGATATAGGTAATATCAGAAGGGTCTTCAAAATTCAGTTGATGCCTCTTTTACATTAATAATCTATGGAGAATAAAGAGAATTAAAAAAATCCCATTAGTTACTCAAACCATTTTTTACCCTTAAACCCTTAATTGGGTTGTCCAACCCCAAAAAGAAAATATAATTAGGACTAGGAAAGTGTTAAAATAGAGGAAAAAGGACCTTCGCCTAATTATTACCGTTGCGTTCCAATGCCAAGGGTCTCTTTGTGGCAGGGTCAGTAGCCTAAGTGATGGCCTGTCCCTAAGTGGCACAAGATCATGGCGGCTCAGAGGTCATGTGCTACTTGGGGACACGTCACCACTGAGGTCAGTGAATGGCTGTAGGTATGGACATGTCCACAGGCGGGACTTCATACTTCCAGTCTACAGGGGTCTGGAAGCAGCGGGAATGGGACCCTCAGTGCTGGAACAGGGCATAAATATTGTATTCTATTGCATGTATTTTGAAAAAAAGAATTGGGTACAAATTCGGAACCAATTTTATTCTGCAGACAGGATGTATTTCAATACATAGCAAGCTGCCAAATGCCATTCACTGAGAAATCCTTCAGACGTTCTCTGATAGCTTCATAGAAACATAGAAGACTTAGAGCAGAAAAAGACCAGAAGGTCCATATAGTCTGCGCTTATTATTTATCCCCTTACTTCTCCAAAGTGTCTCACTAGTAATCTGCATCACTTGGGTACCAATGGACTGACAGAAGGAGCTCGCTCCATCTGTCAGTTCCATACCTGCCTTAGTCACTACTGAACGTGGCATTAAACTACCTGGCATTTACAGCAGAAGCCTAGCTGTGATGCAGCCAAACTTTAGTTGTAATCTTGAGGGTATGCTGGGCCGTACACACAATATCACAAGATATAACGAGAACCGCCTATCCCCTATACATCCCCTATAGCTGGTGGTGGATCAGCCAGATTTATATAGAGGCGGATCCACCGCCACTTCTAAATCTAAGACACCGAAACCAGGCCTAGAACATGGTAAATGAGACGGACCTGCTGGCCCATCCCCTTCCACACCCACACAATGCCCTTTTGGACCTGGCGTGAGCGGGAAAAGTCGCAGTTTGCAGCGCAAAGTAATCTGCTTAAGGTGGACATCAAAACTAGGTATTAAGGGGGAGATTTATCAAAACGGTTGTAAAGGATAATTGGCTTAGTTGCCCTGAGCAACCATTCAGATTCCAAAGGAGGTTTATATTCCAAAGGAGGTTTAAAAAACGAAAGGTGGGATCTGATTGGTTGCTAGTTCTACTTTACACCAGTTTTGATAACTCTACCCCTAAGTTTTTACAAAAAAATAAAAATGACGGTCCTCTTTAAGTACGGCATAAAAGATGCTATCATGTGATGAATGAGCTTGTTCAGTGGGTAACCAGTGGCACATTTACATGGTGCAGTTATGAGGAATTCATGCCTGGAAGTTGCCTCGATCCTTGGCCCATTTTTGGTACAGGCTAAACCAGTCTTAATCACATGAACCACGCCGTTCCCTTTTCTACCGGTCATCATGTGGATTGTTTTTGACAAATGGCGTACAAGTAAACTTTTGTCCTTGCATTCTGATTGTTCTATTGTCCAAGGTCATGAGGGCCCTGTTTCTCCTGAGGCTTTTCTCATGTGGTGACTACTATGAATCCAGGCTTTGATGACCTATGGTGAGCAGCCAGGGAGACACCATCTGAATGAGCCTTTCTGAACAACAGCACAAGAAGAGCATTCAATACAAGTTAGAGTTGAGACATCAGCCAAACATGCCCTAAGGTGGTGCCACTTTATCACCAAGTGTAACTCATATTTAGGCGCTATAACGAATCTCATTTAGTAGGCTGTTCTTTGTTCCTGGAAAGTTATGAACAGACAAAACATTGGTGTACATAGGTCTGAAAATAAGTGATCATGATGCTTATTATGAGGGGTGCAGTTGTTCAGGGTGGTTGATATTGAATTTGATGCAGTTTTGAAAATTATTTTAGGAAGTATCAGAAAAATATCTATTTTTCAGTATTGGCCAGTATAATCTTTATGACTCAGAAAATGTGAATTTTAAACCATGTTGTTTTCTTTTGATTAGTCCTAAATTCAGTTCAGATTCAATTTATACTTTACATTTATATTGGTAGATGCTCCTTTTTTTTTTTTTTTTTTTACTATATAAATATATAGAGTCCCAAATTCTTGGTATAGGCATTGCTTAGAAATTGCACATAATATATCCAGGGGTGCACCACCAATGAGGCCAGATGAGGCGATCGCCCCAGGCAGCGGCAAGAGGGGGGCAGCAGAAGAGCCATGGGCAATGTGCGCTTTCATTGTGGCAAAGGGGATAGGTTCTGAAATTGGCATTGGAGGGGCCCCGTTTTAGTTTTCGCCTCAGGCAGCAGAAAGGCTAGGTGCACCCCTGAATATATATCTATTGAACACCATAATAAAACACCAAATAATAAGCTCCCCCCTAGTGGTGGCTGCAGGTAGCCAAACTTTCAAGCTTTTTATCAGAAGTTTGAAACTTCCCCCTTTTATAAAAAATATATATACTTGTGAAATTAAAGGGTTATTCCCATCTAAAATAGTGATGGCGTGTCACTTGGACATGCTATTACTTTATGATCGGTGGAGGTACGCCATCAAGCTGATGGGACTACAGCTTTGTTTTCGTGCTGTTTCCCGTTTTTACGTGCGTATGATTGCTCTATGATGATGATCGTGGATTTCAGTTAAAACCAGTGACAAAAAGTCTCAAACACAATGTTAGGAGTTTGCCTATTTTGAACTAGTTCTGCATATCCCACCCAGTGCATGGGTCCACATCAGTGCCCTTTTCTGCCATGACTGTAAAGTATGTTATGAGTGTGAAACCCATTATTTCCTAAAGTGGTTCCTTGGTTTTATCTTCTCACATCGTGGAGACTTATTAAAGATTCCATTAGGTGCAGGTCCAAGACTCTACCAATGCTCTCTTAGCAAAGGAAAATGACTGGACACTTTGGTTCTGCATCTCCTTGTACATATTTTTAGGTTGGTCCACCATATACCCTAATCTAACTTTTCTCCATTCACGATACCCCCCACACCACCCATCAGAATCATTCTTCAGAACCTAATCCATCATTAAATGTTCATACCCCCATGCACTCAGAAGCACTAAAGACTCATGGAGCTTTATATCTACTCCCCTATTGAGTTAAGATGGCCGAACCATTGTCCAAAACATGCACTTTTTACCTTTTGTGCCACCCCATCCCCTCATAGAAGCTCTTGTGAGCAAGGCTCTCACTCCTCTTATTTTAATTGTTGACTTGTTTGTTTCTGTGTAATGTATGATTCTGTTTGTATACGAATCCTATGGTTGTAAAGCTCTGCGGAATATGTTAGCACTCCGTAAAAAAAGATTCTCATTACCTGCCATTACTAAAGGAAGCGTCATTGGACTAGGTGTCCAGTTCACTCGGAGCCTGCCACCCAATGCCACACTTGGTGCTAAATGTTTGGAAAGGCAACTGTACAAGATACATTTACATGGTTTAGTTTATTGCCTCTGCAGTGTTATTTGTACACTATGTGATCATATTTGTTTGGGTGATATATGATAAGGGGAGCATCAGTAGAATGTTCCTCACTGGGCACCACCCAACCCAAGATTAAAAATCAAACTTTTTCCCCGAGTTAATACAAGAGGCGTTAGACTGGACAATTAACATCCCACATCACAGATTGTGCAACATAGCCTACAGATACAGACCAGCTGAGAAGAAAAGATCACTTGACTTGGTTTGAGGCTGGAAGAAGTGACCAACGATCATTAACTTTCCACCCGGTTTTGCTGATCTACAAACAAGATAACACATGACGATCAGTCAATACGATTCTCACCCCTTCACGGTTCTGCGTCATTGGAGCTAGAGATGTGATGTGTGACTCAAGGGCATAGCTATAGGGAAAGCAGGGGAAGCAGCTGCTTTGGGGCCCTGACCCCGAAGGGGCCCATCCAGGAGGAGGAGGACTAAAGGATTTGGTCAGGGCCCCTCAACAGTATTACACAATGAAATGATATACAGTGGAAGTATAGACGGATGGCACAGCTGCCAGGCCTGGTCTGAGAGAGTGATCTTTACTAGCCACAGGAATGGGGGCGGCATGAAAGGAAGGGGTTGCGAAAAAATAACTGGGGGAGGGGGGGCCCCATTAAAAAATTTGCTGTGGGGCCCAGTCATTTCTAGCTACGCCACTGGTGTGACTACATCTGAGATCACCTAAGACTGCTGCAGACTGAGTCAATAATGACACATGGATTGTTTCATAGACTAACTCATTCCCTGTAGGTAAGGACTTACCGTAAATATCATTTGTGAGCTGGAAGGTCACCTTCATTTACTTGCCCCCCACTAACCCTAGTGTTCTTCTAGACAACACATACTCTACTCCCCCCCAACCCTCCAGACCTCAACACGTGTGCATTCTCAGTACAGGGCTGATCACACTACAAGGTATCCACAAGGTCTGTTCGGTCATCCGTCATAAATCCATCAACTTGGGGGGCGTGGCCTGCGCGTTGATGGCGGCGGCTGCCTGAGACTGTAGCTCCGCTTCCCGCATATCCATAGCGGCTCAAATATTACTCTTGAAGGGCCCTGGAACGTACTGAGCTTGTGTACCTGGTTCCCAGAATGGGCAAGATCAGAAAGAGACAGGCGCCGAAGAAAATGACAGCGTTCTTCCCCAGAACGCCACCGTCATGCGCCGGAGCTGAGGGATCTCCTGCTTCCTCTCCCCGGCTCACCGCGACTCCTGCTCCCTCCCCTGCTGCATGTGGAGGCCCATCGCTTCTCCTTTCTGCTGAGGCTGGAACTCCCCCGATAACAGAGGGGACGCTGCACACACTGCTGGACTCCCTAAGATCCTCGCTGAAGGCGGACATCTCCGGCATGATTAAGGATTTACAGCGCGACATTCAGGGAGTAGGAGACAGAGTCACCCACGTGGAGAGCAAAATGGCCGAATATGCTGCGTCACACAATTCTCTGATTGATGCGCATGAAGCGCTAGGGGAGGATGTAGCGGCCATAAAAGAAAAGATCCAGGATATGGAAGATCGCCATAGGCGTAATAATGTGCGCATAAGGGGAATTCCGGAGACGGTAGGCCCAGCAGAGCTGGAGTTTTATTTGCAAACTCTGCTTAAAGAAGCCGTACCTGAGTTATCTGAACGGGACCTACTGATTGATAGGATACATCGCATCCCTAAGCCAAAGGGACTGGATCCTTCGCTCGCGCGTGACGTTATAGCGCGAATTCACTTCTATCACGCCAAAGATCTCTTTCTTCGAACCCTGCGACAAAACCCGACACCAACTAAATCCTTTAAGGACATCAAAGTATTCGCAGACCTGTCCGCAGCCACATTAGTGAAGAGGAAGGAATTTGCGCAACTTACACGTATCCTTCGTGACAAGAATATCCGTTACCGCTGGGGTTTCCCTGTAAAGCTACTGATCTCGGTGCAGGGGCAGATGACCGCCTGCAACACCCCGCAGGATGCCTCTGTCCTTCTACACAAGATGGGCCTGCTTTCAATCGGAGATAACACCAATTCTGCAGAAGAGCGTGGAAACAAGTCGGCGAGAATTGCTCCAGAATGGGAACAAACATGACTTCCAGGACTCCCTCACCTATTTTATTCTTCTGGATGTGCGGGTTGGGAGATACGTAAGAACTTATCTCTTTCTTCCCCCCACTAGGTCTGCTCGTCTGGTGCTAGGGTGGTGGTCACCCTCTAAGCAGACCCCCTGCTAGAATCCTGCTCATTGCAGTTTTAGGATGTCTAATCACCTTTTCCTTCGTTAGTGTTTTTACTAATGTTATGTTGTTTTTTGTTGTCCTAATTTGCTCGCGCTCTGATATGTGGTCCACGTATTTTGATCTCTACCTTAGCCTCATATTGCCCTTTGTGCTCACACCTAGTACGTTACGCATCTTCTTATGGCGGGGCTGAAAATTTTATTCTAATAATGTCCGTGGTCTGAATTCCCCATTTCGCCGCTCTCAGATGTGGCGGGATCTGCTCCGCAACAAATGCGATGTGGCTTTCATTCAGGAGACGCATTTGGTGGGAGCAGATCAGCACAGATGTACTCATCGACTGTATCCGCATATTTTCCACTCCCCTGCTGCCCAGAGACGTAAGGCTGGCACCCTCATATGTATAAGGGGCTCTGTAGCTTTCACATTACACCAATGCATCACAGACAAGGAAGGCAGATATGTTATCCTGATCTGTTCACTTGAAGGTAAATTGTGCACGATAGTCTCGGTTTATGCACCAAATGTTAGACAGATCTCCTTTTTCAATAGATTACATAAGAAAATCTCAAAGGTTGCGAAAGGCGCTATTATAATGGGTGGGGATTTCAACGTTCCAATTGATGTGGGGATGGACTGTCTCACCCATGCTGAGCCCCGCCGGAAGGGCCTAAAAGAAGCCCTTAAAAGCACTTCCTTGCATGACATCTGGCGGTACCAGCATGGGGGAGAGAGAGATTACACGCATATTTCATCCGCGCATCACACACAATCCAGGATTGATTATTTCCTGGTTTCTAGGGATATTTTGCAGGGAGTACTTAAAACGGATATTCTGCTAACCACTTGGTCGGATCATGCCCCTATAATGATGGAACTTAATATGGGCGTACCCTCCCAAACACCCCCTACCTGGAGGTTAAACCAGTACTTGCTCAAAAGCTCCATGAGACTGGAAGAATTCCGCACTAGTTTGAAGGAGTTCTTTCTTCTGAATAACACCCCTGATATTTCATCATCTACTCTGTGGCTGGCTCACAAGGCCTATATGAGAGGTATATTTTTACAGGCTGCCTCTCGTTTGAAAAAAGCTAGAGATAGACAGCTTAATGAGGCGTTATCAGAGCTGGAGTCAGCGCACCAACGATATAGAGATAGTCCCTCTTCAACTCTCCTTTTGGAATTGCAGAATGCCCGTTCTAAGCTAAGGTTGCATCTTTTATATGAGCATGAGAGAGTAATTAGAAGATTTAAGATGTCTCACTATCACATGGGGGATAGGGCAGGCTCTTTATTAGCAAACAGACTTAAGAAAAGAGCGATTAACTCTAGAATAGAGAAAATGCATTATAATGGATCTATTTTCACTCACCCGCAAGAAATTACTAATGCCATAGCCTCATATTATGCAAAACTTTATAACCTTAAGGACGATGTCGCAACCCCTCAACCAACAGAAGCGTCCATTGCAGAGTTTCTAGAGCATCTAAAGCTTCCCCAGCTGTCAGATGCCCAACTAGCCACTCTTAACCTGCCAATTGTGGAAGCAGAAGTGCGGGCAGCTCTAAAAACTACCCCTACGGGGAAAGCGCGAGGGCCGGACGGCTTTATTGTGGCATATTACAAAGAGTTCCTGCCCCAGCTCCTCCCCAATTTATGCTCGATATATAATACTTTTTTCCGAACAGGGTTTATTCCATCAGAGATGCTTTCAGCCACGGTAGTAACTATCCCGAAGCCGGGCAAGACCCCAGACGCGCCTGCCAACTTTCGCCCCATATCCCTGCTTAACGCAGATCTAAAATTGTACGCAAAAATATTGGCCACTAGGATTAACCAGTTTTTGCCAGAACTAGTAGACCCAGACCAGGTTGGGTTTGTGCCTGGAAGGCAGTGCAGAGACGGCACGAGACGTATGCTTGACCTCATTCAGATTGCAGGGAAGTCCAGGTCCCCCACAATGTTTGTTTCCCTAGATGCCGAAAAAGCATTTGACAGGGTGCATTGGGGGTACCTGGACCGGGTGCTTCAGACCTTTGGTTTTCATGGTCATATTAGGACTGGGGTAATGGGGCTATATACGACCCCCTCGGCCTCTGTTCTCGCTTCAGGATATATGTCTAGACCCTTTAAGATAACCAATGGGACCAGACAGGGGTGTCCATTGTCACCGCTGATTTTTGCGCTGGCAATGGAGCCTCTGGCTGCTAAGATTCGGACGTGCCACAGTATACAAGGAATTAAAGCGGGAGATGTCTCCCACGTGATTGGATTATATGCCGATGACGTTATACTAACAATATCGAACCCTGAAAGCTCTTTAATAGCTCTGCATCATATACTGCAGCAATTTTCTAATAGTTCTTATTATAAACTAAATGAGAGCAAAACCAAGGTCTTAGATTTCCATTTACCTGCAATCACAATGGATAGGTTAAAGCAAATTTACCCCTTTCAATGGTCAGACAGGTCCATTCCTTTTTTAGGGATAGAGTTGGCACGAAGCTCGTTGGAGACAGTTTCCATTAATTTTAATCTCCTAAGAAAGGACCTACTAGGTGATTATTCCCGCATGGCGCAGGTCCAGTTATCTTGGGTCGCGAGAATTAATGCTGCAAAAATGCTATCCCTACCAAAAGTGCTTTACTGGTTCAGGTGTCTCCCACTGCAGATTCCTAAAAAACTGATAATCATGCTCCAAAAAGACCTTTTGGCGTTTATTTGGCAGAATAAGCACCCTAGAATCCCGAAGGCCTCTTTGTATCCTTCGGTTAGAGCTGGGGGACTTGGAGTACCAGACCTGTATAAATACTACTTGGCCTCCTTGGCAGAGCAGGCGCTGGAGTGGTGGTCTCCATCCGCTCCTCATAAGTGGCTTGAGATTGAAAGGGCGTTTGTTAAAAAACATTCACTCCCAGCCATTCTAGCAGCTCATGAACTAGGGAGACTTTACTATGAGGCTCCTCTCCCTGCAATGCAAGCGTCTCTTTTTATATGGTCGTACTTTAGAAATGTAAAGCAGTGGTTTACGGTGCCAAAAGATAGCATTCCTCTCATAGCACTTGAATACCATATCTCCGATATGAACCTAAAATCGTGGGTGGATAAAGGATTTGATAAACTAGAAGACCTATACACAACCTCTGGCTTAAAAGATTTCCAGTCAATACATGACGCCTACTCCATCCCTAACGCCCTTTTCTACCAGTTCCTACAGATGCGTCACCTGTTAAATAACTGCACATTAACTCAACCTCTCTCCTGTAAGAGTCCTTTGCAGCCCTATGTCACATCTCCTTTGCAATGTAGAGTGAACATATCTAGTATATACTCCAATCTATTATCAGACCAAGTTAGTGGGAAACAACCTTTTATGTTAAGGTGGGAACAAGAGTTGGGCGCCGTGTTTTCCATGGGCCAGTGGAGGGAAGCAATGTCATGGTCCTTCAAGTGTACTAAATGTCTAAATCATATAGAGCAGGCTAGGAAAATACAACTCAGATGGTATTTAACCCCAAATAGGTTAGCCCACTGTTCGCCTGGATACTCCCCGTTATGTTGGAGGAAGTGTGGGTCGGTTGGTACTCCCTTACATATGTGGTGGGAATGTTCTTACACCCGTAAATTTTGGCTCGCAATGGAACCTTTAATTCGGCAGGTCACGGATTCAACACTAAATTTGACCCCTGCTTTAGCCATTCTGGGAATAGGCTTAGAAAATATTCCTTTCAAGATGCGTTGGGTAACGGCCCATATGATAAGTGCAGCGCGGAATATAATAGCGCGGAGGTGGAAGTTACCTTGTACTCCGACAACATTGGAAGTGGCTGAGTCCGTTAACCACCACATGCATTGCGAACTGATGTTCGCTTCCTCCTCTTCCGTACGCATACGGTGTCTTGATAACCAAGGCATCCAGTTATTAAGTCCCTATGCTAAGCCTTTGCCGGAATGTCTCTGGTGATTTGGGTACACTCGGAGGGTTTGGGGTAGGTATTAGGGTGGTGTGGGGTGGGTGGGTTTGGGTCAATGGTGGGGATTTATACATAATGTTACAACATTTACCTCAGCATGGGCAATATGAACGTGAGCTTTGACGGGACCTCTTTTGTGTTGTGTTATGTACTTTGTGTTTGTTTCCTTTCTTTCTTTCTGGAAAATGTATTATGATATACTTCACATTGTGATATTATGCCGTGCCGGGTGTACATTTTCAGTTTTTCTTTGCAAAATATTCAATAAAAATTATTGAACAGTAATAAATCCATCAACTTGCCACCATAGGCAGTTGCCTACTCTGCCTGCCCCTCAGCTTAGCCTTGTTCTACTAAATAACACTATAGTTTCCTCACGTGGGGTAAGGAGTGCAGGTGTTACATTTAGAATACTTTTGAAAAATAAAAAAACACACAAAAATATTAGGAATTTAAATCATCCCCCTTTCCTAATTTTATATATAAAAACAAGCAATTAAAAATAAACATCATTGTTATCACCGCTTCTAAAAATGCCTGAGCTATTAAAATATAAAAATATTTTTTCCGTGAATACTGTCATGACATTATGGGTCTGGGAAGGCCAGGAGGAAAAAATAAGAAATGCAAGAACAAAAAATGGAAATTGGCTGGGTTCTTAAGGAGTTAGACAGGGGTAAAATATCTCCATACCCCTTCACCTCAATAAGAGTTAAGTCTAAGGCCTAATGCACACGACTGTAGTTCTGGTCCGCATCCGAGCCGCAGTTTTTGCAGCTCAGGTGCGGACCCATTCACTTCAATGGGGCCGCAAAAGATGCGGACAGCACTCCGTGTGTTGTCCACATCCGTTGCTCCGTTCCATGGCCCCGCCCAAAAAATATACCATGTCCTATTCTTGTCCGTTTTTTGGATAAGAATAGTCATTTCTACAATGGGCCGCCTGTTCCGTTCCGCAAATTGCGGAAGGCACACGGGCGGCTTCCGTTTTTTGACCGCAAAAAACTGAACGGTCGTGTGCATTTAGCCTAATTCACATGTCAGTTATTCGGTCTAAACCAGATGTGGGTCAAAAACATAGAACAGGAGGAAATCTTTCCATTATACCTTATCTCTGAGTAGGTTCCACTACTGGTTTGGGCTCATAATAACTGATGGAAATAACTGACCAAATAACTGAAGTGTGAACTAAGCCTTAACATTTAGCCAAGCTTGACCTCTATGTTAATGGGGACATTGTGTTACTTGCTGGCCATCTTTCTGCTGACAGTTTTTCTCCGTTCACAGCCAGCTTGTCTTGACCGGTTTCGTCGAACAGAAAAATATTTCCAGATTATGTAACAGATATAATTAGGCATTCAGGCTGAGGTCCCTGGAGACATCCGGTGCAGGACACTGAAAGTTTATATAGTACATAGTTGGTCTTTATCCCGATGACGCCATGTGCAGGGCTAATTACAGTATATTACTACTAGCCTTATCTACGTACATAAACAATTTTGCTTTTGTCATAATTTGAACCTTAAGATTTATTTATCCGGAGGGTCATTTTGATTTTTGGATATCATAGATTATTACATAGACTTGCTAATAAGATTATTTATTTCTTGTGCTTTGGCCTCTTATTTAACCCCTTCCTGACCGCCATATGGCTATATACCGCATACAGAAGGCACCCGCGGCTAATGTCCGCGACCGGCAGTAATGCCGATCGCGGACATTTAACCCTTCATATGCCGTGGCCAATTCTGACCGTGGCATCTGAATGCTGAAAACCTAGAAACCTGGAAATCTGTTCCGGCTTCCCCCGGTGGGGAGTGGGGAAGCCGGAGTGTGTCAGCAGCAGCACCTGTCTTGTGGGTTACAGGAAGCTGCTGCTTAGTAATTTCTATGGAGCCCCTGCCTGTAGCAGGGCTATAAAGAAATATAGTAAAATGCATTGGAGCCTATGAGAATAGCAATCAATGATTGCTTGTTATCGTTCCCTATGGGAACTATAAAAAGAAATGTTAAAAGAAATGTTTTTATGAATAAAAAAAATAAAAATTCTAATCAACCCCTATTCCTCAAAATTAAAAAAAAAAAAAAAAACATATAATAAAAAAAAATGCACATCATACAGTAGGTATCCCAGTGTGCAAACATGCCCGCACTATTAAAAATGTAATCCCATACGGAAGACGTTGAAACGGAAAAAGTCAAAATGGCTGATTTGTTGTTTTTTTAGTTGCTTCTCCTCCCATCAAAAATTAAATAAAAAGTGATCAAAAAGTCATACACTTCCCAAAATGGTATCACTGAAAAGTACAGATCACCCGCAACAAATGAGTCTTCACATAGCTCCACATACATAAATGCAAAAAAGGTATAGGGGTCAGAATATGGAGACTAAAAGAAATTTTATTTTTATTTTTTCCAGTATGAAAATGCAATAAAAATTATACATATGTGGTTTTGCCAGATTCATACTGACCCCTAGAATGAAAGTAACTGGTCAGTTTTATGGTATTGGGAATGCCGTAAAAACAAAACCCCCCAAAAACTTATGGAATTGTGTTTTTTCTAATTTCACCCCATTTATAATTTTTTTCCAGCTTCCCACCACATTGTATGCAACCGTCAATAGTGCCATTAGAAAGGGCATCCCGTCTCACAAAAAACAAGCCCTCATACAGCTGTGTGAACAGAAAAATAAAAAAAAGTTATGGCTTTGGGAGGGCTGGGAGTAAAAAAACGAAAATTTTAAATTGCCCGGTCATGAAAGGGTTAAAGGGGTAATCCGGCACTAAATATTCTTCTGATTCGTCACAGAGACTTGTTAGAAATGCAATAAATGGTGGAATATTAGCTTGAATGCCGACCAGTTCCTGAAAAGAAGAGATACAGAGTTCTCCGGATTACCCTAAACTGCGTTGCACTTCTTTAGACATGACCAAAAATTTTAATTCTCCCCCTAAAATACCACTGATTTAAAGGAACACACCAGGAATAAACTAATGCTCTGTCATGCCTGATGCAGGGCCTGTGGAGGTGGTGCATGACCACTATCTTCGCAGTTTTTTTGAGTAAAGTACCATCCAGGGGCGTACACAGATGTTATAGGGCTCCATAGCAAAACTTAGTATGGGCCCCCTGCACCTAGTTTCCCCCATGTATGTGCGTCAATCACTCCCAGGCAATGCAGAACATGCGCAACTCCAAAGATTACTGACCAATTTACTTTTTTTTTAAGTGGAAGAAATTTTAATTAAATATAAACTGTAATAAAAAAAGTTTACTTCAACCTCAACCCACTTTATCCGGCAGGTGCTTTTGAACACCATATTTCTCAAAGTATTTACACCCGAAAATCGGCAAAAAGACATTGATAAATCTCCTGTTTCTCTTCTATTACAAAGCTACCTGGCAGCAGCCACCACTAGGTGGAGCTCAGTGAATAGGAATTAATACAACTACCATGGAAGCTGTAATAATCGGTTTACATTGAGCTCCCCCTAGTGGTGGCTGTGTGAAAATGCCGTATTTTCTAAAGGGGAAGAGACGAGTAAGTTCCATGCAGGCACCTCCTTCCCCCAGGCTCCATAGCAGTCACGTGGCCATCAATTAGAGGTATGCCACCCCTCATGCCCCGCACTAGGCATACCATGCTGTACTATTTCTTCCTACAGTATTTCTTTATTTATCTCAAGGAGTAGCAGCAGTAAAAAAGACTAATAATAAGATGCAGGAACTCTGGTCTCTGCTGCCATCTGAAAACATAGCAATAAAAAATAATATTTAAAGGGGTTGTCGCACCGTTACTAAGGTGAGATGAGACACAGTCCGGACCACCCTGCCGGCAGGTAGACAGCAGAATGTGGCGGCGCTCGCTGTTGCAGTAGCTCTTATTGCGGTGCCTGGGAGCTACAAAAACAGTGTAGCACAGGAAGCTATGCTATGTCTGAGTTAAAGGGGTTATCCAAGGCTGGAAATGGCGCCCCATACGTCTGGGCCCCTCACACTGATTCTACTTACCCGGCTCCCCGCGCCGCTCCTGGTCCGGGGACTGCTGCAGCTGCTTCTCCCCGAACACGGATGAAAACATCCGGTGTCAGGGGGGAGCAGCCGTATTTTCTTTCTGCTTTCGTTCCGTTTAGTTTTTTTGCGCACCGTATGCGTAACCATTCACTTCAATGGATCTACAAAAACAATGGAAGGTACTCCGTGTGCATTCCGTTTCCGTATTTCCGTTCTTCAAAAAAGTTGTGCATGTCCTATTATTGTCCGCAAATCACGGTCCAAGACCCTATTCAAGTCAATGGGTCCGCAAAAAGGACGGAACGCACACGGAACCCATCCGTATTTCATCCGTATTTTGTGGATCCATACTGTAGAAATGCTATGTCCAGCCCATATTGCTTATGTGTTTGGTGATTAATAAGTTACTGTTTCCCCTTCCGATCTGCAAAAAACGGATTGCATACGGAAACCATACAGATATGTTTTGTGGAATAACGGAACGGAAGAGGACTTAAGGCCTCATGCACACGACCGTTTTACGGCTCCGCATCCGAGCCGCAGTATTTGCGGCTCGGGTGCTGACCCATTCCCTTCAATGGGGCCGCAAAAGATGCGGGCAGCATTCCGTGTGCTGTCCACATTCGTTGCTCCGTTCTGTGGCCCCGCAAAAAAAATATAGCATGTCATATTCTTGTCCGTTTTGCGGACAAGAATAGGCATGTCTACAATGGGCCGCCCGTTCCGTTCAGCAAATTGCAGAAGGCACACGGGCGGCTTTTGTTTTTTTGCAGATCCGCGGTTTGCAGACCGCAAAAAACGGTATGGTCGTGTGCATAAGGCCTAAATCAGAGAAAAAAACCTCTTAGATACGGAACAACGGATCTGTGAAAAACGGACCGCAAAACAACAACGGCCGTGTGCATGAGGCCTAATTACAATTGCGAGCAAGGTAGCCAAGTGTGAGAAGGAAAGCAGAACAAATAAGATTGCAAAAGCAAATAAGATGTAATTTTAGGGTACTTTCGCACTAGCACTAGGGGCTCTATACCGGCAAAGAACTGATCAGTTTTATCCTAATGCATTCTGAATGGAGACCAATCCGTTCAGGATGCATCAGGATATCTTCAGTTCAGTCCATCTTACGTTCTAACACTTGCCAGAATGCCGGATCCCACATTATTTTCCATTGAAATGCATTAATGCCGGATCCTGCACCAAGTGTTCCGGCAAAACGGATCCGGTTTTCCCGTTCTGTTCATTCGCAGACCTTTAAAAATGCAAAAAAAATAAATACTGGATCAATTTTTCCGGATGACACCGGAGAGACGGATCCAGGGTGTTTCAATGCATTTGTTAGACGGATCCGCATCCGGATCCGTCTACAAATGCTATGCGTTTGCACACGGATTTCCGGATCCGGCAGGCGGTTCTGGCGACAAAACTGCCCGCCGGGTCTTCACAACGCAAGTTTGAAAGTACCCTTTATCTATCCCTGCAAGGCCGCATATTGATTTTGATGTAGGAGAGCAGGAGAGGGTTCAAAAACATGTAAGTAGATTATTAAATAGGAGGAAATAATGAGGCTTGAAAGATTGGGCCCATTCAGCTCGGAAAAAGATGCCTTTGATCTCTAAATACATGTGTGGTGAGTACAAAGAACTGGCGTATGATTTATTTGTCCCAAAAAACAGGATTAGTGATGATCGAGCATGCTCGGCACATGGCGGTAATCGGCCGAATACCGCATGTGCTCATGTGCAATGCTCGAGTCTCCTCCCCACACGTTTTGCGACTGCTACGCAGCCAATAAACGTGCAGGAAGGTACTGCCCTCACTGTAATGTCGTAACCATGTTGGCTGCTGGAATTACAGTGATTGGCTGGCCGGAACGCGTCATCGGGTGCTTTATAGCACCCGATGACGCATGTTTGGCTTATTCTTAGTCAGGGAGAGCTGTGCTGAAGAAGGGACAGTGGGCATGTATGTCTGACCTCTGTGAGGTTTTAAGAAACGTTGAGGAATCAACACAGATGGTGAGCGGCAATAACGCTATTATCAGCGTAACCATCCCACTTCTGTGTCTACTCAAACGCTCGCTGCTCACAATTAAGGACAACGCTTTGCATGTGGAGGAGGTGGAAATGGGGGAAGACATTACTCAGGGTGATAGTCAGACCACCCTCAGTTCGTCTTCTCAGCGCGAATTGGACAATGAAGAGGAGGAGGAGCAGGAGACGGTTGCCTCCGCTACAGAGGGTAGTACCCATTGAAGTTTAATTCCATCTGTTCTGCGTGAGTGGGCAGAAAAGGAGGAAGAGAATGAGAAGATTGAGAGTCATCCTCCTGATGACGACAGTGAAGTCTTGCCTGTTGGTACTCTGGCACACATGGCTGACTTCATGTTAGGCTGCCTTTCCAGCGACCCGCGCGTTTTACGCATTTTAGACAACACGGATTACTGGTTCTTCACCCTTCTTGACCCCTGCTACAAAGAGAACTTCTCATCTCTCATTTCTCTGGTGGAGAGGAGAGGACGCGCAAAACGGTGCAATACGAGTCCGTAGTTCCTTGGGCAACCGAGGAGGGGAGACGAGGGGAACACACAGCAGTTCCAACAGAGGCAGGGCAACACTCTCCAAAGCCTAGGACAGTTTCATGACACCCGCCAGCACCCTCACCCTGATGCGTGGCCTAGTGTCACAAGGAGGGAACATTTTTGGAAGATGATGAAGGAGTACATAGCAGACCGTGTCAGCTTCCTCAATGATCCCTCAGTGCCTTAAAACTACTGGGTGTCCAAGCTGGACACGTGGCACGAACTGGTGCTCTATGCCTTGGAGATGCTGGCCTGCCCTGCCGCCAGCATTTTGTCTGAGCGGGTATTTAGTGCTGCTGGTGGCATTATAACAGATAAGCGTATCCGCCTGTCTGCTGAAAATGCTGACAGGTTGACTCTTATAAAAATGGCCTGGATTGACCATGACTTCTCGACTCCACCAGAGAAAAGCGGCTGAACATAAAGGCATATGTACTGAATACACTGTATTCCCATGCACCCCTTCCACGACAAACAAGGGTATTTGATAAAATCTTCCTTTTCTCATCCTCCTCCTCCATTTCCATCATATCAACATGCTTATTCGTCGCATATAATGCCCATTGCATATAATGTTTTACTGGGTCAGCTCACCTACAGGCCCTCGCATATAATTTTTTAGAGGGTCAGCTCACCAGCAGGCCCTCACCTACAATCTTTTACAGGGTAAGCTCACCCGCAGGCCTTCGTATATAATGTTTTACAGGGTCAGCTCACCAGCACCTAAAATTTTTACAGGGTCAGCTCACCTGCAGGCCCTCGCATATAATAATTTTATGGGTCAGCTCAGCTGCAGGCCCTCGCATATAATTTTTCCGGATGACACCGGAGAGACGGATCCGTATAATCGGCATGTTTGTCATGAGGAAGGACCCACATATCCAAGAGGTCTGAAACGCGTAGATTTACACTTGTATACGGATTTTATAACGCTGGAATAAAGTTACAATACTTCACCTGAACTGAGCTGGATATTTCTTCACTATTTTCTGGACTTTACCGCATCCAGGTGCGGCATCCGTGCACAACAGGTGATTCAACCACCGCAGGTGAGAGCTGCCTTACAATTCTATAATTTTTTTGAGGGTCAGCTCACCAGCAGGCCTTAACCTACAATCTTTTACAGGGTCAGCTCACCTGCAGGCCCGCACCTAAAATCTTTTACAAGGTCATCTCACCTGCAGGCCATCAATCATAATTTTTCAAGGGTGTATGATGCCCTCCTTTATGTGTATCAAAGGGTGTATTGGAGCACCGGTTACTTGTAATTTTTGGCAGCCCTTTCACTTAGTGCATAGGCTTTATAAGTCCCACTACCTGAACAATTGTACCACAATGTGAATGAGACCCTCCTTTATGTGATATACAGGTTGTATCGGAGTGCCTCTTCCTTGTAATGTTTGGCAGCACTTGTACTTTATATACAAGTAAATATACAGGAAAGAATGTTTCCTAACAATTTTTCCTTCGTCTAAAATCGATTTTATCTTCGGTTTTGTGCGTATTATTGTCAGTCTGTAAAAGTGGCGTACTACTCGGACAACATCGTTCCCAGCAGCGACCTGGGAGTCCAAGATGCATCCATACATCCACCCTATGCTGTTCCCATCAATTTAGGAACTTTTCTTATGAACCAGGCACCCTCCCTTCTTCAGAGCAGGGGGTGCCTGGTTTAATGCTCGGGTTCTCCCATTGACTTCCATTGTGCTCGGGTGCTCGGTAGATCACCCGAGCATCCCGGGGTGTTCGGCCCGAGCACCCTGAGCACTATGGTGCTCGATCAATACTAACCAGGATACAATCATTAAGTGTGGCGGAAAGGTGATTTAGATATCAATAAGGGAAAGGATTCTTTACAGTTAGGCCCCTTGCAGAAGAGCGTGAGCAGATTAGGTCCTCATGCGTTGCGGATGCGATTTCGCAAGCAAGTTCATTCTGTTTTGTATGCGATTGCATTCAGTTGTTCAGTTTTTATTGCGGGGTGCAATGCGCATTGATGCGTTTTTCACGCGCGTGATAACAAACTGAAGGTATACAAACAACATCTCTTAGCAACCATCCGTGAAAATCGCATGGCATCCGCATTCACTTCTATGGGGCCAGCGTTGCGTGAAAAACGCTGAATATAGAACATGCTGCGATTTTCACGCATCGCACAAGTGATGCGTGAAAACCAACGCTCATGTACACAGACCCATTGAAATGAATGGGTCCAAATTCAGTCCGGGCGCAATGCGTTCGCATCACGCATTGCACCCACGCTGAATACTCGCTCGTGTGAAAGGGGCCTTAGGGTAGTCAAGCTATGCAGTGCCCTAACCAAAGAGATAACGATGGCAGATACTACGTCAGCATTTACGAAAGGGCAAGATGCTTGTCTAATTAAACGGCATTGAGGGTTCTAATAAATCTAACAATTCATGTTCTATAATTGACCGAGAAGGGTCGGACTTGAGGAACCAATGTTCCACCCATGTAACTATGATGGTAAAGTTCAGCTCTGTTAGAACTACAGCCTTCACATTTCTCCCTTTCTAGTAAAAGACAGTAAAAAGACGCCTTTGTCTGATAATAATATTTCTTCACTATAACCATTTTAGGAACAGAATTTACTACTTCTCAATCCTGTTATAAATAGCAGATCTACAATTAAAAATATCTAATCCAGCGTCAGTTCATGAATGAAAGGATTAAAAAAAAGACGTGGCACGGGTTTATTTTGGCTTTCTTCGACTAAAGGCGGAATTGTTTGCTGGGATCATTTATAGCTTTGTAAATTAGATGTTCTATATTTTACCCGACAGCAGCGGCAGCACATAACCCTTCATGGCTGCAGGCGGTGGGATCTTACAGCGTCCACATCACACAGGGGATCATTCCACTTGTCCATGAATAATGTCCTTCTCCCCAGCACTATAAAGCAGCTATTGTGTTCCTTTTATTCTTTGGTGTCCCCGGACCTTGAGTTATTAAAGTTTTGTAGTAAATTTTCCGTACATTTAATTCTTCTTAAAAAGGACCTCTTCAAAGGACCGGACACCATCACATTTTGTACCAATTTATATCAAATCATTTGATGCCCCTCAAAAGTAAATTCAACATTAAATTCAGTAATTTGTGGCTCAATCCCTGTCCATAGTTGTCTTATGTTGCGTAAGTGATTCTTTGGGACCATTTCCAAAAAGGAGGAGAAATTCCAGAATCTGACCCCCTACTCTCACTTCCCCAGACAGAGCAACTGGTAAACCAATACATATTATTTCCAATGTCTCAAGTAGTTTCTCCTGTTGGTTCAAGGGATTCTTTGGAGGACTTCACATCAAACGTTCAAATGAAAAATGTCTGGGAGACGTCTGTGAAAAAAAGCGTACGTGTTTCATCCACGAAGCTGTCCGTGAAGGATCCATGGTTGGTCCGTGTGTCAGTTTTTACCATCCGTGTATCATCCGTAATTCACTGACGTTGTTCAGCTGAATATTAATTAAAATAAGAATCTCCTATTAGTCTTCAGTGAAAAATGGACGCAACACGGACACAACACGGATGCGTGTCAGTGATTTTCACTGACCCATAGACTTCAATGGTCATGCTTGATCTGCATCACAGATCAAAGTAGTGCATGTCCCCGTAATTTTTTTACTGACCCAAGGTCAGTAAAAAACTACTGGAATGTGAACAGACACATTTAAATCAACAGGTAAGTGTGCTGTCCGCAGAAAATGTCAAGTCAGTTAAAAAACGAAAATATGGACGAGGCCTCAGGACGTAGGAACAGGGTCTTCAGCAGTGATAGGTAGTGCCATGTTGGTGGTGGGATACCGTACGTGTGCATGACCTCTACCACCTGTGGAGTCTTACATTTTGATAAAGAAAGCTTAGATTTTGGATCAGTGTCATATATGAAAATCTTGATTTTTACCTCAGTTTTTGTGTCATTGAAAAGGTAAAGAGGGTGTTGACCATTTTGAAGACCAAGGGTGAGCAGATGTCTCAACCGTAAGTCGTCGGCCACCATAAAAAAGCAAGGATCCATTTGAAGGAGGCAAAATGAAAGAAATTAGATACGTTTGGTTTATGTCTGGATGTCCTTTTGTTCTTTTCCAATATGGTGGAAAATTCACATGGAAATGACAGTGTTTAACATGGCTCCCACGGGCTGTAATCTGTTACAGTGCAGGGAATCGTTTTTTTGGAGGATGCATGATTATATTCTGACTGAAGGCCAAGATTAGAGGGTTTAGGACAAGGAAATCATAGATCTTGGCCAGAAGTTTCCTCATCTACTATTCACTTAAACATAAACGATCAGACATGTTCCCCTTAGGATGAAAACAAATCTAGCAGTTCAGTACATCAGTACAGTGTGGGCCTATAGAGTTGGGCACTAGATTACAGGCCCAGTTGTACTCATTTTCAGAAATGATTCAAAATGGCCATCACATGTCAACTAGAGTTTTCTAGTGGTATTGTTGCCCATGGCAACCAATCGGAGACCACCACTACTTCTCCAGTTAACTTTGGTTGCTATGAGCAACAAGTAGTTTATTTATAGGTGGTGCAGAAATAGTAGCCCACCACCCCACCCCAAACCCTGGACCTTGGGTCCAAAGGGAACTAAAGGCCCCTCTCCCACAATAGAGGACACCAGCATTACAAATGGTGCCTGGTAGGTGGATGGCCCAGTTACAGATTTTGCATTTGGCCTTACTTTACACCTCTGGCCATAAATTCACTTTCTCTGAGAAGTTTTAGTACATAAGATCAACTGGGGCAAATTTGCCAATACTTGAAATGAGCAGAGTAAGAAGGTAATATGGTGGGTGCTACCAAACAATGCCAAGTTGATATACTGGTTGCGACTAAGGTGTAAAGGAAAACTGACTTAGTTGCCCCTTGCAACCAATCAGATTCCGCCTTTCATTTTTTAGAGTTCCTCTGCAAAATGAAAGGTGAGATCTGATTGGTTGCTAGGAGCAACTAAGCCAGTTTTTGTTTAGAACAGTTTTGATAACTCTCCCCCTGATATGTCTACAAGAAGAAAGTCCTCGTTCCATAAGACGGACTTTGTTGTCCATAGCAACCAGTCAGAGCTCAGATTTCATTTGTCAGGAGCACTGTAAGAAAACCAAGCTTTGCTGCAATTGGTTGCCATGGGCAACAAAGACAGTTTTTCTTTTAGACAGGTTGATAGCTCAGCTTCCATCCCTATCTACTGTACCAACTGGAAGGCAGAGTAGGGGGGTTCCCCAATGTCTTCTATCAGGGAAACCTGGATGAAACAAGTTGGATTTGATCTGCCCAATCTCATGACTATGTAAGCGGCGCCAAAGATCACTGTCAGACGCTCACCTGTCTACTACAAACTACGTTTGACCAAGTAGAGAAGAAAAACAAATATTCATCTACACAAATCCAGATTATTTTAGTTCTTCTAGAATCTAAATAATTTTCTTACTACATCCACCAATTAAACCAAGTAGGAACGCGCTGTAAAACGCTCAGGTCTGAACCCAGCCTAATGGAAATTTGCACTACATCACACGGCTAGGAAAGACTCAAAATCACAGATACAGCAGAGCTTAGTTTGTAAACTTAAAATATCACACAATGTTAGGGCTCATTCAGATGGCTGTAGTGTTTTGTGGTCCACAAATTGCAGATCCGCAAAACACGGAAACCAGCTGTGTGCATTCAGCATTTTGCGGACCGCACATGCGGACAAGAATAGGACTTGTTCTATCTTTCTTGAAGTTGCGGAACGGATGCGGACCCATTCATACGGTCATCTGAATGAGCCCTTATCTGGGTTCTACGAAGGGCATCAGGGATCACATAGTTTTTTTATATTTACATACAGAAACATGTAGCAGAGCTGAGTTTCTCATGTGTGCACCACCTCATCCTGCTATCTTGATGTGTTATCTTTTTTAATCTCAGTCTTCAAGTTAAAGCTTTAAGGCAGGGATGTCAAACTTGTGGCCCTCAAGCTGTTGCAAAACTACAACTTCCATCAGGCCCAGACATGATGGGAGTTGTAGTTTTGACATCCCTGGTTTAAGGCATGACATACTCAGCTCTGCTACATATATATGGGGTCATTTATCAAACTGGTCTAAAGTAGAACTGGCTTAGTTGCCTATAGCAACCAATCAGATTCCACCTTTCATTTTTGACAGCTGCTATGGAAAATGAAAGGTGGAATCTGATTGGTTGCTATGGGCAACCAAGGTTTACTTTACAACAGTTTGATAAATGACCCCAATAGTGTAAATTATTATAATTTTTGGTGTGTGTCTATTTCCTTATATTTTTAAACCTCCTAAGGGTAGTTCTCTTTTTAGGATTATCATCTTTGAAAAGAAAATTACATTTATTATCAAAATATTGTATAGACCCAAAGGGTTGCTTTAGGCCTCCTGCACACGACCGTATGGCTTTTATAGTATTTTGTGGTCCGTTTTTCATGGATCCGTTGTTTTGTTTTTTGTTTCGGTAGTGTTTCCGCTTCCGTTCCGTTTTTTCATTTGGCTTCCGTTTTTGATCCGTTTTTTGCGGATCGCAAATGGAAACAGAAGCATCCAATAATGTTTAAACAGTAAGTACATAAAAAAATTGGGCTGGGCATAAAATTCTCAATAGATGGTTCCGCAAAAACGGAACGGATACGGAAGACATTCGGAAGCATTCCGTATGCATTCAGTTTTTTTTTTTTTTTTTGCGGACCCATTGACTTGAATGGAGCCACGGATCGTTTTTTGCGGCCAATAATAGGTCATGTTCTATGTTAGAACGGAAATACTGAAACGGAAGGCATACGGAGTACCTTCCGTTTTTTTTTTGCGGATCCATTGAAATGAATGGTTCCGTATACGGAACGCAAAAAACGGAGGGGAAACGGAAAAAAAACACGTTCTTGTGAGGGTTTTTTTTTCATTTCTTTTCATTTATATCATTATTATTATATTTATATAAATACCAATGTTTTTTTCATTTCAAAACAACTTTTTTGACTAAGAATATTCAAATAAAATATAACAAAAATAAATAAATAAGGAATTAACAAAATGAATTGAATATAGTGTAATATAGTATTTCATACCTGATAGCCCTGCGTCGTCCTGAGACGTCATGTATCATGTATCTTGTCAGGTCATAGAGAAGCCAAAAAGTGACAAAAACATGTCCACAAAGTTACATATCCTCGTCAGTGCCTGGTGTGATCAGAGCTTTGGATGGTGCTGTGACTAGGACTAGTGACTTTATACTGATCTCCAGGCTGTCTTGTCTGATGTGTCCGACCACAGCCAATGGGGTGTAACAAGGGGGGCAGGACAGTCCCAATACTATGATAAGCACAGAGGGATGTTCCAAAAAAACAAAACAAAAAACGAATTGCCTGTCACAAGGGAAATAGTGAGTTTAGTGCAGTGAGAACTGCATGAAGGAGTCGGTGTTTGATGTTTCTATAGGGACTGTCCCCATCCGTTATGAAAAGCTTCAGCCAGTTTTTTTTGCAAGACCAGTCATATGTATACATAGGCGTCATTTATCATCTACACATGATGCTACGATGGAACTATTGCCTCTGCTTGTGAGATTTTTGTGCTCTGGACCTTGTGATGTGGCCATAAACAGTAGTTAGTGCTGCCTGCATTGCTTCCCACAATGCGTCGTAAATGATTGGGACCATGTATTCATCATCTCAGATGACAACCTAAAATATATGGAGTAATGCGGTCACAAACTCAACGGTGTAAAAAAAAAAAAAGGCTTACCTGCCATAACTCTGGCTGGATGGGATCTGCGGGTCCGTCGAGGGCAGCACTAGAGATGCCCACAATAAAGGGAACGCATCAAACTTCTATGCCAGTTTTCTCATGTGCAAAACTAGCAAAGTTTGGCAAAAGTCCAGTATTGCATCATCATTTTTCTCCATTTTCTGACAACCTCAGCATGTCAGAAATCTACACCAGCTCTTGGTTTGTGTAGATTCGATTTTTTGGTGCAGGAATCTCTTGTCCATTAATAATTCAGGTGCAAAGTACATCAGTGTATTTCTTTATTAAGACTGGCAGCCTTAAAGGGGTTCTCCAGGAATACCTCCGTAAACAGAAGATTGATACTTACTTGCTCCCCTCCTCCATGTTCTGGTCCCTGGATTGTTTTATTCTGGAAATAAGGGCACCGAAGTGCTAGTGGCTCACCAGTCTTCCTAATAGGTAGGTGCGCGCCCCTCATCTAACCTTATTCAACAACAGTGCCAATATATCTCATGGCAATTTTGAGACTTGATATCGTATGACACCTGGAGTTCTCTTTTTGTTCCATAGACTGGCTATTTAAACGCGGAAGATCTATGCCAATGATATTGGATGATATGACATCCAACGATTGAAGTACTGATATTTTGCTGCTTATATGTTGAATTGTTTTAGAGCTTTTACATGTTTAGATTTGTGTGACAATCAAATAAATTACCTTTTGAAATACTTTACACGTGTTGCCAAATACAGAGTGCCCCCCATCCAGTTCTTTCATTGTTTTATTCTGGAGCTGCATGGGCATGGTCACATGCTCCGCTGCAACCAATGACTGGCTTCAGAGGTGCTTCTGGCCAGGGATTGTTCTGCCTTGATACCTTTTCCCAGCGTGGCTGAACTCGCCATGCTAATTATACTTACTTGATGCCCACCACCAGGTTCCAGCTCCATTGCTGTCCCTCCAGCTCTGCAGGTTCCTAGTCTCCAATATCTAGTTTGACATGGGTCATGTGTCTTCTGCCGCCAATGACTGACCAAAATGGTGACAAATCACCCATGTGTCACGTGACCCAGTGACATGATGCACGGGTGACAAATGACCTCTGTGGCGAGCCGTTAGCTGCAGTGGTAACGTGACCTTTGTCAAAACGGATGTTGACCAGTAAAAGTGTGACCAGTAAAAGTGGTTGAGAAGGACCTACGATGATGTCACCATCATGTGACCAGTGCAGGAGAAGGCGTCAGTGAAGAGGAGAAGAAGTCATGTTATTTACATGGGACTGTATTTTGGAGGGGGCTGTAGATTGAGTGGGATGTTATTTACATGGGACAGTATATTGGAGAGGGCTGGAGAGATGGTGTGATGGTAATTACATGGGACTGTATGGCAGAGAGAGGGAAATAGTGTTATTTACATGGGACTGTATGTTGGAGGGGAGTGATGTTATTTACATAGGACTGTATTTTGGAGGGGGCAGGAAAGATGGTGTGATGTTATTTACATGAGACTGTATGGTGGAGGCGGGAATATAACTACAGGGGGCACTGCAAATCCAGGGGAAATTCCAGGGGCGTTCTTATTACTACTGGGGGCTCTATAGGAGGGACTTATAGATCCGCCTTATTTCTACTAAGAGCACTATGGGCCTTATTACTACTGAGGGATCTATAGAGAGCTTTATTACCATTGGGGAACAATATGGGGGCCTTATTTCTACTGGGGGCTCTGTGATGGTATTATTAATACTGGAGGGCTCTTCTACTAATGGGGGCACTCTTGGGGAGCACTATTACAGTTGGGGACACTGTAGAGGGCAGTATTACTATGGGGGCACACATTTTTCTTCAGGATAGAATCACTCAGTAAACAGAGTCACTGGCACTATTGATGTATGTATCTAGCATGCATAGCTGATTATTTTAATTGTAGTGTTCGAAACATTTTAAGGACAAGTAATAAATGTTAAATTTTAGACTTAGTAACATGTGTCAATCAGGGACATCTATGGTCCTAGTGACCAATTGTAAATAAAAATCACCCATGTGTCACGTGACCCAGTGACATGATGCACGGGTGACAAATGACCTCTGTGGCGAGCCGTTAGCTGCAGTGGTAACGTGACCTTTGTCAAAACGGATGTTGACACGGGGTGACCTGGGACCTGTAGAGCGTGTAGGACATTAATGGAGCCAGGACCCATCAGGACCTGTAGAGCTAGTAGGACATCCATGAAGCCAGAACCCAGCAGGGGATGAGGTAAGTATAATTACACTAAGGGGTCTGTGGAAAAGGTCCCCAGGGGTGGACAATCTCTTTAATAAACTCTTCATATTATGTTGAGGTGACCACCAGTGACTTTCACACCAGACTTCTCCAAGTGTTGCATTAGCAATGGGCTTGATTCATGAATTTTGGTGCACTTTTGATGTGGTCTCCTGTCATTAGCTCTGCCCACTGATTTTTTTTTTTTACTTCTTTGACAGTTCTTCTGTGTCCAGACTATTAATCCAGGTTTCACTGGTACCATAGATCGAGATGTCTATTTTTCCCAAATTAACAGAACCATCAGGAGCCACTGAAATTCTTCTAGGGACTTCTAGGTAATCAATTCTCCTGGACTGAGACCAGAGGACAGATGAAGCATTACACATATCACAATAAAATCAATGGCATTGTACTCTGGCTAATAGATAAATGTACAATCCCCCTCTATAAACCCCCTAGCAACAAGACACCCTAACTTCTAGTAAGCCAAACCAACATTTTTTTTTTTGTGACTACACACTTTGTAGGCCATTAATAATATTACTCTATAACGTTCATCTCAGGCTGATACGTCCACCAGATGACTCCTGTAATCAATCTTTATGCATAGGCTTATTCTACAACTTTATTAAATTAATAGATTCAGAATTTTTTGAAGAAAAAGTAGCGCTTCTCCTGCTATTTTGATATGTTACAGGCTCATATTAGCAGCTCATTCTGGCGCCACTTGCTGTAGAAACAGATGCCTGAATGTTGGGCACCCTGTAACTAGCCTAAAGTACACACAGATCCATTTATCTTCTTCTCGGAGAACTAATTGATGTATTCCCAGTAATAGGATTATCTACTTCTCACTCATTTATTTGGTGGGTTCTGGTATATACTTGACTTGATGCAACCCGGCATAGAATCTCTTCCCTTCAGGCACCATTGATTACATTAATTCATTATATGCCTGGATGGCAGAGCAATTACCACATCTTGATTTTCTTTGCCTCAGTTTCAATTTTTTTTTTAGGCCACATCCGTTTGTACTCATTCACACCAAGAGTGATGTTTTTTACTCTAAAATGTATTTTTTTTTAACTTTAATGTGTAGGTCGACTTCTCAGAGATAGGACATTACATAAAAATGGTTGATTCCACTTTTGCCCTAATTTTTTAAGTAATGGTCAATCAAAATCAGATATTTTGGATGCCTTTTATCCAGGGGTGCACCGCCGATAAGGCGAGGCGATTGCCTTGGGCAGCACCAGATAGGGACAAGTGGCGGGCAGCAGAAAGGCCTTGGGGAATGAGTGCTTTCATTGTTCGCCTCTGCATATTTAACTGTATCGCTATATTACCAGTATGTTTTGTAGCACTATATGTAATGTTTTCCAAGTGTGCCTTTACCAGTAAGGCTGGAGGGAAGGGGTTAGGTTGAGAAAAATTTTAGTTTTTGCTTCAGGCAGCAGAAAGGCTAGGTGCACCCCTGCTTTTATCTCATCTGTGGGCAACTTAAAGGGACACTTCCGTCAAATTCTTTTTCTCACATAGTCACAGCCTATAATTGAATATATTGCTTTATAAAAATACATGTTTTTCGGGAGATAACTTTTTGAAGTCTCGTCACGTATTCGATTTCCGATCCCAGATCTTTATCTTCCTTTTTAGTGGACTTTTAGCACAGCAGACAGTCTCGCTTGAAGGGGTTGTCTCAAGAAAAAATGTTCTACATTTTTCAAACAATCACCTGGATCTGAATACTTTTGTAATTGCATGATAGCTAAAAATGTAGCATAGCCAGTGAGCTATTTAAAAAAAAATGTATCTGCATAGCGCCACCTGCTGTTGGTTCTCTTCCTCATTTTTCTATCCAACCTCGCTGAGGTGGTCGCACATGCTCAGATCATTCCTTCAACCTCCTCCAGCCTTATCTTCTGTTAGAAGCTATGACCGTTACAAGACATGTCCCCTGAACAAGACATAGACAAGCTGCCAGCTGGAAATTAATCTAGCAGAGCAATGAATAAGAAGATCTCTGGATCCATGTGAGGTACAGGGCTGGTTCTAGCTTTGTCAGAAAGAGATTGTCATGTACTATATGATGTCTGATTTTCATTTTTTACATTACTCATGGGATAAACACTTTAACTCTCTTTCTCAGGTCATCACTGCACCTAGGGTGCCCCCCCTGTAGTGACTCAATTTCAGTGTTATACGTTACACTAATCAATGCAATGCTCTTCTGTGGGCACCCTTATCTAGGTCTATCAATCAATTCTGCATCTACTGTTATAATGAAGATTATCCATCAGATAACATCTACCCCACACAGCACCAGTAAAGTGACAAAGGATTCCCTATTTATGTAGGAGGTCTTATCATTTGTGTTGACTGCTTCAGAAGGACAATATTTTGTATTTCATTTTCAATGGCATGGTACTGCCGAAATAAAAAGAAAAACAGCCAAAAATGCTTAAAACATTGCTTTGCAAATTGCATAAAAAAAATAATAAAAAACAAAACAAAAAAAACCTCTTTACTCATACCACATAACACAGGCCTGTGTGGCATAGAGAGGTAGTCTATTCTATAGCAGATCACTACCGTACATGTAAGTGCAGATATTAAAATAAATGGCATCCAGACAGATAGTCACTGGCTGTCATGTAATTCGCAGTTAGATACCTAGCAGAATGCATTGAGGAAGTCTGCAAGAAAAGAAAGATACTACTAGTATTAGGATGGTTGTCTTCAGGGCATGAAGCTGGAGATCAAGTATATCAGGTATCGTAATCAATCACACTTTCCCTATTTCAGTCTCCTATTCTCACCGTTGGGCTTTATGCACACGACCGTATCCGTTTTGCAATCCACAAAATACGGAGTCCTTCCGTGTGCAAGCTGCCTCTTCCTCAGTCCTCATGATAGAAATAGCTTTTGTTGTCCTCAAAATGGACGGGACGGACATACTGATGTGGACAGCACACGGATGGCATTCGTGTGTTTACAGTTTTTTTGTGGACCCAAAGAAATCAATGGGTCTGTGAGAAGAAAAGTCGGATACATGGACCCAAAATACGGTTGTGTGTGTGAGACCTTAGTCATACTTAAATATGATGCATAGACGAGCACTCCTCATCTGTTCTTATGCACAAATATTTATTGGTAAAAAAATATATAAAATATTTTAAAAGGGAATGTATTGAAAAGAGGGTATAGTGTACAGATAGCGTATACAGTTGCTTATTAAGATTTCCACAGAAGCATAGAACTTGGTCGCATAAATATAATTGTGTACAAAAAAGTGCATGTGCGGCAAAGAGATCTCAATAATTTGATAAAAAGAGAATAAAAAAACAAAACTAAAAAAAAACCTGTTGTTGAATTCTTGATAGAAGATCAGAAAGTGAATAAGTGCAAAAATAAAGAATATATCGTTGTGATTTGAATAGTTCAGTGTCTTCTCTTAGGCTGGGTTCACACCTGAGCGTTTCTCAAACGCGCGTTTTTGTCGCGCGTTTTTATGCGCGTTTTTTGTAATAGTAGACGCGCGTTTGTGTGATTGACTGCAGTGTCCTATGGCCACAAACGCGCGTCAAAACGCCCCAAGGAAGCTCAAGTACTTGATTATGCGTCGGGCGTTTTACAGCGCGATCGTACGCGCTGTAAAACGCCCAGGTGAGAACCATTCCCATAGGGAAGCATTGGTTTTCATGTGTTGAGCGTTTTACAGCGCGTTTGAACGCGCTGTAAAACGCTCAGGTGTGAACCCAGCCTTATAGAGTTGTATTCTCCTTTCCTCTGGGCAGTGATTCTATTCCTTGTGCACGTTAGTGTTGCTAATAGTCATAAATAGCATTCGTATTGCACAGTGTCCCAATAAGTTAGCGGTGAATATATTGCACAATGTCCCAGTGTATTGACAGTAGTTGGTATACTTCTGCTGGATAATACCGTTACAATATTTCAATACGGCGGCATTCCCGCTTATTTGTGACTTTCAAATAAGAAGATGTCCGGTTCGGCTAGATACTATAGTATTTTAAATGCTAATCCACCACTAACTTATTGGGACACTGTGCAATACGAATGCTATTTATGACTATTAGCAACACTAACCTGCACAAGGAATAGAATCACTCCCCAGAGGAAAGGAGAATACAGCTCCATAAGAGAAGACACTGAACTATTCAAATCACAACGATATATACTTTATTTTTTGCACTTATTCACTTTCTGATCTTCTATCAAGAATTCAACAACAACTGTTATTTTTATTTTTTATTTATTTTTTATCCTCTATTTTTATCAAATTATTGAGACCTCTTTACCGCACATGCACTTTTTTGTACACAATTATATTTATGCGACCAAGTTCTATGCTTCTGTGGAAATCTTAATAAGCAACTGTATACGCTATCTGTACACTATACCCTCTTTTCAATACATTCCCTTTTAAAATATTTTATATATTTTTTTAACCAATAAATATTTCTGCATAAGAACAGATGAGGAGTGCTCGTCTATGCATCATATTTTAGAACTTAATCCACTGATTGGGTGAATCAGATACACTTTGAGGACCTGATCCCTTAGTGCTCCCCTCACAGTATTGCTGCTCCCTTAATGCCACCCTTATAGTAGTGCTGCCGGCTTAGTTCCTCCCTCACAATAGTATTGTACCCCACAATAGAGAATAGTTTAAAAAAATAAAAAAAGTAATTCTCACCTATCCCCATTCTCCTGGTGAAAAGAGTACATCACCCCCCGGCTGGTGCGCTTACCTGCTCATCTCAGCAGGTGTGATGATATCACTGCATTGCGCCTGCTGCCGGAGAACGCACCGGCCGGTCAATGGCTGGAGCAAGGAGTTGATGGCTCCATGCTTCACTACTGTATTCAACTGTATCTGCATCCTCAGCATGCGGATACAGCTCAAAATGGGACACGCCACAGCCCTCGTGGGAAAATTGGCTTCTACCTCATGAGGGTTTTTCCGCTTACATATTATAGGCTGAACTGGATGGACGTATGCCATTTTTCAGCCTTATAAACTATCCTTAATTTGTCTATTCTTGAATATAGGGTTATATTACACATGTATTACACTTACATATTACACTTACATATTACACTGTATTACAGTATATAACCTCTCTTTTATGTACATTTTTGATTTCTATTGATAGGTTCGATACTTTCTAAGCACCACATGCTCCTGTGTTTATTCATGCACTGAAGGACACCATTATCTTCATCTTATCATGCCCCATATTTGCATCTTTTACTGAGCTAAATACCAGATGAGTGTCCTAGCAAACTCGCCATTGTCCATTCAGAATTTTATCACATGACTGATCATCCAAAGGTTCACATTGCATCTATGGACCTCAGTGCTTTGTCAGTTCAGATGTAAGCATTTATAGTTTTATATAATGTACAAGAAGTGTATAAAACCTCCATTGTCTATTCTTGGCCATTCTTTAATCATCCTATCACTGTGTACACATACATATGACCGTGAGATATATCAGATCGGACCCCATATGTGAGGTTGTCATGTAGTAACAAAAGGCTTTTCCATTTCTTTGATGGCTTCTGGTCTTCTTGGTAATGCCTCTTTTTGACATAATATCATCTGCTTAATATGGTGATATCAAATGATTCTTCTTCCAGTAAGATGAAAGATCCACCTTGGTGAGGCCTTCTACTCTATGATGGATATTGTACTGGCCCACCAGAGTACCAAAAGGTGCTCTGGTGGGCCCAAGGTTTATTGGATTGACCCACTAGAGTACCAGAACATCCTCTGGTGGACTCAAGCACTAAAACAATAATAGGCCTTGGAATGGAACAGGACCCCAAAGGTCTAGCAGAAGACAACTGTTTTTGGGACTAATAACCTCAATGGTGGACAAACCATATTTACACCCTGAGGAGCTGTGGTAGGAAAAGGGGCCCACAACCATTTCACCAAGAAAGCACCAATGTTTCCTAGTGTCTAAGGGTTGTAATTGGTGAAAGAAAAGTTATTACACCATTAAAACACTTGGTAGGAACGAACCTTATGAACATCTCGTTTTCAACAAACTAGTTGTTTCATAAAAGGGGCCCACATAATTTTCTTGCACAAGGGCCCTTTGAGGTCTATGTCCACCTAGAACCAGATATCCTATTAAAAGTGGAAATGTACAAGCCCTGCATATAAAATAGGTTGGGCCCTCAGAATAATTTATTTTGGTAGGCCCAAGGAACTTGGCCATCCTTTAATCATCCTATCAGTGTGTACACATACATATGACTGTGAGATATATCAGATCGGACCCCGTATGTGAGGCTGTCATGTAGTAAAAAAAAGGCTTTTCCATTTCTTTGATGGCTTCTGTCCTTCTTGGTGATGCCTCTAATTCTTTTTTACGTAAGTTCCTCTGCTTAATATGGTGCTATCAAATGTTTCTTCTTCCAGTAAGATGAAAGATCCACCTTGGTGAGGCCTTCTACTCTATGCTGGATGTTGGACTGGCCCAACAGAGTACCAAAAGATGCTCTGGTGGGCCCAAGCTTCATTGGATTGACCCACTAGAGTACCGGAGCATCATCTGGTGGACTCAAGCACTAAAACAATAATATACCTTTAATGGAACAGGACCCCAAATGTCTAGCAGAACCTTGTGCAAGGAACTTTAGCCCGATGGTGTCTACTCTTCAGCCTATAGCAGCAAAATTGGGTGATGTTATATTGTAAATATCAGGTTCTATACTCTGGAAAGTCCAAACATCCAACATGTTTGCGGCAGAGAACCAAGATACATTTTGGAGTTTGACTGAAGCAGAAGACAAAGCAGAGAGAAACAGTTCAGTTATATGCTTCTATTTTTCCTTGACCCAATCTCCTAAATAGTAAGCCATTATTGCAGCTCCCAAAGGGCAGATGAGATACCCCAAAGCTCTGGGACAGTGTATGTTACAGTGCTGATTACATCATTTATGCAAGTTCATTATTATTACTGTACACATCATAATACCATGAAAAGCGATAGCCACATGTAATGGAGATACATCAGATGTACAGAAAAGAAACTGATGGAGTGACTGACGAGCATGACAATATCCGCATAATACAATCTCACGCTCTCATGTCCTTTCCTTGTTACTGGACAAGCTTGGTTCTAACTGGTTTATCATATGTTCTAGCTTTTGCAAAATGCAACCAAATAATCTGTCAGGTTTGCTCTGGTATCTGACAATTATCTGTCACATGAAAGTTGTGTTCCTACTCTGCAGGCGTCTGTCAGTTCTCATCCATCCTACTGCAATTGAATATTCAAGAACTGGTGGGTTTTCATCCAGTCTTTGCATGAAATTCATTTCAGTGCATAAATTTCAGTGCATAGAGAAAAAACCAATCGATTATACAGTACATTCATCTGTTTTTTACAGCAGAGGAACATAGTAGTATTACACACACACTTTGAGTTATCAGGTTGTACCAATAATTTTAGGGGTTGGCGTGAGTATGGTCCAAGGACTATTGGTAGAAGTAGAAGCAGTCCTCTCTCTATGTACCGGGGGAAACCTAGCATAGATTGAACATCTCTTTTCATAATGGACATGTAAACTTCCCAGGGCTCCTCATCCACTATGTAAGAAATACAGATTAAAAAGGGCTGTCTTACAAGGATTAAAGTGGTTGGCCTAAGAACATTTATTCCCATCCACAGGAGAGTTGATAACTGTGTAATCTCTCGGGTCAATCCACCGAAACCCTCAGAAATCACAAAGACAGCGTCTCCGAATCCACTGTTGAAATGGACTGACAGCCACTCCATTCACTATCTATGGGACTGCCAAGCACAGAGCTCATATCCACTAGTCCCACAGATGTAAATGGCATGGTGGACATTCATGAGCACCACTACTCCATCAGCACAAGATACTTTGGGACCCCTGTTCTGTTGATCTCTTAGGGTTCTGCCAATTTACATATTAGATAGATATTAGATTTGACAAAAAGAAAAGGTAGGTCAGTCATCTTAATGCAGTGTTAATCCAGAGGAATGCAAAGCAACCCTATTGTTAGGATAAACATCTGAGAAGTGGAGGAGTTGTCCAGGATTATCCTTAGAGTAGGACATCAATATCAGAATGGTGGTGGTCCAACACACAGCTCTGGCCATTAGATCCTTGATGGAGGATAAGAATATAATCCTGAAACCGACAGATAAAGGGGGCGCGATTGTCCTTATGGACAGAAATAAATATGTGGCGGAAGTCATGCGACAGCTTTCTGACTGTAATACATATGAACAGCTACAAAGCGACCCGGTGTTTCGGATAAAAGAAAAAAATTTAAAAACAGTGAGCCATTTTTCTTCCTTGGGGGTTATTGATGGGAACATGTATACATTCTTGATTAATCATACACCAATCACTCCGGTATTTCATATTCTTCCCAAGGTGCACAAGACTCTAATTGACCCCCCAGGGGGACCCATTGTGGCCTCTGTGGGGTGCATTTTATCACCTCTTGCAATTGTACTGGAAAAGGCACTTACGCCTTTAATTAAGGACACAGAATCCTTTTTGTCTGATACGCAACACTTTCTCAGTACAATTGCTGGATTGAATTCTATTCCCCCTGACAGTCTTTTGGTAACCATTGATGTGGTTAGTCTATACACCTCAATTGACCACATAGGAGGTATCCAAGCCGTTAGATCCTTACTGGATAGAAGTAATCACACTAAAAATGAACAATATTTTTTTCTACAGCTTTTACATCTTGTGTTGTATGAAAACTACTTTATGTTTGAAGATAACTTTTTATCTACAGCGACGTGGGACCGCGATGGGGTCGAACGTGGCCCCGTCCTATGCAAATGCATATATGTCGGATTTTGAGGACTCTTAGGTATATAACACTGAATGGTATCAGAATAATGTCCTCTTATGGAAAAGATTTATTGCCAACATTTTTTGCATATGGGTGGGCCCATGGGAGACCCTATTGGCCTTCCTCTACCACTTAAACCATGTATACGATGAGTTACAGTTCACATTAGTTTGTGATAATCATAAGGTGGATTTTTTGGACACAGTGGTAATTAAGGACCAAGTTGGCAATCTATCAACTGATCTGTTTAGGAAAGATACAGACAGAAATAGTATCCTTCATTTCTCAAGTTCTCATCCACCATCTCTAAAGAGGGCCATTCCTAAATCCCAATATCAGAGAGTGCAACGAATTGTTACTGACTCAGATATACAATTAATTAGGATCAATGAGATGACTAGCAGGTTTCAGGAGAGGGGATACCCTTCATCCACTTTGAGGGAAACTAGAAGAGAACTAGATAATTCAAACAAAACTGCGGTCACAAAACCATCTAGATTGGCACTTGTACACAAGTATCATCCCTATAATCAGAGGTTTGATAATATCATATGTAAGCATTGGCACTTACTGGGGAAGGCATACCCCATGATTGATGAATTCAGGAATCCACCTCTGATATGTAACAAAAGAAACCCCAATTATAGGGACAAGCTTGTACGCGCTGATTTAGGGAGTACGAAAGTTGCATTAAAACAAAGGGTTTTGACAACTCAGCGCAAGGGCACCTTTCCATGTTTGCACTGTCTCCAGTGCTCCCACATAATCAAAGGTCCCACTTTCCATCATCCACATAATGGACGACCATTTTTCACTTGTGAATCCACTAATGTGGTTTATTTAATAAAATGACCTTGTGGCCTGTTGTATATTGGGGAGACGACATACACAATTAGGGATCGCATTGAGAAACATAAATCAACAATTAGAACAAAAAACCTAATGTTACCCATCCCGTTTCATTTTGACCAGTGCAAGCATACCATAGCCCAGCTCAGATTTCAGATACTTGAACAGATTAAAAGACCAAGGACAGGTGGGGATATAAAGAGACTGCTACTACGCCGAGAGGCCTATTGTATTCACACGTTGGAGACTTTGCATCCGAGGGGCCTAAACAGGGGCTATGAGATCATGCATATTTGATATGTGATTTATTCATATGATTTCATCATTATGTTTTTTCAGACATCTACCGTCTATTGAAGGATCCCACATCTGCTAATATGGTATTTGATATGTGTTTATTTAGGATACTCCAGTTCATTTGTTCTCATTGTCACTCTGCATATATTGCTTCGTTTTTTGTATTTAGTGATATTTTTGTTAGTTCCACCCTTTTGGGCGTGTGACGTCATGATAGGCGGTACCTTGTATTATTCCTATATATACCTGCATTTCTTGAGTATATGCTTACCTGTTGACAAAGGCATGCTTGCCGAAACGCGTCCTGGTTGTAGGATACATTAATTTGATGCAATAAAACATCATAACTAATTATCAAGACACGACTGCTGGGATTTCTTCTATTCTACAACACACAGCTCTGTCCATTGTGTAGTGGATGGACTGTCGGACTGGGGTACCTAGGGTCCACCAATAAAATTTATTTTGGGGGCCCACCATATGGATACATTCAAATATTACCTGCTCTTACAGCAGCAAGATGCTACCAGATAATTGAATATGGGGGTCCCTGCAGCAACTTTGAGAATGTACCCCTGTGGGCCAGCCCGAGCCTGAATGTACCCCTGTGGGCCAGTCCGAGCCTGAGAGGATGGAGTTGGTAACTGCAGCATTGCTCCCATTATAGTGAATGGGAGCAGTGCTGCAGTAACCAGCTCTGTCTACTACACAATCGACAGGCCTATGTTGTTGCGGTGCTGACTTCTGGTGCCACTGCAGTATGGCTGATCGGCAGGGGTGTGGGGTCTTGGACCTGGGACAATGAGATATTGATGGTTTGTTCTGAGGATGGGCCGTCAATATATAAATACTGGAAAACCCCTTAAGGTCTCATGCACATGACTGTATGTAATACAGACACGGCCGTGTGCATGCCGTATTTTCCTAATTAGCCTATTAACTGCCTATTCTTGTCCACAAAACGGACAGGAATAGGACATGTTCTATAATTTGTGGAATGGCATCCATGTACCGTCCGCATATTTTGCAGCTCCATAGAAATGAATGGGTCATTGTCCAATCCTCAAAAAATGCGTATTGGACTTGGGCCCAAAATATGGTCTTTTGCATGACTACTGGCAGAGTCTAGTGTGAGTGTTCAGCTTACAGCTATGGCCATCTTCACCCTCATAGAAGACCAAGGCTGGTGGTGGATAGCAGTGGGCTTCACAAGCGCTACCAGTCCTGACTGACAGGAAAGTGATGGCTGGGGGAACAATTATATCCCCTCCTAAGGGTGCTGCCACATGTTTAGGTTTTTTTATGCAGTTTTTGAAGCCAAAACCAGGAGTGGATTAATAAAAGTAGAGAAGTTGTATCTGCCCCTAATACTTTCTCTCGTGTTATGATCCACACCTCACTTTGGCTTCAAAAACTGCATAAAGAAAACCTGTACGCGTGGCAGCACCCTTAGTTTGTCTTTAAAATTATCTAATTTAGAACTGAACACAAGATCAAAGTGCAATGAAATGGATGATAATTTTCAGGGTTGGGTCAAACCGGGGACAGTTAGAACAGATGGGTTTGCCAGCCTTGATCCCTACAGAGTCTTGACAGTGATCACGTCAACCCCAGCTGAGCCTATATTGGCTTCCACAGTGTGCACACTATACAGTGATTGCCCCATATATGTAGCTGTCGTGGTCCTCAGAGCCTCAGGATATTCAGGCAGACAGAATTATACTCTATTCCTTGACAATATGTGTTTTCAAGAAGGTTTCTATATATTTGAGACTCAATAGATGAATTGGCACAGAGGCTCTATTCAGCCAGGACTCTAAAGCCCCTTTATTGGACTTAGTCCGTCTTTCTTTGCCCCTTTTTGGAGGAGACCTCATTACCAGTGAATTGAAGAGAAAGGGGTGTTTTGTTATACCCTCCACTTAATGCAACCGTGGATTGTATTGCTTTTGTAGAGTAAGGAGAAAAAATTGGACTGTAGAATAAAAATTCAATGCAGCATTTTTGCAGGAAAATTGTAATAATTGTGGTCATAATTGATACATAAACATTAGAGAACATCAAAGGAAAAAGTGCATGTTAAAGTTGGAGGGAATAGAAGGAAAATTCACAGCTGAATTCTGTACCAGAGGCCTCTGTCACCAAGAAAGAATATTCTGTATGTCTTGTAGGACGTGCTGTAAAATGCTAGAGCCGGCTCGTTCTGTGTCTGAAGGTGTTAGTTCACCTCTACCGTATGTAAGTGTAACTATTTTAATATATGCAGATTATGACCACCAGCTAACGTCCGTGGGCAGCACGGACAGCAGCTAGACGGACTGGGAGTGACCCAAAAGGTCCTGGTAGGTTGTCACAGGTATCTGGATCCATGATGACTAAGGCTAGGTCTACACGACGACAATAAGTCGCGCGATAGATAGGGTACAACTACATTGCAACATTTGTCGCGCGACATTTTGTCGCACCAATGTCGCGCAACAATTTTTATAATGATAGTCTATTGTGTCGCACTGCGACATGCTGCGACTGCGACGCCACAGTCGCAGAAAAATCAATTTCGAATGGATTTTTTGCGATTATCGCATTGCAGTCGCAGCATGTTGCATGTCGCAGCGCGACACCATAGACTATCATTATAAAAATTGTCGCGCGACATTGGGGCGACAAAATGTTGTGCGACAAATGTCATCGTGTAGACCTAGCCTAATAGTGATGAGCCAAGTATTGAAAAATTCAATTCAGCGGCTTCGGCAAATTTAAGTAGTGGGTGCAATTATAGGGAACGGCGATTGCGCCGCTCCCCGTCATTGTACCCTTCAGATGTCGCGTTCATAGCTGATTGCGGCACCTGGCAGCAATAATACAGTACATTTTGTAAACTCATACTTACCCTCATCAATTTGATCGCGAAGAGCCGGCCACCGCCATCTTAATTATGGATACAGCGCAAATCTCACGTGGCCAGCGATGACGCTGGCGAGTTCGTGCAGGATCTTCAATCAAGATGGCGGCTGGCTCTTCGCTCTCAAATGGATAAGGTAAGTATGATTTTTTTTTATTTTGTACCGCCATTCAGGGGAAATCAATTTGCTACCACGAAGCTCGAGGAAATTTGGCTTCGTGGCGAATAGAATTTTCCTTGAAATTCAGATTGAATACCACTTTGTGGCGTTCGATTCGCTCAACACTAGTGACTAAAGATGAGCAAGGTTTGCAAAAATTAGATTCTTCACTGAAGTTCACAAAGAAATTTGATTTGTGACTATTCGCACGAATAGCATTCCATTGTATATAGCGGGGCGCAATGACCGGAAACGGCAATTGCACCGCATTGAATGGTATCTGACAGTCACATTAAGGCCTTTCAGGGGTTAATCAGGGGTTTAAAAAATACATTCCTGATCCATTTGCTCGTGGAGAGGCCGGAACTGTTATCTTGATTGACGAAAAAGCATGAAATCTTGCGCGCGTTGACATGATGACATCACCACGCCATCACGCTGGGCAGACACAGTGACGTCATCACTGATGGGTATGTATTTTTTTGTTTCTTACCGCCATTTCGGGAAAAATTGATTTGTTACCATGAAGCACGAGGAAATTCTTCCCTGAAATTCGGATCGAAGTCACTTCGTTTTACTTCGATTCGCACAATACTAAGGATGACTGCAGGGCATTTACAGCTGCTGGAGGGGGCATGGAGGAGGATGCATATAGACAACAAGGCGGTCCCACAGATGCTCAATTGGGTTCAAGTCTGGAGAATTAGGGGGCCCGGATAGTACTAGGTAGTAAGGCAATCAGCATGTATGGGTGTACGTGATCTGCAAGGATGGATTCATACCCAAATGAGTGTAGAGTGCCTTCCACATGGATCAGTGGGTCCAGAGAATGCCGCAAAAACATTCCCCTGACCATAACACTGCCACCACCGGCTTGTGGTCTTCCAGCAATGGTTGCTGGCTGTTTGTTCTCTGATGTTTCTCGCCCGACACGCCAACGTCCATCCGTTCTATGAAACAGAAAAAATGACTCATTGGAGAAGACAACCCTTTGTCCATCAACGGAGGTCCAATGCCAATGCTGCAGTGAAAATTGCAGCCTTTTCTGCCTAGGCAACTTCGTTAGCAGAGGTGCAGTGACCGTCCGTCTGCTCCGGAGCCCCATTAGCAGTAGTTTTCGCCGAGCTGTTTTTACTGACAGACGTCTGGTAGCCTCCTGGTTCACTTTGGTGGTGAGCTGCTCCACTGTACCATGTCAGTCTTCCCTCGGTCACCTTCATAGATGGCGTTCACCTCTCACATCAAAGGCACGTGGTGCTTTGCAATTTCTATGTCACAATGGTGCCAGTTGTCCACTCACGATACACTTTTACCACAGCAGTGACCACAACTGTGCAGTGTCAGAAATACCGCCACCCTTAGTCCGGATGCCAATAATTTTCCCTTTTTGCAACTCCGATAAATCGCCTCTTTTACCCAAGACAGCAGCAAGGGATGTGTGTGCAGACAGCTTATCACACACCTTGTGATATAACCACCAAGCCAGCTCACCACACGGGACTTCCTTCATGAGCTTCACACTGCCGACGTCGAAAGTAGGAAGTGGTCTTAATAACGTGACTGAACTGCATTGCTGCAGGTGTCAGCAACCTTCGGCTCTCCCGCTGTTGTAAAACTACAATTCCCAGCATGCTCCATTTATTCCCATGGGAGTTATGAGAAGAGCAGGGCAAGTGGGCATGCTGGGAGTTGTAGTTTCGCAACACCTGGAGTGCTGCAGGTTGTCTACCCCTGCTTTATAGGGTTTGCACTCAGTTTTTTTCTAATACGGAACCCAAAATCTTCTTATCAATAGACATAAACGTTTTCTGTCTGCAGCCCCTACTTGGGGGGGGCTTGGGAGCTTGCTGCATACACTTTATAAATTGAACTTAAAGGGGTTGCGCCATGATATTACCTTATCTCCTATCTACAGGATAGAGGTTAAGGACAAGCCCCCTGAGCCACCAGCTTGAAATAAATATTGCAGAGCAATTCAGGCAGCGAATGTGGAGATCTCTGGACCCATGTGAGGTACAGGGCTGGTTCTAGCTTTGTTAGAATGTGATTGTCATGTACTATATGATGTCCGATTTTCATTTTTTTGCATTACTCATAGGGTAACCCCTTTAAGCAATAGAGTGGTGATTAATAACACGATAAAGGTGCAGTTTTATTGACTTATAGCATACTGATTGTTGACATTTTTTTTCACAATCACTCCTGTGCTGTGTTCTTTGAGCCAAATACATCTCTCCCACTTGCTGCTCCTTCTTCCTATACTGTTTAACCCCTTAGTGACCACCCATACGTGTTTTTACGGCGGTCACTAAGGGGCCTTAGGCTGGGCTGCCGCGTTTTTACGGCGGCCCGGTCTAAGCGCTGCACGGCTCCCCCGTGCAGCGGGGAGCACGGACCCGGCTCTCACATGAGAGCCGGGGCCCTGCTCTAACAGCCTGGACCGGCAGGAGTGCCGATCCGGGCTGTTTAACCCTTTACATGCCGGGCGCAATGGCGCCCGCTGCATGTAAAGTGGTGACAGAGGGAGCGGACTCCCTCTGTCTCCCATCAGCACCCCGAAAATAAGATCGCGGGGTGCTGATGTGTTCGGAAGCTTACCTTGCTTCCGTTCAGGGTCCCGAGCCTGTGTTCAGTTCTCTCCAGCAGGCTGTGCCTCTCTGGCGCAGCCTGCTGGTCAATGTTTGAAATGCATTGCTATTGAAATGTAATGCATTTATAGAGATAATGCATTACATTTTAAAATCAATCAAAATACTGTATATTATAGTCCCCTTGTGGGACTTTTAAGTAGTAAAAAAAACTGAAAAAAAATACACATTTATTAAATAAAAAAAATTCCATAAAATAAAAAAATATGCTTTTTTTTCCATTGAAAATACGCTTTTCAATAAAAAAAAATAGCAAAAAGAAAATATCCCCCATATGTTTGGTATTGCCGCGTCCGTAACGACTCGGACTACATAAATATTACATAAATTATCCCCTATGGTGAATGCTGTAAAAAAAAAAAAAAAAAAAAAAAGACAGAATTTCTAATTTATTCTTAGTTTCCACCGAAAAAAACGTAATAACAAGCGATCAAAAAGCGCCATTTACTCCAAAATGATACCAATGAAAAATACAAGTTGTCCCTCAAAAATCAAGCCCTCACACAACTCCATCGAAAAAGAAAAAAAAAGTTATGGGTCTTGTGAAGTGGCAATGCAAAATCATTTTTTTGGTTAATAAAAGGGGTTTTATTGAAAAGAAAGTAGTAAAACGTAAAAAAAATTATACGTATTTAGTATCACTGTAATAGTACTGACCCAGAGAATAAAGATATTATGTTATTTGTACCGATAAATGAACGCCGTAAAATTTATAATGTAAAAACGCAGTGGCAGTATTGCTATTTTTCCCCATCTCCCTCCCAGAAAGAGTTAATAAAAGTTAATCAGAAAGTTATCTGTACCCCAAAATGGTGCCATTAAAAACTACAACTTGTCCCGTAAAAAACAAGCCCTCATAAAGCTATATAGACGAAAAAATAAAAAAGTTATAGCTCTTGGAACGCGACGATGAAAAAAGGAAGAAAAACGCTTGGTCATAAAGGCCCAAACAGGCTTGGTCACTAAGGGGTTAAGGGCTCATGCACATGAACGTGTGCCAGCCGGGCCCGTATTTACTTAAATGGGTCCACAATCCGGAAGGTGCGGAACGGAGTCACAGAATCCTATAGAATCACTACAGAGTGCTTCTGTGAGGTTTCTCTCCGTGCCGCCTTATTGCAAAAAAATTGAACATGTTCTTTTTTTGCGGTGCGTACAGCAAAAAACATTCGGGGCCTGGGCCGCTGATGTTTTGTCCCAGGCCCCGAATGTCCTGCCTACCAGATAGATCCAACTGTATTGCCATCCACAGGATGGCAATACAATTGAATCTAATGCGGTGGAAGAGCTGAAGGACCTGTGGTGACATCACAGGTCATGTGACCAGTAAAAGTGGTTGAGAAGGACCTGCGATGATGTCACCATCATGTGACCAGTGCAGGAGAGGGTGGCAGTGAAGAGGAGAAGAAGCTGAGGTGATGTCTGCTACATCAGGAGAGGTAACTGAAGGGAGAGGCAGAGCAATGCTGGGAGTTGTGGTTATTTAACTGGGACTGTATGTTAGGACTGAAGGGAGGGATGTTATTTACATGGAACTGTGTGTTGGAGGTGGCTGGGGAGGGGGTCATGTTATTTACATGGGACTGTATGTTGATAGTGGCTGTAGGAGGGAGTGATGTTATTTACATAGGACTGTATGTTGGAGGAGGCTGGGGCAAGGTGATGTTATTTAGTGATGTTATTTACATGGGACTGTATGTTGGAGGGGACTGGGGCAGGGGGATGTTATTTACATGGGACTTTATGTTGGAGGTGGCTGTGGGAGGGAGTGATGTTATTTACATAGGACTGAATGTTCAGGGGTGATGTTATTTACGTGGGACTGTATGTTGAAGGTGGCTGGTGGGGGGGGAATTATGTTATTTACATGGGACTCAATGTTGAGGGGGATGATGTTTATATGGGAATGCATGTTGGAGGCGTCTGGGGAGGGGGTGATATTATTTACTTGGGACTGTATGTTGAAGGTGGCTGGGGAGGTGGTCATGTTATTTACATGGGACTGTATTTTGGAGGGGGCTGTAGATCGAGTGGGATGTTATTTACATGGGACAGTATATTGGAGAGGGCTGGAGAGATGGTGTGATGGTATTTACATGGGACTGGATGGCGGAGAGAGGAAAATAGTGTTATTTACATGGGACTGTATGTTGGAGGGGGTGAAGGGAGGGGAGTGATGTTACTTACATAGGACTGTATTTTGGAGGGGGCAGGAGAGATGGTGTGATGTTATTTACATGGGACTGTATGGTGGAGGCGGGAATATAACTACAGGAAGCACTGCAAATCCAGGGGAAATTAGGCGTTCTTATTACTACTGGGGGCTCTATAGGAGGGACTTGTAGATCTGCCTTATTTCTACTAAGAGCACTATGGGGGCCTTATTACTACTGAGGGGTCTGTAGAGAGCTTTATTACCATTGGGGGAACAATATGGGGGCCTTATTTCTACTGGGGGCTCTGTGGTATTATTAATACTGGAGGGCTCTTCTACTAATGGGGGCACTCTTGGGGAGCACTATTACGGTTGGGGGCACTGTAGAGGGCAGTATTACTATGGGGGCACAAATTTTTCTTCAGGATAGTATCTGAGGGTATTGTGGGGCACAGCGAGCAGCAGGATAGCACTGTGGGGGCTCCAGGTTGGGAGGTGATGATAGAAATGTGAGGAAGCTAAGATGTCCGTGCGTCACACTCTGCAGAGACTAGGCGCGGCTGAGAGAAGTTGTACGGACCAAATGGAGAAGATGATGACAGAGAAGATCTACATCGGAGGAGACGTCACCTGGGAGGCCCTGGATGTGACAGGTATGTGATTCTCTATAGCAAGTACAGCAAAATGCGATGTGCGGGGGGAGGGGGGACGACTTAGAGGACTGAGCCATATTCATTGGGGCTTGAGCCCCGGATTTCTTGAGACCCTAGCAACGCCCCTGGGGTACGAATCACAGACACATTCAAGCTGCATGGGTCTGCATCCGTCTGCGGAAACCGCACGGGTGTTGTTAGCGCATTGTAGACTGCAAATTGCAGTCCCCAATGCACGGAACGGCCGTCTGCATGAGCCCTAACTGAAATAGTTAATACCAATCTGCAGCTGCATCCCCCTCCTCCTTTCACCTCCCTGTCTTTCATCGACTTTTTTAGACTATCCATATTTTTGGGTGGATGAAGACCTGAGAATTTATAAAATGCCCGCAGGATGGGAAAAAGTGGATAACAAAGCGTCATGTATTCATATGTACCACTGATATATATATAAATATATATATATATATATATATATATAATTACCAAGCATTGAGAGGTCATCTTTAGCAGAAACATACATAAAACATGAATACACTACTCACTTGCAAAGTGTGGAGACTGCATTTCACAATACTTCCATCAGATTACACTTTCCGTAAAAAAAGAAAAAGCCTACATTTCTCGCTGAGAGCTCAGATAAAGCAGATCATGAACCTAGGATGTAATGTTCTGTCACTGACACGTTGCAACAACAAAACAGTGAGATAGCTGGGAGTAACACAGAGGGTGTTGGCCACCACTGTCACCATCATGTGGAGCGTAAGCAGCTCGCAGTCCTCATTATCGGACGGGTCGTTGGGGGCTCGCTTTCAAGTGTTTGTATACTGCATGCGGAGTAATGAGGGAACGACATTCTTGTAGCCGATGACTTCATATCACAGTCTTATCTGGGTCCGCTTCCTGACATCAATGCTTTATTAATTGCCAAGTAGCGTGTCCTAATGTTTATGTTATGAGATTGTCAAACCTCTGCTTGCTGTGTGACTGATCTGCATCCTCTAAAGTCTGTTTCATGCTCAGCAGGGCGGATGACATACTATCTGTCCTTCCCACGTTCATAAGAAAAAAAGAAAAACATGGATTATTAAAAGGAAGTGGCTAAGGTCATCCCGTTCCAAGACTCAGGCCCCTTTCACACCAGCGAGTTTTCCGCGCGGGTGCAATGCGTGACGTGAACCCATTCATTTCAATGGGTCTGTGTACACGAGCGTTTTTATTCAAGCATCAGTTCTGCTTTGCGTGAAAAACGCAGCATCTTCTATATTCTGCGTGCCCTGGCCCCATAGAAGTGAGGGGGGCTTCAGTGAAAAACGCATTGTATCCGGAAGCAGGTGCGGGTACAATGCGTTTTTTCACTGATGGTTGCTAAGGACCCTTTCACACGAGCGAGTTTTCCGCGCGGGTGCAATGCGTGACGTGAACGCATAGCACCCGCACTGAATCCTGACCCATTCATTTCAATGGGTCTGTGTACATGAGCGTATTGTTTTCCACGCATCAGTTCTGCGTTGCGTGAAAATCGCAGCATGTTCTATATTGTGCGTTTTTCACGCAGCCCAGGTCCCATAGAAGTGAATGGGGCTGCGTGAAAAACGCATCGCATCCGGAAGCAAGTGCGGGTGCGATGCGTTTTTCACTGATGGTTGCTAAGAGACGTTGTTTGTAAACATTTAGTTTTTTATCACGCGTGTGAAAAACGCATCAAAACGCATTGCACCCGTGCGGAAAACACTAAACAACTGAACGCAATCGCAGACAAAACTGACTGAACTTGCTTACAAAATAGTGCGAGTTTCAGTGAACGCATCCGGAGCCAGTCCGTCACACTCGTGTGAAAGAGGCCTTAGAGTTGACTTGTCTTCTACAGAGAAGGTTTATAGCCTTTCCGGGAATGCAGGCAGTTAGGCCTCTAAGACCTGTTTTATTTAAAGGGACACTTCCATCAAAACTTTCTTTATAATTTTTTTTATGTATTTTGGCATTTTTTTAATAAAAAAAAACGGGTGGATGTTTTTCTGGGTATAATTTTTTTTAAGTCACTCAAAAACACAGTGATGGTCTGACTGAGAGAGTTAAGAAAGGCTTGTCTAATGTGCTAAAAGTCTAAACAGAGACATTTAAAGAGACAGGACAGGAAGTAAAATATATGTTTTCTACTTCCTGCCCTGGCTTTTTAGCTTTAGCAGACAGTTTCTCTTAGGCCCCTTTCACACGGGCGAGATTTCCGCGCGGGTGCGATACGTGAGGTGAACGCATTGCACCTGCACTGAATCCGGACCCATTAATTTCTATGGGGCTGTGCACATGAGCGGTGATTTTCACGCATCACTTGTGCGTTGCGTGAAAATTGCAGCATGCTCCATGTTTTCCATGCAACGCAGGCCCCATAGAAGTGAATGTGCAGATACGGTGCAATTTTAACGCACGGTTGCTAGGAGACGATCAGGATGGGGACCTGATCATTATCATTTTTCCCTTATAACATGGTAATAAGGGAAAATAATATCATTCTTAATACAGAATGCATAGTACAATAGGGCTGGTGATGGACCATGTGATGAGCGCAGTGACGTCATCAAAGGTTCTTTTCCTGTGCACAGCAAAGATGAAGACAGCAGAGAAGCCGGGCTACGCGAGCAAGTGTATTATGGTGAGTTAAACATTTTTTTTTTTGACCCCTCCAGCCCTATTGTACTATGCATTCTGTATTAAGAATGCTATTATTTTCCCTTATAACCATCTTATAAAGGAAAATAATAAAATCTACACAACATCTAACCAAAACCCGAACTTCTGTGAAGAAGGCAGGGTTTGGGTTTGGGTACCAAACATGTCGATTTTTCTCACGCGTGTGCAAAACGCATTGCAATGTTTTGCACTCGTGCGGAAAAATCACGCATTTTCCCGCAACGCACCCGCATCTTATCCGGGCCAAAAACATGACGCCCGTGTGAAAGAGGCCTTAAAGGGCATCTGTCAGCAGTTTTGTACCTATGACACTGGCTGACCTGTTACATGTGCACTTGGCAGCTGGAGGCATCTGTGTTGGTCCCATGTCCATATGTGTCCGCATTGCTGAGAAAAATGATGTTTTAATATATGCAAATGAGCCTCTAAGAGCAACGGGGGCGTTGTCATTACACCTAAAGGCTTTGTTCAATCTCCAACTGCGGCGTCCCCTGCACTTTGATTGACAGGGCCAGGTAGTGAAAACGTCCGATTACGTCATCAAAGGTCCTTTCGCAGGTCCTGAAAGAAGAAGAAAGAAGACTATGCCGGCTGCGCGAACAAGTGGATGAGGTGAGTTAATATTTATTTTTTTTTTAACCCCTCCAGCCCTATTGTACTATGAATTCTGTATTAAGAATGCTATTATTTTCCCTTATAACCATGTTATAAGGGAAAATAATACAGTAAATTGACTTTTATCAATTTACTAACATCATCTTCTAGCAACCGTGCGTGAAAATTGCATTGCATCCGCACTTGCTTGCGGATGCTATCCGATTTTCACGCATCCCCATTCATTTCTATGGGGCCTGCGTTGCGTGAAAAACATGCATTATAGAACATGCAGCGATTTTCATGCAACGCACAAGTGATGCGTGAAAATCGCCGCTCATCTGCACAGCCCCATTGAAGTGAATGGGTCCGGATTCGGTGCGGGTGCAGTGCGTTCACATCACGCATTGCACCCGCACGGAATTCTAGCCCGTGTGAAAGAGGCTTTAGAGTTCTGGAATGTATTGTATAACACCGACATAATGCTGTCAGTGTTATCCAATACATTCCAGAAAGTAAATGCAGATATGTCCTTCACTGACAAGCAGGTGATTGTCTGCTCTATCCAGCAGTGTAAGGCTACTTTCACACTAGCGTTTGATCGGATCCGTTCTGAACGGATCCGATCATATTAATGCAGACGGAGGCTCCGTTCAGTACGGATCCGTCTGCATTAATAACTTAGAAAAAATTCTAAGTGTGAAAGTAGCCTGAGCGGATCCGTTCAGACTTTCAATGTAAAGTCAATGGGGGACGGATCCGCTTGAAGATTGAGCCATATGGTGACATCTTCAAGCGGATCCGTCCCCATTGACTTACATTGTAAGTCTGAACGGATCCGCTCGCCTCCGCACGGCCAGGCGGACACCCGAACGCTGCAAGCAGCGTTCAGCTGTCCGCCTGTCCGTGCGGAGGCGAGCGGAGCGGAGGCTGAACGCCGCCAGACTGATGCAGTCTGAGCGGATCCGCTCCATTCAGACTGCATCAGGGCTGGACGGAGGCGTTCGGGTCCGCTCGTGAGCTCCTTCAAACGGAGCTCACGAACGGACCTATGAACGCTAGTGTGAAAGTAGCCTAAGGGCGCCTTCACACGCGACTGAAAATCAGTTCCATTCACCTGAATGAGGCTTGCAGAAATCCATGTGCTCGCTGCCCCCATTCAAATGAATGGAATTGATTTTCAGTCGTGTAATTTTCTGCCACAAAATCTGCCGTGTTAAGGCGCTCTAAAGGGGTTGTGTCACAAAACATATTCAGCATTTTTCAAACCAGTACCTGGATCTAAATACTTTTGTAATTGTATGTAATGAACTCTATCTGTATAGCGCCACCTGCTGTTTGTTTTTTGTCTGAGCTGGTCAAACTTGCTCAGTTTTAGGCCTCATGCACACGACCGTTGTGTGCATCCGTGGCCGTTGTGCCATTTTCCCTTTTTTTTCACGGACCCATTGACTTTCAATGGGTCAGTGGAAAAATCGGAAAATGCACCGTTTTGCAGCCGAGGCCGTGATCCGTGTATCCTGTCCGTCAAAAAAATATGACCTGTCCTATTTTTTTGACGGACAACGGTTCACGGACCTGTGATGAATACCACCCCTCGTGTCCGCTGACGTCAACCACGTCGAGCTCACGAGACCTGGTATGATCACGGGGTTTACCAAAAACGTGAAGTTACGCCCTCCAGAGGAGCACGTAAGGTCAGGCTGGTATAGTTTACACACACACCTCCTGTCCACGCGGGCACAGAGAGGCAACAAGCTGGAAGGGCCTTTTCACTGCCGCAGTGAAAACAGCCCACACTCAGCCCGGGTAACTGCCACCAGTTTCTCGTTTGATATAAGCCCGGTCCGCTAACGGGATTATATAGGGTCAGAAACCAACCCGCGGTAGCTTATAACTAGGCCAAAACACGGACGTGGGGATTCGTGATCGAGATACAAGATAGCACAAGATTAAATTATAGATTTAATCGCTATAAGAGCACACTAGATATAACACACTATACACAGACAATATATATACGGTGGTCTGAGGTTACAGATTACAGGGTATATGGTTACAATAGGATTAAGCAGTGTGAAAGTAAGTTACCAAGTATGATGAGAGTTCCTTGGCGATGTCCTGAGCAGGAGGCCACCCGAGGGGCTGTGTTCTCCTGCTATTTCCTGGGTCCCTCTAAACACATGTGTAGCATGTGACCCCTCTTCAGAGAAAAGACGCCCCCTACTTGCTGCCACCAGGCTTTTAACCTGGAGCTGGCCCACCCCCTCCCTGCCTCAGGGAGGGGTCAACTCCCCCTCTTCTGGGCTGACGGTGAATGACCCACAAAACCCTTTAGGGGTCATAGCTCCAGACCAGAGGGTCACAGGGAGATGGTTCTGGGACTAATGGACCTGCCTGGGTTCCGGCTACAATTAGAGCCCAAACCTGGTACCGGTAGGTGGCTTCTATGGGGAGATATGGGTATCTCCCTACCCCGACTGGGTACGAGTAAACAAAGACCATGGGACCGTACCTCGTGGCCACCGGGACACAAATATGTATCCGGTTTGCGTCTGCGGTGGCCAGGTGATTCATAATTCCTTATGAGAGGTAGGTGCCAATATGTCTAGGAAATCTCATTGATCCAGGCCAAAGCAGATACCCCCTGCTGGGGGGTTTTCCTGCAGATTCAGGTGGCTCCCAACTGCTGCACAGAGGTGTGAACTTCTCCTTGAAGCTTGGACCCCCTGAGGGGTGTCTTCCTGGCCAACTGAGTCATGCCAAGAGGTGCATAAAATTACAATCAGGGCTGGGGGCTTTGAAGCAGGGAAATCCTGTCAGCAAATGGGGGGTGTGAGGACATGGCTGACAGTAAATATTAATCCATATTCCTCACACCTCCCCCTTTTAGAGGGCGCCAGGGGGCAGCACATTCCTGTGCTCCCCCGTGCGCCCATCCGCGCCCTCCCTGGTGGTTAATGGCAAAGTGGTACGGCCGGAGAGCCAGGCTCCTGCGTACCAACCTCCCATTCGTTCCTGACCCAGGTGGTCACCTGGATTGAGCCTGACCCTGAGGCCACAATGGCTGGCCTCAGACGGTACCATAAACGGCCGCACGCAGTCGGCTGCCTGTAGTACCGGGAAGCTGGAAAGGGCATGCTCCAGCGCCTGGAAGGCCGTCTCGCATTCGTTGGTCAAATCGACTGCGGAGGGCAGCTTCTTCCTGGTGCGGTCCGTCAGGGGCCTCGCCAGGCTACTATAGTGGGGTGCGAACTCCCTATAGTACCCGGCGGAGCCCAGGAAGGATATCGCCTGGTGCTTGTCCCGGAGGGTGATCCAGGATGAGCTGGCATCCCTTCTCCCAGGTTCCGGTTCCGAGGCTTCCCTGCCTACCCGGGGCCCCTCACTTATGCCCAGCTGGCACTTTCCTGGCGTAAGGGTCAAGCCTGCCTGGCCGATCTGCCCGAGCATCTGCGCCAGATGCTCTCGGGGATCTTCCCATGTAGGACCGAAGACGGCAATGACCTCCAGGTACGCAGCCGCGTACCCTTCAAGTCCCTTAAGCAGCTTGACCATCCGCTGAGAAGTGGCAGGGGCATACTCCATGTCCAAGGGCATCTTGGTGGACGCAGTCCTTCCATGCTTGTTTGCTAACATTTCCCGGAAGGGGTGGCCTTCTGGGAGGGCACCTGCCTCCCGTGCCTTCTGCCTTCCCCGGGCGTGGTCCAGGGTGACCAGGTGCATCCTGGCATTGAGCTGCTGGTGTGCGAGGTACGGTCCCTCCCAGGCCGCCTGAAGCTTAGTCTGAGGTACCGAAACCAGTATCCATGCTTGCGGACCCACGTGATGGGTCCTCTCACAAGCTAACTGGTCGTACCCCTGCTTCTGGACGGTCTGGGCCTGCCCCATACTGTCGTGCACCAACCGCGACAAGGCCGGCGCTTTTTCCTGGAAGCGCATGACACACTCGATGACCGACGCCCCAGGGGTGGCTAGGTCTCCACTCCAAGCCTCTGCCTTAGCGGCCCCTGGGTATCTGGTTACCGGAGTCTCATGCACAGTCCACAGAAATTCTGCCCTGTACGGATAGGATACCACAAATGGTCGGTCCCTAGGCCACGCCCCTGGTGAGCCCTGTGGGACCGTTTCCTGGCACAACCGACCTTGGTCCCAGACCGCCCTCTGGAGGTCTGAATCCAAGGGAGGCCGTGCCATATGCTCTGTGAGAGCTTTCAAACCGGCGCTAGCCCCTAACGCCCCCTGAAACCCCTGGTGGGACGTGGTCAGAATGGATGAGACTGCCACGTCCCCTGTCAGTTCTACTAACTGCTGGTCCCTAGGCCACTCCTCCGGTGAGCCCTGCTGGACCGTGACCCGGCACAGCCTTCCTTGGTCCCAGACCACCTGCTTGAGGTCTGAGTCCGAGGGAGGCAGCGCCGCTTGCTCCCTGAGAGCGTTCAGGCTGGCGTCAGCCACTAACGCCACCTGAAACCCCTGACTGGACGTGGTCAGAATAGATGAGACTGCCACGTCCTCTGTCAGGTCCCTGGGACCTGTCTCTGGGCCTCCATCTGACTTGGCAGACACTTGGTCGGAAGGGGGAAAGCCATCAGACCCCTGAGGGGCCCCTAGGGCCCCAGCACTCCCACTGCGCGTGACAGCCGCTGCCACCGCTGGTAGTGCCTGCTTCCCCTCAACTCCCGACCAAGTCGCCAGTCCAGGCGGACTAACCTGGCCCTCTGACATCCCAGTGGTGGAGGAACACTGCACTGAGGCTTCACCTGGCAGTCCCACTTCTCCTGGGACAGCCCTGACCTCCTTTGCATCCTCCCCCCCTGCAGCTGTCTGCCCCCTGCTTGTCCCCCCAGTCACCACACTGGAGGACAACAGGTCCCAGCATGCTTGCTGGCTACATCCTGGGGCTTCAGCCCAGCGGACAGGAATGACCCCCTCCCCACTGAGGGGAGAGGCACACATTACATCCCCCACATCCCCATCAACATGCATAATGGGTACATTCACAGTATTATCAGGGGGGGACATTGCATCACATTCTGGGGAATTGGACCCTGGGGCATCAGCGGCCACATACTTAGACACAAGCCGCCCCAGGTCCGTCCCCAGCAAAACACTGGCGGGGATATTTGCGGATACCCCCACCTCCCTTACCCCTCGACCGGCGCCCCAGTCCAGATAGACCTTGGCGACGGGCAGCGCCGGTTCCACTCCTCCAATCCCGGAGACAGTGAGGGATCTCCCGGGCAGTAAATCATGGGGCGTCACCCGTTCAGGCCGTACCAGTGTCATTTCAGCGCCGGTGTCTCTAAGTCCCATGGCCACGGCCTGGCCCACGGTGACCGGTTGAACATTGTCAAGGGACCTCCCACCACCCCCACCCACACACAACACCGTGGACGGTTTCCGGGTTGATGACTGGGACGGATCCCTCGGGCGCTGGGGACACATGGCTTTGAAGTGTCCTGGCTGCTTACACAGGTGACAAAGTCGGGGTTCCCCCACCGACGTGGAAAGTGCAGCAGGGGCCGGTGCCCACTTGGGCCTAGGGGCAGGGGTAGCAGGTGCAGCGTGCGTCTTACCCCCTCTCCAGCCGACAGGTTTCCGGGCCTCTGAAGTCCTGTTGTTGGTGTATTCATCGGCCAGGGCTGCGGTTGCGGAGGCCCCCTTTGGCTTCCGGTCACGGAGGTACTGCTGGAGATCCTCTGGGCAGTTCCACAAGAACTGTTCTGTGGCGATGAGCTCCTTCAGCTGCTGGACGGTGGAGAGCTCCAATCCTGTGGTCCATTGGTCGACCGCTCTCAGCAAGGCCCGCATGTGATCGGCCCAGCTCTGGGTAGAACCCCGGTGCAAATTCCTGAGCCTTTTCCGGTACGACTCAGGGGTTAAGTTATACTGCCTGACCAGAGCCTGTTTGATGTCCTCATAGCTCAGGATGGTCTCGCTGGGCAGGTACCCGAAGATTTCAAGGGCTTTTCCCCTGAGCCGTGGCGTGAGGAATCTGACCCACTGGTCCTCTGGCAGCTGGTATTGATGGCAGGCTGTCTCAAATGCCAACAAAAAGGTGTCCAGGTCCCCATCTTTGTCCAGTAGGGGAAAGTCCTCCGCCCGCAGTTTGGGAATCCGGACCTCTGGAGACTCACATTGGGCTGGGGATGGCTGCTGGAATTGGAGCTTTAGCTGGAGCATCTGTAGCTGGTGCTCACGCTCGGCCCGCTCGCGACGCTCTGCAGCCTCTGCTCGCTCGCGACGCTCTGCAGCCTCTGCTTGCTCGCGACGCTCTGCAGCCGCCAGTAGGAGCTCAGAGGCTGCCTGGTCTCCAGCCTGGAGACGGTCCATGGCAGCTTGTAGGAGAGCAGCTGAGCCAGCTTGGCTGGGGGGAGGGGCAGGTGGAGCGAGGCCCGCCGCGGACCTCACCTCTGGCGACTGGCTCCTTGGGGAGCTTTGGTTGTGCTCCCCCTCGCCTTCCACCTCCTCTCCGCCCCCATTTAAAGCATCGGCCATCTCCTTCGATTTGCTCCTTGTGATACTGGCCGTCATTGCAACGGGTGGTCACTGACACCACTGCAACCTGATGCACACACACCTTATTGTATCTGCCCTCAGACAGTCTAGTGTCGAACTGATCTTAAGACTCCAGCAGCAAGAGCTACTGCTGGTCGTCTTTAGTGTCTGGGAGTATGGGTCTCACACTCACACACACTAGTATCTCGATCCCACTTTGCTGCCACCAATATGTGATGAATACCACCCCTCGTGTCCGCTGACGTCAACCACGTCGAGCTCACGAGACCTGGTATGATCACGGGGTTTACCAAAAACGTGAAGTTACGCCCTCCAGAGGAGCACGTAAGGTCAGGCTGGTATAGTTTACACACACACCTCCTGTCCACGCGGGCACAGAGAGGCAACAAGCTGGAAGGGCCTTTTCACTGCCGCAGTGAAAACAGCCCACACTCAGCCCGGGTAACTGCCACCAGTTTCTCGTTTGATATAAGCCCGGTCCGCTAACGGGATTATATAGGGTCAGAAACCAACCCGCGGTAGCTTATAACTAGGCCAAAACACGGACGTGGGGATTCGTGATCGAGATACAAGATAGCACAAGATTAAATTATAGATTTAATCGCTATAAGAGCACACTAGATATAACACACTATACACAGACAATATATATACGGTGGTCTGAGGTTACAGATTACAGGGTATATGGTTACAATAGGATTAAGCAGTGTGAAAGTAAGTTACCAAGTATGATGAGAGTTCCTTGGCGATGTCCTGAGCAGGAGGCCACCCGAGGGGCTGTGTTCTCCTGCTATTTCCTGGGTCCCTCTAAACACATGTGTAGCATGTGACCCCTCTTCAGAGAAAAGACGCCCCCTACTTGCTGCCACCAGGCTTTTAACCTGGAGCTGGCCCACCCCCTCCCTGCCTCAGGGAGGGGTCAACTCCCCCTCTTCTGGGCTGACGGTGAATGACCCACAAAACCCTTTAGGGGTCATAGCTCCAGACCAGAGGGTCACAGGGAGATGGTTCTGGGACTAATGGACCTGCCTGGGTTCCGGCTACAATTAGAGCCCAAACCTGGTACCGGTAGGTGGCTTCTATGGGGAGATATGGGTATCTCCCTACCCCGACTGGGTACGAGTAAACAAAGACCATGGGACCGTACCTCGTGGCCACCGGGACACAAATATGTATCCGGTTTGCGTCTGCGGTGGCCAGGTGATTCATAATTCCTTATGAGAGGTAGGTGCCAATATGTCTAGGAAATCTCATTGATCCAGGCCAAAGCAGATACCCCCTGCTGGGGGGTTTTCCTGCAGATTCAGGTGGCTCCCAACTGCTGCACAGAGGTGTGAACTTCTCCTTGAAGCTTGGACCCCCTGAGGGGTGTCTTCCTGGCCAACTGAGTCATGCCAAGAGGTGCATAAAATTACAATCAGGGCTGGGGGCTTTGAAGCAGGGAAATCCTGTCAGCAAATGGGGGGTGTGAGGACATGGCTGACAGTAAATATTAATCCATATTCCTCACAACCCATTCAAGTCAATGGGTCCGTGAAAGAACACGGATGCACACAAGATTGGCATCCGTGTCCGTGATCCGTGGCTGTAGGTTACTTTTATACAGACGGATCCAAAGATCCGTCTGCATAAAAGCTTTTTCAGATCTAAGTTTTCACTTCGTGAAAACTCATATCCGACAGTATATTCTAACACAGAAGCGTTCCCATGGTGATGGGGACGCTTCTAGTTAGAATACACTACAAACTGTGTAAAAGACTGCCCCCTGCTGCCTGGCAGCACCCGATCTCTTACAGGGGGCCGTGAGCAGCACAATTAACCCTTTCAGGTGCGGCACCTGAAGGGGTTAATTGTACTATCATATCCCCCTGTAAGAGATCAGGGCTGCCAGGCAGCAGGGGGCAGACCCCCCCTCCCCAGTTTGAATATCATTGGTGGCCAGTGCGGCCCCCCCTCCTCCCTCTATTGTAATAATTCGTTGGTGGCACAGTGTGCGCCCCCCGCCCCCCCTTCCTCCCTCTATTGTAATAATTCGTTGGTGGCACAGTGTGCGCCCCCCCCCGCCCCCCCGCTCACACTGTGCCACCAACAAATTATTACAATAGAGGGAGGAAGGGGGGGCGGGGGGGGCGCACACTGTGCCACCAACGAATTATTACAATAGAGGGAGGAAGGGGGGGCGGGGGGCGCACACTGTGCCACCAACAAATTATTACAATAGAGGGAGGAAGGGGGGGCGGGGGGCGCACACTGTGCCACCAACTAATTATTACAATAGAGGGAGGAAGGGGGGGGCGGGGGGGGGCGCACACTGTGCCACCAACGAATTATTACAATAGAGGGAGGAAGGGGGGGGGGGCGGGGGTGCGCACACTGTGCCACCAACCTATTATTACAATAGAGGGAGGGAGGGGGGGGCCGCACTGGCCACCAATGATGTTCAAACTGGGGAGGGGGGGGGTCTGCCCCCTTCTGCCTGGCAGCCCTGATCTCTTACAGGGGGATATGATAGTACAATTAACCCCTTCAGGTGCGGCACCTGAGGGGTTAATTGTGCTAATCACGGCCCCCTGTAAGAGATCGGGTGCTGCCAGGCAGCAGGGGGCAGTCATGTACACAGTTTGTAGTATATTCTAACTAGAAGCGTCCCCATCACCATGGGAACGCCTCTGTGTTAGAATATACTGTCGGAAATGAGTTTTCACGATCTAACTCATATCCGACAAGTATATTCTAACATAGAGGCGTTCCCATGGTGATGGGGATGCTTCAAGTTAAAATATACCATCGGATTCGAGAAAACTCAGATCCGATGGTATAAAAGGGACTCCAGACTTTACATTGAAAGTCAATGGGGACGGATCCGTTTGAAATGGCACCATATTGTGTCAACGTCAAACGGATCCGTCCCCATCGTCTTGCATTGTAATTCAGGACGGATCCGTTTGGCTCCGCACGGCCAGGTGGACACCAAAAATCAAGGAAGACCCACGGACGAAAAAACGGTCACGGATCGCGGACCGTGAAAAAATACTGTCGTGTGCATGAGGCCTAAGGGTCCATTCACACGTCCGCAATTCTGTTCTGCATTCTGCGGAACGGAATTGTGGACCCATTCATTTCTATGGGGCTGCACGATGTGCTGCCCGGATCCGTAAATGTAGATCCGCACTTCCGGGTCCGTAATTCCGTTCCCGAAAAAAATAGAACATGTCCTATTCTTGTCCGCAATTGCGGACACAATTAGGCATAGTCTATTATGGTGCCGGCGATGTGCGGTCCGCAAAACTGAGTTCACACGGGCGAGATTTCTGCGTGGGTGAAATGCGTGAGGTGAACACATTGCACCCGCACTGAATCCGGACCCATTAATTTCTATGGGGCTGTGCACATGAGCAGTGATTTTCACGCATCACTTGTGCGTTGCGTGAAAATCGCAGCATGTTCTATTTTGTGCGTTTTTCACGCAACAGAGGCACCATAGAAGTGAATGGGGCTGCGTGAAAATCGCAAGCATCCGCAAGCAAGTGCGGATGCGGTGAGATTTTCACGCACGGTTGCTAAGAGACGATCGGGATGGGGACCCGATCTTTATTATTTTCCCTTATAACATGGTTATAAGGGAAAATAATAGCATTCTGAATACAGAATGCATAGTACAATAGGGCTGAAGGGGTTAAAAAAAAAAAAAATTAACTCTCCTTAATCCACTTGTTCGTGCAGCCGGCTTCTCTTCTGTCTTCTTCTTTGAGGAATAGAACCTTTGATGACATTACTACGCTCATCACCATGGTAAAAGATCATGTGATGGACCATGTGATGAGCGCAGTGACGTCATCAAAGGTCCTATTCCTCAAAGAAGAAGACAGAAGAGATGCCGGCTGCGCGAACAAGTGGATAAAGGTGAGTTAAATGTATTATTTATTTATTTTTAACCCCTCCAGCGCTATTGTACTATGCATTCTGTATTCAGAATGCTTCTATTTTCCCTTATAACCATGTTATAAGGGGAAATAATACAATCTACACAACCTTGAACCCAAACCTGAACTTCTGTGAAGAAGTTCGGGTCTGGGTACCACATTTAGTTTTTTATCACACGCGTGCAAAACGCATTGCACCCGCGCGATAAAAACTGAACAACGGAACGCAATCGCAGTCAAAACTGACTGCAATTGGGTACCTACTCACGCGGGTTTGACGCAATACACCCGGGACTCATCCTGAACAAATCCGTCACGCCCGTGTGAACCCAGCCTTAGGTCCCTTTCACACGAGGGTGCAATGCGTGACGTGAACGCATAGCACCCGCACTGAATCCTGACCCGTTCATGTCAATGGGTCTGTGTACATGAGCGTATTGTTTTTCACACATCAGTTCTGCGTTGCGTGAAAATCCCAGCATGTTCTATATTCTGCGTTTTTCACGCAGCCTTGGCCCCATAGAAGTGAATGGGGCTGCGTGAAAAACGCATTGCATCCGCAAGCAAGTGCGGGTGCGATGCGTTTTTCACTGATGGTTGCTAAGAGATGTTGTTTGTAAACATTCAGTTTTTTATCACGCGCGTGAAAAACGCATCAAAACGCATTGCACCCGTGCGGAAAAAACTGAAGAACTAAACGCAATCGCAGACAAAACTTACTGAACTTGCTTGCAAAATAGTGTGAGTTTCACTGAACGCACCCTGAATGCATCCGGCCCCAATCCGCAACGCCCGTGTGAAACCAGCCTTAGGCTAGGTCTACACGACGACATTTGTCGCGCGACATTTTGTTGCACCAATGTCGCGCGACAATTTTTATAATGGCAGTCTATGGTGTCGCACTGCAACATGCAACATGCTGCGACTGCGACGCGACAGTCGCAGAAAATCCATTCAAGATGGATTTTTATGCGACTGTCGCGTCGCAGTCGCAACATGTCGCATGTTGCAGTGCGACACCATAGACTGCCATTATAAAAATTGTCGCGCGACATTAGTGCAACAAAATGTCGCGCGACAACTGTTGCGCCCTATCTGTCGCGCGACTTTTTGTCGCGCGACAAATGTCGTCGTGTAGACCTAGCCTTAATCTTCAACTGCCACCACCCATATGTTGCCACAGAAAGGCCCCATAGGCCGCCATACGAGCGTGACGGATTGGCTCTGGATGCGTTCAGTTAAACTCGCACCATTTTGCAAGCAAGTTCAGTAAGTTTTGCCTGCGATTGCGTTCAGTTGTTCAGTGTTTTCCGCGCGGGTGCAATGCATTTTGATGCGTTTTTCACGCGCATGATAAAAAAACGGAAGGTTTACAAACAACATCTCTTAGCAACCATCAGTGAAAAACGCATCGCACCCGCACTTGCTTCCGGATGCAATTCGTTTTTTCACTGAAGCCCCATTTACTTCTATGAGGCCAGGGCTGCATGAAAAAACGCAGAATATAGAACATGCTGCGTTTTTTCACGCAACACACAACTGATGCGTGAATTTTTTTTACACAGACCCATTGAAATGAATGAGTCAGGATTGAGTGCGGGTGCTATGCGTTCGCATCACGCATTGCACCCACGTGGAAAACTCGCTCGTGTAAAATGGGCCAAATGACACACCCCTAAACTGCCATAATCTAGCAGAGCAATTGGAGAGGTAAATGAGAAGATCTCTGGATCCATGTGAGATACAGGGCAGGTTCTAGCTTTGTTAGAATGAGATTGTCATGTGCTAGATTAAATTTTTTTTTACATTGATCTTGGCATAACTCCTTTAAGGCCTAGTCACACGGTCAGTGTTTGATCAGTGACTTTCACCATTGACTGTGAGCCAAAACTCCTGGTTCTGACTAACAATCTCTGATGAAAATTACATGAGATTTGTGGGGTGCTGATTAGTGTTGAGCGAATCAAAGCCAAACAAATTGACTTTGATCCGAATTTCAGGAAAAATTTGATTTGCCATGAAGCCAAATTTCCTTGCGCTTTCTGGTAACTAATCTATTTTTCCTGTAATGGTGACAAAACCCCCCAAAACTCACTTCATTCATTTGCTTGAGAAGAGGCCGTCGCAGCCATCTCGATTGAAGAAACCATGGAAAATCTTGCATGGGGCGAAGTGTGAGGTCACCGTGTCTGGCCAGCGTGATGACTTCATCACATCGCCGCACAAGATTTTGAGCGATTTCTTCAATCAAGATGGCCGCAACAGCCTCTCCGCTGACAAATACATAAGGTATGTTATATATTTTTAACTGGATTAACTCCTGAAAGACCTTAATTTTAATCTCAGATGCCGAGATCTGTGTTCAACGCAACATCTGAGGGGTTCAATGACGGGGAAGTTGGTGCGATCGCCGTTCCCCGTCATTGCGCCCGCTACAAACATAGGAATGCGATTTGTGATGAAGTAATTCGTTACGAATCTAATTTCTTGATAATAAGATCTTTTACTATTATGACTTGCAAGGTCGTCTTTAGTTTATTTATTTATTTGTTGTTTTTTGTTTTGCTTTTTATTAAATGTGAACCTTGTGGACATGAAGTGTTAAGAGACGAGCGGCTGGGTGGAACTTTCGGTGTTCGCAGCCTCAACCTGATGCTATTTTATTTATTGCTGTCTCGGTGGCCTGCGGAGCTGAGTCATTATGTGACATTTTTATGTACTTTGTAACCTGGCAATGTTCTCCATGCCCCTGGGCACTATGGACACACAGAGAAGAAGCTATAGCATCACAGTGGGTGGTTTGAGGTAGGTTGTATAGAAGAAAGCATGTTGTTTCTTGTTTGGTATCTCTGATGGCTTCTATGTACTTGCATTGATGATTCTCCCTTCCCATGGGTTTCCCATTTCTCAGGTTCTAAAAGAGGAATTGTCAGATTTATATTCCTTTTCCTACACGTTGGCACCATATTGTGAGAAAGATTTTGTTCGGAGCTTTGCAGGAGAGGCTGCTGTTGGTACAATTCCTGAGGCATCCAGACCGCCTGCTCTTAAAGAGGACCTGTCCCCTCTCCCGACACGTCTGTTTTAGTAACTATTTGCATTCCCCATGTAATAATCATTCTGGAGCATCTATTGTTATGGCTTTGTATTGTGCCATTCCGTTATTATTCCTACCAGAAGTCATGAATAAATTGTCGGCAGTTCGCAATGAAGGTCCAGATGGGTGTTACCAGTTGGGGGGTGTCCCTGCACAGTCTGACACTATCCAATAAGTACTGCCAGTGTCATACCATGCAAGGATACACCCCTAACTGGTAAAACTTATCTGGACCTTCATTGCAAACTGCTTGCAATTTATTCATGACTTCTAGCTCATCATAGATTCATGAGAATAGATGTTCCAGAATTGTTATTACACGGGGAATGCAAGTAGTTACTAAAACAGACATGTCAGAACTGGGGTCCTCTTTAAAATAGTTGTCCAGGATTAGAAACACATGCCATCTTTATTCCAGAAATGGGACGAGACCTGTCCATGGGTTGCGTCCAATGTTGCAGCTCAGTGCTACTCAAGTGAATTAGGCTAAGCATCAGTACCTAACACAACCCAAGGAAAGGTGTGTCACTGTTTATGAAATAAAGCAGCCATGTTTTTCTAATTATGGATAACTGAAGCCGGCTGCCCCCCCAGAGCCGATTGAGTCCCAGGGTTTAGGAATGCCAAGTGGTTTGTTGTGGCCCTAATAGTTTGTGTCATGGCGCTCCTACCTGGATACTGTCACTCCCTGGGGTTAGACTCCATAGCAATAAAGGAGTTGTAGTTGGTGGAGTAAGTAGAGTCCAAACTTGGTGAAGTTTCACTGTTCTAACGTGAATAAACTTGCAATAAACTTGTGTTATCCAAACAATACTTGATCTTTCTCTTGGCTCCAGTAGGCTAAGTGTAAACTGGAAGGTAAACTTGAATACTTTGCTTTATCTCTATGCTGTGCTAATCTCTGGCTTCAATCTGGTTACTGGACTTTCTTGCAGTTCTGGTACCTTTGAGTGGGGTGCCTTTGGCTGTTGACCCCCTCATAATAATTGGTCTGTGAACTACCAGGATCCGGGGTGCTTTACAAGCTGCTTCCTGGGGCTCCTGCAGCAGAAGTGGGGTGGGGGGAGGACGCTCCCCTCACTGCGCCATGTCTGGTCCCTTTGGACTCTAAAACTCAACTCCCCATACAGCTTCCTGCAACCCCTCCCTTGGTAGGAAACAGGACTAGCCCACTCCTGCCCAAAAAAGAGGAAAATGGAATGGTAAGTTCCATTCTGACTAAAGGTACTTTGCCAGATACATTGCCACCTACTGAACAACCAGGCACAGTGCATGAAATAACAATACGTAACAGTTACATAGCAATATTATTAAGGCACAGTATCAGAGGACCTGGAAATAAATACACAGTTGACATTATTTGCTAGCAATTAGAGACAGTAGCTAGGTGTGAAAATGGTAGTGCCCCCCTTTCCCCCGGGGTACTACATAACCATTTAAGGCGGCATCTTAAAGTCCTTTCCTATGAACCAATAATCAGGCCACTTATTGGGGATGAGTGTTTGTAGAATCGTTTGTTCCTGATAATTGCCTTGTGTAAAAGGTAACAATGATTATCTGATGAAGGAGCAAATACTGGTTCATCGGGTAACCACGTCTTTCAGCCAGCATTTAAAATTATAGTTTTGTGCAGCAGATTGTACTGTGTAAACAGTGATCTGCTGCCCAGGAACAATGTGCAGTGTCCGACAGTGGCAAAGGGTCCTTTTTTTAGGCTGGGTTCACACCTGAGCGTTTTACAGCGCATTCCTACGCGCTGTAAAACGCTTAACAGGCAAAAACAAATCATTCCCTATGGGCATGGTTCTCACCTGAGCGTTTTACAGCACGTACGAACGTGCTGTAAAACGCCCTACGCCCCAAGAAGTACAGGAGCTTCTTTGGGGCGTATTGTCGCACGTTCCCGCACATAGACTTAGCGGGAACGCGCGACAGTGGTCGTTTGCTTGTTTCCTCGCGCGTATGTAAACGCCCGATAAACACGCTTGTAAACAGCGCTTATCGGGTACGCCAAGGTGTGAACCCAGCCTTAGTGTTTTTGTTGTGACGCCAGTTGCAATGAAGCAACAAGGGCACAGGGTGCCTTTTAGGGAAATAGTGGTGGTACCCAGGTGTAGGAATGCCAGAGTGGTGTAGGGTGGCCTAAAATGTCCCTTAATGGTGTTGCATGTGTCACGGTGCTCCTACCTGGATACACCGGAACCCATGGAGTTGTCGTCCGAAGCAGAGCAAATAGGAGGAATAGTTGAGGTATTGGAAGAAATGATTGAGTCCAGACTTTGTGATGAAGTTGAATAGCAACTTTACTTAAAAATGATTTCAGGGATTTAGGTCAAAAGCTTAGGGCAAAGACCTCAAAGGTAGTATTTTCCGAAATACTGCATGTATCACGAGCCACACAAAAAAGGCAGCGGGAGATTAGCGAGATTAACAAGTGGCTCAAGAACTGGTGTAGGAAGGAGGGGTTTTGGTTCCTGGAGAACTGGGCCGACTACTCTATCGGCTACAGGCTCTATCGTAGGGACAGGCTGCACCTCAATGGGGAAGGGGCAGCTGTGCTGGGGAGAAAGATGGCTAGAAGGTTGGAGGAGTGTTTAAACTAGGGACTGGGGGAGGGAAATTACATTATAGGAGTGGAAGATAAGGCAGATAGAGACCGGGGGCATGGTAGTGGGACTGGGTAGGAATGGAAGGAGGGACTAGAACAGTTCAGAAGGAAAGGTGTAGGGTAAAAAATATACATAAACCTCTCAAATGTATGTATACTAATGCCAGAAGCCTGACTAATAAAACGGGGGAGCTGGAATTAGTGATGTGTGAGGAGGACTATGACACAGTGGGAATAACTGAGACATGGCTGGATGATAGCTATGACTGGGCAGTTAATGTACAGAGTTACAGCCTGTTTAGAAAGGATCGTCAAAACCGGAGAGGGGGAGGGGTCTGCCTTTATGTAAAGTCTTGTCTAAAGCCCACACTCCGTGAAGATATAAGTGAGGGACATGAACATGTGGAGTCACTGTGGGTAGAGATACATGGAGCTAAAAACAACAATAAATTACTACAGTCCTGATGAAAAATTTAAGACCACTTGAAAAATGGCAAAAAATTATATTTAGCATGGCTGGATCTTAACAAGGTTCCAAGTAGAGCTTCAACATGCAACAAGAAGAAATGGGAGTGAGACAAAACATTTTTTGATCATTCAATTTAATGAAAACAACGAATAAACTGAAACAGGCTGTTTTTCAGCTGATCAAAAGTTTAGGACCACACCTCCCAAAAAAAACTAAACCCCTCCCAAAACAGAAATCCAACTTCTAAACATGAACTCAGTAATGAGTAGCTCTGACGTTATTGTTTATCACTTCAAAAAAAAAATTCGGCATGCTTGATGCAAGCGTTTCCATGAGGTGAGTGGGAACATTTCTCCAAGTGGTGAAGACGGCCGCACGAAGGGCTGGAACTGTTGTCCATTTTTGTAAACTTCCTTTGCCATCCATCCCCAAAGGTTCTCAATTGGATTTACAGTAGATCAGGGGAACACGCAGGATGGGCCAAAAGAGTGATGTTATTCTCCTGGAAGAAGTCCCTTGTCCTGCGGGCATTGTGTACTGTAGCGTTGTCCTGTCCTACCACACAGACGAGGGCCCTCAGTCATTAAGAATGCTCTCTGCAACATCTGGACATAGCCAGAGGCCGTTTGACGCCCCTGCACTTCCTGAAGCTCCATTGTTCCACTAAAGGAAAAAGCACCACAGACCATTATGGCGCCCCCTCCACTGTGGCGCGTTGACAACATTACAGGTGGGATCTGCTTGTCACGCCAGTAATGTTGGAAACCATCAGGATCATCAAGGTTAAATTTTTTCTTATCAGAGAATAAAACTTTCTTCCACCTTTGAATGTCCAATGTTTTGTGCTCTCTTGCAAAGTCCAAACGAGCAGTTCTGTTGCGTTCAAGGAGACGAGGTCTTTGAAGACGTTTTTTGTTTTTGAAGCCCTTCAGTCTCAGATGCTGTCTGATGGTTATGGGGCTGCAGTCAGCACCAGTAAAGGCCTTAATTTTGGTCGAGGATCGTCCAGTGTCTTGACGGACAGCCAATTAGATCCTCCGGCTCAGTGCTGATGAATTTTTTTTGGGTCTTCCACTTGACTTTTTTGTTCCATAACCCTCAGGATCATTTAAGAAATACCAAATGACTGTCTTACTGCGTCCCACCTCAGCAGCGATGGCGCGCTGTGAGAGACCCTGCTTATGCAGTTCAACAACCCGACCACGTTCAAAAAGGGAGAGTTTTTTGCCTTTGCCATCACAACGTGTGACTACCTGACAGAAAATGTCAACGAATCCACATCTTTGCACATATTTGGCCTTTTAAAGGCATGTGGTCCTAAAATTTGGATCAGCTGAAAAACAGCCTGTTTCAGTTTAATCGTTATTTTCAATTCATTGAATGCTCAAAAAATGTCTCACTCTCATTTCTTCTTGTTGCATGTTGAAACTCTACTTGGAACCTTGTTAAGATCCAACAATGTAAAATATGTTTTTTTTTTGCAATTTTTCAAGTGGTCTTAAACTTTTGATCAGGACTGTAATAGGAGTTTACTATAAACCACCTAATATACCAGAGTCCACAGAAAATCTACTACTAAACGAGATAGACAAGGCGGCAAATCATAATGAGGTGGTTATTATGGGGGACTTCAACTACCCAGATATAGACTGGAAAACTGAAACTTGTATATCTCAGAAAGGAAACAGGTTCTTGGCAATAACTAAAGACAATTACCTCTCCCAACTGGTTCAGGACCTGACTAGAGGGACGGCCATACTGGACTTAGTATTAACCAATAGCCCTGACAGAACAACAGACGTGCAGGTTGGGGGACACCTGGGAAATAGTGACCATAAAGTAATAACCTTCCAATTATCATTCAAAAGAGCGTTTCTACAGGGAGGAACAAAAATACCAAACTTCAAAAAAGCTAAATTTAGCCAACTAAGAGAGGCCATAGGCCTAACTAACTGTGACAAAGTCCTCAAAAATAAAAATACAGCCACAAAATGGGATATCTTTAAAAGCATCCTAAAATCTCATTGTGAGGAATAAAAGGTTAAGGAACAAAAAGAAACCAATGTGGATAAATAGAACTGTAAAGAAAGCAATAAATGACAAAAAGAAAGCATATAAATCACTAAAACAGGAGGGTAGCACGAAAGCACTGAAAAACTATAAGGAAAAAAATAGAACATGTAAAAAACAAATAAAAGCGGCCAAACTAGAAACCGAGAGATTAATTGTCAAAGAGTAAAACTAACCCTAAAATGTTCTTCAATTATATAAATGTTAAAAAGTAGAAAGAGTAATGAGGGCGAAGTCGCAGAGAGCGACGAGGAAAAAGCAAAGCTGTTAAAGGGTTTCTACCACTTGCATATCACATATTTGGTGATCAGACACTAGCGATCCGCTAGTGTCTGATGTAGCTTACAAGCTAATTATTACCTTAATCCGTTCGGCCCATACCTCAAAAAAAGCACTTATATCTTTATGCAAATGAGCCTCTAGGTGCTATGCAGGCGTTTTTCCAGCACCTAGAGGCTCCGTCTACCTTGCAGTTTGCCGCCCATCGCCTCGCTCCAGCACGCCCATCTCTTACCGTATTCGATCCTCCCCCTGCTTCAGCCTTCAGAAATCCCGCGCCTGCGCCGTTCGTCGCGGCATTCGGAGGCATTCGGCGCAGGCGCAGTCAATGTCTGACCGCTCCGTGCTCAGACATTTCCACTGCGCCTGCGCCGATGTCATCGGCGCAGGCGCAGTGTAAATGTCTGAGCACGGAGCGGTCAGACATTGACTGCGCCTGCGCCGAATGCCGCGACGAACGGCACAGGCGCGAGATTTCGGAAGGCAGAAGCAGGGGGAGGATCGAATAGAGTTGAAGATGGGCGTGCTGGAGCGAGGCGCTGGGCGGCAAACTGCAAGGTAGACGGAGCCTCTAGGTGCTGGAAAAACGCCTGCATAGCACCTAGAGGCTCATTTGCATAAATATATAAGTGCTTTTTTGGAGGTATGGGCCGAACGGATTAAGGTAATAATTAGCTTGTAAGCTACATCAGACACTAGCGGATCGCTAGTGTCTGATCACCAAATATGTGATATGCAAGTGGTAGAAACCATTTAAATATGTTTTTCTCCAATGTATTCACTGAGGAAAAGAAACTGTTAGATTACATGCAGAATGTAAAAATAAATTCCCCATTAAAAGTGTCCTGTCTGACCCTGGAAGAATGTGGTGCCAATATTCAAAAAGGGTCCAAAAACAGAGCCTGGAAACTATAGGCCGGTAAGTTTAACATCTGTTGTGGGTAAACTATTTGAAGGTTTTCTGAGGGGTGCTATATTAGAGCATCTCAACGGAAATAAGCAAATAACGCCAAATCAGCATGGCTTCGTGAGGGATCGGTCATGCCAAACTAATTTAATCAGTTTCTATGAGGAGGTAAGTTCTAGACTTGACAGCGGCGAATCAATGGATGTCGTATATCTGGACTTCTCCAAAGCATTTGACACTGTACCACATAAACGTCTGTATGTGGGTAAGTAACTGGCTCAATGATAGAAAACAGAGGGTGGTTATTAACGGTACACACTCAGATCGGGTCACTGTCGCTAGTGGAGTACCTCAGGGGTCAGGATTGGGCCCTATTCTCTTCAATATATTTATTAATGATCTTGTAGAAGGCTTGCATAGTAAAGTATCAATTTTCGCAGATGACACTAAACTGTGTAAATTAATTAACACTGAAGAGGACAGTATACTACTACAGAGGGATCTGGATAGATTGGAGGCTTGGGCAGATAAGTGGCAGATGAGGTTTAACACTGACAAATGTAAAGTTATGCACATGGGAAGGAATAATGCAAGTCACCCGTACATACTAAATGGTAAAACACTCGGTAACACTGACATGGAAAAGGATCTAGGAATTTTAATAAACAGCAAACTAAGCTGCAAAAACCAGTGTCGGGCAGCTGCTGCCAAGGCCAATAAGATAATGGGTTGCATCAAAAGGGGCATAGATTCCCGTGATAAGAACATAGTCCTACCACTTTACAAATCGCTAGTCAGACCACACATGGAGTACTGTGTACAGTTCACGGCTCCTGTAAACAAGGCAGACATAGCAGAGCTGGAGAGGGTCCAGAGGAGGGCAACTAAAGTAATAACTGGAATGGGGCAACTACAGTACCCTGAAAGATTATCAAAATTAGGGTTATTCACTTTAGAAAAAAGACGACTGAGGGGAGATCTAATTAATATGTATAAATATATCAGGGGTCAGTACAGAGATCTATCCCATCATCTATTTGTCCCCAGGACTGTAACTGTGACGAGGGGACATCCTCTGCGTCTGGAGGAAAGAAGGTTTGTACACAAACAAAGAGGATTCTTTATGGTAAGAGCAGTGAGACTATGGAACTCTCTGCCTGAGGAGGTGGTGATGGTGAGTACAATAAAGGAATTCAAGAGGGGCCTGGATGTATTTCTGGAGCGTAATAATATTACAGGCTATAGCTACTAGAGAGGGATCGTTGATACAGGGAGTTAGTCTGATTGCCTGATTGGCGTCGGGAAGGAATTTTTATTCCCCTAAAGTGGGGAAAATTGGCTTCTACCTCACAGTTTTTTTTTTTGCCTTCCTCTGGATCAATTTGCAGGATAACAGGCTGAACTGGATGGACAAATGTCTTTTTTCGGCCTTATGTACTATGTTTCTATGTTTCAAACGATTTACAGGCTTGGTCTTCGTTACCAGCAGGCTTTGGCATAAATTCTGGCAGGAAAACACACTCGGCTCTGCTACATCTGTTGCTCTCTGGCTTTGCTGTGCTAACCGGATTAAATAGGAATCTGTTCCTTTCCTTTCTGCTGTACTTAACTTTCTGTAGACTGGTCTGTCTCTAGCTTTGTCCAGGAAACTTTACTCCTGGTCTCTGAGGCTTAAGGCTTCTGCCTCTGAAACCAGCAGAGCTGAAGGTGCTCTAGCTGGTCCAAACAGGGCTCGTTCAGCAGGGGCGGGCTCCTGCTTCCTTCCCCTAGCAGGGAGTACTTTATTCTGACCCTTAACTAGCTAAACTCCCTCTCTTAGAGAAAGCACTAGAATGGAAAGAAGGGTTCTATTCTAGGTAAAGTAGCTCTGCCATTTATGCTGCCATCTGCTGGTGAACCAAGTACATTACACTTAAACATAATAGTTACTGGGAAATATGAATACACATTTTGCAGGCCCTGGAAATTAATACAGGGGATGACATTAGGTTAACCATAGGAGATAGTAGACAGGTGTAGCAGTGGTAATGCACCTCTGAGGCGTTACAAATGATTTTCTGCAGAGAAAAGCAGTAGAATACAGTTGGAGTTTTCTTGCAGGCACATGCAGCCCTCATCTCGTCTAAGATCAGGCAATTATCGAAAGCCTTTGGTTTGGTCCCGATAATTTCCTGAAACATCAGTATGTGTAAAACGACCTTTATATTAATTATGTTTTAAGATTTTCAGTGGTGCACATCACAGTTGCCAGCTCTCTCATTGTCAAGTTAGGAACTCTTGGTCAAGGAATTATAAAAATTGCAGCAAGTCCCTGAGGAGCTGGAGTGGAGAATGGGAGTGGTAGTGGCTCTGGCGAGTGCAGTGAAAGAAGGATGCACCCTTTCTTCCCTTGGGGCACTCCCCGGTGTTAGGACTCCTGTCTGATGATTGTTTGGGGTGCCCTTAGTGTTAACATTTGTATGGGTGCAAAGCAGGGTGTGTAGGGTGTGCAATGGTTGGCGTTTTGTGTAGGAGTCAGTAAACGTCTCTTTTTACTATAGTGCAAAAGAAGGGTTGTAGTACTTCCAACAGTCTCAGAACTCAGTTCCAACATACATTGCAAAACGTCCTAGATGATTTTGTATGGCTCTGAACAAGAATAGGAGTTAAAGTACTCTTTACTAATAATCTTCCCAAAGTCTCTTTCTGCAGAATTTATGGCTAGCAATATTACTTTTGCAATCATGGACATAGGTTGCTACTGCGGCTCGCAGTTTACGATATGACTCTGCAGGTTTTGTCTAAGAATGAAGGGTGTCTTAGCAGTATTCCCCTCACTACAGTAAAGTGTTAGCTTTAGACAGCAAAATATCTTACTGACTGACTCCTATGCTTGGCCATGTGGCTTCTGTGACTTTTGTATCCTTTCTCTCTTTCCTTCTTTTGCACTGTAAAAATGCTGAGGTCTCTCTTTCAGTAGATAATATTCAGAGAAGGTGATTCTCTGTGACTTTAGTCCAATCCTGTAAGGAATGGAAGACAAGCAGTACCTTTCTCACCCAGCTCACTCCAAGCTGAAACTCTCTAGAATGAGCAAAAAGTGGAGCCAGAATCCACACCCCGGCTTCCCTAGGGGCCTTGCCAGAGTTGGTTAACTCCGTCACTCCCATGCATCACCATACTCGGGATTGAAAGCATAAAATGACTTGACATGAATGAACAAAACAATTTACAAGTGCCCTCCCTGCTCTGGGCTACTGCAAAATGAACTCATCAACTCATCACTACCTGCATTTTTTGCAGTGATTAGGGCTACTTTATCCTAATTTGACATTGACGTCCTTATCTTCAATATAGAATGACAGTGAAAGAATAAGAGACTTTGACCGTGGCTGCATGCCATTGCCCATAACAAGGCTGGCATTCATCTATAAGCAGAATTATACCCATGCCAGTGTACAGAACAAGACTTGGCATTCTGCAGTTTTACACTTGTGATTCAACGAGAAGACGCCATATGAAGTGTTCTCTTTCACAGCAGGAAATCAAAGCAATTCATGACCTTCTGACATATGCAAGTAATCTGTAGTGAAATTGCTGTCAATCCTGTGTTCACACTGCGCCGCTGCTGGACTAACACATTTATAAATTGTTAAGATAAAAAGGCCTTTGAGGCTAATCAATTCTCAGTACTGTCATTACACATATTATATTTTAGATGCATTTAATAAATACGGTATAAGTCTGCAGAGAAGAGATTATGGGGAATATTTATCATGATGGGAATTTTTTAAGTCAGTTTTCAACAGTCCGTGTTGCTGTAATTGGGGTAAAATCTGTGAAATGTCACTCAGTGGAAGGCCGTGCCCCAGGGGCGTAGTGTGGGGGCAGGGGCGTAGCGTGGGGGGGGGCCAGGGGGGCCGTTGCCCCGGGCACCAAACTGCAGGGGGGCGCTTCGGCGCCGGCTGAAAAGTTTTTATATTGTGCGTTTTTTTCAGGACACGCAACGGCTGGCCAGAGTCTGAGGCAGAGAGCTGTTTAGTGCGTGCGCCCGCCCGGCCCTGATGATTCATTTGTGTGGTCGTCGCGGCGGGCGCACTACTGTGTTGGTTAGTTAACTGTTAACAACTAGACAGTCTGACTAATTAACATACGATACATGGTTGGCGCCGCCTCCTGCTCCTAGTGGCAATCATTAGGCTGGCCGCTGGCCTGGCTCCCTCCGGCTCCGCCCACTTTCCAGGCAGGAAACACAGTGTGGAGCGTGGGAGCCAGAGCCAGCAGAAGATTGCCAGGAGCAGGAGGCGGCGCCGCGGCAGAAGACAGACTGAGTCCACTAGTCAGTGTGCACTGTGTCACTTCAGACTCCAGACAGAGAACTGTTGAGTCAGAGACTGACCAGGCCCTGAGTCTGAGTGAGCCCTGAGCCAGTGAGCCGCCCTAGAAGAGTCCAGAGTGACAGAGTCCAGTCCAGACTGAGACTACTACAGAGCAGAGGTAGAAAGGGAGTTAGTGGCACTAGTAGTGTAGTGATTAAGTTGGGTGGCCATGTCAGATGTCACAATGATGACCTCCCTCCCTGTCCCTGAGTATGTGTGTGGGGGGATGGTGGCTCAGCTGGTGGGCTTACAGTGTGCACCACTGTCTGAGCCAGGCTGAGCAGCATGCAATAATAATGGTAATAAATCAATGAGTGAAGTGCCAGATCTCTGCCAGGCCAAATAGGTGGCGTGGCAGTCTGGCATTCATGGTTCTGATTCATGGCAGCTTATAGGTATACATTGGGGCCATAATATATAATAATTATATAAGGGGGCCATCATTAATTATACAGAGGGGCCATTATATATTATAATTATACAGAGAGGCTATTAATAATGGGCCCTCTGTATAATTCTAATATATAATGGCCCCCCTGTATAATTATTATATATAATGGCCCCTCTGTATAATATACAATGGCTCCTTTGTATAATTATCATTTATTATGGCCCATCTGTATAACTATAATATATAATGGCCCCCTGTAGAATATATTATGGCCCCCTTGTATAATTATTATATATTATGGTCCCTCTGTATAACTATAATATATAATGCCCCCCTTGTATATTATATATAGTGACCCCTCTGTAATATTAGGATATATAATGGCCCCCTCTGTATAATTATTATATATAATGACCCCTCTGTAATATTAGGATATATAATGGACCCTCTGTATAATTACTATATATAATGACCCCCCCTGTATTATTATAATATATAATGGCCCCCTCCGTATTATTAGGATATATAATGGCCCATTATACTGTATATCCTAATATTACAGAGGGGCCATTATATATTATACAGAGGAGGCCATTATATATAATAATAACTAAAAAATAATAAAACTCTGCAGAGATGAGACGCGGCTGAAAGAAGGTGTCATGGCGGTCTTATCTCCGAATGAAGACACTGAGGAAAATCTACATCACAGGAGATGTCACTGGATGGATGAGGTATGTGGTGCTGTATTCTCCTGTATATTTTGTAGTGATGTATGTAATGTCCAAACACATATTTGTTTCACGGTAGGGTTGGGGGGGTGGATTGAGAATTTGCCCCACCCTGCCGCATCCTGGCCCCATACTTCAGGTCACACTGTGTGTGTGTTCTGAATTCTGGGGCCTTATACCCATCTACTACATCATCTGTACTTAGAGAGTTACCACCATGTTATCTGTGGTGTTACATAGGACTACTACATTATTTGTAAAAGGGGCGTGTCCACAGGTTGGGAGGGGCGCAATAAATGGCTTGCCCCGGGTGCTGGCAACCCACGCTATGCCACTGCCGTGCCCATATTGCGGCTCGCAAACAGCTTGTCCACAATATGCGAGCACCGGCCCTATGCACCCCTCATGACAGATGCGGACCCATCGGGAAGGTTTGCGGACAAATTTAGAGGGAGACAAGCTCAAGTCCAGGACCTCCAAGGTACTGTTTTCAAAAATACTACCAGTGCCATGAGCGTCACCAGAGAGACAACGGGAGGTTAGGGAGTTAAATAAGTGGCTCAGAAGCTGGTGCAGGAAGGAAGGGTTTGGGTTCATGGAGAACTGGGCCGACTTCTCTGTCGGTTACGGGCTCTACAGTAGGGACGGCTGCACCTTAATGGGGAGGGTGCAACTGCCCTGGGGGAAAAATGGTTAGACGGCTGGAGGAGCTTTTCAATTATGTTCTGGGGGGGAGGGTGGGGGATCATACTAATAAGAGGGTAGATAGTGTAGATATAGAGTGGGATATAGAAGGGGACAGTGGGGATTTAGTGGGGCCTGGGGTTAGCGAGGAAAATAGGGAGAAGACCGAGCGGAACTATACACCAATGGAAAATAGAACTGCTGGTAACAAGAACCTGTTAGATACAAACATCAACCAAGGTAACCCAAAAATCCCAGATATTCACTTTACAGGTAACAGTAATTTAAAATGTATTTTCACAAATGCCAGAAGTCTAGCTAGCAAAATGGGGGAGCTGGAGGCTATGGCACTAGAAGAACACATAGATGTAGTTGGTGTGGCTGAGACATGGTTGGACTCTTCGCATGACTGGGCTGTTAATATTAAGGGTTTTACACTATTTAGGAAATACAGGGTCAATAGAAAAGGTGGTGGCGTGTGCCTGTATGTGAGGAGTGATCTGAAGACAAGTGTGAAAGAGGAAATTCTGGGTAGGGATGGTGAGGATGTGGAAACCTTATAGGTGGAAGTTCAAAGGCATATAAACACTGAAAAAATAATACTTGGTGTTATCTATAGACCCCCTAACATCACAGAAGAGATAGAAACACAACTGTATAACCAAACAGAGCGGGCTGCACTAGCTGGTACAGTGGTCATAATGGGAGATTTTAACTTCACAGACATTGACTGGGGTCATGGTTCTGCCTCAGCCGCAAAAGGGAGAAAATTCCTCAAAGGGGAAAAGATTCCTCAACTTGCTGCAGGACCACTTTATGGGCCAGTTTGTAGAAGCGCCCATTAGGGGCAATGCCCTGTTGGATCTGGTAATTTCTAATGATGCAGAGCTTGTTGTAAATGTTACTGTTCAAGAAACACTAGGTAATAGTGACCACAATATAATTATATTCCCCCTAAACTATAAGAAGGAAACTCTGTCAGGCACAGCATAGACACTGAATTTTAAAAAGGCTAATTTCCCTGGGTTGAGGGCAGCATTTCAGGGCATAGACTGGGAGCAGCTACTGTCACATAATAAGTCTCCATTCACACGTCCGTAGTGTGTTTTGCGGATCCAAGGATCCGCAAAACACGGACACCGGCAATGTGCCCTCCTCATTTTGCGGACCGCACATCGCCGGCACTAATAAAATATGACTATTCTTGTCCGCAATTGCGGGAACAGAAATGCGTACCCGGAAATAAATGGGTCCGCAATTCCATTCCGCAAAATGTGGAACGAAATTTGCGGACGTGTGAATGTAGCCTAATACTGAGGATAAATGGGAGAGCTTTAAAGTAAAAAATGTACTCCTTTAGGTAAGAAGTATAAACGGCTAAAATGAAATCCCCCATGGCTTACAGCTACTGTAAAAAGGTCAATTAAAGACATAAAAAGGGTATTTAAAAAATACAAATCTGAGGGGTCAGCTGTAGCGTTGGAAGTTTACAAAGGGCTTAATAAAATCTGTAAAAAGGAGATAAAATTTGCAAAAATACAAAACAAACAGCAGGTGACAAAAGAGAGCAAAACAAATCCCCAAATATTCTTTAAATATATAAATGCTAAAAAAACAAGGTCTGAGCAGGTAGGGTTCCTAAATAATGGTAAAGAGGGTTTAGTCACTGAAGATAAGGAAAAGGCAGAGTTACTAAATGTTTTTTTTATAGTGTTAAGCAAGCATGCTTGGCCAAACAACATTTCGGCTCAAGCATCGCGATGCTCAGCCGAATACCTTGTGTGCTCAAGCGCGATGCTCGAGTCAGTGTATTTAAATCCAACTTAGCCACTATTTCTGAAAAGTTTCTGCAGGGATTTGATCTCACAACCTTCTACAGTAGAGGTAAAGACTTTAACCACTCAGCTGTAAAGCTGAATGATAAACCATGTCAGAAGAACGTCATAGTAGTTTGTCATGTAGTAAGTATTCCTATACAGCAGAAGTATCATTTCATATTTGAGTGCAGGTTAACATGTAGCAGTATAGCGTAGTGGTTAATATTCTTGGCTCTAATGTAGAAGGTTGTGAGTTCAAATCCTGGCAGACACTTTTCAGAAATAGAGGCTAAATTTAATTGAAACATATATGTTTATACGTTTTTAGCCATAATATATTTACATATATTATTATATATTTAGAATATATTATATATTATAATATATGTAAATATGTTATGGCTAAAACATTAGTAGTAGTTTCCAACATATTATGCACTCATATATATCAGAAGTATGATGTTATCTATATATATTGTGGCAATGTGAACATTGAGGTGTTGTTTCCCCAGGTTCCAGTCCGGGACTTGAAGCAAGATCATGTCCAGGGATCCTATTTAACCGCCTCCGGACCGCCTAACGCAGATCCGCGGTCCGGAGGGGGCAGCGCTGCGCACAATCACTCATTGGCGCGTCATCTCGCGAGACGCGAGATGACGCGCTTAGCCGGCCGGCGCATGTGCAATGCGTGCCCGCATTTCTTCAAGGGGGGTCGCGTCATCAGCTTGCCAGCCAATGATTGCGGCTGGCAAGCTGATGATTTTAAAAAAATACAATCAGAAGCCATATAGCAGATCATATTAGTAAATATGATCTGTTATATGGCTGCCCTGCTCCTCTGCTGGTCCTTTTGGTCGGTTGGATCCAGCAGAGGAGCAGGCTTCACAGTGAGTACACCAAACACCACACACTAGCCCCAGATCACCCTCTGCACCCCAATTAACCCTTTGATCACCCCTGTCAATCACTAGTGAAAGGAAAAAAGTGATCAGTGTAAACTGTCACTTTTTTTCCACTGGTATTGACCGTTAGGTTTTAGGATAGTTTAGGCCCCTTGGTTAGGTAGTTTAGGGATCAGTTAGCGCCCAGCCCACCGCACCGCAGTCCCTTATTCGCTGATTAGCGTATCGCTAATCAGCATTTGTACTTTTATAGTATCTGGAAGTGATCAAAACTGATCACGGTCAGATCTATAATAGTATTAGTGTCACTTTAGTTCGCCCTCCACCCAAAACGCAGTGTTTGCCCGATCAGGCCTGATCGGTCGCCCACACGTGCGTTCGCCCACACCCGCCCCACCGCAGTGACAAAAATTTATTTTTTTTTGATCACTGCACATTCACTTTACACACGCTGCGGCGATAAAAAAAATCTGTTTTGATATTTTTTATCAACCGCAGCGGCCTCCGGTACTTCGCTAGCCTCCCATTTGTAAGACAGGCTTGCTTTTTTTCTTGGGTAGTCTCAGGGAATACCCCTAAATTTAGTTGCCCAAATGTCAAACAGGGGGTATTCTTCTGAAGAGGCCTACAGGCTTCTGACCCAGTCGGATGAGGAATGGGAACCCTCATCTGATGAATCTAGCGGGTCGGAATATGAACCTGTAGAAAGCAGTGGCACTCTGACCCAAAGTTCGGACGAGGAGGCTGAGGTCCCTGATAGCACCAGGCATACCCGGCCCCGTGTCGCTAGACCACAGGTTGCACAGGATCCGCTTCAAGGGCAGCAGAGTGGGGCTGGCGCTGTCGGATTACATGGTGAGGCATACACCAGCAGCGCAGCCCTCCCTGGACCTAGTACCAGCACTGCCGTACAACCTGGTGAAGTGGCGAGCACCAGAAGGGCAGTTGAAGCTGGTACGGTGGCACGTGCAGTAGTGACCCCGTCGCAGCCACCGCAAAGACGTGCCCGTAGAGCCCCTAGAATCCCAGAGGTGCTGGCAAACCCTGATTGGCAGTCCCCAACTTCAGCCGCACCCGTAGTTTTCCCTTTCACTGCCCAGTCTGGAGTTCGGGTTGAGACAGCTCAGATCGGTTCGGCCCTGGGATTTTTTGAGCTGTTCTTGACTGCGTAACTCTTGGACTTAGTCGTGGCCGAAACGAACCGGTATGCCACACAATTTATAACCACCTACCCGGGAAGCTTTTATGCCCAGCCTTTCTGGTGGAAACCAGTCCAAGTTTCCGAAATTAAAACTTTTCTGGGCCTTCTCCTCAACATGGGTCTAACCAAAAAGCATGAATTGCGGTCATATTGGTCCACAAACCCAATTCATCACATGCCCATGTTCTCTGCTGCTATGTCCAGGGCACGTTTTGAGGCCATCCTGCGTTTCCTGCACTTTAGTGACAATAGCACCTCCCGTCCCAGAGGCCACCCAGCTTTTGACCGGCTCCACAAATTTCGGCACCTCATAGACCATTTCAACCAGAAATTTGCAGATTTGTATACCCCAGAGCAAAACATCTGCGTAGACGAGTCCCTAATACATTTTACCGGGCGCCTTGGCTTCAAACAATACATCCCAAGCAAGCGCGCCCGGTATGGGGTCAAATTGTATAAGCTCTGTGAAAGGGCCACAGGCTATACCCACAAATTTCGTGTCTATGAGGGAAAAGATCAGACCCTGGAGCCGGTCGGTTGCCCTGACTACCTGGGGAGCAGTGGGAAGACAGTCTGGGACTTGGTGTCACCCTTATTTGGCAAGGGGCACCATCTTTATGTGGACAATTTCTACACAAGTGTGGCCCTCTTCAGGCATTTGTTTCTAGAACAGATTGGCGCCTGTGGCACTGCGCGAACTAGTCGCGCGGGCTTCCCCCAACGGCTCGTTACCACCCGTCTTGCAAGGGGGGAGAGGGCTGCATTGTGTTATGAAGAACTGCTCGCGGTGAAATGGAGAGACAAGCGTGACGTTTACATGCTCTCATCCATTCACGCAGACACGACAATCCAAATTGAGCGAGCAACCCGTGTCATTGAAAAGCCCCTCTCAGTCCACGACTATAACCTTCACATGGGAGGAGTGGACTTCAATGACCAGATGTTGTCTCCGTATTTAGTTTCCCGCAGAACCAGACGCTGGTATAAGAAGGTGTCTGTATATTTGATTCAATTGGCTCTGTATAATAGTTTTGTTCTCTACAGTAAGGCTGGGAGAACACGATCCTTCCTCAAATTTCAGGAAGAAATCATCGAGAACCTCCTGTACCCTCCATTAACCAGTGTAGTTAGCCGTCTACACGAGCGACATTTCCCCAATGTCGTTGCCGGTACCTCAACCCAACCGTCACCCCGAAAAAGATGTCGTGTCTGTAGCAGGAGTGGAATAAGGCGTGACACCCGCTATTTCTGTCCTGACTGCCCTGACCACCCTGCCCTATGCTTAGGGGAGTGTTTACGGAAGTACCACACACAGGTACACCTAGCATAGGGATCATCTCACCAGGACAGGCACACAGGGCTATTAGGGCCCATTCACTCACAGCTGCTGCAAACGTCTCCTTTCACCTGGAACAAAGTGCATAACGCACTTCGCCACATCTTTGGGCGATTTGCGCTTTGCACATTGTCCCATGGGGAAGGAGAGGTTTGTTCTATAAAGGTAAAAATAAAAAAATAAAAAATCACCAGTAAGCAAAAAGGTTAATGTTCAGTTCAAAAAGTTAAAGTTTATATGTTCTGTTCCAAAGTTAATAAAATTATTGCGTTGCGGCCTGGTTTTTTCTTTTTTTTTTACCTTCCAGGAGGACCAACCGATCGACCAGCTGCAGCACTGATGTGCATTCTGACAGAAGCATTGCGCTGCTGTCAGATTACACACAAGTTGGTGTATGCGGCGCTGCAAGACGAGATTTCTACTCTGCAGTAACAGATACGTTTGCCGAAGCATACGAGCTGAGGAGGAGGCGGTGTTCCTATGCTTTGGTAAACACTTTGTATATAAAAAAAATAATTCCGGCAATGATTTATTCATCCACATCGATTGATGTGAATGGAGAAATCTGGTTTGCCAGGGCATACGAGCTAAGTGGGTATGGATCTTGGGCGGAGCTCCTATGTCCTGGCAGACGCCTTTCCCCTCCTTTTTTTTTTTGGCAGAGATTTTTTCATCCACATTGATCGATGAGAATGAAGAAATCTGTGCCGTTCATTTTTTTCTTTCAGCCCTGTATGCTCAATATAAGGAGAATAGCAGAAACTCCTAATGCTGGCCATACATGTAATGATTGCGGAGACCCTCAAATGCCAGGGCAGTACAAACACCCCACAACTGACCCCATTTTGGAAAGAAGACACCCCAAGGTATTCGCTGAGGGGCATATTGAGTCCATGAAAGATTGAAATTTTTGTCCCAAGTTAGCGGAAAGTGAGACTTTGTGAGAAAAAAAAAAAAATTTCCGCTAACTTATGCCAAAATAAAAAATTTATATGAACTCGCCAAGCCCCTCATTGAATACCTTGGGGTGTCTTCTTTCCAAAGTGGGGTCACATGTGGGGTATTTATACTGCCCTGGCTTTTTAGGGGCCCTAAAGCGTGAGAAGAAGTCTGGGATCCAAATGTCTAAAAATGCCCTCCTAAAAGGAATTTGGGCACCTTTGCCCACCTTGGCTGCAAAAAAGTGTCACACATGTGGTATCGCCGTACTCAGGAGAAGTTGGGGAATGTGTTTTGGGGTGTCATTTTACATATACCCATGCTGGGTGAGATAAATACCTTGGTCAAATGCCAACTTTGTATAAAAAAATTGGAAAAGTTGTCTTTTGCCAAGATATTTCTCTCACCCAGCATGGGTATATGTAAAATGACACCCCAAAACACATTCCCCAACTTCTCCTGAGTACGGCGATACCAGATGTGTGACACTTTTTTGCAGCCTAGGTGTCAAAGGGACCCACATTCCAAAGTGCACCTTTCGGATTTCACCGGTCATTTTTTACAGATTTTGATTGCAAACTACTTCTCACGCATATGGGCCCCTAGAATGCCAGGGCAGTATAACTACCCCACAAGTGACCCCATTTTGAAAAGAAGACACCCCAAGGTATTTTGTGATGGGCATAGTGAGTTCATGGAAGTTTTTATTTTTTGTCACAAGTTAGTGGAATATGAGACCTTGTAAGAAAAAATAAAAATAAATAAAATCATAATATTCCGCTAACTTGTGACAAAAAATAAAAAATTCTAGGAACTAGCCGTGCCCCTCACGGAATACCTTGGGGTGTCTTCTTTCCAAAATGGGGTCACTTGTGGTGTAGTTATACTGCCCTGGCATTCTAGGGGCCCTAATGTGTGGTAAGTAGTTTGCAATCAAAATGTGTAAAAAATGGCCTGTGAAATCCGAAAGGTGCTCTCTGGAATGTGTGCCCCTTTGCCCACCTTGGCTGCAAAAAAGTGTCACACATCTGGTATCGCCGTACTCAGGAGAAGTTGGGGAATGTGTTTTGGGGTGTCATTTTACATATACCCATGCTGGGTGAGAGAAATATCTTGGCAAAAGACAACTTTTCCCATTTTTTTATACAAAGTTGTCATTTGACCAATATATTTATCTCACCCAGCATGGGTATATGTAAAATGACACCCCAAAACACATTCCCCAACTTCTCCTGAGTACGGCGATACCAGATGTGTGACACTTTTTTGCAGCCTAGGTGGGCAAAGGGGCACACATTCCAAAGTGCACCTTTCGGATTTCACCGTCATTTTTTACAGATTTTGATTGCAAACTTCTTCTCACACATCTGGGCCCCTAGAATGCCAGGGCAGTATAACTACCCCACAAGTGACCCCATTTTGGAAAGAAGACACCCCAAGGTATTTTGTGATGGGCATAGTGAGTTCATGGAAGTTTTTATTTTTTGTCACAAGTTAGTGGAATGAGACTTTGTAAGAAAAAAAAAAAAAATCATCATTTTCCGCTAACTTGTGACAAAAAATAAAAAGTTCTATGAACTCACTATGCCCATCAGTGAATACCTTAGGGTGTCTACTTTCCGAAATGGGGTCATTTGTGGGGGTTTTCTACTGTCTGGGCATTGTAGAACCTCAGGAAACATGACAGGTGCTCAGAAAGTCAGAGCTGCTTCAAAAAGCGGAAATTCACATTTTTGTACCATAGTTTGTAAACACTATAACTTTTACCCAAACCATTTTTTTTTTTGCCCAAACATTTTTTTTATCAAAGACATGTAGAACAGTAAATTTAGCGAAAAATTTATATATGGATGTCGTTTTTTTTTCAAAATTTTACAGCTGAAAGTGAAAAATTTCATTTTTTTGCAAAAAAATCGTTAAATTTCGATTAATAACAAAAAAAGTAAAAATGTCAGCAGCAATAAAATACCACCAAATGAAAGCTCTATTAGTGAGAAGAAAAGGAGGTAAAATTCATTTGGGTGGTAAGTTGCATGACCGAGCAATAAACGGTGAAAGTAGTGTAGTTCAGAAGTGTAAAAAGTGGCCTGGTCATTAAGGGGGTTTCAGCTAGCGGGGTTGAAGTGCTTAATCCTGCTACTGGATCTTGGGTGTGTCTCACTCTGGAGTGTCTTGTGAAGCAGAGTCCTGGAGTCTGTGTGAGTGGTCTCAGCCGGGTGGGCTGAGGGGCCACGAGGCTAGGCGATAGCCTGAACTTTGGGGGACGTGGTGACGCCTGTGAAACAAGGATCACGAGGCCAGAGTCGGAAGGACTACTGGGCCACAATCCCCCAAAAAGGTATTGAAGTGTCACAGCCTGGAGGTTGGCGGACTGAATGGCAGAGGAAAGCCGCATGGGGGACGAAAAGTGTAAAATAAAAAATAAATAAAGTGTTAAAAAAATAAAATAAAAAGAAAGGTTTCACATGTAAAAAAAAATAATTCCCAAGTAAGGAATAAAAAAAAAAATAATAATAGAAAAAGATAAATAAAATAGACATATTTGGTATTGCCGCGTCCGTGACGGTCGGCTCTATAAATATATCACATAATTGACCCAGTCCCAACACCATAAAAAAAAATAACTGTCAAAAAAAGCTATTTTTGTCACCTTACATCACAAAAAGTGCAACACCAAGTGATCAAAAAGGCATATGTCCCACAAAATTGTACCAATCAAACCGTCACCTCATCCCGCAAAAAATGAGCCCCTATATAAGAAAATCTCTCAAAAAATAAAAAAAATTATAGCTCTCAGAACATGGACACATTAAAACATAATTTTTTTGTTTCAAAAATGCTATTGTGTAAAATTTAAATAAATAAGAAAAAGTATACATATTAGCTATCGCCACGTCCGTAACAATCTGTTCCCTCAGGTGAACGCTGTAAAAATAAATAAATAAAAACTGTGCTAAAGCAACCAATTTTTTGGTCACCTTGCCCCATAAAGTGTTATAATGAATGATCAAAAAATCATATGTGCCCAAAAATAGTACCAATAAAACTGCCACCTTATCCCCTAGTTTCCAAAATGGGATCACTTCTTGGGAATTTCTACTATAAGGGTGCATCAGGGGGGCTTCAAATGGGACATGGCATCTAAAAACCATGTGGAGTTCCTTTTCTTCTGTGCCCTGCCGTGTGCCCATACAGCAGTTTATGACCACATGTGGGGTGTTTCTGTAAACCAAAGAATCTGGGTAATAAATATTGAGTTTTGTTTGTCTGTTAACCATCTATGTGTTAAACAAAAAATTGGATTAAAAAGTGAAATTTTAAAATTTGATCTCCATTTTCCTTTAATTCTTGTGGAACGCCTAAAGGGTTAACAAAGTTTGTAAAATCGGTTTTAAGTAACTTGAGGGGTGTAGTTTCTACAATGGGGTCATTTATGGGGGTATCCACTATGTAGGCCCCACAAAGTGACTTCAGACCTGAACAGGTCCTTAAAAAGTGGCAATTTTCTTAAAAATTTGAAGAATTGCTTCTAAACATCTAAGCCTTCTAACGTCCTAAAAAAATTAAATGACATTTCCAAAATGATGCCAACATAAAGTAGACATATGGGGAATGTTAAGTAATAAATATTTTATGAGGTACCACTTTTTGTTTTAAAAGCAGAGAAATTGAAATTTAGAAAATTGCTAATTTTTCAACATTTTTGGTAAATTTTGGATTTTTTCATAAATAAAGGTGAAATATATTGACTCAAATTTATGACTATCATGAAGTACAATGTGTCACGAGAAAACAGTCTCTGAATGACTTGGATAAGTAAAGGCGTTCCAAAGTTATTACCATATAAAGTGAGATATGTCCTATTTGCAAAATTAGGCCTGGTCAGGAAGGGGGCAAATGGCCCAGATGGGAAGTGGTTAAATAAGGTAAATGTGAACAAGGCTACGAGTCCAGATGGATTACACCCAAGAGTGCTTAAAGAGCTCAGTTAAGTCATTGCTGTGCCCCTGTTTGTAATTTTTAAAGATTCTCTAGGTACTGGTATAGTGCCAAGTGATTGGAGCAAGGCAAATGTGGTGCCCATATTCAACAAAGGATCTAGGTCCTCCACAGGTAATAATAGACCAGTTAGTTTAACTTCTGTTTTGGGAAAAATGTTTGAAGGACTCTTAAGGGACTATTTACAGGAGTATGTGACTGTAAATAATATTAAGTGATAACCAACATGGGTTTACCAAGGACAGAAGTTGTCAGACTAACCTGATTTGTTTTTATGAGGAGGTGAGTAGTAGCCTGGACAGAGGGGCGGCTGTGGCTGTACTGTTTGTGGATTTTGCAAAGGCTTTTGATACTGTCCCTTATAGATGTTTAATAGGTAAAGTAAGGTCTATAGGCTTGGAAAGTATACTTTGTAATTGGATTGAAAACTGGCTGAAGGACTGTGTCCAGAGAGTTGTGGTCAATGATTCCTATTCAGAATGGTCCGGGTTATAAGTGGTGTACCCTAAGGATCAGTGCTGGGCCCTTTATTATTTAATTTATTTATTAATGATATTAAGAAACGGGATTAATAGCACCATTTCTATTTTTGCAGATGACACTAAGGTATGTAGAACTGTACAGTCTATGGAAGATGTCCATAAACTACAAGCTGACTTGAACACTCTGAGTGATTGGGCATCAACTTGGCAAATTAGGTTTTATGTGGATAAATGTAAAGTTATGCATCTTGTTAGTAATAATCTCTGTGCTTCATATGTCCTAGGGGATGTAACGCGGGGAGAGTCACTTATAGAGAAGGATTTGGGTGTCCTTATAGATCATAGATTGAATAACAGCATACAATGTCAATCAGCTGCTTCTAAGGCCACCAGTATATTGTCATGAATTAAATAATGCATGGACTTGCGGGGCAGGGATGTAATATTACCACTTTACAAAGCGTTGGTGCAGCCTCATCTGGAATATGCAGTTCAGTTCTGGGCAGCAGTCCATAGAAAGGATGCACTGCAGCTGGAAAAAGTACAGAGGAGAGCGACTAAACTGATAAGGGGCATGGAAGGTCTTAGTTATGGAGAAAGATTAAAAGAATTGAATTTATTTAGTCTTGAAAAGAGATTTCTAAGGGGGGATATGATTAACCTATACAAATATATAAATGAGCCATACAAAAAATGCAGTGAAAAACTGTTTCATGTAAAATCCCCTCAAAAGACAAGGGGGCATTGCCTCCGACTGGAGAAGAAAAAGTTCAGTCTCCAGAAGCGTCAAAGCTTCTTTACTGTAAGAACTGTGAATCTGTGGAATAGACTTCCTTAGGATGTGGTCACCGCAGGAACAGTGGACAGTTTTAAAAAGAGTTTAGATGAATTCTTAAAAGTAAACAACATTAATGCTTATGAAAATGTGTAGAAATCTTAATTAATTTCCTTCTGGGATTCGCGTCCCCACCTATCCCTTGGTTGAACTTGATGGACTTATGTCTTTTTTCAACCGTATTAACTATGTAATTATATGTAACTATGTCCGGTGAGGAACGGAGGCAAAGAACCCCACAGAAGCACTACAGAGTCTGGATCCGTTTGCTGAAGCTGCACGGATTTTGCCCGTGCAACGGGGGCTGCAAATTGCTGTCCCCAATGCATGGAACGGCAGATCAATGTCCTTAATTTGGGGCAGCTTCAAGTCTTTATGCTTCTGCCTTGAGATGTTAATCCAGTTTCTATTCCACCAAGAAGTCACACTTTGGGGTGGATGGTGTGAAAATGCAAGATTTTTGCAAATGTTTAGCACATATAACTAAAGCCCAAAAAGTAGCAAAATCCTATTTTGCTATTTTTATTTTTTTTAAGCCAAAATTCGGGAGGGCAGGGCATGATAGATTCTTTTCTGTGTGCTTGTTGTTTTTAGTATTGTAGCCATTTTCTTTTATTATTATTTTTTTTTTTATGTCTCTGGTGTGGCCATATCAGAGGCATGCTCTTTGGTCTTGCATTATCTGTGTAGACTGTGCTGCAGGCTAAGTGAGCTGCAGTAAAAGGGAGTTAACTGCTGGAAAAGTGTCTTTTGACTTAGGGCTGATTCACACGACCGTGCTAGGTCTGGGAAACATGGGCTGTTTGTAGGCCAAATATCCCGGACCTACCGTGACTCCCTTGATCCAAACTAACTGTATCATAGTAATTTATGATACAGTCAGTTCTTTTTTGATCATGAGGAAAAAAGCAGGCTGGTTTGAGAGCTTCATTTATACAAGCAGGCAAAAAACGCCAGTTTGTGAGCGTTCACGTGTTTGAGTTCAAGTATGTGTTTGTATTAAGTGTGTGACTTTAGATTATGTGACTTGAGATTCAGGGACTTTAGAAGGGGACTACAGTAAGTTAGATACTTATCACTGCACTATATTGTATTTTTCTCTTTTCTTGCGTAATCCCCACTTAGTATGTTTTCCATTATTGACAGCGCAGTCTAGTGCACATCTTGTCTAATGTATGCAGTCCTGGAACAGCCGTTTGAGGGTGCATATATTTGTTGAAAATGTGAGCAAATTGCCCATTTGGAATCGCACATTGAATATCTAAATGGGTGAATTTCAACACTGAGAAGCGTTAACAATTTGGAAAAGAGTTTGCTGCTCACTGAGCAAGCACTGTATTGGGTAGATGTGGGGGAGGGTGGTAGCGAGGAGGCTTAGGAAAGTGAGGTAGCTAGCTGGGTAACAGTTAGAAAGCGTGGTAGAGGGAAGAGTGCCAGGGAGGCTAGCACTGATCTCACACACCCCAACAAGTTTGCAATGTTGGCAGATGAGGGGGATGTCAGTTCAGGGAGAGCACTGCTGCAGCCAGACACTCCCTCTGCCAATCAAGGGAATGTCAGCTCCAGTAAGCAGGGGACCAGGAGAGCAGGGCAGGCCAGACAGGTGCTGGTAGTGGGAGACTCAATTATTAGGGGTACAGATAAGTCAATCTGTCACAAAGACCGGGATCGTCGAACAGTGTGCTGTCTTCCTGGCGCTAGAGTTCAACACGTAGCGGATCGGGTTGACAGATAACTGGGGGGGGGGGGGGCTGGAGAAGATCCAGCAGCCATGGTCCATATTGGAACAAATGACAAAGTTAGAGGTGGGTGGAGCGTCCTTAAAAATGATTTTAGGGATTTAGGTCAAAAGCTTAGGGCAAGGACCTCAAAGGTAGTATTTTCCGAAATACTACCGGTACCACGAGCCACACAAGAAAGTTAGCGAGAGATGAGGGAGGTTAACAAGTAGCTCAAGAACTGGTATAGGAAGGAGGGGTTTGGGTTCCTGGAGAACTGGACTGACTTCTCTGTTGGCTACAGGCTCTATCGTAGGGATGGGCTGAACCTCAATGGGGAAGAGGCAGCTGTGTTGGGGGAGAAGATGGCTAGAAGGTCGGAGGAGTGTTTAAACTAGGGACTGGGGGAGGGTAATTATGTTATAGGATGGGAATATAGTGCAGATAGAGACCGGAGGCAATGTAATGGGACTGAAATGGAAGGAGGGACTAGAACGGCTCAGAAGGAAACATGTAGAGTGCAAAATATACATAAACCTCTTAAATGTATGTATACTAATGCCAGAAGCCTGACTAATAAAACTGGGAAACTGGAATTACTGATGTGTGAGGAGGACTATCACATAGTAGTAATTACTGACACATGGCTGGATTATAGCTAAGACTGGGTGGTTGATGTACAGGGTTACAGTCTGTTTAGAAAGGATCGCCAAAACTGGAGAGGGAGAGGGGTCTGCTTTTATGTAAAGTCCTGTCTAAAGCCCACAGTCCAAGAAGATATAAATGAGGAACATGAACATGTGGAGTCACTGTGGGTAGAAATACATGGAGGCAAAAACAATAATTAATTACTAATAGGAGTTTATTATAAACCACCTAATATACCAGATTCCACAGAAAATCTGCTACTAAATGAGATAGACGAGGCGGCAAATCATAATGAGGTGGTTATTATGGGGGACTTCAACTACCCAGATATAGACTGGAAAACTAAAACTTGTATATCTCATAACGGAAACAGGTTCTTGCCAATAACCAAAGACAATAACCAAAGACAATAACCTTTCCCAACTGGTTCAGGACGCAACTAGAGGGACGGCCAAACTGGACTTAGTATTAACCAATAGACCTGACAGAACAACAGATGTGCAGGTCGGGGGACACCTGGGAAATAGTGACCATAATGCAATAACCTTCCAATTATCATTCAAAAGAGTGTTTCTTCAGGGAGGAACAAAAATACCAAACTTCAAAAAAGCTACATTTAGCCAACTAAGAGAGGCCATAGGCCTAACTGGGACAAAGTCCTCAAAAATAAAAAATACAGCCCCAAAATGGGATATTTTTAAAAGCATCCTTAAATCTAATTGTGAGAGGTACATGCCTTATAGGAATAAAGGGTTAAGGGACAAGAAAAAACCAATGTGGATAAATAGAACAGTAAAGAAACAATAAATAGCAAAAAGAAAGCATTTAAATCACTAAAACAGGAGGGTCGCAAGGAAGCACTGAAAAACTATAAGGTAAAAAATAGAATATGTAAAAAACAAATAAAAGCAGCCAAACTAGAGACCGAGAGATTAATTGCCAAAGAGAGCAAAACTAACCCTAAAATGTTTTTCAATTATATACTTGGTAAAAAGTATAAATCTGAAGGTGTCGGCCCTCTACAGAGTAATGAGGGGGGAGTTGCAGAGAGCGATAAGGAGAAAGCAAAGCTATTAAATATTTTTTTCTCCAGTGTATTCGCTGAAGAAAATAAACAGTCAGGTGAAATGCAGAATGTAAAAGTTAATTCCCTATTAAAAGTGCACTGTCTGACCCAGAAAAAAGTACAGTGCGTCTTAAAAAGATTGAAATAGACAAATCGCCAGGACCAGATGGCATACACACCTGTATCCTAAGAGAATTAAGTAATGTCATAGCCAGACCCTTATTTCTGATATTTAAGAACTCTATACTGACAGGGAGTGTTCCACAAGATTGGCGCATAGCAAATGTAGTGCCAATATTCAAAAAGGGTCCAAAAACAGAGCCCGGAAACTATAGGCCAGTAAGTTTAACATCTGTCGTGGGTAAACTGTTAGAAGGTTTTCTAAGAGATGCTATCTTGGAGTACCTCAAGGAAAATAAGCAAGTAATGCCATATCAGCATGGCTTTATGAGGGATTGGTCATGTCAAACTAATTTAATCAGTTTCTTTGAGGAGGTAAGTTCTAGACTTGACAGCGGAGAATCAATGTACGTCGTATATCTGGACTTCCCCAAAGCATTTGACACTGTACCGCATAAAAGGTTAGTATATAAAATTAGAATGCTTGGACTGGGGGAAAACGTCTGTATGTGGGTAAGTAACTGGCTCAGTGATAGAAAACAGAGCGTGGTTATTGATGGTACACACTCTAATTCGGCCACTGTCACTAGTGGAGTACCTCAGGGGTCAGTATTGGGCCCTATTCTCTTCAATATATTTATTAACGATCTTGTAGAAGGCTTGCACATTAAAATATAAATTTTTGCAGATGACACTAAATTGTGTAAAGTAATTGACACGGAAGAGGACAGTATACTGCTTGGGCAGATAAGTGGCAGATGAGGTTTAACACTGACAAATATAAGGTTATGCACATGGGAAGGAATAATGCAAGACACCCGTACATACTAAATGGTAAACACTGGGTAGCACTGACATGGAAAAGGACCTAGGAGTTTTAGTGAACAGCAAACTAAGCTTTAAAAAAAAGTGTCAGGCAGCTGCTGCCAAGGCCAATAAGATAATGGGTTGCATCATAAGGGGCATAGATGCCCGTAATGAGAACATAGTCCTACCACTTTACAAATCATTAGTCAGACAACACATGGAGTCCTGTGTACAGTTCTGGTCTCCTGTGAAAAAGGCAGACCTAGCAGAGTTGGAGAGGGTACAGAGGAGGGCAACTAAAGTAATAACTGGAATGGGGGGACTACAGTACAGTACTAAGGCGCATGATCCAGAGACCTGTGTGAACAATGGAACATTTCAGTATTGTAAGTGAATATTCACTTAAAAAAACACCATAAAAGACGTATACTGTATATAAAAGACAACCCTGATATGTCATGCTGCATTACATAAACCAGTAGTGGATACAAACAAAACTCTGCCTTTTATACTATCTGTCTCTTTACGACCACGCCTAGTTTTAGCTTCAAAACTGCATTTGAAAACCTGATCAAAACCTGAACACGTACAAGCAGTCTAAGTACTTCTTTATGCGTACCTTAAAAGCAATAATACCAATAAACCTTGATGAGCCTTTCTAAGGGTAAGTCATGTGTTTATCATGGCAAAACTATGCAACAAGACTTTGGCATGTGAACAGAGCTTTATGCTCAAAATTGAATTTACGACAATCTTTCCGAATTCCTAAAATGCACTAAACCGATGGTGTCAAAATACTTACCCTGAGCCCCAAAACATACAAATAGTCCATTGTGTGGGATTTAACACACTACTGTTCCAAATTTAATGCTTTAAGAACCACTTTAATTGATGTTTAAGACAGGAAAACGGCTCCATATTTATATGTTCACAGTTAATTTAGCACAACATTTACAGCATTTGTGTCTCATAGTCAGTTTGCTGCTTGGATTAACGGACACTTATTTTTTTAATTTACAATCAATTAAGGATGAGCGAACCAGTTTGGACGGAGCCGTGTTCTGTCCGAACTTTGCTATTTTTCGGACAGCAGACAAACTCTAATATTCTCAGGTTTGTTTTGGACGAATCCACTAAACTGTGCGTAGTGCCATTTTAGCGCATATGTCGATGGGAAAAAAAGCACCAGGGAGGAAGAAGAACGGCTCTCACATAACCCTGAGAGGAAGTGTGGTGTGGGGGAAGGGGGGCCTGATTGGCTCCCAGGCTGACAGACAGCTTGGATGCGCCAATCTGTGCCGCAGCAGGTGCCCTAGCAGAATGAGCAGAAAGCCATTCTGTGTTGGACTGTGAATAGGGGTGGTTGGATATGATGCTGTCTGCCAGGAAAACAATCAGGGAGAATCAGAAATCAATCAGGGTCAGTCATAAATCAATTGAGCTTATTGCCAGGGAGAGTGAAGGGGAAGGCTAGGATTCCAAAGAAGAATTGTGTGTGTTGTGTAGAATAGGAACAAGCAGGGCAGCTGTCAGACAGTGAAAGTGAAGACAGGAGCTGTGCCTGGCTGTGCCTGCTATCAAAAGGAGTGATGAGCAAAGTGAGCTTCGCATCCTAGATCCGAAGTTGCTTCGCTAAAAGCTTTGGATTAATGCTGTATGGAAACCCTGTCTCCGTACAGCATTAAAATGTACGGCCTCCGATGAGGTGAAGTCACTTATTTGTGAAGTCTCGCAAGACATCGTTGAATATCATAATATCTCACAGTCTGATAAAAGTGGCAGAGAGGGTCTGGACAGGACTGTAGCTGGCCAGCTAAGACCTGTCCTAGTTTGCTAATAGAGCTTATATGTTTATACAGCTAAACCTGTCAATAACCTTAATATAGTTCCTATGTTTGTGTGTTAAAGACAAAAGCAGAGTTATGTACAGTGACTTCATGTTTGGATGTCATATAACTGTTATATATATTGTGTTCACAGAAGCAGAAAAGATAATATGCCTTTAAAATTCATTATATGGATGTGAGGTAAGCTCAATGACACAGCAGAAACAACAGAAAGCATAGAGTTAAACTGTTGTTGCTGGGCAGGAGTCTAGACCAATCACAGCCAGCCTCACACACAGCAGGAAATCCCTCTAGCAGGAGCTGCTAGAATCATTACAGGAGAGGAGCTAAACAGACATTCACTCCACTAAGTGCTCTGTTTTATGGTGGCAGAGAGGCCAAAATAGGTATTTAAAACAGTTATAAGATAAGATAAGATGCCTTTATTGTCACTGTACAATACAATGTAATACAATGTACAATACAATGAAATGTTGTTTGGAGCAATCCTAGATGCCATGGACAGAGGAACAAGAACGACATTTAAACTAAAGCATTACACTAGAATACAACAAAACATTGCACTAGAAGGCATTACTATTCACAGTTCACAGTATATATATAGCAAGAGCAAAGTAGGAAGTACTTGTGAGTATATATACACACTGATTCAGACACCACTGCAGACAAGAGGTCATCATGGGGCCATGAATGCAGCAGTCACTTTCAGTCTGTGGTAGTTTCTATCCTAGGAAGGGGCAATAATCTCAAAGCATTTAAGAGACTGATTGTTTTGGGGTAAAAGCTGTTCTTCAGCCTAGTGGTGCGGGCATGTAGGGCTCTAAGACGCCTACCAGAGGGTAGGGGAATGAAAAGACTGTGGCCGGGGTGAGTTGGATCCCCGCAGATAATTTTTGCCCTGTTGCTGCAACGAGCAGTGAAGATGTCATCCAGTGATGGTAACTGAGGACCAGTGATTCTGCCAGCCATTCTGATGATGCGCTTGAGGGTCTTCTTGTCCTCAGAAGAGGAGCCGGAGTACCACACTGTAATGCAGTATGTGATAACAGATTCTATAATGTTCCTACTTTTTAATATAGTGATTAGAACCGTATACTGAACCAGTTATGTGTGTTTACTTACAGTTCCACCAATTGCAAACTACAAAGTTCACAATCCAAATTAAAATTCCATATTGCAATCCAAATTGCATACAACCATACCAGATCATACTCAACCAATCTGCAAATAGTTACTGCTAACTGCATACTGCAAATTGCGACCAAATTCAGCAAGTGAACTATTAGTTAGACCTCAGATATACCTCTCAGAGAGATCATAAAGTGCTTAAATAATGTAAAGTGAGAGTATAGATACTCAAGCGAGAAATATATCCACCATTTTATGCTAAATGACAAGATTGAACAGTTGAACCACCATCTTATGCATACTGCCATTTTGTGATACCTTTTCAACACGTGTTATGTACATGGACTATTTGCTGTGGAGGCGGCAGTGTTATATATGAAGAAAAGTTGAAGTTAATAAAGTTATTTCAAGCATTTGGTGTGCTCTTTAAACCTACTATTTCCATAGAACGGAGCTAGAGGAATTACAGAGTAATAGACAGTCTGGTTAGACTAAAAGTCAGAGATATCAAAATTCTTCTAATGCCACAGCGCAAAAGGCACTTTATCGTGCTGCGCCTGCCACAGTGAAACTATTGCCCTCAGAGGGCAAAGTGATAGCGCTCCTCAACTTGCACAATAAAGAGCGCATTAGAGCAGCAGAGCGCCAGCATATACCGCCGCGCAGCAACTGTTCCCTGAGTGAGCGCCAACCCTCCTGCGATCCCTAGAGAGAGAAAGAGACGCATGGTGGGAGGCCAAAGTCCAGAGCTAAAGTGCCCGCACCGCTATCCACGGAGAGACCACCTACTGCAGCCAGCTAGTTTCCCGCCACTAGGCTCAAAGCCTGCAAGCAGCGTATCCAAGCCAGCGCATCGCAAGTCTTCACAGATCGTCTCAAGTCATCACAAGGCATTCCAAGTCTGCACAGAGCATCGCAACGCAGCACAGAGCATCGCAACGCAGCACAGAGCATTGCAAGTCAGCACAGAGCATCGCAAGTCAGCGTAAGCATCACAACACATGAAGAAAAAGACACGTCTCCTTTAAGACTGACATTTGTTACTGCTCTTCAGAATAAGGTCAGAGCTTTCCTTTTATTACTTATCATTGCACATAGGTTTTGGTATAAAGAGACATTTTTCGTGTGCAGGAATAAAAGACAAAGGACAGTTTGTAATACACAGACTCTATTGCATTTAAAGTGAAATACATTTATTGCCTGCATTTATCGCTGTTACATTTAAAGTGAGTCATTTATTTCTGCATTTATCAATATTGCATTTAAAGTGAAAGGCATCTTATAATTCGTATTGATTGTCAGCATTGCATTTAAAGTAAAATGTCTGAGCCTAGTATTAGCATGCCACTGTTAGAGGATACAAAGATAGATAGGGTAGAAGTTGAAGAGCAAGGGAACCTGTCTGAGGTAGAAAAGTCTGATGCAGCATTGGTCTTGCGTAAAACAAATATAGCCCAAACAGATGAATTAAGACGTTCATCACGTGCCAGAAAACCGACCTCTAAGATGCTGAAAAATTTGGAGCAAGAAGCAGCATTAAAAGACAAAAAGTTTGCCCGGATGTATGAGAGGAGGAAATCATACATTAAAGACATTCGTAGAAAGATAAAGCAAGAAAGTATAAAAAGGAACTTGAGTGATATGGTAGAGACGGTAGAATCTGAATTGGAGCTTATGGCAGCATGTGTCAACCTGCGGTCGTTTACGACACCTTCCCAGGATATTGTAAGGAACATGGACACATGTACTGCAGTCACTAAAGATTTGGTAAAGCTCATGGGAGAACTATCATCTGCAGAAAACCATGATGAAGTAAAAGCAAGAAGTAGAATGAATGAGCTTTTTATAAAAGACTATGCTAAGTCCTTAGGTGGAACCACAATCTCAAGTGGGACTTCCTTCGCTAGCAGAAGTGCGAGCCCCATATCAGAGTCCTCAAATACTTTAGCCAAAAGAAAGAAATTAGCTTAACAACTTGCTGTCAAGAGAGCAGAGATGGAGGCTGCCATCAAGGCGCAGCGCTAACTGGTGGCTGAATAGGAAGCTGAAAAGGATGCACAACGCCATAAAATGGAAGCTGAAATGGAAGCACAGCGGCAGCAGATGAAAAGTCTGGAAAGGCAGAAAGAAGTTAAGATCATAGAAGCCAGACTCAGAGTACATGAGGAGGATATGAATCAGAGTAGTCATAGCTTCAAATCTGTACTAAGTGAAGAGGCAGACTCCTACTTTCCTACATACTCCCAGGAGAATGGAAGGAAATCTCCAGCACTTAGTGAGGAAATAAGTCATTATCCTTCCATCCCTGCTCAGAAAGACAAAGAGAGGCCTAGTCCAGTCTTAGGAAAAAGGTGTGTGGATTTACCCTATATCTCTACTGGAAAAGATGAAGAAAGGGACTCACCTAATTCAGAACTAAGTGAGAAAATTGAACTGGATGATTCTATTCCTAGATGTCACTGCAACGGTCAGGAGAATGTTAGAACCATTGTCCCAGCAAGACCACAGAGAACAGTCCTCACTAGACTTCCGAATTCCCGAACCTACTATATTTTCAGGAGACGTACTGAAGTGAGTAGAAGGCAAGCTTTGAAATGATCATTGAGCAGCATTGCTTCAGTCCAGTCGACAAGTTATTCTACCTTTAGAGATATGTTGGTGGAGAAGCCAAGGAAGTTCTTGAAGGTAACTTCTATAGAAAAGACAAAGAAGACTACAAGCAAGCTTGGGAAGAATTGAATGCAAGATATGGTCATCCTTTCTTAGTACAAAGAGCCTTTAGAGAGAAACTGAATAACTGGCCTAAAAAAGGGCCTGAAGAACACTTCAGACTCCAAAAGTATGGTGACTTCCTGCAAGCATGCAGCAATGCCTCCCACATGTTCAAGGACTGGAAGTACTGAACGACTTTGTAGAAAACCATAGGATGCTAACTAAGCTACATGAAGAAGTGGCTTCTAGATGGAATGGCTATGTGACTAAACAGATCTAGGTAAGAACTTCCCAGGTTTTAAAGAGTTCTCTGAGTTCGTCAATAAAGAAGCACGGAGAGCATTTAATCCAGTAACATCATCTTACGTCTTAAAATCCTTAGAAGAAAGGCCTGCAGGAGAGATAAGACGTGCAAGAGCAACTAGCTTTGCAACTAACACAGCAGCTAAAGGTCCAGATACCTACAAGAGCAAGTCCAAAGTCCTTACTGGGCTCAGTAGAGAGACAGATCTTCAGACTACCTTAAAATGTTTGTTCTGTGGAGAAAACCACTCCATACATACAGTGCTGCCCATAATTATTCATACTTCTGGCAAATTTAGACTTAAGGTTACTTTTATTCAACCAGCAAGTAATTTTTTGACGGGAAATAACATAGGTGTCTTCCAAAAGATAATAAGACGATGTACAAGAGGCATTATTGTGGAAAAAAACATTTCTCAGCTTTTATTTACATTTGAGCAAAAAATTCAAGATGTTTCGCACTGTGGAAAATCTCAGAGGACGTGGTCGAAAGCCAAAAGTGACACCTGTGCTGGCCAGGAGGATAGTTAGAGAGGTGAAAAAGAATCAAAGGATCACCACCAAGGCCATCCTGGGGAATCTGGGCTCTGCTGGTGGCAATGTCTCAAGGCAGACAATCCAACGGACACTGCACAATGCAGACCAAGGAGGACACCACTTCTCCAGATATTGTAAGGAACATGGACACATGTACTGCAGTCACTAAAGATTTGGTAAAGCTCATGAGAGAACTATCATCTGCAGAAAACCATGATGAAGTAAAAGCAAGAAGTAGAATGAATGAGCTTTTTATAAAAGACTATGCTAAGTCCTTAGGTGGAACCACAATCTCAAGTGGGACTTCCTTCGCTAGCAGAAGTGCGAGCCCCATATCAGAGTCCTCAAATACTTTAGCCAAAAGAAAGAAATTAGCTTAACAACTTGCTGTCAAGAGAGCAGAGATGGAGGCTGCCATCAAGGCGCAGCGCTAACTGGTGGCTGAATAGGAAGCTGAAAAGGATGCACAACGCCATAAAATGGAAGCTGAAATGGAAGCACAGCGGCAGCAGATGAAAAGTCTGGAAAGGCAGAAAGAAGTTAAGATCATAGAAGCCAGACTCAGAGTACATGAGGAGGATATGAATCAGAGTAGTCATAGCTTCAAATCTGTACTAAGTGAAGAGGCAGACTCCTACTTTCCTACATACTCCCAGGAGAATGGAAGGAAATCTCCAGCACTTAGTGAGGAAATAAGTCATTATCCTTCCATCCCTGCTCAGAAAGACAAAGAGAGGCCTCGTCCAGTCTTAGGAAAAAGGTGTGTGGATTTACCCTATATCTCTACTGGAAAAGATGAAGAAAGGGACTCACCTAATTCAGAACTAAGTGAGAAAATTGAACTGGATGATTCTATTCCTAGATGTCACTGCAACGGTCAGGAGAATGTTAGAACCATTGTCCCAGCAAGACCACAGAGAACAGTCCTCACTAGACTTCCGAATTCCCGAACCTACTATATTTTCAGGAGACGTACTGAAGTGAGTAGAAGGCAAGCTTTGAAATGATCATTGAGCAGCATTGCTTCAGTCCAGTCGACAAGTTATTCTACCTTTAGAGATATGTTGGTGGAGAAGCCAAGGAAGTTCTTGAAGGTAACTTCTATAGAAAAGACAAAGAAGACTACAAGCAAGCTTGGGAAGAATTGAATGCAAGATATGGTCATCCTTTCTTAGTACAAAGAACCTTTAGAGAGAAACTGAATAACTGGCCTAAAAAAGGGCCTGAAGAACACTTCAGACTCCAAAAGTATGGTGACTTCCTGCAAGCATGCAGCAATGCCTCCCACATGTTCAAGGACTGGAAGTACTGAACGACTTTGTAGAAAACCATAGGATGCTAACTAAGCTACATGAAGAAGTGGCTTCTAGATGGAATGGCTATGTGACTAAACAGATCTAGGTAAGAACTTCCCAGGTTTTAAAGAGTTCTCTGAGTTCGTCAATAAAGAAGCACGGAGAGCATTTAATCCAGTAACATCATCTTACGTCTTAAAATCCTTAGAAGAAAGGCCTGCAGGAGAGATAAGACATGCAAGAGCAACTAGCTTTGCAACTAACACAGCAGCTAAAGGTCCAGATACCTACAAGAGCAAGTCCAAAGTCCTTACTGGGCTCAGTAGAGAGACAGATCTTCAGACTACCTTAAAATGTTTGTTCTGTGGAGAAAACCACTCCATACATACAGTGCTGCCCATAATTATTCATACTTCTGGCAAATTTAGACTTAAGGTTACTTTTATTCAACCAGCAAGTAATTTTTTGACGGGAAATAACATTGTACAAGAGGCATTATTGTGGAAAAAAACATTTCTCAGCTTTTATTTACATTTGAGCAAAAAATTCAAGATGTTTCGCACTGTGGAAAATCTCAGAGGACGTGGTCGAAAGCCAAAAGTGACACCTGTGCTGGCCAGGAGGATAGTTAGAGAGGTGAAAAAGAATCGAAGGATCACCACCAAGGCCATCCTGGGGAATCTGGGCTCTGCTGGTGGCAATGTCTCAAGGCAGACAATCCAACGGACACTGCACAATGCAGACTGTTGTGGAATCATATATCTAGTATCAAATGTATACTTGCTTGTATTATATCTAACAGTTTGCTTAACAAAATGGCCCCTGAAGCAGCAGCCAGCTCCCTTAATAATACCTTACTAATCACTTTATGATATTGAAATTGCTGACATATTGCTGACATAATGCTGACTTTTGCTAAAGTATGGAGTGATAATGTGATACGTTATCATGGGACTTAGTAATGTGACAATTAGATCATTAAATTAGCCGAGTCATAAAGTTCCCCTTTTTCTGCTATAAAAAATCATGTAATCTGAATAAACGGAACATCATAGCATTGACTTCTCTGTGACAGTCTGTGTGTGATCTCTCGAGGCGTACGTATGCCAATCATTTCATACCATTCGGAGCAGTGCATCAACCTTACCTGGCTATTGGGTCAGATCCAGAATCAGAACCATATCAGTTGGCGCCAAACGACGTGGGGCCTGAGGATTGGACCTCCTGCTGGCGTACCCCCAGAGACTGGACCCAGAGAGACAAGCCAACGGACACCGGGACCGCGGCCCGTAATAAGAGGTGAGAAAATATATTCATCTTACCTATTCTGTGTCCCTTGGCTTAGTCTATCCATATTTGTTCTAGGGAGGGGTGCACCGACAGTGAGGCATCCTCAGGGGCATGAAAGTAAGAACCCCATTGTATTGATAAGCTTGATGTATTGTGTTTTATTATTTTTTTGTGTATGGTTGGTTTCTCTGGGAGAAAGGAGAGGCATAGACTGACAGAACAATAGAAGTCTCCTAAAGTGCCTACATTGAGGGGTAACCCTGGTGTGTGACCCCAAGAAATAGTAGAAGGGAAGGAGACAGCTTGCTGATAACCCAGTGGTGTGTTAATCTCAAGCTCAAGGTGTTTGTTTGTCAGTGTCTGTGCTAATCCAACTATCAGAGACAGTAATTGAAGGCTCCAGAACGTGTTGAAGGCTCCAGAACGTGGTGTTTTGAAAAAAAAATGGGTAACCGAAATAGTGTCCCGAAGGGCTATTGTTCACCTGAACAGTACGTGGCGGACCGGAGAGGAAAAGGTTATGTTAAAGGACTAAGCAAGTTAGAAAAGAGTTATGATATTGCAAAAGGAGGTGTATTGTGTTCTGCTATATGGCAGACATTGTTGACTGAGAAGAGAGGCAAATTGAATGATGATAAGTTGATAGATACAGTTAGGGTATGGCTGGACTGTAGCAAAGAATTTGAACAGACAAAAGGAGAAGCAATGTTTGATGAAAAATCAGGACTCCATTACTATCGGCCTGGCCCAGTCTTAGTACAGGAACAGCCACCGCCCTATAATGGTGCAGCTGAAAGAAAAAGGGGAAGTTGGACTTGTACACATTGTGGTCAGCAGAACCCTGCCCCCCGTGATACGTGCTTAGCCTGTGGTGCTCCACGCCCACATAATCATGCTCTTTTAGCCCCCCAGCACGTCTCACCAGTCCCAGCAATGACGCCATCTTGTCCTCAGCCAACGCCCAAGGCTGGACTTGTAATCTCCCCAAACCCTGCTCTTTCTGTCATGCCACAAGTCACTACTATATACCCACTTGTAAATCCTGACGGCACCTACATGCTACCCAGTCAGCCCATAGCTCCAGCTCATATAATGGTAGGAGGTAGTGGTGCTGTAGATCAGGAAGATGAGGATGGGGAGAAACAAAAGGAAGATGCAGGGGAAGACTCACAGCAGACAGTGGACTATGCACCTGGTGCTGCAGCACAAACCCCGGGATATCGCAGCCCCCCACCGCACCTTGGACGATTTTCTGATATTACCCTAAGTAGCCAGCAGGGTGCAGCAAGAGCAATGAATGAGTCTTTTCAAAACCAAATTACAGAGCTGCAAAGAGAGATCCATAACATAGGACAAGGAAATCTTGAAGCCTTAAGGGAAATATACTTGAACACTCGCCCAGTCGGGCCACCTAAGTATGTGTCCTTTACCCCCCAGCAGTTGTTCACCATAGTGAACCTCATGCCTGACCCAGATACTCACCCTATGCCCTTTTACAGAAAATTGGCACAAGTATATCAAACCTACGGGTGTACTTGGTCAGACTTGCAAAGTATTGTACAAAATAAAACTGGTGAATTTTCTTCACTTATAATGGATCACATACGCCAACCAGAACTCCCTGGAGCAAATTATGACACTCGTGATTCAGAATCTGGCCGTGATTTCATTCAGCAATTATATAAGTGGGCGAAAGACAGACTAGCAGAGCAGTCCACAACCCTGCAGGACATGGTACAGGATAAAGCAGAGTCAGTAGAAAAGTTTGTACAAAGAGTTAAACAAAACTATAAAGATATGGGATTCAGTCCAAATGAACCTGTGCACCTAAGACTCCTAGCACGGTCATTTGTAGATGGCCTTAGGCCAGATCTGAAGATCTGAACAAAGCTCTTGTAACCTGTCGCCCAGAATGGAAAGAAATCATTAACATTGGAAATCTTAGAGCAAGTTGCAAAAGGGCTGGAGAGTAGTACAAAGAAATCCCGCATATCAGTCATGGCAGTCATGACGGGAGAAGGAAGAGAGGAAAGACCCCCGCCCCGTGTCTGTTATGGGTGCGGCAAACCAGGGCACATTAAGAGAAACTGTCGCTCCAAACATCTGTGGCCAGCAGATCAGAGCCAAAGAGGAACTCCTCCTCCATGGCCAGCTCCATCCCACTAGGACGTTGGCAAACCAGTGTTGCTGGGAGGGGACACCCCGTGTATGGCAGTCTCTGCCCCTCCTGCAGGCCCCGCCCCTCGAATCACCCTCGATGTGGCAGGGAAGGAACTCTCATTCCTTGTAGACACTGGTGCAGCCCGCAGTGTGTTATGTGAGACCGCCATACTCCCTTCCTGGCTCACAGATATGCATTTACCCTGCTCTGGTTTAGAAGGGGTCACCCAGCACAACCCTGTTACTAAGCCTCTCTTGATTACTCCCTCCACTAAGTCCCAAAGCCAATCTCCACAGTTACATCTGCCCACTGGAGTAATGTCACAATTTGTTGTAAGCCAGACATGTCCTTATAACCTATTAGGCTCAGATTTTCTTCAGAAAATACGTGCCAACATCCAGTTCAAGGAAAATGGTACAGTTGTTTTAGGTACGGCATTGAGTCCTGAAGAAACCTGCCTCCTAATGGCATTAAAATCCCAGTCACTTGAATCACATGAACAAGGGGATTCGCTGCAAAGCATTTTGCACCTCATCCCTGATACCCTTTGGACCAAAGGTCCCCAAGACATTGGGCGTCTCAAAGTCCCGCCAGTCACTGTAACCTTGAAGAATCCTAACTTACTGCCATATAAAGCACAATACCCTCTCTCCATTTCCCAGAGAGATGCTATCACCCTCCAGATACAGGCTCTCCTTGCAAATGGAGCTATTAAAATTACCACCTCACCATGTAACACTCCCTTATACCCAATTAAAAAGAAGAGTGTGAAGGGACAGCCTCCTGTATATCGCATGGTACAAGACCTCAGAGCAATTAATGAGGCTACGGTCTTTGAAACCCCCATTGTACCAAATCCCCACACTTTGCTTGCTAGCATTTCTCCTGTGGCTGCTATCTTTACTGTCATTGATCTAGCAAATGCTTTTTTTTCTGTCCCATTACATGAAGACTCCCAATTTCTCTTTGCTTTTACACATGATGGAAAACAATACACCTGGACGGTGTTGCCTCAAGGAGCTCATAATAGTCCTTCCTGCTTTAGCAAAGCAATGGCATCCATCTTACAACCATGGCAAGCAGATCACCCAGAGGTGGAACTCTTACAATATGTCGATGATTTACTCCTCTGTGCTGACTCACACCCCGTCTGCCTGAACTCATCTGCCTCACTTCTTGCCTACCTGGCGGATGCTGGGTGCAGAGTCTCACGTTCTAAATTACAGTTGTGTCTTCCAAAAGTTATTTTCCTAGGTCACTGCATCTCACAAGGCAGTAAGCATCTTACGGATGCCAGAAAGAAAGCAGTCTCAGACATCCCACTGCCAGATACCCCTCACCAACTGCAAACCTTTCTGGGACTAATTTCATACTGTAGACCATGGATCCCTGATGCATCTGTTCTGATGCAGCCACTGTTTGATTGCATACCCCGTATTGCTACTGTCCCTTTCCAAATGACTGCAGAAGCCATAAAAGCATTCCAATCTCTGAAACAAATCATTGTCACTGCCCCAGCTCTTGGCATCCCTAACTATCAGCTTCCCTTTCGCCTTTATGTCATGGAACGTCAGGGTCATGCCACTGGAGTTCTCACCCAGAGCCATGGGGGTCGTAGTAGACCTCTAGGCTACTTCTCAAAACGTCTAGACCCTGTAGCCAGAGCCACCCCTTCCTGTGTCAGGGCCGTTCATGCTGCTAGTTCTCTCCTGAACGCTACCGCTGACATCGTCCTGGGACACCCACTCACCATCATGGCTCCCCATGACATCTCAGCTATCCTGCAACAAACACAACCTAAACACCTCACTGCACAACGCCACCTCAGGCTCCAGTGTAGTCTGCTTCTGCCAGATAATGTCACCATCCAGAGATGCCACATCCTCAATCCTGCTGCACTCCTTCCTCTCCCAAGGGGGGAGTATACTGCAGATGGAGATTCTGAAGATTTTATTGATCTACGTGCTGAAGAAGATCTTCAGGAAGAAGAACTATGGGCCTCAACCGACTCTCTTTACAAAGAACAAGAACATGATTGTATTACAATGATGGAAGCTGAAGTAGGAACTCCACCATCAATACAGGATACTCCTTTGCAAAACCCACACTGGACACTCTTTGTAGACGGTTCAAGGTATGCCGATGACAAAGGGAAATTCCATACAGCAGGAACCCCAATTAAACATGCTTTAGCAGTGGAGGCTTTGATGACTGCAGTACTCCTGCCCACCAAAGTAGCAGTAATCAAAGTAAAGGCACATACCCATGCTGACACACCAGAAGCCAAAGGAAATGCATTGGCTGACCAAGCAGCCAAACAGGCAGCAATGGAAGAGGAAAGAGCACAGCCAGATAAAATCATGTTAGCACAACCGGATGTCAAGCAACAAGAAATATCATGGGATCTACTGAAACAGATGCAGAAGCAAGCCACTCGCTCAGAAAAGGAAACCTGGCTAAAGGAGTCAGCCCTGGAAGAAGAATCCGGACTTTGGACACAAGGGAAGAAAGTGTGCTTGCCTAGAGCACTCTATCCTGTAATAGCCTCTGTGGCCCATGGGCCCACTCATCAATCTAAGACAATAATGAAAGAACTCATCAATAAAATATGGGTAGCCCCAGGAATCACTCCTGTACTAGTGAAATATGTCCAGTCATGTTTAATCTGTGCCCAATGCAATCCAGGTAGGACTGAGCCCACGCCAAAAAAAATGTCTCCCAAAAGCCTTATACCCCTTCCAGAGGATCCAGATTGATCATATCCAGATGCCAATGTGCCAAGGGTTTCAATACGTGTTAGTAGTGGTAGACATGTTCTCTGGGTGGCCAGAAGCCTACCCCGTCAGGAATCAGACAGCAACAACTACTGCTAAAAAATTGATACAGGAAACTGTCTGTAGGTACGGGGTACCTGAGGTCATTGAGAGTGATCAGGGCCAGCATTCACTGCTAACCTAACCCAAGAGGTCTGGAAGATGGTAGGGTCACACCTGGCATTCCACACCCCTTACAGACCCCAAAGTAGCGGCAAAGTCGAGAGACTGAATGGGGTATTAAAGTCAAAAATGCTGAAAATGACTAGGGAGACAGGGCTCAATTGGGTTCAGTGTTTACCAATAGCACTCTTTGCAGTCAGACACACTCCCAAACCTCCCCATAAGCTGACTCCACATGAGATATTGTTTGGGTCGGGACCCCGGATGGGGCTGTACTTCCCTCAACAGTTGCAAATGCATTATGAATCTGTTGCAAAGTATGTGATAGCTTTGAGCAAACAGTTGTCTAACATCCATGTACAAGTCTTTTCTTCCATTCCAGATCCTGACTCCCTAGAAGGCAGCCACACTCTGAAACCAGGAGAGTGGGTAGTGGTCAAGAAACACGTCAGAAGTACCCTAGAACCACGCTTCGAGGGGCCTTACCAAGTACTACTGACCACTCCAACTTCTGTAAAGCTCGAAGGGAGATCCACCTGGATCCACGCCTCTCACTGCAAAAGGATAAGGAACCCGCCAGATTCAGAAATAACAAAATGATTTTCTTTTATCTGCTAGCACTGGTGACACTCACCAGTGCATACATTCCTCCCCCGGCAGAAATGGATGATGACGGGTGGGACAATAAGTTTGTCAAACATCATCAAGTGTTGTATAAAAAGCCTGAAGGAAGGTGATTCTGACACCACCACCTCTTCACTAAAAGATTGTTGGATATGTACACATGGCCCAGTAAATGCTAGAGCTATGCCTTATTTAGCTGTGCCCCTAACCTTCCAAGAGATAAAAGATTTGGCAGGATCAGCTGTTTTCCTTTCTAGCATAAAAGAGGTTAATACCAAAAATGGCAACAGAAAAGCTTCCCTAATAGTAGCAGCATGGGATGGGTCCCCATGGCTAATGATAAACAGAACAGGACCCTCAGATCAGAATAGCAATATGCCCTGGAATGACTATATGTGGAGCAATGTATCCTGCTTCCCAAATTGGACCCACTGTTACTGCCTACAGGTACAAACCCATGGTATGGTTTTCAGTTCCCATAACAGATCAGGCTGTAATGATTCCAACCCAGACAGTCCAGTACAGTGCATTGGTATATATGCTGAAGCAAGTGGTGATCTGGCCTGCGCCCGGCGCAGTGTAAGGGACTTGACAATAGGGATAACTAGTAAAACCACAGAGGGTCAAGAAAAGGGTCAAAAACTAGCAGAAGGTATCATATTAGCCCACTTAATCACTCGTTTGTTCAATAGTACAGTGGTTTCGGTCCCAAAAAATATATACCTAGTATGTGGACACAGGGCATATAAATGGCTCCCTTCGGATTTCAAAGGTTTATGTACAATTGCTAGGCTCACACCAGCCACTTTTACACTGCCTCATGGAAAATTAAATGTTAATACTATCCCCAAACACACCTTATATAAAAGAGCCGCAGATAACATTCCTAGACCAAATGGAAAACCCCATCTTGTAGAAATGAGTGGTGCCAACAAGTTCTTTAGCACTCTATTAATCTATCCTATGCTTACACAAACATATGACAAACTAGTAATGGCTACCGACTACTTGGATGATCAGATTTGGGAAATTATGAAACTGATGAATACATCTAATGTTGTCCAGAATCAGCTCATCATAGTCACTAATCAACACACTTTAGTATTAGACTATTTGACTGCAAAGGATGGAGGTATGTGTCAGGTAGTAGGTACTGCATGCTGCCATTATATCGATCCACAAGGTAATCTACAAGTAAAAGCTGGTTTGGAAAAGATGAGTGAGATACGTGATGAATGGCTAGAGGCTCACAGTGCAGATGAGTCAACATGGTGGTCTGACACTTTCTCATTCCTTAATCCCAGTAACTGGTTCAAGGGAATTAGTGGATGGACGATGGGAATAATTCAGGGAATATTACAGATAGCCCTAATATTATGGTAATCTACATATTTATCAAAGTTGTTGTTTCCTGCATTAACCGCATCACCAACAGAAAGAAGCCTGCTGAGGAAACCATACTACTTCTCTATGAACAAATGGCTAGCACCGCAATAGATGTGAATGTGATCCCTGCATTCCCGACACCCCCGCCTTCTCCAACTCCCGCTGATGAAGCTCCTCTACCCAGGCCTGAAGATCCAAGAGATGATGAGAATTAGGGACAAATGAATCCCAGGGTATTACCAGAAGTCCGCTCAATCGGGAACTTATTCACAAGGGATAAGTTGTCGCCACTGTGGGTGAAGAGGATACGAATGGTATGCCAGGGGATTCGCTAGGTTTAGGGAAAGTCTACAATCAAGTCTACAAGGGGGGACTGTTGTGGAATCATATATCTAGTATCAAATGTATACTTGCTTGTATTATATCTAACAGTTTGCTTAACAAAATGGCCCCTGAAGCAGCAGCCAGCTCCCTTAATAATACCTTACTAATCACTTTATGATATTGAAATTGCTGACATATTGCTGACATAATGCTGACTTTTGCTAAAGTATGGAGTGATAATGTGATACGTTATCATGGGACTTAGTAATGTGACAATTAGATCATTAAATTAGCCGAGTCATAAAGTTCCCCTTTTTCTGCTATAAAAAATCATGTAATCTGAATAAACGGAACATCATAGCATTGACTTCTCTGTGACAGTCTGTGTGTGATCTCTCGAGGCGTACGTATGCCAATCATTTCATACCATTCGGAGCAGTGCATCAACCTTACCTGGCTATTGGGTCAGATCCAGAATCAGAACCATATCAAGACCAAGGAGGACACCACTTCTCCAGATAAGGCACACAAAAGCTTGCTTGGCCTTTGCAAAAGCTCATCTGGACAAAGAAGAAGACTTATGGTCTTCTGTGTTATGGTCAGATGAAACAAAAATTTAATTGTTTCGTCACAATGCTGTTTCCTTCAATTGGCGTAAAAAAGGAGAAGCCTTCAACCCAAAGAACACCATCCCCACTGTCAAACATGGTGGTGGGAACCTAATGCTTTGGGGGTGTTTTTCATAGAAACATAGAAACATAGAATGTGTCGGCAAATAAGAACCATTTGGCCCATCTAGTCTGCCCAATATACTGAATACTGAATTGACCAGGGAACCCAATCACAGTAAACGGCACCATGAAAAAAGAGCAATACATGAGGATTCTCAACGACAACATCAGGCAGTCTGCAGAGAAACTTGGTCTTGGGCACCAGTGGACATTTCAGAATGACAATGACCCAAAACACACAGCAAAAGTGGTGAAGAAATGGTTATCAGACAACAACATTAACGTTTTGGAGTGGCCCAGCCAGAGTCCAGACTTGAATCCAATTGAGAATCTGTGGAGGGAGCTAAAGATCAGGGTGTATACAACAGCCAGATTTCAAGTGACCTCTCAGCACATGCCGAAGTTTTCAAATTTTAGCGAACTAACAAGTGGTCCATCTGGACCTATTTACGTATTTTTATCATGTGCCTTTGGTTGTAACTAAAACTTTACTTTTATTAGTGTGCCTTTAAAATCCTAAACTATTACACACAAATTTACTAGACAAGTTAAAACTATCAGTGGTGTGGGTAGCTCCAAATATTAGGCTGTTACTTCACAGCCGGTGTACGTCACCTCTATTCATTATACTCTGTATAAGTATGTACCTATTGCTTGTAGTTTCCTATACTAGCTATGCATCAACTCCTATTATGGAGTTCCCTGTCTACCACTGAGCCTAAAATCTTAATCACTCATACATCCTGCACACCGACATGTTTCACTGGGCATCCAGCGTCTTCAGGGGATCGTGCAGGTATGAGTGTTGGGGGCGGGGACCATCTTTTAATAGTTTGTATTGTGTGTCATATTCGTCACCACCAATGGGATAGCTTGGCGTCTTACACGCCTTCCTCATTATCCCTCCCATTGGTGGTGACGAATATGACACACAATACAAACTATTAAAAGATGGTCCCCGCCCCCAACACTCATACCTGCCAAGGTGGGAGAGTTGTATAAGAGACTTGCAAAACTTAAGAGAAGTTCGTATACCTAGATGTTTGGTACCTCCATGATTTCGGAAAGTACAAGAAAATAGAACTTCATCGCTTTTCAGATGCCAGTAGTTATGGTTATGGTCAGTGCTCCTACATCAGAGTGATAGGAGAAGAAAAGATACACTGTGCCCTGGTTATGGGGAAGGCCAGAGTAGCACCTACCAGTATTCAGACAATACCAAGACTTGAACTGACAGCAGCTGTTGTTTCAGTATCAGTAAGCAAGTTTCTGAAAGAAGAATTGGAATTGGAAATAGATGAAGACAAACTAGTAAGAAGAGTGTTGTTACAAATAGGAGACTCAAAACTTGACAAAAAGGGAAAACGTCTCACTACTCCACTCAAGTTGGAACGTCCTATAGAGTAGTTAGTTGTTCTAATTGAGAGTGACAAAGGACACTTGGAAGTTGAAAACCTGATGGAAAATTCCTCAAATTCATGTTCAAGTCCTACCACTAATAACATAGAATTATAGGTAATTTTGGTGGGAGTGTAGCTGGCCAGCTAAGACGTGTCCTAGGTTGCTAATATAGCTTATATGTTTATACAGCTAAACCTGCCAATAACCCAATACAGTTCCTATGTTTGTGTGTTAAAGAAAAAAGCTGAGTTATTTACAGTAACTTCATGTTTGGATGTCATATAACTGTTATATATATTGTGTTCACAGAAGCAGAAAAGATAATATGTCTTTAATATTCATTATATGGATGTGAGGTAAGCTCAATGAGACAGCAGAAACAACAGAAAGCATAACGTTAAACTATTGTTGCTGGGCAGGAGTCTAGACCAATCACAGCCAGCCCCACACACAGCAGGAGTTTTGACCAACCACAGCCAGCCTCACACACTGCCTGTGTGGGAAATCCCCCTTGCAGGAACTGCTAGAATCATTACAGCAGAGGAGAGGAGCTGAACAGACATTCACTCCACTAAGAGCTGTGTTTTATGGTGGCAGGCCAAAATAGGTATTTAAAACAGTTATATAATGTTCCTACTGTTAATATGGTGATTAGAACTGTATACTGAACCAGTTATATGTGTGTTTACTTACAGTTCCACCAATTGCAAATCCAAAATTAAATTCCATATTGCAATCCAAATTGCATACAACCATACCAGATCAACTCAACCAATCTGCAAATAGTTACTGCATATTGCAAATTGCGACCAAATTCATCAAGTGAACTATTAGTTAGACCTCAGATATACAGTGAGGAACAGAAGTATTTGAACACCCTGCAATTTTGCAAGTTCTCCTACTTAGAAATCATGGAGGGGTCTGAAATTCACATTGTAGGTGCATTCCCACTCTGAGAGACAGAATAAAATAAAAAAATTCAGGAAATCACATTGTATGATTTTTAAAGAATGTATTTGTCTTGCACTGCTGAACATAAGTATTTGAACACCTGAGAAAATCAGTGTTAATATTTGGTCCAGAAGCCTTTGTTTGCAATTACAGAGGTCAAACGTTTCCTGTAGTTCTTGACCAGGTTTGCACACACTGCAGCAGGGATTTTGGCCCACTCCTCCACACAGATCTCCTCTAGATCTGTCAGGTTTCGGGGCTGTGTCTGAGCAACACAGAGTTATTAGCTCCCTCCAAAGATGTTCTATTGGATTTAGGTCTGGAGACTGGCTAGGCCACTCCAGAACCTTGATACGCTTCTTACGGAGCCATTTCTTGGTTATCCTGGCTGTGTGCTCGTTGTCATGTTGCAAGACCCAGCCACGACCCATCTTCAATGCTCTGACTGAGGGAAAGAGGTTGTTGCTCAAAATCTCACAATAAATGGCCCCATTCATCCTGTCCTTAACACAGTGCAGTCGTCCTGTCCCCTTCGAAGAAAAGCACCCCCAAAGCATGATGCTACCACCCCCATGCTTCACAGTAGGGATGGTGTTCTTGGGATGCAACTCATCCTTCTTTTTCCTCCAAACACGAGGAATGAAGTTTAGACCAAAAAGTTCTACTTTGGTCTTATCTGACCACATGTCTTTCTCCAATGCCTCCTCTGGATCATCCAGATGGTCATTGGCCACTTCAGACAGGCCTGGACATGTGATGACTTGAGCAGGGGAACCTTCTGTGCAATGCATGATTTGAAACCATGACGGCGTAGTGTTCTACCGACAGTGACCTTTGAAACTGTGGTCCCAGCTCTGTTCATGTCATTGACCAGCTCCTCCCTTGTAGTTCCGGGCTGATTCCTCGCCTTTCTTATCATCAGTGATACCCCACGAGGTGAGATCTTGCATGAAGCCCCAGTCTGAGGGAGACTGACAGTCGTCTTTAGCCTCTTCTATTTTCTAACAATTGCTCCAACAGCTGATCAATTTTCACCAAACTGCTTGGCAATTGCCCCGTAGACCTTTCCAGCCTTGTGGAGGTCCACAATTTTGTCTCTGGTGTCTTTTGACTGCTCTTTGGTCTTGCCCATGGTAGTAGCTGGGGTCTGACTGACTGTAGGGTTGACAGGGGTCTTTAAAGAGCTCAGACAGGTGCTACTAAGTTTGATTAATGAGTGGAGTAGAGGTGGACTTTTTAAAGGCACAGTAACAGGTCTTTGAGAGACAGAATTCTTGCTGTTTCTCAGGTGTTCAAATACTTATGTTCAGCAGTGCAAGACAAATAAATTCTTTAAAAATCATACAATGTGATTTCCTGATTTAAAAAAAAATAAAATCTGTCTCTCAAAGTGGGAATGCACCTACAATGTGAATTTCAGACCCCTCCATGATTTCTAAGTGGGAGAACTTGCAAAATCGCAGGGTGCCTAAATAACGTAAAGTGAGAGTACAGATACTCAAGAGAGAAATATATCCACCATTTTATGTTGAATGACAAGATTGAACAGTTGAACCACCATCTTGTGCTTACCACCATTTTGTGATACCTTTTTAACATGTGTTATGTACATGGACTATCTGCTGTAGAGGCGGCAGTGTTATATATGAAGAAAAGTTGAAGTTAATAAAGAAATTATTTCATGCATTTGGTGTGCTCTTTAAACCTACTGTTTCCATAGAATGGTGCTAGAGGAATTACAGAGTAATAGACAGTCTGGTTAGACTAAAAGTCAGAGATATCCAAATTCTTCTAATGCCACAGCGCAAAAGGCACTTCATAGTGCTGCACCTGCCACAAGGGCCTCGGATCTGGATCGAAGTGCTGAGGAGGAGGCAACATCAGTGGAGAAGGGCCATTGGGTCAATGTTTTTTTGCGGCAGTGGAGAACCAGCACCCCAGCAACATGACTAGGTCCTTTTGACCTCCTCCCAACATATCATAGGGCTGGCTCCCACAGAAGACACTTATCTGCTTCTTCCACCTTCTCCTCCATGGGCACAATCCCGTCCCCAACAGCAGCAGGGCACAGCATCACTCACACTTCCTCTCCTTCCTATCACGTGTCAAGTCAAGCGTTGACACGCCATGTTGGATCTGAATGGCCTGGGAGAGAGTAGCCACACTGACAAGCAGTTGCTCAAGTGCATCAAACAGCAAATATCCCGCTGGCTGTCACCTCTCCGACTCCAACTCGGCATGGTGGTCAGCGACAATGGGCACAACATCTTGGCTGCCCTTAACCTGGGGGAAATTACACATGCTCCCTGCATGGCCCTTTAAGAAAATGCAATGGCTTGTGCAAGGTGCTGGCAATGTCCAGGAGACTGTCCCTCTTTTCATCCATTCTCACGAGTTGAGAAACACTTGGTATGGTATGCAGCTAAATCGCTTAATTAGTGATGTTCCAACTCATTGAATTCAACATTGCACATGCTCGAGTGTCTGTATGAGCAGCGGAAATCCATGAACAATTTGGTCATGCACCAGACTGCCTCAGCAGGAAGCATGTGTTACTTCCAGGTCGGGCAGTGTCAGCTCATGCAGTTCATTATGCATTTGTCCTCTCATTCCCTTCATAGATATTTTTGACGAGATGCTGACGATCATGTAACATTTGGTTCTGTAGCTGTTGGGGACCCACAATTAGAAACTCCCATGGGAGAAGAGGAGGAGGTGATGCCACTTGAGGAAAAGAAGTCAGAGTTGGAGGAGAAAGAGGATGATGATGATGATGATGGGTCGCACTGGCCAATCATTTCAGTGGGGGGCGGAGTGTCACGGATGATGTTGCAGAAAGCTGGAACTTATAAATAAACATCCGACTGGCTTGATCCCAAACTAAGGAGCATATGGGTGAGCCCTATAAAACTCCTAGAGCTCTCCCTGGCTGCTATGCCCATGCAAGGATCTCTATGGTAGACGATTGCATACCTAATACTGTGTGAAACCTAAAAATCCTATAATAGTGAGGGGACACCGGCTCCCTGTACTTAATACGGACGGAGTCAGGGTCACCTAGAATCAAGCCAGCAAGGAAACACAAATAAAGGAAAAAGACTTATCTGAGGAAACAGCAGCAGCAGCCTCCAGCAGTGAACACCTCATCCAGGAAGTAGTATAAACCGCAAAGTGAGACAGTATGGGAGGGAATATAAAGGGAGACAATTAGTCTAAATAGGTGACACCTGGGAGAAGGAAAGGAGATGACAAAGTGAAACCAAAACAAAGAACGTCATGCAAGAGGTAGAGAAGAACGTCTGCCAGACCTTCTCACAGAACTGGCGGTGACACGGAGGTGGAACGAACTGGCTTTTCGGGCACGCTGGCCAGAATGACGACCTGTGCGCTCGCTTGCTTACACAGTAATAAGTGGTTAGCGACATCAAGCAGTCTTATGATTACTGGATAGCCATGCTTTTAGACCCTCGCTATGAAGCCAACATGGGCAAATATTTTCCTCTCACAGAGGTCGGGGACGGGGGTGGTGGGGTGGATTGACATGTTGTCTGGACCAAGTTGTCCTCCCCCAGTGTCCAAAACATGACTTTAGTCAGAATTAACCAAGCCTGGATTGGGGAGGATTTTCACACTACTCAGGCTGAGGCTGATTAATAGATCTGGCCTTGCTTGTGGTGCCCAATCGTGACACTGCTGCCACCTGCCAACCATCATCTGTGAGGCTGCTGCTGCCACCTCCATCATGCCATTGCCGCCATCAAGCCACTGCTGCGACCTGCCAACCATCACTTTCTGTACGGCTGCTGCTGCCACCTCCATCATGCCACTGCTGCGACCTGCCAACCATCACATTCTGTAAGGCCACTGCCGCCTGCATCATGCCACTCCTGTGACCTGCCTACAATCACGTTCTGTATGGCTGCTGCCGCCATCGCCATCATTCCATGAATGCCATTGTGCCACTACTGCAACCTGCCGACAATCATCTTCCGTAGGGCTGCTTCTGTCTCCATCATGCTGCTGCCTTCCTGCCAACATGTACCATATGGCTGCTGCTTCAGCCACCGCTGCCTCAGCTGCTGCTCCTTGCTCTTAATCTCCTACTGCCACCACCATTAACGCAAATCACCTGCCACCTCTATCACTACCACTACTACAATTGCTACTACTTTTCATTGCCAGCCTTGTATAGGTGTATCCTCAGGAGAGGCGATCAATATCTGATCAGTGGGTGTCTGACACCTAGCTCTCCCTCGATCAATTGGTGCTTCGGTGAGGCCTCTTCTTCGGTCAGTGATGTCATTTTCACTGTTCACATGGCCTAGGCCCAGCTCAGTCCCATTCAAGTAAATCAGCCTGACCTGCACTACAAAGCACAGCCACTATACAATGTACAGCACTGTGCTTGGTATGCTGTGATGAGGGGTGGGTTGCGGCCTCTTCAAATAGTTGATTGGCGAGGGTGCAGTGTGTCAGGCCCCCGTTAATCAGATATTGATGACCTGTCCTGAGGATAAGCCATCCATATTGGAATTCCAGAAAACCCTTTAATGAAAAGGATTAGATCACACAGAAGTTTTTTCTTTGTAGTCTGTACCCATGGAGACACATAGGTCTGCTTAATAAATGAATATGTAAAACTGTTTGACTATTCAAAAAGTAAATTTATTTATCACATGAGCAGCGCTGGCCAATCTGAGGGCAGTATGAAGTGTCTTGGGCCACTAAATGAACAATAAGCATCAGGTAGTCTGAGAAGTGGTGCGGCCATTTTGGATGGCAGAAGAAGAGCCTGGGACCTGGCAGATCCACAGCTGAAAGGATGAAAAGAAGGGAATCATGTTAATGTTCTGTGTGTTCTCCAGTTAATGTAAATTCTTTTTCTTGATCCAGAAGTTTTGCTTTAACCATTACTGATCATTTCCAGTATGAAACCAAACCCAATTACAGAAAATTATATGATTGAATCCAAACTCGATGTAGCTTCTCTGTAATAATTAGTGATGAGCGGCAGGGGCAATATTCAAATTTGCGATATTTCACGAATTTTTCTGTAGTATATTCATCATATATTTGCGAATTCGCGATTATTTTCTTGTTTGCAAAAATTGGCAATGAAATATTCGCATAATGCGTGCGCAATACATGCGTGGGTCACTTTTGCTAAAATGTTTGGCACGGCAGAACATTACAATAGCTTTATATGCAGATAGAGTGCTCCAATATATTTGCAATTGCGCTAATCGGCACTAATGATGCGAATATTTTAGCGCAATACGTGAACCTTTTAGCAGGTCTGACTACATATTACTGATTGGTGCACTATGTATTGTTGTGACATCACAGCTCTATGTCTGTAGCATGTATGTATGGACAGCAGAACCTATTACACTGCCTAACACCCTGCACTGGAACCTACCAGCTACACTATATCAGGATATAACCTCCACTGACTATCTCCCACTAACTATCTGCATTATATATATAAGATAACTAACTATCTGTATTATATATATATATATATAAGCTATCTAACTATCTATCTAATGTAATGACACAGTAAAGCACAGAGCACAGCAATGTCACTGCTGTCTCTCTCAGAACTTTAAAAAACTGTAGAAAACGGCTGCTGGGGAGGTTCTTATATAGTAAGGGGTCGGCAACTTTCCTATTGGTTGCTAGGGATGTTACTAAGCTCAAAGACATTGCAGCCTTCTCATTAAGCAAGAAGCAGGAAGGGATCACTATATTGTAAATATTAGCGAATTCTCGAAGTGCCGATATTCGCGATTAATATTCGTGATTCGAATATTCGCGCCCAACACTAGTAATGATAGCCTTGAGTCAAGCCTCAGTTTTCCGCTTTTCCATTACAATAATTATGCATGATAAATTGGTTCCCTGTCCTCCTATGGCCTTTGCCAAGTACAAGCAATTTTCTTGCTGGGTTCATTCTTTGCTCTTTCAGAAAACCCTGTATAAAAGGGGTTTTCTCTTAAAAATCTGCCATCAATGTCTGATCATTGAGGGTCCAACCACTGTCTACCCACTGTAGTGAATAGTCACTTTAAAGGGGTTCTCCGGGAATTAAGAAAATGAAAATATTTAAATATTACTTTATTATAAATATATTCCCAAATACCTTTTCATTAGTTATAATGGCTCGTTTTGTCTAGGGAGCAATATTCAGGAGAAATAAAATGGCCGCCGTCCTATTAGTACACACAAAATCTGTCCTAATCACACAGTAGGACAAGTTACTTCACAACACTGAGGTAAAGAGCTGCCTCATCCTCCTCTCTGCTCTGCTTGTCAAGAATTATGATCCTGAATACAGCTGGTAAGAACTTCAGCTAAATCTCTTTGGGAATGGAGTTCATCAGGGGACATGAAGTGCAGAAAGGACGAACAGGACAGACTGTGGGGCTGTGGTAATGGATCCTGAATACAAGTGCTGCTGCTCATTAGCCACATCCTCACCTCCTCTCTGTACCTTATGTCTCCTCATGATCTCCACACCTACAGAGATTCAGCTGAAGATCTTATCAGCTGTATTCAGGATCATACGCCCTGACGAGAGGACGAGGAGGCAGCTTTCTAGCTCAGTGTTCAGAAGTAACTTGCCCTCCTGTGTGATTAGGACAGATTTTGTGTGTACTAATAGGACGGCGACCATTTTATTTCTCCTAATGATTGTTCCCCAGACAAATCGAGTCATTATAGCTAATGAAAGGTATTTGGGAATATATTTATAATAAAGTAATATTTAAGTATTTTCATTTTCTTAATTCCTGGAGAACCCCTTTAAGGACCCTTTAGACATCATCACTTTTTAAGACATTGACAACCAGTGGTTTAACAAGAAGGGAAGATCGGATCGACTAGAATTTCCTGTTGTCTTAGGGTACCTTTACCTGAGGCGATTATCGTGTATTTTATCATTAAATTGAGCAAAACTTTATAAAAATATTATAGAGCTCCAGCACCCATTTGATGGCCAAACACTGACGCTGCAGGAGGTCCGGTGACTGCAGCGCGGGCCCTGAGAAAAGAAGACAGGGGTCTTATATGGGGGTCTGAAGGTCTAAGGGGGGTTGGATCTGAGAGGTCTAATGGGGGTCTTATCTGAGGTCTGATATTGGGGCAGTGTCTGATCTGAAGTCTAAAACTGGGGTCTGATATGCAGTCTGGCATAGAGGTCTAAAGGGGGTCTGGTCTGGGATGGAGGGGTGTCTCATCTGGGGTTTTATATAGGGTCTGATCTGAAAGGTAAAGCGGTTTGTTTCTGTACTTGCGCACAATATAAAGGAGTATTTTTGTACTGGCGCACTGTGTGGTGCCAGTATTTTTGCAGGATAGTATTGGGGGACACCGTGTTGGGGGGCAGGATGGGGTGTTGAGAAGGTTGCAACGATGATGGAAAAGTAGGAAACTAAGATGTCTGTAAAACTCTGCAGAGAGAAGAGATGGCTGAAAGAAATCATCATGGTGGTCTGGTCTGACAGGAGAAGATTAGGAAAGAGAACATCTACATCAGAGGAGATGTCACTGGATGTAAGAGGTACAAATGTTGCACTGTATGACCCTGTATGTTCTGTAGCACTGTATGTAATGTTTTCCAAGTATGTTTTTAAAGGGGTTGTCTGCTTTTCTTTTCCGTACAAGCGCTTCCTTCTCTGCCCTCTTTGCCTTCTCACCACTGCAATTGCAGCGACAAGCAGGTAAACAAAGAAAGTAGCTCTCATATGAGCACTGCCCTCCCAAACAGCTGATCGACGGGAGTGCCAGAAGACCCCCGCCAAACTGATATTGATTACCTATACTGAGGATAGGTCATCAGTAGTAAAAAAGAGGACAACCCCTTTAACAGAAGGACTGGAGGGAATGGGTTAGGTTGAGAATTTGGCATGGGGGCAGTGTTTTAATTTTTACCTCAGGCAGCAGAAAAGCTAGGTGCACCCCTTGCCACAAAGCAATGAAAATCAGTTCCATTTATTTCAATGGGGCAGCAAGCACATGGATTTCTGCAAGCCCCATTAAGGTGAATGGAACTTATTTTTTTGTGGCAGAATTTTCTGCCTCCAAAATCTGCCTCAGAATACTCTAGCAAAAGTGATGCCAAAATGTAAAAAAGATTAAATTGCAACCATCTCACATAGACATCCAGGCTGTCCACGAAAGTTAACACCTAAACAGGAGCGTCTTTTGATGAGAAGAATTGAAAAAAATCACTATGCAAGCTCACTGCAGTTAGCTAAAGAAGTAGAAAGCCAAACTGGGGTGAGTGCTTCCCGTGACACAATACAGCATACTCTGCAGAGGAATGGCATGCATGGGTGTCATCCACGAAGGAAGCCTCTCCGAAAGCCCATGAACAAAAAAACTTGGGCCAGGGCCCATGCTGAAAGAGATGAAGACTACTGGAACTCAATACTCTGGAGTGATGAGACCAAGATAAATATTTTTGGAACTGATAGCTTCAAAACTTTACGGGGTCGCAAAAGTGAGGAATAGTGATGGCCTTGCGGTTCGCAGCGAACTTTGCGCGTTCGCGATCCGCCGAACATGCGAACATATGGCGATGTCCGCACACGCCATGTTCTTTTGCATTGCGCCGAACTTTGACCCATGACACATTCATTAGGTGGGACAGGGAAGCCAATTGAGACATTTCAGCACATGGACACACCTCCAACCCTATAACAGAACCCGATCTGGCAGCCATTTTACATTATGTGTCTTGCCAATGTAGGGAGAGGTTGCATTTTGGAGCAGGGACAGGCTGTTAGGAACTTAGGGACACCAAACGCTAGCTAATAGGGCCACAAAAGTCCTTTTAAGGACTGGTAACGTTGTTCTATCGATAGGTGTGATACACAGAGGGGTGTCATATACTTATAATATACTTTCTAATATAGAAAGTATATTATAGTGCATTTGTATGCTTCCAGAAAATGCTGTGATCTATCAGATTCTACAAAATAGTGATTGAGGTTTTCCATATACCTGCGTCCACAAAATTGCTGCATGAGGGTGATATACCAGCTTCAACTAACAACTGATTGAGGCCTGCCATATATCAGCTTTCACAAATACTGCTCTTCTCTAGGGACTTTGGCACAGGGTCATGTTGAAAATTACAGGCAGAGGAAGAGGCAGGCCGTTCCGCAGGGGTGGTAGGGGTCGGGCAGGTGCACCAGGCCGGAGCCTAAGTGGGAAGTTGGAGAAGGTGCGTGCAATTATGTCAAAGGACGCACCAAAGTTGGTTGAGTGGCTCAGTCAGCCTTCCGCTTCTGCACCCTCCTCATCCTCTGTACCTGAACCCTTCTCATTCTCGGCTGTGTGCATCCCCAAAGACACCACTATAGCCCCTCCACTCGAGTCAGAGGAATTATTTTCCCATCCATTCCAAGACCTTGCTGGAAGAGGAAGAGGAGGTAGCAACGGCCGCCACCTAGCGGTCTGACGACAGTACCTAGATCAGCCCAAGGAGGGTGGTCCCCACTGTTGCTGCCTACTTCGAGATCTCTAATGTCAGTGTCGGTGAAGGTGACAATGATGACGTGTTAATGGACGTCACGTGGGTGCCCACAAGAGAGGAAGAGGAGGGGCGTTCAGAGAGAGAGATGGAGCAGCAGATAGGGAGAAGGAGGAGAAGCAGGCAGAACTCGCAGTGCAAAAAGCAGACTGCAAATGTATCTGGAGAAAGCCATCTACCATGCACGGTAACATCTTGCGCTCCCAGGATGCCGGCACATGGCTCTGCAGTGTGGTCTTCTTTTAAAGTGTCAGCTGCTGACAATAGTGTTGTCATCTGCAGCCTGTGCTGTCAACGCATAAGTCACGGTAAGCCTAACACTCACCTAGTGAAGACCGCCTTAAGAGGGCACCTGGCCTCCCATCACCAAGCCCAGTGGGAGCAACGCCATGAGAACCCACAAAGCCACACTCCCGGCACTCCACGTCCTGCCTCTTCTCATTCTCCTCCCATTTGTCCTCCACTTCACCTTCCACCATGCCGTCGTCGCGTTCATCTAGCACAAGGCAGGCTTTCGTGGCCCAAATGTTCAAGCGTAAAAAAATGATGATGCCGAATAATCCTCTTGCCCAACGGCTGACCGCTGGCTTGTCGGAACTTCTAGCCCGCAAACTACTGCCATATAAATTGGTGGACTCGGAGGCCTTTAGAAAATTTGTGGCCATTGGTACACCGCAATGGAACGTCGCCGGAAGGAAATATTTCTCCCAGAAGGGCATCCCTGAAGTATATGGCCACGTTCAGTGGCAAGTTAATATATCTCTGGCACACATTGTCCGTGCCAAGATACATCTGACCACAGACACGTGGTCTAGCAAACACGGGCAGGGAAGGTACATCATTTTTACTGCCCACTGGGTGAACCTTCTGATGGCCATCAAGCATGTAACCTGTGGCACCCGTGTGGATTTGGTGTTACCACCACGGATTGCATGCAGGCCGGCCTCTTCTTCTCCTCCTCCTACTCCATCCTTCGTCTCCTCCTCGGCTGACTCCTCCTTTTCCACTGCTACCACCTCTTCCGCTGCACACCCAAGCTCCCTAGAACCTATTCGACGTGTCAGGTGAGACATTGCCATGCTGTGCTGCGGCTGTTGTGCCTAGAAGCCAAGAGCCACACCGGTCCTGCACTGCTTTCAGCTCTGTGGTCACAGGCCGGTCAGTGGCTAACCCCGCTTAATTTGACAGTTAGTAAAGTGTTGTGCGACAACAGTGCCAATCTGCTGAGCATGCTAAAACAAGGACAGAATGACACACGTGCCGTGCATGGCACACGTCCTGAACTTAGTCGTGCAGTGATTCGTTGCTAAATACCACGTCTTGCGGCAGGCCAGGAAAATCTCTGACCATTTTAGAAGATCTTACACGGCCATGGCTTGCCTTGCTGATGTTCAGCGGCGACACCACTTGCCGGTCAGACGTCTGATTTGTAACAGCACGACGCGCTGGAACTCCACCTTGTATATGCTTGATAGGCTGCTCCAGCAGAAACGTGCCGTTAACGAATACTTGTACAAACTCTGTGGCAGGACATCTTCTGGGGAGCTTGTTTTGTTTTCACTACGCCAGTGGCTGCTTATGCGCGACAAATGCAGACTCCTGCAGCCATTTGATGAGATCACCAAACTGGTCAGTCGCAGCTAGGGCGCTATCAGTGACATCGTACCTTACGCCTTCTTTCTGGAGCGTGCATTGCGTCGTCTCATTCATCAAGCCGTCGAGGAGCAGGAGCTGGAAGATGAGGAAGTCACAATGCTGAATGAAATCCCAGGGGGAGGCTACTCCATCTGAGACAAGTCAGCAGGAGTCTGAAGAGGAGTAAGAGGAGGATGGTGGCTGGGGGAGGAGGAGGAGGAGCAAGAAGAGCAGGCTTTAAACTTTTCAGGGATACCTAGTGTTGTCCGTGGCTGGAGGGAGCAGACCGAGGGCGACATTCTCCTGATCGATGAGCAGGAGCCAGGGCACTTCACTGCTTCCAATTTAGTGCAAATGGGAGCCTTCATGTTCCAGTGTTTGAAGAGGGACCCCGTATAAAAAGCATAAAAGTCAAGGACCTGTACTGGGTGGCAACGTACTTAGACCCCCAGTACAAACACAAACTGGCGGACATGTTACCAGCATCGCAGAGGGCTGTCAGAATGCAACATTTCCAGGCCTTGCTTCAAGAGATGCTGCATTTTGCTGTTGCGGGCACTGGCAGAGGAATTTCCACACACAGCGAAACAGGTGCGGGTACCAATCCTACCGCGCCTGCAAAAAGAGGGGGGTTTGAAGATGTGTTGGTCACTTCGGATATGAGATAATTTTTGCAGCCAACGCATCTACAGCTGCCCTCCGGATCCAGCCTCAGGGAACGCCTAGACTGACAGGTGTCTGACTACATCAGGTTAACGGCCGTTGTGGACGCTCTGAGAAGTGAGGAACCCCTTGACTACTGGGTGTGCAGGCTTGACCTGTGGCCAGAGCTGGCACAATTTTCCATGGAACTCTTGTCTTGCCCCTCGTCGAGTGCCCTGTCCGAAAGGATGTTCAGGGCAGCAGGGGGGGATCGTGACCGATAAGCGCACTCGCCTAGCTCACGACAGTGTAGACTACCTCACAGAAGAATTCAACACCTGTGATGACCATGTGTAATTTAATTTCCTCATACCAGCCCACACATATCCGCCACCAACCAGAACAAAGAATGGTTCTTGCCTTATGTATATACACACAACCAAAGATGTTAGGCTAGCGTGTAAGAAAATATGTGTGTACATAAATAGAAAACCTAGAAAGTCACACACATATATAGTTGATAAATCTTTATTAAATAGAAAGATAAAATAATAAATATTACATATACAGCGGTTTCAATCAATAGTAAAAGGATGCAGAAGGATAAAGTGACAAGTGCACGGAGCCACCAAACAATCCCAAAACTGGTATGTCAGATAAGTAAGATGGTACATAGGGTAAAAATGGGACAAAGTGTTGTCTAAACTGATGTAATAAATGGTTGCAATGCCAATAAGTAATTACACAGAAAGCACAGCGTCCCTATTACGTCGCCACACATCACAAAAATATATAAGAACATAAAGTCGTAATAATGTTGCAGGAAGGTCAGCCTAGTGATCACAGTCAGCGATCAGACGCTGATCTGCCTGCAACCAGCAATACAAAGTACAATAGACGGTGGAACAACCTATACTGACCAGAGAGGATAGAAAGATGGCTCCTTGCCCGACGCGCGTTTCGCTTTGCTTCTTCAATGGGTCAGTGGAAAAATCGGAAAATGCACCGTTTTGCAGCCGCATCCGTGATCCGTGTTTCCTGTCTGTCCAAAAAATATTCTGTCCTATTTTTTTGACGGACAACAGTTCACGGACCCATTCAAGTCAATGGGTCCGTAAAAAAACACGGATGCACACAAGATTGGCATCCGCGTCCGTGGCCGTAGGCTACTTTCACACAGACGGATCCGCAGATCCGTCTGCATAAAAGCTTTTTCAGAGCTGAGTTTTCACTTCGTGAAAACTCAGATCCGACAGTATATTCTAACACAGAGGCGATCCCATAGTGATGGGGACGCTTCTAGTTAGAATATACTTTGAACTGTGTACATGACTGCCCCCTGCTGCCTGGCAGCACCCGATCTCTTACAGGGGGCTGTGATCCGCACAATGAACCCCTCAGGTGCTGCACCTGAGGGGTTAATTGTGTGTATCATAGCCCCCTGTAAGAGATCATGTGCTGCCAGGCAGGAGGGGGCACACCCCCCTCCCTCCCCAGTTTTAAATTCATTGGTGGCCAGTGGGCCCCCCTCCCTCCCCTGTAGTTAACACATTGGAGGCCAGTGCGGCCGGCCCCCCCTCCCTCCCCTGTAGTTAACACATTGGTGGCCAGTGCGGCTGGCCCCCCTCCCTCCCCTGTAGTTAACACATTGGTGGCCAGTGTGGCTGGCCGGCCCCCCCTCCCCTGTAGTTAACACATTGGTGGCCAGTGTGGCTGGCCGGCCCCCCCTCCCCTGTAGTTAACACATTGGTGGCCAGTGTGGCCGGCCCCCCCTCCCTCCCCTGTAGTACTGTAGATTTATTGGTGGCCAGTGGGCCCCCCCTCCTAATTAAAATCTCCCCCCCCATCATTGGTGGCAGCGGAGAGTACCGATCGGAGTCCCAGTTTAATCGCTGGGGCTCCGATCGGTAACCATGGCAACCAGGACGCTACTGCAGTCCTGGTTGCCATGGTTACTTAGCAATTTTTAGAAGCATTACACTTACCTGCGAGCTGCGATGTCTGTGTTCGGCCGGGCGCTCCTCCTAGTGGTAAGTGGAAGGTCTGTGCTATAAGCAATGCGCCGCACAGACCTTTCACTTACCAGTAGGAGGAGCGCCGGGCCGGTCACAGACATCGCAGCTCGCAGGTAAGTATAATGCTTCTAAAAATTGCTAAGTAACCATGGCAACCAGGACTGCAGTAGCGTCCTGGTTGCCATGGTTACCGATCGGAGCCCCAGCGATTAAACTGGGACTCGGATCGGTACTCTCCACTGCCACCAATGATAGGGGGGGGAGATCTTAATTAGGAGGGGGAGGGAGGGGGGTGCCCACTGGCCACCAATGAATCTACAGTACTACAGGGGAGGGAGGGGGGGCCGGCCGCACTGGCCACCAATGTGTTAAATACAGGGGGGGGAGGGGAGGTCTGCAGCAGGGGGCAGTCATGTACACAGTTTGTAGTATATTCTAACTAGAAGCGTCCCCATCACCATGGGAATGCCTCTGTGTTAGAATATACTGTCGGATCTGAGTTTCACGATGTAACTCAAATCCGATGGTATATTCTAAGATAGAGGCGTTCCCATGGTGATGGGGACGCTTAAAGTTAAAATATACCATCGGATTGGAGAAAACTCAGATCCGATGGTATAAAAGGGACTCCTGACTTTACATTGAAAGTCAATGGGGGACGGATCCATTTGCAATTGCACCATATTGTGTCAACGTCAAACGGATCCGTCCCCACTGACTTGCATTGTAATTCAGGACGGATCCGTTTGGCTCCGCACGGCCAGGCGGACACCAAAACGACTTTTTTTTCATGTCCGTGGATCCTCCAAAAATCAAGGAAGACCCACGGACGAAAAAACGGTTACGGATCACTGACCCCGTTTTTGCGGACCTTAAAAAAAAAAACGGTCGTGTGCATGAGGCCAAATACAAAGAAAAATACATGGTGCCTAGAGTGAAACATGGCGGTGGCAGTGTCCTTATGTGGGGCTGCATAAGTGCTGCTGGTGTCAGGGAGCTGCATTTCGTTCATGGTATCATGAATTCACAGATGTACTGCTCTATATTGAAAGAGAAGATGCTACCATCACTTGGTTGTCGTGCACTTTTCCAACATGACAAATGATCCAAAACACACATCATATTTCTCATAGAGAAAAAAGTCTTAAAAAAAGTAATTTCAAGGTACTTGCAATAGGTTTTTAATAAGCTCTATTTAAAAGTTTAGGTACACTTTAAGTCAGGGATGTCAAACCTGTGGCCCTCCAGCTGGTGCCAAATTAAACCTACTAGCTGGAGGTCCACAGGTTGGAGTTTCCTGCTTTAAAGGGGTATTCTGGTTATCTCCTATCCACAAGATAAAGAGGGTGTGATGGGGAGGAGTCAGGGCAGGTAGTGGGATGGGCCAGAGGTGGGTAGTGGGCGGAGCTGAAGGGCTCAATTCAGATTCTTGCTGTGGAGCTTCTCTGATTTATCCTCTGGTTACAGCCTCCCCAAAGAATAATTTAATACATTTTTACAGATAAAGACATATATGAGAGGCAATTGTTTATTTATGTATCATTACCAACACACATATTGTGCTACATCTCAATCATAAAATCAACTTTAAAAAAAAATGCATTAGCATTTTTACTCGACACCATAATATACAAAGATGGATAAACCACTTATCCCTTTCCCTTTTACAATGGTCTAATACATATAAATTAGAATAAAAAAAAGGGGTTGTCCAACTTTATTTCACGGTGGTGATCATTCTTACCTAGTCCCGCCATTGGGTTCTGGCTCCGTCACCGACTCTGCAACTTCTGTCTCTCTCGGCATCAACATTCTGTTGACGTGGGGCCCATGTCCACTGCAGCCAATCTCTGGACCTGTCACCCTTATGGAACGTCACTGGGTCACGTGCCCAGGGTTGGACTGGCCCACCAGATGATCCTCCGGTGGGCCCAAGCTCCGATACAGTAATGGACTCCTATTAAAACAGGGCCCCTATTCAGAAGATAGTTTAATTTGAAGTTGACTTGATATCTTGTTAACTTTTAGGGTCCATTCAGACGTCCGTAGTGCTTTGTGGTCCGCAAAACACTGACGCCGCACATCGCCGGCACTTATTGTTGTCCGCAGCTGTGGACAAGAATAGGGCATGTTCTATTTTTTCTGGAGCTGTGGACCGGACGTTCGGGGGCGCGGAGCAGAAATGCTGATGCGGACAGCACACAGCATGCTGTCCACATCTTTACCGGCCCCATTGAAAATGAATGGGTCCACACCCGTTCCGCATAATTGCGGAACGGATCCGGACCCATTTAACGGACGTCTAAATGGACCCTTATTGATAAATCCTGCATGTGCAAAGATAATAAAAATTATTTAAAAATGGACATGTATAAGTCCTGTATACACAGAAGGTGGGCCCTCAGAATAAATTCCTTTGGTGCAGCCAGTCACGTGCCCCCCATCAACAGGATGTTGATGTCGAAAGAGACAGGAGCTTCAAGCCGGCGGTGGAGTGATGGAGCTGGGACCCAGTGGCGGGACCGGTAACTCTATGGTAGACTGAAAACAGTGGGATAACCCCCTTTACACACTTTCTCATGTGTTAATCACTACAAAGCCTTTACTAAAATCTAAAATATTCCTGAGTGTTTCAAATCTTTGTTGAACAGGTTGCGGCCAAGTAGGTACTTTACTACTACTACTGTGAGAATGTCCCTATTTAACACATTTTTGGCATTATATAATTTTATCAATACAATTCTTGATTTAAAATGCACTTTTACTACACGGTTTAATATACTGAAATTAGGAGTAGATAATAGCTGATACTAAAAGCGTTGCATTATGTCCTATCCTAACTATGACGCTAACATCTATTGCCTAATTCTGGAGATCTTCTGATACCCCATCGCTAAATAATAGTATTACTCAAGTGAATACTAATTATACTTATGAATATATGTTTATCCGCAATCTTCATGTGATAAATTTGAGCCCTTTTATTTTTTCACTGTAGAAGCGTGTACTAGTAAAAAGCAGAATGTTATTCCAAACTTTTTCTTTCTTTTAATTTTAGCTTTATCTCCTTTTTCCGTTCTCTGACAGTCTATTCTCTTCCCTTAATTGTTATTGTTAAATGGGGATTTTAAAGCTTCACATCATTTTTGCAGTTCTCTTTTTAAAGGGTTGGTCTGGTTTCCGATATTGATGACCTTTCTTCAGGATAGGTCATCAATATCAGATCAGCAGGGGTGCCAGGGATCAGCTGCCCGAAGAGAATGCAGCATATACATATATAATATATATGATTTTTACTGTTTTTCTCTTTTTTTTTTTCCTTTTATGTACAATTCAAAATCTACTTTATTGCAGCACCTATTTTAGTTGTGTTATAATTAAGGGGGCTGATAGGATGCATCTGAAAGGCATCAGACTGTGCCTGTTTGTATCTTTCTCACTTCACTGATTTTTAACATGCTTCAATAAATCTTGGATGTTTTTACCGCAACTGGAGGTTGGACTTTTCCACATTTGCTTGGTGTTGGTCCTCTCGTGCATTCTCCATGCCCCAGGTTCCTGTTTGTGAGCTATTTGGAACTTTGGATACCTATTTTTTGTATATCGTGGGCAGTACGTGTGATTTGAGATGTAATGGAGGGGTGTGTGTGTGTGTGGGGGGGTATCTGCACCCTGGAGTGGATGGAAGGTAAGTGAGCCTAATGGGAGGCCCTCACAGGATAAAACATAGACATAAAACATGGTTGTAAACAATATAAAAAATATTATATGCATGATAATAGTGATAATGAAAAAGATAACGGCTAGTGATGAGTGAAGTTTTCAAAAATTTCGATTTGGCTGCTTCGTTGAACTTCAACAAGAAATTCATTATGAAGTACTTCATTACGAATCACATTACTTTATATGTAGCGGGCACCATGATGAGGAACGGCTGATTACGGAATCTGAGAGTCACATTGATGCCTTTCAGGGGTTAATCAGGGGATAAAAAAAGTACATACTCCCCTTATCCATTTGATCGCATCACCATTGCGCGTCATCGCACTCGCTGACATGTGACTTCACCACATCATCACACTGTACGGATGTGGTGATGTCATCACTGATGAGGTCACCGCACCAGGCCAGTGAGCTGATGGGCTGACTTCACATGTCTGCACACGCAATATTTGGCCCGTTTTCTTCAATCAAGATGGTTGTGACGGCCTCTCCGTCATCAAAATGGATGAGGTGAGTATATTTTTTCTTTAACCACCATTTCTGGAAAATTTGATCCGTTACCATGAAGAGTGAGGAAATTCGGCTTTGTGACCAATCTAATTTTTCCTGACATTTGGATTGAAGTCCACTTTGTTAACTTCAATTCACTCAACTCTAATAATGGCAATGGAGAATGGGGTGGGGGGTTGTTGCTGCCACCCTTGCCCTTACTATAGCATAAATAGATATAAAAGGAGGAAATTTGCAAACCAGTACGCTAACCATGAAGATAAAGTTCAGTATAAAAAAACAGGGATAAGATAATGTAATGAAAAGAGTCAGTACTGACCAGCTTATGTTGATGTGCTGCTTCATAGGAAGGTATCACTAATATCATTCAGACCTTGTGGGGCGAGGATCCCCATTTAACTTATCCAAAAGACCTCCCTCTATTTTTTTAGAATGTGAAAGCGATTATACAGATTTTCAGGGACATAATCAATAAGGGTTATAGTCAGAGGGTGTCTTTCTTTTTCTGGCATGGAGGAACAGTACCTGGATATACTGTGTTTTGGTATTGCCTCTGAATATTGTATCGATGATGACAATGCCTGGGTCGTGCGACTAATATACTGTAGGCTACACATCGTTGATCACCACTTTTCATTGAGCGATGGTTAACAAGGAAGAACAGGAGTTTTTAGAAAGGTGGCTGTATGAATTCTCCAGGACCAGCCAACTATCTTAAGTGTATGGAGACATCTCAACTCCCCCAACACATGTGGTCATGGAAAATAGAAGATTCATGCAGAATTTCAAAGCCTGATCCTGCGGTGACTTACCCCAACCCCACCATCCCCGATTGAGAACATGTGCATGTTCGACCAAGCATGTATGTGTATGGAGCAGTCAGGATGGAGAGCTGTTGGCCAAATGGACTTTTGGTCGATAGCTATTGAAGGTACCGGGACACCTTAACACCACACCTGGTTCAAGTTGCATTATAGTCCACCGTAGTGCCTTGTAATGCAGCAATGTAGGAAAGTTGGGGGACAACATTTCCTGGTACCAGTAAAGGCAACCCTAATGGCAATATGAGGAGCAGTCATGGACTTCTAGTTACTCTCTGAGGGCTGACAAAATATGACATTACTTATCTGTGCCATTACTATTCCTCTCCATATTCAATTTGGTTTTCAATCCTGTGTTTGTTTTGGTTGATTTATCTAAAAGTAAAAAAAATGCATAAAATAACTTCTCTGACACAAGGTTAGTCAAATGATGGGCTATGATTGCAGCTTGCATGGGCGTCTTATCATGCGCACATCCAAAATGGAAAAAAATAACTATATAAAAAAAATAAGAAATTAAAAGGGGGCGATTGCTTCTATCGCAGACTATTCAAAGAAGCGAGCCCTCCATGGTCCATGTGAGTTGTTTCAATGGTTCCTCTGTGGAGAGCAGACAGTAGATGCTCTGTATTTCAGCGTGTCCAATGATCTCTCCCTGGGTCACAAGTTGCGGCGTGTGACTCAGCAGACAATTTACTATCATGAGGTTGTCGGTTGGGTAATCTTGTCAGCTATGTATCTTAACTATAGGTGTCTATATGTGGGTTAGGCTCATAGATGTCATATCTAAAGTAATCATACATTTAACCCATAAGCAGAAGTCCTAGCAATGTCCTCTTTTGTCAAATACTTAGCCTTATGTCTTGGTGGTATATAATATGGCTGTTGTTACTGCTCCAAGAAGAACTGTCCCCCCAAGAGGCCTAACTTGAAGCTTTTGGGCTTCAATTCAAAATCTGTACCAGTTATATACTCTGTATCAGATCAAGGATGCATTCTTATGTTTTATACTTTATTGTTCTGATGTGCAATTGTACAATGTTTCTTTATGCAACTATTTACAAAAGAAAATCTTAAATAAAGATTTGTTAAAAAAATAAATAAATAAAAATCTGTACCAGGCCCTCAACCTACAAAGGTGGGCATTATTGTTTGTGGGACCCCTACCATCCACCATATCCAGGATATATTTGACTTGGGTGAATACATTGCATTTGTACTTATTACTGTTTTGCAACTGCATAAGGGGCTGTTAGCTACTTCTGACCACAGGCCCTGCCCAAGTGGTCACTTCACGTGTACCTACCTATAAGGGTGAATTCACACGTCTGTAGTTCTGGGTCCGCATCCGTTCTGATTTTACAGACCCATTCATTTCAATGGGGCCGCAAAAGCTGCAGACAGCACACCACGTGCCGTCCGCATCCATAGTACTGTTCCGTGGGTCCCTGAAGAAAAGATAGAGCATGTCCTATTCTTGCCTGCAATCGCGGACAAGATTGTGCATTTCTATTATACATCTGGCCCTGTGCAGTCCGCAAATCGCGGAACACACACGGGATGGTATCGTGTTTTGCGGATCAGCAATTTGCGGACTACGAAACACTTATGGACGTGTGAATGGACCCTAATTTGTAGTTATGATGGTCTCTTATGTGACAGAGGGACCTTTGAGATACCTTTGGATTCCGGGGCCCAAACAATGGACCACCTCTAGCTACACCACTAGTCACTTGTAGAGATCTGCAAACTTCTCAAAATTCTATTCAGATTTGATTTGATTGACCAATTCGATTGAGGTCCAAATCAATTGTGTCAAAAGTGTCCAATTGGACTTAAAGTCTCCCTTCCTTCCTTCTTCTCTCTCCCAAAATTCATCTGAATCGAATCACCAAAAATTCTGATTCAGATACAATTATAATTTTTTCAACATTTGGGTCAGGTCCAATTTATTTAGATTTGATTTGCTCATCTGTAATCACAAACAATATTTTATTTTTGCCCAGAAAAGGTTTTTATAGAAAAAATACAGTAATACTTCTGTTGAGTAGTGACCTGCATTCTGAAATTCCTATGTGACTGCTGAAAATAGCCGAGCGCATAGAAGTGAATGGAGCAGTAGCTATGCTTGTGCGGTTTGTTTCCCATTAATTTCTACCTATGCGGTCCACTCTCCTTCATTTTGCGGACTTCGTCCAAAGATAGGTGTGGCCCACAGAAGTGGGAGCCGCACCTATTAGACATTGGTGGCATATCCTAGTGATATGCCATCAAAGTATGAGATTGGCCAACATCCAATTAAAAGGAAAAATGAGGATCCTGTACAGGAGGTGTGGCCACACGTACATTACGCGGATTACGCTTGTGTTTTCCCACTCAGATCTTTTTTGCGGAGAATAATATAGAAACGGTGAACATGAGCCGTCAGCCTAACAGAAAGCACAGGGACACCACTTGATCTCTCTGATGTTCTCGCCCATGGTTGGATTTGAATCCAGGGCCCTGATTTTGCAAGGCAACAGTGCTAGTCACTGAGTATCCCTATGCCTACATATGACTTTTGATTGGAAATCCTATTTTCATAACTCAGGGGAAACTTTTGGCTGGAAATCCATTTTTAAAAACTCTGCTAACAAAGTGGCATAAAGTAGAATTTTCAAAAACTCAAGGGCTTATATTTACTCGTGCTTTTTGGAAAACCTCTAATAATTCAATGGGATGTCTTCACTTGGTCAACACCATTGATCTATATAGGCATTATTGCGGAAATTAGTGCCAGGTGTCTCCTCCACAAAACAGCAGACACCCTGCTCTACTGCTGGCAGTTAGGAAAGGGTTCATTTTCAAGCCTTCATTCTGAGATTGGGCCACCAAGTAGGAAGAATATGATTAGGTCGAGTGGTCTGGGTATACAGTGAACCCTCAAGATACAATGGCTTCAAGATACTGCTTTTTCAACATAGAATGGTCTTTTTTTACCTATTGTAAGTTGAAACCAGACTCAACATACAGTACAATGTCTCAGACTTGGATCTAACCAATCAAGGCCACTTCTCTGTATTAATTGCTAGTTATCAGCTATTCCTGACTGTTATATGTAAGGACTTATTTTATCTATCTTAGTTATCTGCTTATTTTTCTTAAATCTTCATTTCCCCTTATCTTGGATAACATTTTGGGGCTTTGGAACCAATTACTCAACTTACAATGGTCATCCTGGAACCAATTAATATTGTATCTTGAGGGACTACTGTACCTGGTTTATAGCGATTTGTGACAAATGAATTCGTAAAAAATTTAATTTCTTGGCAAACCGGTGAAGCTGCCAAATTGAATTTTTCAAACCTTCGCTCATCTCTAGTCATTAAGGCCTTTTCAGAACTAGTCATTAAAAGGGTTATAATTAGGGATGCGGCTTCCATAGGTGTAGACCTACTCTCTCTAGCAGCTGGATGGGTCCTTGATTGAGTCTAAAGCCCATGAGATGCTGCAATGTAGAGGAAAAACGATCTATTCACATGGCGGGGAGGGGGGGACGGGACGGGACGGGATGGGACTAAACTGACCCTCATACAGTTATTTTAATTACTGCATTTTATTTCAGAATAAAATCGAAATTAATCTGATTACCCATCACTTGGGGTAAATTCTAACCAATTCTAACCAAGTCAACATCTAATATCTGCACCCTGTAGGCTGGGAAATGTCCCAGCATGACTGAATAGGGATAATTAATTAGACGGCGTGTAAACAAAATCCTTAATTTAGGGCTCTTTACAAAATTGTGATCCCCATTGAAATTAGGCAGAATATGGATTTAATTCTATTGTGATTTACTATGGAATTTCTGTACCTTGGCCAAAAGCTAATAAGACTTGGGCATTCTGTTTCATTATCTTTTTAAGAACCATGAATATGCCGGAAGAATGTGGCTCTGTCTATACTGAGCACATTTCCCAGCTTATTAGGTGGGATCATAATAGGGACATGTTTAATATTTCACACAGGCTGTGTCGGCACTTGCAAGCATTCTTCTGGGATCACAGCTCGGCTGTGCTTGCAATTAATTGCACAAGTCTTACCATTGAACTTGACCAGAATTCCAGGGCAAGATATGACCTTAAAAAAACAAACAGCATAATAGCAATAATAGCACAAGCCAACATTAGTAAACCGCTAGTCTAATAGGCGGCGAAATAAATGCCCCACCATGAGTTATTCAGTCCTTTAATTGACTAAACTTGGCTTGGAATCAATCCACAGCTTTAATTTATTTCTTTTATATAAGAAATACTTAAAGAAGAGTTCCAACTATTTCTATAGATAATCCCCTTGTATCCAATTCATCAGAACCATGGGGGTCCTATAGTGGCAGCAGTCCAAGCAGTACTTGGTATTACATGGGTTTATTGACTGTGTTTATTCATTAACATTAAGATGCAAGACATGTACTTGGTACCTACTATCTCCTTGGTACCAATCTGACAATAAATAACTGACATGGTGGTATGAAGGTCTTGAATGTGGGGTACTGAAGGTAACTTACACCCAAAATATGTAATAGCTCTTTCACCTTTTTTTTTATTAACGGAGACTTGAATAGTCAGCAAAAAAGGATGAAATTGCACAAGCTGTAAAAATGTTATCTTGATCTGAAACCTTGGTCTAAATGGACCAAAATGTAAAGTTGGGTGCCATTGTTGAAGACCATCAACTTAGATACATGTGTATGTTGGCAGCTTGAATGCCCTCCCAGGAGGATCATAATGTAGAGTGCAGTTGTTGAAGACCATTAGCATAGATACATGCATATGTCGGCAGCCTGAGTGTCCTCCCCAGGAGGACTACAAGGTAGTGTGCGGTTGTTAAAGATCATTAAAATAGATACATGGGTATGTCAGCAGCCTGAGCGTCCTCCCATGAGGACTATTAGGGAAAAAGAGGATGGCACATCTTCATATGAAGCATGTGGCATAAGTGCAACGCCCTGGAACCAGACGTCTGGGGTATACCTTACCCTTTAAGAGGTTTTTACTATTTATGTCCCTCTGTTAGAATAAGTTGTCGTGACGCCAGTTGCATTGAAGCAACAAGGACTTGTAGTCCTCTTTAAGTAGAGGTTAGTGGTGGAACCCAGTGTAGGATTGCCAGAGAAGTGTGGAGTGACCTACAATCTCTCTGAAGGTGTTGTATGCACGTGTTACTGTGGTCCTACCTGGATATCCTTGGATCCCAGACGTGGTCGGACGAAGCAGTGGAAAAAAGGGTAAGTAGTTGAGGAATTGGTCGAATTACTTGAGTCCAGACTTGCATTAACGTTGAACACAATTTTACTGGGCATAAACGTCCATCAAGGAACAATCTTCCAACTTGATCTTGGTCATCATCAGGTTTTGGCATGAAGTTCTGGCAGGCAAACACTTCTGCAACAATCTCATTCATCCCTGCTATACTATAGCTTTCTCAGCTCTGCTATGTTGCCGGAAAAGTAACTTAGCTGTTTGTAGTCTGTCTCTTACTTTATTCTTTTCTGTATCTTTTCTTATCCAGGAAAACTTTCTTCTTGGCTTCAGAGGATTGTAGCTGGGGCCTCTAGGCCCAACATGGCTCATAACATGTCAAACCATTACCAATTAATAAATGCATTTACACATTGTGCAGGACCTAGGACAAATACACATGATGATACAGGGTACACCATAGAGGACAGTGGAGGGGGTAAAAAGATTGGTAATGCCCCTCTGGGGTATTACATAAGTTTGTCTCCATCTCCCCTATTTAATAAACATAAACACAGATCAATATGAAAATGCATGTTTTTGAGAGGTCAGGCAGGAATATATGTAATGAGGGCTAATGCAGTACACTTCCCAGTCTTTGCTGATCTATATAGCGTCCCTGCCACAGCCACCAATACAGAGATTTTTTCACTTATTTATTTATACAGCTCTCAATTGAAGCTTAATGACTTTTACTGAAACTTTTATATTGATGACGTATCCTTAGTATAGATCATTGGTATCAGATCTGTGGTAGTCTAACTCCTGGATCCTCCGACTAGTCATAGTGGCAATGCCTAGGGGGCTGAGCTGTAGTAATCAGGCATGACTTCTACACAGTGTATGGAGCTGTGTTATGTGCTCTGCAACCAGCTGATTGGCAGGGGTGGGGGGAGTTGAACCTCTGCTAATCTGATATTATTGACATATCTTAAGACAACCAATAATCAAGGCAATCAGGAATACTTTACCCATGAACCTCATTACTGCCCTAGACAATTATAATTATGCCACTACTATTTGCATCCAGGCTATCAAAGAGATGTAAAGATTCTTGCGCCAGTGGGGTGGCTCACATAAAAAGATAAAGGTGCCGTTACCAGGTGGGTGGAGGAGAGGGAGTGTGGTTTGGAGTGGAGGGTATGGGGATGGGAATAAATTGGAACGTATCCAGGTAGGCTGCTCAGTGGTTACGTGTGTAGGGAACATGTTTTGGACAGTCATAGAACAATCGTAGCAAAAAACACTGGAGAGCGCCAATCCTAGACACAGATCCGGGGGTGATGGGGAATTTGAATAATTAAACCATAAGCTAAATGGACAGATGGCGGTGTATCAATTTATGATATACCAAATTGTTATAAATCAAAGATGTTGTATTGTGAATAAAATGTAAATTAAAATATAGAAGTACAATAAGTCTCCACTCACTTCACTGGGGGGGGGGGGGGGGGGGGGGATAAGCTCAAGACACCTGTGGTAAAGATATTCCTCCCTGGCCTGTAGTATTGTAGAAGTAGAGGTCAGCCTCACGGTAGGGTAAAAGAAGTGGAACACAGCACTCAGATAAAACGGCTTCTTCTCACTTCCTTTATTTCATATATAAAGCGGCTCAACGCGTTTCGGGGGTGCAAACAAAGTATCCCCCTTCTTCAGGAGTAAAATAATCACTTATACAACTTATACAAATCTTATGTATAGAAACGTGGTAAAATCAAATTGTACATTATAAAGACAACGTACTTCTCACGGCCTAGTTCCCAATTAACCTCTTGCCCCTATCGGAGACAGTGAGAACAAAAGACTTTTGGCATGCCATCTTTTCCTGACCACAAAACTGACTACTGGTTCCTTTGCTTTCATGTTAACATATTTCAGAGGATTCCAAATTATCTTTCTATTAAGTTCAGATGTCACAATCAGAAGATTATTCCTGACCTTATTCTGTTGCTCAGCAAACAATTATGTAAGAAGAAGCTAAACTTTTCTAAGCTTTAAAGGGAAATATGCTTATTAAAATGTAGTGGCCAATCTAATTAGTAAAAGAGTGCTTACGAAGATGATAAGAATATGATTACCTTCCAGTATAAGAAGTCTAATTATAACTGATATACCGTCCATTCGGAAAGTCTTTTCACATGTTGCGTCCTTTTGCTAAAAAAGTCCAAAATTTTCCCCATCTTACTGAAATTAATAACCCATAATGATAAAGTGAAAACAGAATGTTAGAAACTTTTGCTAATTTATTGAAAAGGAAAAACTAAAATCTTGCATTAAAATAAGTATTCACACCCTTTACTTGAAGCACCTTTGGCAGCAATTATAGCCTCCATTCTTCTTGGGTATGATGCCACAAGGTTTGCACATCTGGATTTGGACATTTTCTGCCATTCTTCTCTGCAGATATTCTCAAGCTCTGTAAGGTTGGGTGGAGACCGTCGTTGAACAGCCAATTTCAGGTCTTTCTAGAGATGCTTATTTCGGTTTAAGTCAGGCTGGGCCACTCAAGGACATTCACGGAGTTGTCCTCAAGCCACTCCTGTGTTGTCTTGGCTATGTGTCTTGTTAGAAGATGAACATTTAGCCCAGTCTGAGGTCCAGAGCACTCTGGATCAGGTTTTCATAAAAAATATCGCAGTACTTTACTCCATTCAGCTTTCTTTTAACTCTGACCAGTCTTCCCGTCCCAGCCGCTGAAAACCACTCCCGTAAAATGATGCTGCCACCACCATGCTTCATTTTAGGGATCGTATTGGGTAGGTGATAAGCAGACATGACGGTTAGAATTTAGGCCAAAAAGTTCAAATTGGTTTCATCAGACCAGAGAATCTAGTTTGTCACAGCCTGAGAGTTCTTTAGGTGCTTTTTTATTGTAAACTTTCATGTCTTTTACCGACTTTTACCGACTTTTTTCTGGTCACTCTGCCATAAAACCCAGGTTAGAGGAATGCTGTACTGATGGTTGACCGTCTGGAAGTTTACCCCATCTCGACACAGGATCTTTGGACCTCAGCCAGAGTTACCATTGGGTTCTTGGTCACCTGTGAGACCTTATTTAGACATTTACTGAATTTACCACAGGTGGACTCTAATCAAGGTGTAGAAACATCTCAAACATGAGCCAGATAAATGGGAGGGCCCAAGATCTAAATGATAGGTTTTATAAGGCACTGGGCCTGAATATTTATGTCCATGCAAAATTTTTGTTTTTTCCTTTTTAATAAATTTGCAAGCATTTCTAAAATTCTGTTTTCACTTTCTCATTAAGGGGGATTGAGTGCAGATTGATTTTTATTTTTTATTTAGCACATGACCGCTACATAACAAAATGTGAAAAAGTGAAAGGTATGCGCTGAAAATATAGTGTACAATATTTTGTCAATTTGCAATATATTGGTGAATTGCATGAATAACATATCCCTGACATACTTTTATCTTATTTGCTACATTTAGTTGGAGCCTTCTTATAATATACCAGCGTGTCCTATTCAGAGACTAGAGTCCTTAATGGGGTTTTCCATGACTTTGTACAGTGTCAGCCAGCTGCCGGCTCTGGAAACCATACAGTGTACAGAATTGTAAACAGAAGGTGCCATAAACTGTATCAGCAGCTGGTTGAAACAGCTGATCGGCGGGGTGTGAGGTGTCAGACGCCACTGATCTGATATTGATGACCTATCCTGAGAATAGGTCAATCTCTAAGTCCTAAAGCCCCTTTTGCTTTCAAGTGAGTCTACTGTGTGTGTATTATTGCATCTCAATTTTGGGCCAATTTGGACAATAAAACTATTGTTCTCTTCTACTGGAGGTAAAAACTTGGTCAGGACTCTACCCTCTAAAGGAACAACTTTTAGCAAATGAGGCAGCGGGAGAATGGCCCAAGGGTCAGTGAAAGATGTTTAGGCAAAAACCCTTTTGTCCTGTGTGGGGGGCCTGGTTTGATCCTTGCTATGGGGCCCTTACTTCTCTATGTACGCCACTGAATAAAGTCTTTAAAAAATACAACTGTTACGGCAAAAAAAAAATCCCTCATGTGGCCATGTTAATTGCTTTTAGAATGTGACAATGAAAAGACAAAAAACTGTCTGCCTCTTTAATGTCAAAACTGACCCCTTAAGGGGTCAAGAATACTTTGAGCAGTTATTTATTTGCCCATTGTTTCCTTCTGTGGAAAATCTGCAGGACATAGTAACTTGTCATCAGTCTGACATCATATTCACAAGGTCCTGTGACATAGGGCATGTGCAGATGTAAAATGATCTCCAGATGCCACTAAGTGGACTCTAGTAACAGACATAGAATAGTAATAGAAAAGCTTTCATAATCAATTTTTTTCCAATTGGATTCAACTTCAGGAAAAAGAACCTTCTGGGACTGAAGATTTGGTGGATTTTAAACATTTGCATAAAGAGGTGTTTCTAGCCCAGAGTGTTCCCAAGTAGAAGGGAATGGGTCTTAAAATGGCCTATGATTTGGGGTTTAAAGGGACACTTCCATAAAAAAATTGTTCCTGCATATTAACAGCCTGTATGTGAATATTCATTGTAATTTTTATTTTATTTTTTTACAAAAAAAGAACATCACTTTCTCAGTCAAACCATTCACTCTGACCGGAGAGGGAAGGGGGATTAGTAACTCAACTAGCGCATCACAAATTACACTGATAAGTGCAATGCTCTTCTGTTGGCATTTTTATCTAGGCCTATCAAGAGAATGATACTTTTATTTTAAATTCTACATCTAATATTTTGCTAGGAGATAACACATTTCCTTCACAGCAGCAGTAAAATAACAATAGGATCCCTATCTATATAGAAGTTATATATCTTTGTTGACGGCTTCAGAAGGACATTTTGGGATAATTTATTAAACATAAATATGCCTAATAGTGTTTATCTAGCACCAAAGTGCTAGGGTGCTTGAGTAGAACACTTTGGGATGCACCCGAGCACAATGGAAGTCAACAGGGAAAACCGAGCATTAAACCAGGTACCCCCTGCTCTGAAGAGGGGAGGGTGCCAGGTCCCACTGAGGTCTATGCAGAAGATCGCTGTACAGTGAGAGAATCCCCCAGTGTGAGTCTGCGGCTTAGAAATCCCTGCTCATACTCCATATATAGCTATGTCCATATATGGAGTCAGTGTTTGGGGAAACCCAGTGTATTTAAATGTAATTTAGCCTCTATTTTTGAAAAGTTTCTGATAAACTGTGTCAGAAAAACCTCATAGTAGTTTGTCATGTAGTAAGTATTCCTATACAGCAGAAGTATAATTTCATATTTCACTGCAGGTTAACATGTAGCTGTATAGCGTAGTGGTTAAGATTCATGGCTCTAATGTAGAAGGTTGTGAGTTCAAATCCTGGCAGAAATGTTTCAGAAATAGAGGTTAAGTTAAATTGATATATATATATATTTTTTTTAAATAGATAATGCAGTGGCGCACTAATGCCTGCAGCCTATCAGAGGCCGGCTCAGGCGGCACGATGACATCATCATCGCGCCACCTGAGCCGGGCAGCACACAGCAGGGACACAGGCCGGAAGAGGCCTGCTTCACATCGCTGCTGATGGAGGTAAGTATCAGTGTTTTCTTTTTTTTTTTCTTTTTTTTTTTTTTTGGAGGGGCGGGAGCTGGCACTATGGGGGCATCTGACAATTCTTACAGCCCAATTTTTTTGGGGGTGGCACTTCTTACTGGTACATTATGGGGGGGGGGGGGGCACCATGGGGGAGAGGAGCACTATGGGGGCTCTAAAGGGGCTTTTTTTTTTTACACATTATGGGTGGCACTATAAGGGAGAACGGCACTATGAGGCATCTGGTGGCACTATAGGGGCATTATTTGGGGGCACTATGGGGAAGTGGGGGTTCTAAAGGGGCCTTTTTTTCTTATTGGCACATGGGGGCATTATGGCATCTAGTGGCACTAAGGGAGCATTTTTTACTGGCACATTATGGGAGGCACTATAGGGGAGAGCGGCACTATGGAGGAGTGGAGCACTATTGGGGCATATGGTGGCACTTCGAAGGGGCATTTTTTACTGGCACCATGGGGGAGAGGAGCACTATGGGGGCATCTGGGGGGTCTAAAGGGGATTTTTTTTATTGACACAGTATGGGGGCACTATAGGGGAGAATGGCACTATGGGGCATCTGGTGGCACTATAGGGGCATTATTTAGGGGCACTATGGGGAAGTGGAGGCTCTAAAGGGGCCTTTATTCTTATTGGCACATTATGGGGGGCATTATGGCATCTGGTGGCACTAAGGGGGCATTTTTTACTGGCACATTATGGGAGGCACTATAGGGGAGAGCGGCACTATGGGGCATTATTTGGGGGCACTATGTGGGAGAGGAGCACTATTGGGGCATATGGTAGCACTTAGAAGGGGCATTTTTTACTGGCATATTATGGGGGACACTGTGGGGAAGGGGGAGAGGAGCACTATGAGGGAATTTACTGGGGCACTATATAGGGGTACTTTATACTGGCATACATTATGGGGACATTAGCTCAACAGCGGGCACTAAGCAGGGGTATTTCATGTACTGTCATATTGTAGGGTGAATTATTAGTACTAGGAGGTTTTATGGTGAGCTTTGCTACTACTGGGGGGCTATGAGGAACATGATTACTAGTATGGGCACTATAGGGGCATTATTACTACTAAGTGTGCTCTGGCAGAGAATTATTTCTATTTCGGGGAGCACTGTTACTTTGGGGGCACCCTGCCACAGTATCAGCTTAGCACAATAACTTTTGGGGGACATTATCTTTATACTATTAGTGTCTGGGCGCAGTTATTGTTTTTGAGCACTGCGTGCAAATAATTGTTGAAGGGGGCGCTATCTGTGTGGTAGTAGTACAAACCGGATTCCCAAAAAGTTGGGACACTAAACAAATCGTGAATAAAAACTGAATGCAATGATGTGGAGATGGCAAATGTCAATATTTTATTTGTAATAGAATGTAGATGACAGATCCAACGTTTAATCCAAGTAAATGTATAATTTTAAAGGAAAAATACGTTGATTCAAATTTTTACGGTGTCAACAAATCCCAAAAAAGTTGGGACAAGTAGCAATAAGAGGCTGGAAAAAGTAAATTTGAGCATAACGAAGAGCTGGAAGACCAATTAACACTAATTAGGTAAATTGGCAACATGATTGGGTATAAAAAGAGCTTCTCAGAGTGGCAGTGTCTCTCAGAAGCCAAGATGGGTAGAGGATCACCAATTCCCACAATGTTGCGCAGAAAGATAGTGGAGCAATATCAGAATGGTGTTACCCAGCGAAAAATTGCAAAGACTTTGCATCTATCATCATCAACTGTGCATAACATCATCCGAAGATTCAGAGAATCTGGAACAATCTCTGTGCGTAAGGGTCAAGGCCATAAAACCATACTGGATGCCCGTGATCTCCGGGCCCTTAAATGACACTGCACCACAAACAGGAATGCTACTGTAAAGGAAATCACAGAATGGGCTCAGGAATACTTCCAGAAACCATTGTCAGTGAACACAATCCACCGTGCCATCCGCCGTTGCCAGCTGAAACTCTACAGTGCAAAGAAGAAGCCATTTCTAAGCAAGATCCACAAGCTCAGGCGTTTTCACTGGGCCAGGGATCATTTAAAATGGAGTGTGGCAAAATGGAAGGGGGGGGGGGCAAAGGGGGCAGCAGACCACGGGCGGGTGGCAAATGGTGGGGGGAACCACAGGCCTTGAGCAGGATCTGGGGAGGGAGGAGAGTGCAGGAGCTTTCTGGCTGTAGCCTGCTGTTTATTGTATGATGTGAAGCAGGCAATGCAGCCAGGACAGACCTCCCCCTCTCTCCGTATGATGTGTAGAGACAGGCCTTAACAATAGAATTTCAGCTGTACAGTGTTTGTTGGGAGTGGCCTATTATATGTAGGAGGGGCTTTTAATAATGGGCGCGCAACGCATTGTTCTATTCCTACAGAGCTTTAAAAATCACCAAGTAAAAGAATCAGCTCAACACACTACACCTTCTTCCCCCCCGCATTTTTAAATATAAAGGGGGCTTTGAAAAATGGGCAGGCAAAAGAATTAGCACAGCGCACTATACATGCCACATTTACACATGCCACATTTTTTTGCCTTTCGGACCCCCCTAGACAAAATTCCTGGGTGCTCCCCTGAGATAATGTGATATTTTTATAGAGCAGGTCGTAACGATGCTGCGATACCTAATAAGTCAATTTTTTTTATTTTATTTTGAATTTACACTAACTTTTTTTATTTAAAAAATCATGTTTTTGTGTTTCCATTTTCTGAAAGCCATATATATATATATTTTTTGGGCGATTGTCTTAGGTGGGGTCTCATTTTTGCTGGAAGAGATGATGGTTTGATTGGTACCATTTTGGGGCACATATGAATTTTTGATAGCTTGGTATTAAATTTTTTGTGATGTAAGTTGATAATTATTGGCACATTTTTTATTATATTTTTACGGCGTTCACTAGACGGGTTGGATCACATACTATTCTTATAGAGCAGGTTGTTACGAACACAGCGATGCCTAATATGTGTAATTTTTTTTATTTTACACAATAAAAGCATTTTTTTTTAAATCATGTTTTTGTGTTTCTATTTACTGAAAGACATATTTTTATTTTTTTTGGCCCAATTTTCTTAAGTAGGCTCTCATTTTTTGCGGGATGAGATGACAGTTTGATTTGATTTGATTTTTTGGCACTTTTTTTTTAATGGTGTTCACCAGATGGGTTGGATCACATGCTATTTTTCACCAGATGGGTTGGATCGCATGCTATTTTTATAGAGCAGGTCGTTACGGACATGACGATACCTAATATGTGGATTTTTTTAACTTCATTTTATTCAATAAAAGCATGTTTGAAAAAAAAATCATGTTTTTGTGTCTCCATTTTCTGAAAGCCATATTTTATTTTTTATTTTTGAACGATTGGCTTATGTAGGGGCTCATTTTTTGTGGAATGAGGTCACGGTTTGATTGGTGCTAATTATTGGATACATTTGACTTTTTTAATCACTTTTTATACCATTTTTGGAGTAGTGTGGTGGGCAAAATTGCATATCCATCATAGTTTCTTTTTTTTTTTTTTTTAAGGTGTTCACCAAGTAACATGATTCTTTTATAGATCAGGCCACCAATGAATATAGTTAATGCTTGAATACAAACGTAGCCTACATATGCCGGCCATATTGTCATGGAACCATGAACCAGACGTACAACAAGAGATAAGTGGAAATAAGAAGGCTTTATTGAAAATCAAGCTGTAAGCAAAAGTCCAAACGGATGGCTAAACCGAAGCAGGGTCTTGCGTAGACAGAGGTCAGGAACCAGAAGGGTAGTCAGAGGAAGCCTGGATCAGGAACCAGCAGGGTAGTCAGACGAGGCCAGGATCAGGAACCAACGGGGTAGTCAGACGAGGCCAGGATCAGGAACCAGAAGCAGCAGCAGTCTTAGAAGCATGTGAACACAGGAGGACCAAGCAAGGAACTGAAGCCACAGACCTCCTATATATATGAGCTAGGCATCCAGCTCCTCCCAGTGGGAAGGAGAAGCTGCAGGGTGGGAGGCTACAAGAAACCCAGAAACCAAGATGGCCGCCAGCACATGTCAAACGAAGGAGAACAGTAAGAAGGTAAGACCATGACACATATCCCATACCCGGCGTCTATGCCTGCACGCTGCAATCCGCCACAATTGACCCCTCAGGTCCTGAGGGTTTAATCGCAGTGTGCAGTCATAGTGTCATGCCCTGCGAGTGATCTGAGAAAATCTGTCAGACTTGCAGCACGGGAATCTATCTGGCAGATTGCTTGGTTGTGGCTTTGGGCAGGATCCCACCCCCTCACAGGTTCTGCTCATTAGTTAGTTAGTGATGCTAATTAGTTAGTTAGTGATGCTATTTATACCTGCCTCTCACCATAGCCCTTGTGGTTTACAGTTTCTCCTGGAGTTCTCTGGTGGTGTTTTGTGGATTGCCTGTTCCCAGTTAGTCTTCAGTTAAGTCCTCATTCCTTCCCTTCTGTTGTTTGTACTGGCTAGGCCTTAGGTAGACGCTGGTTCCTTCATCTGCCTGCTCCCTAGCTCCCTAGATGAGGGTTTGTGTCAGTTGCAGCAGGGCTTAGGTTCGAGTGCATAAACACTTCTACAATCGAGATTTGTTCATGTTGGTAGCAGTCAAGGAAAGGCTCAGGGATTGTCAGGAGGTGACCTTTTCCTGTTCCCTAGCTGTGGGGCCTAGCCTGCTGTTTTGTTTAATTTTGTTGTGTTTGGTTTGCTTCCCTTCCCTCACCTTCCGCGACACATAGATCCCGGGGGCCGGGTATGGGATATGGCTGGCAAACACAGGCTACGTTTGTATTCAAGCATTAAAGAGGACCTTTCATGGGTCCGAACTTTGTTAACTAAGTAGCAGGACATGTAGAGCGGCGCCCAGGGATCTCTCTGCACTTACTATTATATCTGGGTGCCGCTCTGTTCGCCCGCTGTGGCCCCTGTTACCGTCTCCCGTGCTTCATGCTAATTATTACTATAGGAGCAATGGGGAGGAGACATCAGCTTTTCTCTCTGGGCTTTCCTTCTGAAGGTGAACGCCCAGGGAGAAAAGCTGATGTCTCCTCCCCATTTCTCCGATAGTAATTAGCATACAGCGCGGGAGACGGTAATGAGGGCCACAGCGAGCAAACGGAGCCGCGCCCAGATATAATAGTAAGTGCAGGGAGAGCCGCTCTACATGTCCTGCTACTTAGTCAACAAAGTCTGGACCCATGAAAGGTCCTGGTGGCGCAGTGGCCACAGTCCCTCCCTTCTACTCCTCTCTATTCACATTGGTGGCCAGCGGAAGCTGCACACAGTGGGGAGGGAGGGACTTCCTCCTTCTCCACTGACTGCCCGCTCTGCCATCTTGAAAGGGGGCTGCTGCGGGGGGGGGCATTAACCCTTCAACCATCGGGCCGATGCCAAGGCAGAGCAGCGGCTGATGGTTGGCCCCTTCCAGATAGTGGAAGGGCTTAAACAGTTATGGAGTGCTGTGTGTGTGTAACGCTGTGTCCTGATTGGACGCCCTGCATGCCCAGTGCAAAACTGGTGACACAAACGGACACAGTGCAATGACACAGTGATTTTATTATGTAGGATATATAGATAAAATCATACTTCTGATATACAGACGTGGACAAAATTGTTGGTACCCTTTGGTCAATGAAAGAAAAAGTCACAATGGTCACAGAAATAACTTTAATCTGACAAAAGTAATAATAAATTAAAATTCTATAAATGTTAACCAATGAAAGTCAGACATTGTTTTTCAACCATGCTTCAACAGAATTATGTAAAAAAATAAACTCATGAAACAGGCATGGACAAAAATGATGGTACCCCTAACTTAATATTTTGTTGCGCAACCTTTTGAGGCAATCACTGCAATCAAACGCTTCCTGTAACTGTCAATGAGACATCTGCACCTCTCAGTAGGTATTTTGGCCCACTCCTCATGAGCAAACTGCTCCAGTTGTGTCCGGTTTGAAGGGTGCCTTTTCCAGACTGCATGTTTCAGCTCCTTCCAAAGATGCTCAATAGGATTGAGGTCAGGGCTCATAGAAGGCCACTTTAGAATAGTCCAATTTTTTCCTCTTAGCCATTCTTGGGTGTTTTTAGCGGTGTGTTTTGGGTCATTGTCCTGTTGCAAGACCCATGACCTGCGACTGAGACCAAGCTTTCTGACACTGGCTAGTACATTTCTCTCTAGAATTCCTTGATAGTCTTGAGATTTCATTGTACCCTGCACAGATTCAAGACACCCTGTGCCAGACGCAGCAAAGCAGCCCCAGAACATAACAGAGCCTCCTCCATGTTTCACAGTAGGGACAGTGTTCTTTTCTTGATATGCTTCATTTTTTCGTCTGTGAACATACAGCTGATGTGCCTTGGCAAAAACTTCGATTTTTGTCTCATCTGTCCACAGGACATTCTCCCAGAAGCTTTGTGGCTTGTCAACATGTAGTTTGGCATATTCCAGTCTTGCTTTTTTATGATTCGTTTTCAACAATGGTGTCCTCCTTGGTCGTCTCCCATGTAGTCCACTTTGGCTCAAACAACGACGGATGGTGCGATCTGACACTGATGTTCCTTGAGCATGAAGTTCACCTTGAATCTCTTTAGAAGTCTTTCTAGGCTCTTTTGTTACCATTCGGATTATCCGTCTCTTAGATTTGTCATCAATTTTCCTCCTGCGGCCACGTCCAGGGAGGTTGGCTACAGTCCCATGGATCTTAAACTTATGAATAATATGTGCAACTGTACTCACAGGAACATCTAGTTGCTTGGAGATGGTCTTATAGCCTTTACCTTTAACATGCTTGTCTATAATTTTCTTTCTGATCTCTTGAGACAGCTCTTTCCTTTGCTTCCTCTGGTCCATGTCGAGTGTGGTACACACCATATCACCAAACAACACAGTGATTACCTGGAGCCATATATATAGGCCCAATGGCTGATTACAAGGTTGTAGACACCTGTGATGCTAATTAGTGGACACACCTTGAATTAACATGTCCCTTTGGTCACATTATGTTCTGTGTTTTCTAGGGGTACCATCATTTTTGTCCATGCCTGTTTCATGAGTTTATTTTTTTACATAATTCTGTTGAAGCATGGTTGAAAAACAATGTCTGACTTTCATTGGTTAACATTTATAGAATTTTAATTTATTATTACTTTTGTCAGATTAAAGTTATTTCTGTGACCATTGTGACTTTTTCTTTCATTGACCAAAGGGTACCAACAATTTTGTCCACGTCTGTATATGAATGCATAATATGTGGGAAACTACTACAGATGTTTGTATCCATAATATATTTACATATATTATAATATATTATATATTATAAATATATGTAAATATATTATGGCTAAAAACTATATATATTTAAATTAAACCTCTACTTCTGAAAAGTTTCTGGTGGGATTTGAACTCACAACCTTCTATATTAGAGCCAAGAATCTTAACCACTACACTATACAGCTACATGTGAATCTGCGGTGAAATATGGAATGCTACTTCTGCTGTATAGGAATACTTACTACATGGCAAACTACTATGATGTTTTTCTGACACAGTTTATTATTCAGCTTTATAGCTGAGTGGTTAAGGTCCTTGCCTCTAATGTAGAAGGTTGTGAGCTCAAATCCCAGCAGAAACTTTTCAGAAATTAGATTTAAATACACTGGCTCGAGAACACACTGTATTCGGCCGAGCATGCTCGCTCAACACTAATGTCTAATTTAGGCAAATTTCTGATGCAGATTGCAGCGTAAAGGTCCTTAGCGCCGCAAACTGTGACTTCTCCCCGCTCACGCCAGGTCTGAAATAGTGGGCGTGGAAGTAGACAGGCCGGTAGGCCCATCTCATTTACCATTTTCTACGCCTCTTTTAAGCATAGAAAAGGGTCCAAATGTAAGACAGCTAGGAAGCTGTCATACATTTAGAAGTAGAGGAATATCTGCAATGGTTATGTAGAGGCCGGCGCCTCTACATAACTGCGGAGGATCCACCACCGATGCAGGACTTTGCCAGTCTTAATAAATGACCCCCTTTCTATTTAAATTTCAGTGGTATAGTGGTACTGAAATGAAAAAGAAAGCACAAAAAATCTTTAAAAAATTGTTTTCTATATATATTGAGTTTAAAGAAATACTCCCTTTTGACAGAAGTATCCTTTTAAGGGCTGATTCACATGACCATGCTCGGTTCGGAAAACATAGTCCATGTGTTGGCCGCATCTCCTCGGCCGTCCGCTACTCCCTTAACCCAAACTGACTGCATCATTGGAGAAGATTTATCAAGACTGACACTTTCTGTGGAGGATGCGCCTAATTTATGACCAGGTTTAGGCCTTGCTATAAATTACCCTCTGGCAGTCTGTGTTCTTAAACAGAAATCTACGAATGACTATGCTTGATAAAGACTCATAGGAGTCGAAATGTCTAGGGCCTGATGCTTCAAGCACCGCCACCACATGGACCGACCAAATAGGAACCAGGAGTAGTGCTGTCTTCTCTTTGGACTTAAACAGAAATCTATGGCATGATGATGTGAGTACAGTACAATGGATCTGCGTTCATATGAACTGACTGTATCATAAAACACTATGATGCAGTCAGGTCAGGGAAGCCACGGTAAGCTCAGGAGATGTGGCCGACACATGGAAATATCTGTTATATTAATGTAGAACACTAAAGGATTTTTCTTTAAACCACCAACCTCTATAATGTAATTACAGACCTAGCCAAGAACCCTCCACTGGTGTCAATATCCTGTAGGCACTTGACCTCATAGTCCATGGTCCATGGATCCTAGCGATCATCCTTGGTTCCCGTACATGATGCAGTTACATATCTGAGGGATATGAACATGTTACTGAGGCTAAATCTTCTTCTAGTGAGGACCTTGAACTATATCACATGAATGTTATTTTTATTTTTTTGTACAGCTGCTTTTCATTTTATACCAGGGCCCGTCTCAACATTAAGCAGACATTACCTTTGCTGGTTTTGCTTCTGACTTGAAGTGATGTGATCATCGCAGATCAATAGCATCAAAGATGGAAGGAGCGGGGATTTGTGTAAGTTATTTGAGGATGAGGATGTAAGGCTGGATATCAAAGGCCCTCGCATTGTGTTTATTGAACTCTCCCCGAGGTTATGAATATTTACACAAGCTTTAGATAAACTTCGCCAGACGTGAATCATTGATCACCATGTACAAACTGGCAGGATGCTTGAGTTCATTGTCATCAAGCAGATATCTGAATGTTTTCATTTGCAGTTCATTTGGAAACAAAATCGGAGTGGTTGTGTGCAGTGCGCGGTTTTACCACACATGTTCGCAGAGTCAGCTCAGCGGACACATTGGGAAATATTTTCACACAATATATTTGAAACAAATGGCCTTGTATCAGATAACCAGTGGCTGACATGAGGATCAAGCCCACATTTTTAAATTTAAAGGGCTTTTCCAGGAACATTCAAAGGGTTTTTCCAGGAATAAATAACTTTTCACAGGTACCCACAGCCTGACTCCCCTGTTGAAAGAATCATACTTACCTGCTCCCCGCTGCTTCAGTCCTGCTTGCTGGCTCCTGTGTGTCCATTTTCCGATCCCCGGTTTGTTTACTTCAGGCTGGGCATAGTCACCTGCTCTACTGAAGCCAATGGATGGCTGCAGCAGAGCAGGTGACCATGTCCAGCCATGGCCCAGAAGATGGACACACAGAAGCCAGTACGCAGGACTGGAAAGCATAAACCTTTCAATGGCAGAGGCAGGCTGCAGGCATCACTTCAAAGTACTTTAAAGGTGACCTAGAATAAAAAAAAAAAAGGAAAAGAAGGCCCATTCTCAGTACCTCTATTCTGAAATATGACACTTGAAGAGACAGACCCAAAGCCTGAGGCTGCAGTACTCAGAGATCCTGACTAGGGTTAAGTAAATCGGGTTCGGATTGCTGTATCTGAATCTGATTCTTTTAAAAACTTTGTCAAGAATATGGGCTCCGTCCTACTTTAACATGTATGGCCTCCGCGGAGGTCTTTCCAAAGTTTCAGCAAATATTGCGAGACTTACTTCGTCTCGCTTTTATCACAGGTCAGTTAATTTATTCACATAAATTACTGTATTAAAATACTAAGCTGAACTTGGCTTCATGCCTCATTAATGAAGCTTCGCTCAACCCTAATCCTGACCAAGGTTTGGGTGTGTGGCTTAAATGGGGTTTTCCAGGATTTAAATACAACTGTCTTCTTTCTTTCAAAATCAATGCCACCCCTGTCCACAGGAGCCAAGTTGCAACACCACATGCAATTAGGGTTGCCACCTTTCCCAACAAAAAATACCCGCTAAGTTAAGCCACACCCCAAGGGGTGTGCGGTTGTGGGGGCATGGCTTAACACATGGTGTTAGGGCTCTTTCACACCTGCGTTATTGTCTTCCGGCATAGAGTTCCGTCGTCGGGGCTCTATGCCGGAAGAATACTGATCAGGATTTTCCTAATGCATTCTGAATGGACAGTCCGTCCTTCAGGATGCATCAGGATGTCTTCCGTTCCGGAACGGAACGTTTTTTGGCCGCAGCAAATAGCGCAGCATGCTGCGCTTTTTGCTCCGGCCAAAAATCCGGAACACTTGCCGCAAGGCCGGATCCGGAATGAATGCCCATTGAAAGGCATTGATCCGGATCCGGCCTTAAGCTAAACGTCGTTTCGGCGCATTGCCGGATGCGACGTTTAGCTTTTTCTCAATGGTTACCATGGCTGCCGGGACGCTAAAGTCCTGGCAGCCATGGTAAAGTGCAGTGGGGAGCGGGGAGCAGCATACTTACCGTCCGTGCGGCTCCCGGGGCGCTCCAGAGTGACGTCAGGGCGCCCCAAGCGCATGGATCACGTGATCGCATGGACACGTCATCCATGCGCATGGGGCGCTCTGACGTCATTCTGGAGCGCCCCGGGAGCCGCACGGATGGTAAGTATGCTGCTCCCCCGCTCCCCACTACTACTATGGCAACCAGGACTTTAATAGCGTCCTGGGTTCCATAGTAACACTGAAAGCATTTTGAAGACGGATCTGTCTTCAAATGCTTTCAGTACACTTGCGTTTTTCCGGATCCGGCGTGTAATTCCGGCAAGTGGAGTACACGCCGGATCCGGACAACGCAAGTGTGAAAGAGGCCTTAAGTCAGTATATCATAATGTGGCTTCCAGTATTAATAGTGCCCCATTAGTGCCCCCAGAATGGATAATACCCCAATTGGCACCCTCCAGTAATAGTAATGCCCCCATTAGTGCCCCTAGTAATAGTAATGCCCCCATTAGTGCCCCCTAGAAATAATAGTGCCCCCATTAGTGTCCCCAGTAATATTAATGCCCCCATTAGTGCCCCCCCAAATTACCAATGCCCGGATTAGTGTCCCATTCTCTTCTCTGTGCAAAAAAATAAAAAAAAAGCACTCACCTCCTCCATTTGATGGTTCCGCTGTGAACACTCGCTGCTCACTGGAAGCTCAGGACCAAACCTGCGCTTCAGTGTGATGACGTCTCGCAGTTCCTGTCCTGCACATCCAGTCAGAGGTGAGTTCTTTTTTTTTCTTCTTAACACAAGGTAGGAAAGAAGGGGGATCGGGAGTTAAAGGCTGTACTAAGGAGCGCTCTACAATGGAAGGACTCATTAGTAATAGTCCACATAGGAATACTGGCAATTATTGTTGCCGGTATAAAAAAAAAAATACCAGCCCCGGCAGGGGCAGCCAATTGCCGGATTGGCCGGTGAGTTACCGAACGGTGGCAACCCTACATGCAGGCTGTGGACAGGTGTGGTGCTATTCCTGCAATGAAGCAGCCATGTTTTTTATAAGAAGAAGCTGACAGCCAGAGGAGATGGAGCAGGGACTTTGTGTGGTTCAGGATTGATGATGGAGACGTTCCGGAGAAACTCAGAGAATGCCCCCAGTGAATAACCAACTGGGTGCCAACCCTAACTTGAAGTGATCTCAGTATAATAAAAATAGAAGCAAGTCTTCAGTCAATGGTGAGAAGGGCGAGAGGTGGTGGAGGGAGGAGGGGATAGTAGAAAGAAGGGCTACCTGACATAAGCCCTTATGTGCTTTTTATCACTTATTTTGTATATCTCAATAGATTTGTGGCTTGGTAGAGTTCTAAAATGTGCCAAATTTATCAAAGACATAGTACAGATTATTGATGATGTCAAAAAGAGATGGCAATGAGATGGCAGAAATAAGATACGTTCCACATATATTTTGCTCCTGCAAATTTATTACATTTGCTGCAGTTTCAGATATTTTTATAAATGTGTGCAACATATGGTATAGCAGAGTGAAAATATTTAAAACAAGGGGTAACATGCATGTCACACAATGTTCTCAGGAAGCCAAAAACTTCTCCATAAATCAACTATTTTTAGACTAGTGAATGTTGTGTTCTATGTATCCGTAGCATATGTGCAGACCATGCAGATTTCTCGGTTGCGGTTCGAGCTCTTCTCTATGGAGAGATGGTTCTCCAACTTGATGCAGAGTGAGCCTTCAGGATATCCTGGCTGTATATTGAATGTTTTCTACAGTTTTTTTTTTTTATCCAGAATGTCATTGCTTTGTCTTAAACCCAGGGGCTCCTGGATGGGGGGGCAGAAACCTTACCAGTTAAGCCACTGATTTAACTGTAGTCCATGTAAGGATTTTCTCTGACTAAAAACCTCAATGGCATTCTTCCAATGCACTTTACATACTGGCTTTACATATACATCATTATATATACCAGGAAGTTTATGTCATGGTCAGTGGGTGTGGAACCACTTTGTCAACCAACTGGTTTCACTTTCGGATAATCCTAAGGGCATTATCCTGGCGGTTCCCTGGTATTCACCCTTTAACACCTATACAGGGATCTGGACATCAGTGCAGTGGAGCCACCAGGCCACTAGCTCCTGAAGTAGTCCCGGTGTGGTTAATAGCTGACCCATGAAGGTCAGGGAAACAGATGAGAAGCACTGAGGGATCCGTCACACTCATAGTTAATAACAAACTGAGGCCAGGGTAGGCAGAGTTTGTGAAACAAGTCCGAAGGTCAGGGCAGGCAACAAAGAGTCAGAATGGTGCAAGCACCGGTCAGGTCAGGTGGCAGAGGGTCAGAATCCGGGAATCAGGCAGAAGTTAGTAAATGGGCAGACTAATGAAATACAATATCTTTGCTAGAACTAGCATCCTAGATACAACTATTGCTCAGACAGAGACAAACAGCACGGCATAGATAGCAAAGGCTGATTAACAGAATAGAAAACCACACAGATGCACACAAAACCAAAGGAGGGTAAACCCTTGCAATGCCGCAGAATGAGGTGAGGTTCATTGAAGGATATCAAAGTATGCTATCTTTGTCAACAGACCTGAAACAGACGCCAGGTGAGTGGATTGGTGCCTGCTGCAGGGGAGCTACCAGGCCCTACCTCCTGGAGTAGTCTCTGTGTGATTTATAGCTGACCCATGGGGGGTCAGAGACTGAGGTACAGAGATCTGAAGGATCAGTCAAAATCATAGAGACAGACAGAGTTCGAGCGATCCGGTAGTCAAGGCAGGCAGCAAAAGTGAAGCATCCTGCCCCAAGATTTGCATTATATTGCAAAGTGCAAAAATATAATTGTCATTTCATGTCATGTATGCAATTTACTATGTATTTCTGTAAGTGCATGGTAATTTTAGACTATACTTATAGCCACTAGTAGATGGGGATGATGTCATTCTCTATATAAGGAGGGGTTAGGAACATTCTAGAGCTACTTTAAGTCAGTCAGTCTGTCTAAATCAGTCTATTCCAGTGGGAGAGTCTAGCCTAGGGCTAGATAAAGGAAGCACAAAATTTGAAGCTGAGAATCCAGCTCATCCTGGACCTGGTGCCACCCAGTATAGAGCAAGAACATTTCCAAAGCAGACCAAAGCTAGAGAGGTGTAGAGAAAGACCTGTTGAAGTGACCAGTCTTACAAAGGACATATTTGACTCAACGGCACCCATGTTCAGGAGAAGCTTCCGGTGCCTGAGCACACACTGTTTGGAGCACCTGTGCATATATCTACATCCCAAGTTGAAAGAATGGATATAGCAGCCTGCCAAATAATGCAGTAGAAGTGTTTGCTTGAAATAGAGGGCAATGCCCTTATTGGTTGAGAGATATTGCTTAAAGTAATATATTACACCCCACATCTAAAGCTAAAGTATAAGTCAGTTAGCAAAGTGCAGAATAAGGAAGATTGCTTCAATTACTTTTGACAACTTTTGGCCTATGATTATCTGTGCGGCAATGAGACCTGTTACATCTGAACTGCATTTCTGTGTATGGCCATTTAGGTTTTAATTTAGTAAGGTTGTGCTTGGTATTCGGCTCTCGGTGCACTGCAGACACCGAGTAAGCCGATACAAACAGCAACACTCTATCCATTAAGAGTAATCAAAGGTTAGAGACATATATACCCTAGCTACTCTGGTGTTAGACTGATAGAGAGAAGTTATCTCGTCACACTTCCATTAAACCAGAGTAGGGAATTTGAAAAGGAGTAATTATATAGGATAGAGTGGTAGAGAAAATAGACTGCAAATAAAAGCAGTAACTACTGTAAAAGAAAATATTACTGCTGCCAGCACAACAGTACCTTAATTTTTAAAATATTCCTTTTCTTTTTTCTTTTTTTTTTTTTTCTTTTTTGCCTTCCCGTATATATTTTTAAAGAAAATGTAATAAACGTTATATTTTAAATTAGACCGAAAACGGGAATCTATTAGCCGTCAGGCTACCTGAACCTTAATTATTTGAAATCCCGGGTCCAGAGGGTCCCTGAAGGGCATTTCTGTGTAACATCAGCCAGTCCATTACGTCTAAGACCTATCCTGAGCTGTCTGCATTCGAATCCTTCAGTAAAGAAACCTTTCTGCTGCACAACTGTCTCCTCATTGCTTTCGACACTACATTTGCAACGCAAGGTGCTGGCATCACGACAACAGCGTCCCTGCCTTGCACCATAAAACCATCAAAATCAAGGGCACTTCGGCCTCCATCAGGGATCCCAAGAACCGGAGCATGCCCTAAAGGAAAGAATCAGTGCACCCTTCCCATCACTGCATGACGGCCCAGGGAGCTTCAGAACCATGATTACCACAACAACTACACCCATCAGATGCTGATGATCTATCCAGAGGATAGATCATCAGTTAAAACAAAGTGCAGAACCCCTTTAACTTTAATAATTAAATTTTATTTTCATTTTGAGGGATATCTTTTCCATTCACACGTCCGCAAAATGGGTCCGCATCTGTTCCGCAATTTTGCGGAACGGGTGCAGACCCATTCATGTTCAATGGGGCCGGAATGTGATGTCTGAATCCACATTTGCGGATCCGCACTTCCTTATCCGTGCTTCCGTTTCCGCAAAAAAATAGAACATGTCCTATTCTTGTCCGCAATTGCAGACAAGATTAGGCATTTTCTATTATAGTGCCGGCGATGTGCGGTCCACAAATTGCAGAATGCACATTGCTGGTGTCCGTGTTTTGCGGTAATATTCTCGCGCCTGCGCCGCACCGATCTTCAGGCGCATTGAGGACTGAAGACCGGTGCGGCGCAGGCGCGAGATTTATAACGCAAACAGGGCTAGCCAGAGAACGAGAGCGCTCGCTGGCCCTGTCAATCAGCAGGAGGAGGGGGCGTTTATTTGAAAGGAGGATGCGGCTGCTACCAGCAAGTAGATGCCCTACTTGCTGGGAGAGGTAATTTACATATTATAAAAGTGCGTTTTTTGAAGAAACTACTGAACGAAAAAGAGTAAGAGGACTATATATTGATAAATCGCAGTATAAGGATTTTAAGTAGGCAAAAAATGAAAAATGACTTTAGTGGGGTGACAGAAGCCCTTTAAGGCAACTGACTGGAGAATTTAGTCCTCCTGTACTCTATGCTCGATAACTTTCGATGAGGCTTTAAAAACAAAAGTTTTATCTAACAAAGTAGGAAATATGTGATAAAGATCACTTTACTCCACATGGTCTCCCCATGTGCTGCAATATTACCAAACAAACTGGAAAATGTACATGTCATAAAAACTGGATTGGGGCATCAGGACCTTCTGTAATGTGTGGTTGGGAACAGTGTTCGCTCTAAGCTAAAACTAATGAGGTCAACAAACCCAAAAACTGTTTCATCTATCTCCAGGGCGTAGAATTTTAATCTTTTTAGTTTGATGCGTAGTGGAGTCAGGCAACACTTGAAAAGGGCCTCATTTTGATCTTTGCTGTATATGCACCGATCCTTGTAATATTCCCATAAAAGACCTTTCTTCAAAAGAAGAAATTCTAAAAACAATATTTTATTGCTACCCTTCAATATCTATGCATGATCCTTTTTAATCTTAAAGGTGTTTTACAGAATTACCATAATTGTAATAGATATGTTCATGTAGTCATGTAACTTACCCCATGTACATCTTCCCCAAGCTCTTTTTCACATTGTATTCTCCTGACTCGTTTTCAACATGTAATCAAATTACTTTGGTTTCTTTCCATCCTGTGTGTAGCACTTTCTCTGTTGCTGTATCTGCAGTGAGCCCCCACGGAGCAGGTGCAGATGATGAGAGTGGTAGTAGCCCTGATGAGGTGTTGTGTCACAGTGTACTCACTTAGGCTGTTGCTCCTTGGGGATCCTTGCAGTGGAAAGGTGGTTTGAAGAAACAGGCCAGGAGTAAACCTATAAAAGTCTCTCTTTACTTGATTAATTTGTGGGACATCGAGCGGTATTAAGTACAAAGTGAAGTTTCTGGCACCAGACGAGGAGGTATAGTGGCTGGTTGCATGGCAATTTAATGGCACTGGGAGGCACTTGTGGAGATTAGTGTTAATTGTGTAGAACAGGCTTGGAGTTAGTCTGGCCTGGATTATAGCTAGGTGATGGGTGTTTGAGCCTTAGCCCCTCACTTGCAGCAATGTCTGTAAAACTGTGATTTCACTGATCACTCTGCTTACTTGGTACACTGTATCTTCTTATAAGCAGTGTTCTTAATGGTGATGATCTCTCCGGAGTGCAGGTCTCACAGGAGTATGGATATAACTATGGTAGGATCTTGGGCATATGCTTCCTTCCTCCACACTCTCTCTCAGTCAACTCCTACTGAAAGGGGAAGAACAGGGTGGTTATCCCCACTCCTGCCAACCATTGTCAACCATTCCTTCTTTAGTTAAATTGCAGATGCCTCCAGGTCTAGGATACTGCATATCCAACCAAACCCATGATGCACTTCTCCTTTCTCTGTCACAGCTCCAGCACCGCCCCTAACAACGCCCAGCTAGATTATAGCTCCTCCCACCTAGCTAGTTACACAGACACTCCCCATCACTGCACTGGCCACGGACATAACTAGTGATGAGCAAAGTATTAAAAAATTAAATTCGGCTGCTTTGCCAAAATTAACAAAAAAATACGCTTCGTGATGAATTACTTTGTCACGAAGCTCGTTTCTGTGTAAGTAGTGGGTGCAATGACAGGGAGCTCCCCGTCATTGTACCCCTTAGATGATGTGTTCATAAATGATTGCGGAATCTGATATAAATAAGAGAGTTTAAAAATAAAAAAACTAATAAAATATTACTTACCTGATCCATTTGCTTGCGATGGGCCGGCCGCCTCCATCTTGCTTGAAGGTCTGGAGCGAAAACTTGCACTGCCCGAGATGACGTCATCACCCCAGCCGGCGATGACGTGATCATGATGGCCCGCCGCAAGCAAATGGATCAGGTATTACTTTTTTTTTGTTTTTTACCCTATTTCAGTTTAAATTGATTCGCTACTGTGAAGCACGAGGAAATTTGGCTTTGCGGCGAATCGAATTTATCCTGAAATTCGGATCGAAGTCGATAACATCACAGACCATAAGAAAGAGCTGCATGGACATGGTCATGTGACCACAGCCCAGAACGGGAGATAGGAGCAATAAAGATAAAAAAATATGTTACAAGATTACAGCTATCTTCATAAATTATTATAAAGGATGATGGTGCAAACCACAAAACCCCTTTAATGGAAATCTGGCTACATTTATTTAATTAGCGGCAGAATGGAAAAATGGCATGCTGAATTAGAGCGGCAGTATTATATCAAGAGAGGAAATTAGATTAGCTGTGTTGTGGACTGTGGAATGGGAACATTTAATTGCCATAAAAAGTTTTGGGAATAAAAGTTTACTACGTTTTCTGGACATAATGCAGAGTATGAGGACTGATAGGCCGCTTTCACACGAGCGAGTTGTACACTCCAGACAAAAATACGGATGACGTCCGTGTGCATTCTGTATTTTGCGGAACAGAATAGCTGGCCCCTAATAGAACAGTACTATCCTTGTCCCAATAATAGGACTTGGTCTATTTTTTTGCGGAATGGAAATACGGACATACGGAAACGGAATGCACACGGAGTAACTTCAGTTTTTTTTGAGGACCCATTGAAGTGAATGGTTCCGCATACGGTCCGCAAAATAACCGGAACGGACACGGAAAGAAAATACATGAGCCCTAACACTGCTCCCGTCCTGACCTCCCAGCACTGCCGGGGTCACATAGCATTATAGCGATTTATGATGCTATGTAACCCTTACAGTTCTGGAATGTTTTGGATAACACTGACAGCATTATTCAAAAAAGAAAAAAAAAGTAGCAGCACTTACGAATCTATAGCAAAACGTCTCTATGGTGGTGGTGCCCGCAGTGCTGGATACCAGTCTGTAGCATCCCCAAATCATCCAGAATAAATCAAAAATAAAACTGTAGCACTCGACGGTCTTCAATTTATGCTGGTATACTGTATTCACCAAAAATTTCAATTGTAAAATTAATTTTGGGTGAATAAACCAGCATGAATTGAAGACTAGCGAGTACTGACAGCATTATGTCAGTGTTAGGCTACTTTCACACTAGCGTTCGTCGGTCCGCTCGTGAGCTCCGTTTGAAGGAGCTCACGAGCGGACCCGAACGCCTCCGTCCAGCCCTGATGCAGTCTGAATGGATGCGGATCCGCTCAGACTGCATCAGTCTGGCGGCGTTCGGCCTCCGCTCCGCTCGCCTCCGCACGGCCAGGCGGACAGCTGAACGCTGCTTGCAGCGTTCGGGTGTCCGCCTGGCCGTGCGGAGGCATGCGGATCCGTTCAGACTTACAATGTAAGTCAATGGGAACGTATCCGCTTGAAGATGTCACCATATGGCTCAATCTTCAAGCGGATCCGTCCCCCATTGACTTTACATTGAAAGTCTGAACGGATCCGCGCAGGCTACTTGCGCACTTGCGAATTTTTTTAGAGTTATTAATGCAGACGGATCCGTACTGAACGGAGCCTCCGTCTGCATTAATATGATCGGATCCGTTCAGAACGGATCCGATCAAGCGCAAGTGTGAAAGTAGCCTTATCCAATACATTCAAGACCTCTATGGGTTACATAGCATCAGAAATCAATATAATGCGATGCAACCCCGGCAGTGCTGGGAGGTCAGGACAGGAGCTGTGTTATACTCACACTCCGAGTCCTGAGTGTCCAACTCGCTCGTGTGAAAGCGGCCAATCTGTGAATAGCAATGGTGAATGGTGCAAAGCAGCAATAGTGTATACTGCCACCATCATCTGTAACAGGGTCTCTCACCTACCATGTTCACATGGCTAAAATCCACAGCAGAAATAACAGTAGCAGATGAGTGGCTGAAAACAGGTCATTTTTGGTGGCAGCTTTGTAGGTTGGTGGAGGTTTTAGAGGAGTTTTTGCGAGAGTTTTTGGTTGAGGTTTACCTGCTTCCTCATTGACTTCTAGTGAATCCACAATCAAATCTGCTTTAATGAAGTAACACATCACTTCTCAAGCGTTTTTCAAATCAGCTACTGAAAAAACCTGTACCATTTTCAAACTGTGTGCATTTTCAATCAATGCGCTGAACTCGCAGAGTGTGTCTACGAGAGCTCCCGTCCTGACCTCCCAGCACTGATAGCATCGCATAGCATTATATCGATTTATGATGCTGTGTTATGACGCATGCTCTATATTGTGCATTTTTGACGCAACGCAGGCCCCATAGAAGTGAATGGGGCTGCGTGCAAATCGAAAGCAAGTGCGGATGCGGTGCGATTTTCACGCATGGTTTCTAGGAGATGATCAGGATGGGGACCCGATCATTATTATTTTCCCTTATAACATGGTTATAAGGTAAAATATTAGCATTCTTAATACAGAATGCTAAGTAAATTAGGGATGGAGGGGTTAAAAAAATAAATAAATAATTAAACTCACCTCATCTGTCTTCTTACTTCTTTTTTGATGACCTGGGAGGAAAAGGACCTTTGGTGATGTCACTGCGCTCATCACATGGTCCACCACCATGGTGATGGACTATGTGATGAGTGCAGTGACGTCACCAAAGGTCCTTTTTCCTTCCAGGTCATCAAAGAAGAAGAAAGAAGGCGAGCCAGGCTGCGCCAACAAGTGGATGAGGTGAGTTTAATTATTTTATTTTTATTTTTTAACCCCTCCATCTCTAATTTACTTATCATTCTGTATTAAGAATGCTATTATTTAAAAAAATAATAAAATCTACACAACACCTAACCCAAACCCGAACTTCTGTGAAGAAGTCCGGGTTCGGGTCTGGGTACTAAACATGCCGATTTTTCTCACGCGCGTGCAAAATGCATTAAAACGCTTTGCACTCGTGCGGAAAAATCATGCATTTTCCCGCGATGCACCTGCATCCTATTCGGCCCTTACACGCGACGCCCGTGTGAAAGAGGCCTTAGAGTTCTGGAATGTATTGGATAACACTGACAAAATACTCTCAGTACAATACATCCCAACGCGTCCAACTCGCTCGTGTGAAAATAGCCTAAATTGGTTTTCTGAGACTTTAAGGGCTCATGCACACAAAAAGTCTTGGGAAACCCTTTTAAAGTCAATGGGGAAACAGTTGGTGCAGTACTGAATGTGGATTTAGCTGTGAAAAAAAGCCTAATTTCTCCTGCTGAATCACTGGCAGATATACCCCAAAGCTGGTATGTTCTTATGTGTCAGAGGGGCTAGTGGCGCAGAAGTCACTGCTGGCTTTTGCTGATGTTTTTCTTAATTTTTGTGTTTTTAGTGATGTTTTTTGCACCTGAATTTTTTTTTAAGTAAAAATGCCATCGCCAGATGTTATCTGAAGGTCTATGGTAAAAATTAAATGCAGGGCACAACAGCGTTTTTTGCTCTTTTTTGGTCTTTCTGACTAAAGAACACAGCATGCTGGAGCTCCCGGCAGTTTTCAGACATTTTCAGACATCACCTTTTCTATAGAGAGGAAATGCCATGAAGCAAATAACGGTGCCAAATTTGTGTGTGGAGGGACCCTTGTGGTGTTTTTGTGGTGTTTTTGCTGTATTTTTATACATACAGTGAGACTTTAAAATCCATAGTAAATGATGCACCACATGGTGTTTATTTGTGTTGCATTTTTGGTGTTTCTATTATAAAGTGCAGCGTGCACTAGACTGCTGTTTTTTTCTTAGGCATCTCTATAGGATTTAAAAAACTCCCGAAAAATGTCTGTTTAAAATTCCAATAAAAGAAACACTAAAAAAGCAGAAAAAAATTGAGAGAAAACAAGTGCAGGAAAAAAAAAGGTAAAAAAACCCACATGAAATTACATTTGTGAAGGAAGCCTTAAAGGCTATGTACACCTTTTGGAGTCCATTTTTTTTAATGATTGCATTTAACTTATTTTTGGCTAAAAATCATATTTTCAATTGGCCTTTATTAAAAATATTGAGCTGTTCAGTTACAAAGGGTTAACTGTTTTTCTAACTGTGTGACTGGTACTTTCACTTTGTTCTTATCAGTAAGATAAGGAATAAGCTTTAATGACTGTTTATATTGTGAGAGAGCAGAGATAAGTAGTCCCTCTGCTCCTAAGATGATGGAAAAGACAAATAATCCACAGGCAGCTAGTAGAACATGTCAACTCTGTACAGAAGAAAGGACTCCATATTGTTAATAAAGACCAACTTAAAAAAGGATTTTTAGCTCAAAATAAGTATAATGCATTAATAAATAAAAAAATGCCCCCAAAGGTGTACATAGCCTTTAAGAACACTGCCTCTTTGGTTATTCAGGACGCAGCGCCTTTTTTTAATTTTAATTTTTTTTTTGCATAACCATATCTTGGCATTTCCCGTGTCCATGTCATCTATGCAACATACATTTACAGCTCATCCTGGGAAGAGGTTAAAAGAGTTTTTCAGGAGTGCAATATTGATGACCAGTGTTGAGCGAATCGAAGTCAAATGAATTGAATTTGATCCGAATTTCAGGAAAAATTTGATTTGCTGCAAAATCTAATTTCCTTGTGCTTCCTGGCAACAAATCAAAAACATACTCTCCTCATCCATTTGCGTGCATAGAAGCCATCGCAGCCATCTTGATTGAGGATACCGCATAAAATCTCTCACAGAAGTCTTATGATGTCACCATGGCGGCACGCTGGCCGGGCCATAAGTGATGACATTACCATGCCTGGCCAGCGTGATGATTTTATCAAGTCACAGTGCGAGATTTCACACTGTGTCTTCAATTAAGATGGCCGCGACGGCCTTTACGCAAGCAAATGGATCAGGTGAGTATTTATTATGTTGGCTTGAAAAAGCCTGTATCCTACTGTTCTCCTGTAACATCCTGTTCTGTTCTTTTGTAACATCCTGTTCTCCTGTAACATCCTGTTCTGTTCTCCTGTAACATCCTGTTCTACTGTAACATACTGTTCTGTAACATCCTGTTATTACTGTTATTCGATTGTTTCAGCTTATTATTCCGTTTTATTATTCTTCTCCACCCCCCCTTTTTTCTATATGCTACGCCTCCTACAGTTTTGGGGTTACAAACGCCAAACTTTCCACACTTCTTTGACTTTAGTAAGGTAAGTTGCTTGTGCTTTAATAAGCAATCCCACTCTCCAGGCCTCTGTGGTGGACCACCAAAGACCCCTTTTTTGCCATTGACTTTGACAGGGAAAATTTTCAAAACACTCCCACTCGCACAGTTTTGAAGCTACACTCCGCAAACTCAGACCACATATTGTTGGTGTCAACTCGAATAAAAGGGTAAATTTTGAGGGTACAACCCAAAGTGGGCAGAGCTAGCAACGGCCAATGAAAATGTAGCTATTTTTTATATGCTACTCCTCCCACAGTTTTAGGAGTACAATTACCAAACTTTGCACACTTGTTCGGCACATACCCGAATAGGTTGCTTGTGCTTTGTTAACTATTTCCACCCTCTGGGCGGCCCCCCGAAGACCCCACTTTTTGTCATAGACTTTCATTGGAAAATTGTAAACTTTTGCCACTCGTACCGCTTTGAAGTTAAACTCACCAAACTTGGGTCACTTAGCCATGGGGTCAACCTATACATTTCTGTCACATTTTGGGGACTCTAAAAAGTGGGCAGAGCCACAAACAACCCATCATATTTTCCCTATTGACTGAAATGAGAAAATTTAAATTGCTGTCATTCTCACAGTATTTAAGCCAGAATACCCAAACTTAGACTGTTAATGGCAGGACTTTTTATTTTAAATCCAAACAAAACAAATACAATTACCAATAAAGGACTTAACCCGGCCAGACTCCCACCCCACCCCCCTTCTACATTCATAGTACCCATTCATGCACATCCATACACTATTTACATATTTACATATCAACATATTTAGATAACTAAGACAAAACTAAAAGAATAAATAAATAAATTAAAATACAATAATATATACAATATATACAAGACCTATCCATAACCCTAAATCTAACTTATAACCCATCACCGTCCCCACATAACACACCAAACCGGTCTCCCACAGAAGTTCAAGAGGATAACCCCGAGCTTCTCCAGTTCCATAGTTCTCCCCAGTCGGACTGGGGCTGACCGGTTTGTAAGGGAAATTTTTATTTTATTTTTTTTATCTTTTTTATTATATACACACACATATAAATATATATATATAACCCCCCTCCCAACCTGACTAACCCCAACATTAAGTCCCTATATAATCAACTTATACATATACAATATACTTATCATATAATACATGACAAAATCAGACTTTTTCAGCTATGGTTCAGTGTCTGTAAACCAAACCATCCTGCTTTATCATAAAACAAAACAAAAATCTAATAGTGTCATGCCAGCCTACCACCAGGGCTGAGAGTTACTCGGTTAGTGTACCCTGAAACAAAAGCCCCTCCACAGATGAGAGACTTTAGGGCCACCCAACCTTTCGTTCTCAAGAGAGCGCACTTTATCCAGGTCACCCATGATGTTCCTATATACCGTCTCCACTGGGAGGACTTTAGAACTCGCCGACACTAGACACCTTGCGCACCAAATGTGATACCTGACCACTGCACTAACTAGGAATAAAGTGCAACGGTCCCGTCCACCCAGGTCTTTGAACGCACCATAGGCCCACTCTGCATAGGATAGGGCAGCCAGCCTAGGCCAGCCGATGGAAGTCCCCACCCTTTTGTAGACCTCCATATTAAAAGGACAGTGAAGCAAGAAATGGTCCATACTTTCCAGCACAGCACCGCACTCCTCCCGGGGACAACCCCTTTCCTCAGAGTTTCTACACTTCACATTATCCCTTACATATAGCTTACCATGGAAGCAGCGCCAAGCCACATCCCAAACTTTCAAGGGGATCCTCACCGAATTAATTAAAGTCAACCCTCCCTCTAGATCCCGACTTGGGCAATCCCTCAAGGCCAACGGAGGCTGGAAGAAGGTAGACAGGACCTTAAAATCAAGGTCGAACCTCGACTTGGTCTCTATCTCTCCCCTCCCGAGACCCCATCGCTTTATAATTCTCAGGACCGGGGCAACATAAGCCGGGAGATATCTCTGCCTTGACGAGCGTAGGTCTTTCACACGCCCTCCTGTCTCCCATTCCTGGAAGAAGGGCCGAAACCATTCCCTACAGGAATTCACCCACCAAGGAGCCCTCTCCATCCAGAGGATTGCAATGTTAGCTTTTAAGAAGGTATTCGTTAGGAATACCACTGGGTTGACCATATCCAACCCACCTAGTCTCCTTGGTCGGTAAGTGACATCTCTCTTGACTAGGTTCAGCCTGTTTCCCCATAACATCTGGAAAAACAGGCTGTAGACCGTTGCCCAGAGAGAGCCTGGCAGGACACAGACAGTGCCCAAGTACAATAGTACCGGAATCAGATAAGCCTTGCACAGGTGAACCCTTTCCCTGAGGGTCAAAGACCAACCCTTCCAGCGGTCTACCTTTTGACCGACATCTTTCAGTCTGCCTTCCCAATTTTTCTGATGATAGTCCTCATCCTGGCCAAAATTGATGCCGAGAACTTTGACAGTTTTCTGAGGCTCTGGGAGAGTGCCCTGGAGATCAAAAGTAGGATCTCCTTCTCCCAACCAGAGAGTTTCGCATTTATCAAGGTTGATCCGAGACCCAGAAACCTCTGAATAGCGGTCCACTTCCGACATCACCCACCCCACCTCCTCACCAGAAGAGGTGAAAATGGTGACATCATCCGCATACGCTACCACCCTCAAAGACGGCCCCCCTGCCCCCGCCAGTTCCATCCCCACCCCTGCTAACGGTCCACGATCTACCCTTCTAATGAAGGGATCGATCGCAAACACATACAGCAAGGGGCTTAAGGGACATCCTTGACGGACACCGGAAGTCACCTCGAAGGGCTGTCCTGACCAACCATTAACCAACGGGAAACTCTCAGCCCCTTTGTACAAAGCCTTTAGCCAATTCACAAACCTCCCCGGCAGACCGTACCACAAAAGGACGGACCACAGGTACTCGTGGTTCACCCGGTCAAAAGCTTTAGCCTGATCCAAAGACAAGAGAAACCCCTTCCAAAGGCCCGCCCTGCCCCGCTCCACGGCCTCTCGGACACTGAGAACGGCGCTAAAAGTGCTCCGACCGGGAACTGTGCAGTGCTGAGCCCCTGAAAGGAGTCTCGGTGCAAACTTCACCAATCTATTAAAAAGTATTTTTGCCAGGATCTTTCTGTCCGTATTGAGAAGCGATATGGGTCTCCAATTCTCAATACGGGATGGATCTTTGCCCTTTGACAGAATAATCAGGGCTGACTTACCCATTGACTTTGGTAAAGTGCCCGAGGAAAGACACTCATTAAAGACCTCAGTCAAAGGAGGAACTAACTGTTCCTTGAAAGTCCTGTACCACTCAGATGTTAAGCCATCCGGACCTGGCGATTTCTTGGGCCTAAGCCCTTCAATGACCAGTCTCACTTCCTCTTCCCTGATTAGTTCAGACAAAACGTCAAGAGAGGGGTCCATTCCTGCCTTGGGAACAGCTTCAGCCAAGAAAGCTGAAAACTTGTCCCAATCTAGTTCTTTCCTACTCAAGAGGTGAGAGTAGAAAGACCTGACCACCTCCAGGATCCCTGATTTGGACCTATTCAGGGATCCTGTACTATCAATCAGGCCTGTCACCAGCTTACGTTTTACTGACATCTTACAGTTGCCGTAAGGGTTGGGCGAGCGGTACTTCCCAAAATCCCTCTCGACAACCAAAGATGCGTACCTATCGTACTGACACCTCTTAAGCAAGGACTTCACACGAGAGATATCCTCGCGGCTACCTCCCGTCGAGACCAGACTTTCAAGTTTCTTCCTCAGTTCCTGGTACAGATTATTTCTGTCTTGGCACCTGAGGTACGAAAGCTCTCGGAAAAACCTCGCCGTCCTTGTTTTAAACATCTCCCACCACTCTGACTTACTGTTGCAGAGGTCCACTAACGGTTCCTGGCCCTGAAAGAACTCCTCGAAGGATTGTCTTATTGTCGCATCTTCCAGGAGAGATGAATTCAACTTCCACAAACCTCTGCCCATACAGGGGGTCTCTGCAACATTCAAAGAAAAACAAATTAAACAGTGATCGGAGAAAACCACTTCCTCAGTCTCCAAGACCGAGAAAACAGCTTCCCCCTTCAAATAAAACCTATCTATTCTAGACCTATGGCTACCTTGATGAAAAGTGAAGTCCACGTGGTCTGGCTTATGCTTTAAATGAGCATCCACCAGACTAGCTTCCTCAACTATCTTACTCAATACGACGCCATCAGTATTCAGCCTGACTCTGGAGCCTCCCCTATCACAGACTCTTGTCACATTGTTGAAGTCTCCACCAAAGATCACCTGACGGCTGGAAAAAAGGTAAGGTTTAATCCTCATGAGGAGACATTTACGATCCCACACAGTTTGTGGACCATAGATGTTAATGAGCCTCAGCTCTTGTCCTCCCATGAGCACATCCAGGATCAGGCACCTTCCCATTTCTAGTTCAATTACTTTCCTGCATTCCACTCTTCCAGCGGTTTTAAAAAGTACCGCTACCCCGCTATGTGGTTCGGCCGCAAGAGACCAGAAAGATGGACCATGCCTCCACTCTTTCTTTGCTTTTTCCATCAACTCCATGGAAGTCAACCAGGTCTCTTGCAAAAATTAAATATCAGCATCAAAATGGCTGAAAAAATCAAAGGCCACATAACGAGCCACGTCTGACTTAATGCTAGCAACGTTAATGCTTGCTAGCGTCAACAGGGTGAGTTCCGCCATCATAAGTGATTGAACTAGATAGCTTTCTTCTTAACCCCACCGCCACCCTCACCATCACCATCACAACCATCTGACTCCTCACTTTCTTTCTGCCTTTTCAGGCATTTGGAGACATCCATATCACATTTCTCTTTGCCCACAGGATCTGACTTGGCCCCCCCTCCAGAAGGTTTCCCCTCTGAAGGGCAAGGCCCGGCAACCCACGAGGAGGCCTTCTCACCCTCCGGCACTGCATCCCTAGCTTCCCCCTCAGCCAAGCCAGCCTCGGAGGTATCGGTTAGGACGCCATACCGGTTGGAGACCTCCACAAGAGGGGCACCAGCCGAAACCTTCCTTGGTATCTGGTCAAGGGAGAGTGGGATGGACGGATCCCACTCAAGAGAGGCCTTCCTGCCCTCTCTCTTGCTGTTTCTCTTCTTACCCTGCTTGTTACTCCTCCTCACCAACCATTCACTGTCCTCCTCATCCACACTATCCCCACCTGAGGAGACAGAGACAGCAGAGAGGTTGGCCTCTTCGGGATGAACTCCGGGGTTCCCATCATCATCTCTGTCATCTTGGCCACTATTGGCCGGATTCTCAACTAGGGTACCAGTTGAGGGATCAGCTGCCTCCTGCTCCCTCTGTTTGCGGCGTTGTTCCTGCCGCCTGGCCCTAGCTGCCGTAATTGTTTTTACCTTATCGGAATCCTTTTTGCTTCCTCCAGTGCTGGGATCCCCGGCACTTGTCCCCTCACCAGCCAGCCCAGTCCCGGCAGCAGACTCTTCACCAACTGCAGGCCCAGCCTTGCGGCTAGTATCTGCCTGGTTGGCAAAGGCAAGCGGACAGCGACTAAACGGGTGACCCAGGTCTCCACACAGGTTACACCTGATCTTCCGACAGGTTGCGGCAAGATGGTCACTCCCTCCACACCTCACGCACCTCTGGGTCTTACATTGTGCACTGAAGTGTGTGGGGTCGCCGCACCTGTGGCAGACCTTTGGCTGCCCCTGGTAAAAAAACATTATCCGATCCCTCCCTATGAAGGCCGAGGAGGGGATATGGGTAACAGAATTTCCCTGGGCCCTTAACATCACGTTAAAGGTCCAGGCCCCAGACCAAATACTGTGCTCGTCCAGGACCTTGGCTGGGTAGCCCACTTCACCGTAGCGACCCAGCCAGGTCGCTATGTCTACACTAGAAAGAGACTCATTACAAGTTAACACAGTCAATTTCTTCACCTTGTTCTGGCGGGTGATAGCTTGGACGGCAAAACCCTGCCACTCCGGGGTGCTCTTTATCAGCTCATATCTGGACCAGAAGAGCTCAAGCCCCTCTGGTCGGACAAAGCTAACATCAAAGAACTTGGTCCCGTAGGGATGGATGAGGGCATAGATGTCTTTCACCTCAAAACCCATCTGCAAGAAAAGCTCCACAACAGTCTTCCTAGAAGGTGTTGCTTCCTTATCTTTCCAAAACAGACGGGCCACATTCCTACGGTCCCCCCCGGGTGTGGGGTGAGTCCAGACGGTCTCACCCCCTTTCTGCTCTCGGAAGGTTCTCAGCCCGTGTCTCTCCGTCCAGAAAGACAGGTCAACCGATTCACCCTCTACTTGTATGGAGGTCTCTGCACCCTCTTTCAAGGCCCCCAAGAAGCGCCGTTGCAAGTTACCCTTGCCAGATCCTGTGGGCAAAGAGTCCCTTGTTCCCTGCTGAACAATATTTGAAAATGTACATTTTGCATTTTTTCCCTGTCTCACCATTTCTTCCTCCTCCTCCTCTTTTCTCAATTTCTCCATATCCTCAGCAGTCAAAACCCTTTCATCATATTCTTCCATATCCACATTTTCACCGCCTACAACATTCCCACTTACATCATTTCCACTCACTTCCATATTTTCACTTACTTTTGTATTCCCACTTGCATCCACACTTGCATCCACACTTGGTCCTGCATCACTGACTCCATTCTCCTCTTCTTTCATACTACCTTTCATATCTCTTTTTACCTCGTTCACTCCACTTTTCACCACATGCTTATCACTTTTACCCCGGGAACCACCACTCACTCCCCCTAGACTGGCCGGGTTCTCCCCACTTGGCTCTCCTGACCTTAGTGGTGCCTTTGCAGGCACCACCACCCCCGCAGAAGGAGCCACAACTACTGCAGAAGGAGCCACCTTGTCCGCCCTTTTCGCAACCTTGTCCGCCCTTTTCGCGTCCTTGTCCGCCCTCACCTCGTCCGTCCTTAACTTGTCCGCAGCCATAATCTCCCGCTCTGTACAACCTAGCTCCACATCAGGAGCTAGGCTGGGCTCAGCAGCGGGTTTTGAAGTGTTTGAAGGGCCATACACCAACACCTCTCTCTCCACAACTTTGGTTCTATTTTTTTTTTCCCTTTACTTTCTCCTCTTCAGGTATCTCCTCATCTCCAAAATAGAGCCTACCTACCGGGGATTCCAGCTGCCTGATGCTCTGCAATATCAAACCACCAGACTCACCTTCATCCCCGGAGGCTGCTCCCTGACTCCAAGAGGGTTCCCCCTGCCCTGCGGGCAAGGAGTCCTGCCCAGAATTTTCAGCCATTACTGTTTTTCTCGGGCTCCTGATCCGCAGCTCTGACGGACCAGGAGAGCCAGACTCAGCATCTGACATGTTTTTAAACCGTTTATCATTTTGGAATTTTTCCATAAATGGACCGCCATTTTTTTCTATGGCCAGTTTCCTTTCTTCCAGTGTCATTATCTCCTCCTCTAGCTTATCCAGCTTAGAGGAGAGAAAAGTTTTTTTACGCTTAGGCAATAAGCCCTCCTGTAGCTTCATATTTTTTTGTTCCAACTTAACTTTTCTCAAGTCTTTTTTAATTTCATCATATAGCTTTAAATAAAAAACCACTCTTGAAGCAAAAATGTCTGCAGTATCTGTGGGGCCTTGCACACCCCAGTTGTGGATCACCTTGGTCATATCCATACCAGCCCCACCTAGGTGAGACAAACCAGACTCTCCAGGGCGAGATATACTTGCTCCACTGACCCTGGAAATCACATTTCTAGACTCTCTTTCCCATCTCTTTGTCCATTAACACTTTAGGGCCAGCCACCCTCCGCGCTGCTTGTTCAGCAGCAAAACCTTTTTTAACCTTGCCCACCACTTGTTCAGCAGTGGACATTTTTGCATCACAGGGCTTAACCACATGGACGCCGGCCTGGTCAAGGGTCGAGTCCAAGCTCCTGCTTTTAATATTTCCCCGGGTCTTCCCCGAGAGTCGGGTCTCCGGGCCAATCCTTCCCACTGCGCTCCTCTCTGGGGCGCTGGATTGCAAAATGTTCACAAAGGTCCCATGTCGCTTACCTCCTCTTGGCTGCGACACTACCCCCGATCGTTGCATACCTTCAGACGCTGTGTCAAATGTCTCAGGACTGCATGGTCTCTCTGTGCCTTCAATTTCCACCTCCACTTCATACACCACAGGTGCAGGCGTATCCTGTGTCAGATCCACTGCTTCCATCGCCATGCCACTGTTGCGGCTGCTCGATATAGAACGCCGGACGGCCGCAGCCCGGGTGTCCATACCGGGAGAGAACGCCACCCCCTGGGGAAAGGGCAGCGCTCCCCCCGGCAAACACAGTTTGGCCTCCAGGCCCTGCCTCCACGCCTTTCCTGCAGCTCTCACCTTCCAGGACCTGGGATGATGTCACACTGGTCAGCTGACAGGAAGTGATGCAAGCAGGAAGCCACAGCATCCAAACTAGGCAGGGTCCTCAAACTTGGCACAGTTGGTCACTGGAGGACTTGGATAAAAATTCTGAAAAGTGGGCAGGGCCAAAAACAACCAATCAGATTTATTTGATTTAAATGGGAAAAACTAAAAATGCTGCCACTCTCACATTATTGATGTCATGGACCTCAAATATCACAAATGTGTTCATTGGGTGTTTCCACTTCAAAGTTAGTAAAAATTGGTGGAGCCACCAACAACCAAATTTCACTCATTGATTTTCCATAGAAAACAATAAAACTGCTGCCATTTTTAAACGTTAAATGCCATAATTCCCAAACCTTAAAATGTTAGTCACTGAGTGACTGTGGGTCACAATTAGGAAAAAAAAGGGGCGGGGCAACAACAACAGCAAATCAGATTTCAGCCTTTGACCTTAATGAAAAGCAGGTAAACTACTACTATTATCACAGTTTAAATGCCAAATGTCTCAAACAATTACTCACTGTGTGATTGCGGTCAAAAATTTGGAAAAGTGGGTGGAGCCTAAAACAGCCAATCACATTTCACCTATTGACTTCAATGTAAAACTTTCAAATATTGCCATTCTCACAGTTTTAAAGCCAGAGGCCCCAATCTTGGCACAGACGATGACTGGGTGACTGGGCTTAAAATTTGGAAAACTGTCCGGAGCTTAAAACAGCTAATCAAATATTACTTAGCGCTATTCAATGGGAATATTTAAATTGCTGCCGTTCTTACACTGTTAATGGCAGGGTCTTCAAACTTGGTACATTTGGTTACTGGCAACGGTTATTTAAATTTTAAAAGTGGGCGGAGCCACAAACAACCAATCAGATTTTCCCTCTTGACTTCAATGAGAAAATGTAAATAATAATAATAATAATGATAATGCCACGTGGCACCTTTAAACAGGGGCTGTTGCTGGTATGGGGTTTGGCTGGTTAGGTGGAGGCACAAAATGCTGGCATACCCACTTGTCCAACCGCAGTGCTTTCCTGCCATACAGGTGGGAGCCCTTCTGGGCCATCTGCTTGTCCTCCTTTTCCACATAATCTACTATTGATGAGTATATATCATCAGGAACATCCAGCTCCTCCTCTCTCTGCATCTTGCTGACTTTACTAGGACATAAATGATGATTTGGAAGAAGTAACAGCAAAATATGAGGATGGTCATCATTAAGACATGGCCCCCTAAGGGGTGCCCCCTAATGGTTTTGGTTAGCAAGCTGGCACCGGAATAACAAAGGCTTCCATCTTAATAGTATTGAATTACATTTACGGCTAATGTAGGAATAAGTAAATTTAGGAATAAATATATAAAACCGTTGCAGAATAAGTTTCCCTGCACTCTCCCTACAGTCTCCCTGCACTCTCCCTGCACTCTCCCTCTCCAATATTCTTCTATTAATCATTTTCAGTAAAACTATCCCTACCGTATAAGCACTTGCCACTTCTCTCCCTATACTTAGCTCACGGGACAATAGTGGAGACTGCAAGGAAGCTGCCTTACATTTAGACCAGCGCTGGATACGCAGAATTTATGTAGAGTCCAACGCTTGTACATAACTTTGGCGGATACACCACGAGCTCAGGGGCTTATTAGGACCGGCGTCTGAAACACCAGTCTTAATAAGTGACCCTCTAAGTCTTTGTCATTACTTAAAGGGTTTCTACCACATCGTTTTGACAAATTTAGCTGTCAGACACTAGCGATCCGCTAGTGTCTGCTCTACCAAACAATGCTATTATAATAGCTTTTTGTGCAGCCGTTTCCATAAAAAACAAACTTTTATTTATATGCTAATGAGCCTCTAGGACAGGTGCTATGGGGGCGTCTTTTCAGCACCTAGAGGCTCGGTCTACCTTCACAAAATGCCGCCCAGCGCGTCCCTCCAGCCCGCCCATCTCCTCTGGAATGCGATCCTACCTCCGAGTCAGCGGACGAATTCTCGCGCCTGCGCCGTGCGCGTCTGTCTTCGGCGCAGTGAATGTCTGACCACTGCCTGCACAGACATCTCGATCATCGGCGCAGGCGCAGTGAATGTCTGACCGCTCCCTGCACAGACATCTCTACTGCACCTGTGCCGATGACCGAGATGTCTGTGCAGGCAGCGGTCAGACATTCACTGCGCCTGCGCCGAAGACAGACGCGCACGGCACAGGCGCGAGAATTCGTCCGCTGACTTGGAGGTAGGATCGCATTTCAGAGGAGATGGGTGGGCTGGAGGGACGCGCTGGGCGGCATTTTGTGAAGGTAGACCGAGCCTCTAGGTGCTGAAAAGACGCCCCCATAGCACCTAGCTCATCAGATCGCTAGTGTCTGACAGCTAAATTTGTCAAAACGATGTGGTAGAAACCCTTTAAAGTTCCAAGTAATTCCTGTAGATGGCGCTTTCTGCAAAGTTTTCATGGTTGTTATTGAGTACGGTTTCGAATTGAAGTCTTTTGGCATGTATGTGATGTGAATTACTTTTGTGTTAAAATGGCCAAAAGTGTTCTAGCATTGATACCTCTATTGGCTTACCAGAAACATTCTAATTGTAAGCCTCTGAAGCACTAAAGCTCCTTATCACCTTATCAGGCAGATAAAGCACAACATGTAGAGATATTACAGACATTTGACTCATATCTCGACTCTGCATAATGGGAAAAAGAGGGGGAGCTGCAACAATACATTGTTTTATTACATGCAAAACCATGCTCAATACTGTGACCCGCATGTATTTGCGTACATTTGTTTGCAATTTGTGGCGCTCTAGCAGTTGAGAAACTACAACTCCCAGAATGCTCTAACAGCTGCAGGCTCAGAGTTGTAGTTTCACAGGAGCTGGTGAATCACAGGTTGCAGACCACTGTGCTGGTACAAAGAAGATGTAATGTGAAAAAGGGTGTAGTTACAGGGGTGCAAAGGTAGTCAAACCTTGGTGCCAGAGGGGATCCAAATGCCCCTCTGCCACATAACAAGACTGCACCATTAATATAGATGCTATATAATAGGGGCTAACACATTTTGAATTGTGGCCAAGGTGCTTCAAGTTAACCCTCTAAGTGTAAGTGCAGTAGCCCAGACCTGGGGGTATCTGAAATATTTTGGTTATGTTATATACTGTTTTGTAATGGTAATGTAATGCACCTTACATCCAGTGTGTCTAAGCATGAGATAGGCATGGCCAGAGTTAACTATTCTGGTCCAGTCTTCTCTGGAGCTCAGGGTGTGGGCTGGCTCCACTCCATGTTTCCAGAACATTCCAGTAAGTCTAGCTGTAGAGAGGGAGGAGGTAGGGAGCAATCTCCATGTGTTCCTGTTCTCCAGTCTCCAGCTTCTGGCCTATGAGCCTTTGGCACCTCAACGTCCTCCAGGAGATGAAAGAGAGGCCAGTTAACTATACTGGCCCAGTCTTCTATGGAGCTCAGGGTGTGGGCTGGCTCCACCTCATGATTCCAGAAGATTCCAGTCAGTCTAGCTGTAGAGAGGGAGGAGGTAGGAAGCAGTCTCCATGTTTTCCTCTTCTCCAGTCTCCAGCTTCTGGCCCTTGAGCCTTTGGCACCTCCACGTGCTCCAGGAGAGGAAATAGAGGAAGATCTAAAGGAGGATTTGCATGGCTACAGAGTGAGTCAGCAAGGTAACCCAGCTTATAGCAATCTAGAACCTGCTGCTGCAAAGGGGAAACAAGGGTGCCCCTCCTTCACTGCACCGACCCCAGGGAACGACGGCCTGAAGGAGTATACACTGTGACACATGATCATCGGGGTCACAACCACTCCCATCCTCTAGGCTTGTTACATAAGTACATAGTAACAGTACCAGCTTGTAATTTCACCTCTACTGTATTCAGCATTCTGAAAAATTTAACTGGACATCAGGCAGAATTATAATAAAAATGAATCCATAAAAGGGGTATTCCTATCTCAGACATTGATGGCATCTCGCTAGCATAATGCAATCAATGTCAGGTAGGTGCGGGTCCCACCTCTAGGACCTGCTCCAATCTCCAGAAAAAGAAGGAGAGCAGACTGCGAATGCGAAGCATGCTCTCCATTCACCACTATGGGAGTTCTGAAAATAGTCAAGCGAGCACGCTCAGCTATTTTCGGAAGTCCCATAGCAGTGAATGTAGATAGCACGGTGCATGCATTGCCACCTCTCAATTCTATGGGACTGTTGGAAATTGCCGAGGCAGTGCCAATTCCTATAGCAGTGAATGGAGGGCAGCCTTGCTTGCGTGGTGTGCTGTCCTTCACTTTTATGAAAATATATAACAAATGATAAATCCATGGCAAAAAGGCACATTTAGGTATTTTGTATCACTTAGTGGTGATGTACATCATTGTCCACTAGATGGCAACATCAAATGCATTTCTCCAAACATTTTTGAACTGTTACAAAGCTCAGTCAGTGATACAGAGTTTCACAATCAGCTTGAGGCTGAATTCACATAACAATGAAAAAAAAGGATACACTGTCAGTTTTTCATGGCCACTTTGCATCCGTGTGTTTATCCATTTTCTGGCCATCTATCCGCTTTCAATAGCTGTTTTGCATCTATTTTGCATTAATTAAAATGGTAATTAAAAACTGCCACTAAAAATGGATACATTTCATGGGCTTTTTTTTTTTTTTTAAATCCCAACCTCTGCAGTGCCCTCAGTATACCTATTGCCCCCTCATAGAGCCCCCTGGGCATCCAATGGCCCCCTATAGTGCCCAGTATATATAAATGCCACTATAGTACCCCACTATATGAGTGCCCCTATAGTGCCCTTGTATATATATATATATATGTGCCCACTTAGTACCCCACTATAAAAGAGTTCTCCTATAGTGCCCCAGTATATATACTGTAAGTGCCCACATAATACCCCACTATATGAGTGCCCCCACATATTGCCATAGTATATATAAGTACCCCCATAGTACTCCACTATAAGAGTGCCCCTATATTGCCCCAGTATATATATAAGTGCCCCCTTAGTACCCCACTATAAAAGAGTGCCCATATAGTGAGTGCCCCAATATATATAAGTGCCCACATAGTACCCCACTATAAAAGAGTTCTCCTATAGTGCCCCAGTATATATAAGTGCCCACATAGTACCCCACTATATGAGTGCCCCAGTATATATAATTACTCCTATAGTACTCCACTATAAGAGTGCCTCCTATAGTGCCCCAGTATATATAAGTGCCCACATGGTGCTCCACTATATGAGTGCCTCCTATAGTTCCCCAGTATATGTAAGTTCCCACATAATACACCACTATATAAGAGTGACCCCACATAGTGCCACAGTATATATTATACGCCCCCTGGTAGTACCAACAGATCCTTTAAAGGGATTTTCCTATGAAAAATATTCTACAGTTTTCAAACCAGCACCTGGATCTGAATACTTTTGTAATTGTATATAATTAAAAATTTAGCATAGCCACAGAGTTATTCAATAAAATGTATCTGATTAGCGACACCTGCTCTATCACTGAGAAGGCCGCACATGCTCAGTTTCATCCTTCAACTTCCTCCTGAGCTGTGATAGGAAGAGCTGAGACACGCCCCCTTAGCTGCAGCAGAAAAGACACTCCCCTTGTGCTGTCAGCTTGATATAAATCCAGCAGAGCAATGAATGAGGAGATCTCTGGGTCCATGTGAGGTACAGGGCTGGTTCTAGCTTTGTTAGAAGATTGTCATGTACTATGTGATGTCTGATTTTAATTTTTTACATTAGTCACGGGATAACCCTTTTTAAAATACTCACCTCATCCATCGTCATGACGTCATGATGCTAGCAGCGTCAGGTCCTACTGCCTCCAGTACGGAGCAAGTGTTCCCTTGCCTGCAAGTGGATGAGGTGAGTATTTCTTATTATTATTGTAACCCCCGAAACGGCCTTTTTAAAACAGTGCCCCCATTTTTAAAGACAATTAGATGGGCGCACTCCTGTCTAAACACCCATTTAAATGGGTCCATTGATTTCAATGGGATTTGTCTGACCGTGAAAACGGCCAAAAATAGGACGTCATATTTTTTGATAACTACCATTCACTGGTCGTTTAAGAAATGGTCATGTGAATAGCCCTATAGACTTTAATTGGTTCTGAAAATGACCGTGTGAATGCAGCCTAACAAATAAATACATTTTTAACCATTTAATGTACCAACTGGCAAGTGCTGATTAGTTCATTGATGCTCTTTATCGGCCTAGTGTTTTCTTGATGCAAACCATGAAAGATCTCCCTTGTGTCCAATGCTGTATAGAGATGATCCTGACGCATGCTTTTATATAAAATATGAAGAGAGAGCTCGCTTTACAATAGGATGAGAAATCATTGGGGCTCAGTTTACGTTGCTGCTGTTATTTAGGAATGAACAAACTTCTATGGGGCCTACGGTGAGAGGAGGCCCGACACTGAAATCCATTACCTCCGGAGCAGTGGATTTTTATTGTAATAAATGCGAAAACCACATGGGCAACTACGGGCGTGACAATTGCAGTGAAAATGCATGCATCTACAATGCAGTTTTTGCTGCAGTTTTTTAACTGAAAAAAATAAATAAAATATGCAATGTGTAAATCCAGGCCAAATCTGTGTACATGCCCTACGATGAGGGGTAGGGATCATATTTTGAATGCTGCTCCTGCACCCAGCCCTTCAGCTATGCTGCTGTGTTACTGGAAAGCTAGATCTGGTTGCTTGTTGACATGATTATATTGGAAAATCGTATTAAAAAAAACCTCAAAACAATTTTTGGGGGTCAAGAAGTAGAAAAAAGTGTAGGCCTGGTTCCAGAATGACACACGTCCTTTCTAGAGTAACGTTCTATTAGAAAGGGTTTACATGTGACATTTTTCCAGCAAAAATAGCTTACGGCAATCTTGGGAAAGGTCACATATGGAAGTGTCGAGGGTCAACCCTAACCCTATGACTGGTGACTATATAAGAACAACCAAAGTTTTCCAGCCTTAATATAGATTTTAAAGATGCCATGCGTACAATGAGAAATATCCCTTAAAGGGGTTGTTCTGGATTTTTCTATTAATGACCTATACTCAGGATAGGTTAGCAATATCAGATCGGCGGGGGTCCGACACCCGGCACCCCAGCCGATCAGCTGTATGAGGAGGCGGCGCGCTGTCCCATAGACATACAGCAGCGAGCAGAGACGTGTGCACTGTGCGTGCCGTCTCCTCATACAGCTGATCGGCGTGGGTGCTGGGTGTCGGACCCCCGCCGATCTGATTTTGTTGACCTATTCTGAGGATAGGTCTTCAATATTAAAAGCCCGGACAACCTCTTTAAGTCATTATTTAAAATGAAACCCCACTGCTGTCTCCGTTTAGCTACATTCACAGGACAGTTTTGCGATCTTCAAATAGCAGATCCTCAAAATACAGATGCGACCCTTGTGCATGTCACCCCATTGTAAATATGGCTATTCTCATCCACAAAACGGAGAAGAATAGGACACGTTCTATAATGTGCAGCACATCCATGTGCTGTCCACGTTTTTTCTCCAGCCCCACAGAAATAAATGGGTATGCCTGCGATCCACAAAAAAATGGGGATCAGACGCAGACCGAAAATACGGTCATGTAAATGTAGCCTTACACAGCATCCTATGCTGAGAGCTCCATGTCAGATATACTGTATGCTCTGTTTTAAAGGGCTTCTGTCACCCCACTAAAGTGATTATTTTTTTTTGGGCTGGTGAAATTAGTTATATTGCGATATATCACAATATAATTGTGTCACTTACTTTGATCCAGCAGTTTCTTCAAAAAACGAAGTTTTATCATATGTAAATTCGGTCTCTAACAGCAAGTAGGGCGGCTACTTGCTGCTAGCTGCTGCAGAAATCCGCCCTCTCGTCGTGTTGATTGACAGGGCCAGCCGGGATCTCCTCCTCCGGCCAGCCCTGTCGGCATTTCAAAAATCGCGCGCCTCTGTGGATTCGGCGCAGGCGCTCTGAGATGAGGAGGCTCGTCTCCTCAGCACTCCCTCAGTGCGCCTGCGCCGATGACGTCTTCTATTTCGGTGATGTCATCGGCGCAGGCACACTGAGGGAGTTCTGAGGAGACGAGCCTCCTCATCTCAGAGCGCCTGCGCCGAATCAACAGAGGCGCGCGATTTTTGAAATGCCGACAGGGCTGGCCGGAGGAGGAGATCCCGGCTGGCCCTGTCAATCAACACGACGAGAGGGCGGATTTCTGCAGCAGCTAGCAGCAAGTAGCCGCCCTACTTGCTGTTAGAGACCGAATTTACATATGATAAAACTTCGTTTTTTGAAGAAACTGCTGGATCAAAGTAAGTGACACAATTATATTGTGATATATCGCAATATAACTAATTTCACCAGCCCAAAAAAAAAAAATCACTTTAGTGGGGTGACAGAAGCCCTTTAATGATACTTCCCTATTACTTCATTAGTTGGATATTTAAAGGGGTTATCCAACACCTGTTATGCCTCCAAGGTTATACTTACCCTGCTCCCCGGCACCTACCTCTCTCCTGATGCCGCTGCACCTCCCCATTGTGCAGATCAAAACATCTGCGACAAGGACGAGCCTCCCTAGCATTGTGGGTGACGCTAGTGAGGTTCGTCCCCTCGCGGTCTGCTATTGGCTGCCCACCCCTGTCGCCGGATGTTTTTATCCGCACGACAGGGAGATCCAGCAGCGGCCTTGCGGGCATCAGGAGTGATGCAGGTGCCAGGGAGCAGAGTAAATAAACCTGTATGTGGTGCCCAGGCATTTTGGGGGGCATTATAGGGGTTGGATAACCCAACAAAAAATTACAGCAGAGTAGATATATATCTAATGCTCAAGTATGGATCACCAATGTATGAGGGTTAATGTTAAGGGAGTGATCAATTGTAGTTATTAAAGTGTAACTTTTAATCTATTATCTAAAATAAATTACCCTTACAGACCAAGATACAAAAACAAATTAAAAAAGAATCAGTGAAATAGGAACCCACAGTGCCCGGCGGCACTGATATAAATAAACCGTGGTCCTACCCTCTGGTGGCAGGTCCCTTGATATGGCAGCCCGGGTCCAATTAAAGACGGATCATTTCTTTCTTGGGCTAAAATAACCATTCGTTGTCGGGTAGTTAGACAGCACCTATTCGCCCCTAAATGAGCCCCTGTGGTGGCCCTAGCCTAGATAATCAGAGCAGCCTCACCACAGGGCACTCGTCTGGAACCTGTCCCTAGCTCAAAGCCCTATATTTCCCTACTCTATTCCCTGGATAACCCGTTTAATTATGCCCCTTCTCCAGGGATGGTTTTAGACAAAATGTGGCCCTGGGCAAAATCAAAAGAGGGGGCCCACATCTTGTAATAATGTGCTAAAAACACAATCCGACACCCCCACCGATCAGCTGTTTGAGGAGACGGCGCATGCGGTTCTCTGCTGCTTTCCCATAGACATAGAGCAGCAGAGCCGGACGAGAGAAGGGAGACGGCACGGGCGCACATCGTCTCCTCAAATAGCTGATCGTCGGGAGTGCCGGGTGTCAGACCCCCGCCGATCTAATATTGATGACCTATCCTAAGAATAGGTCATCAATGTGAAAAAACCCAGAGAACTTCTTGAAACTACCCCCAATACTGTGCCTGTTGTGCTCCCCCCATGTCCACAAACACTATACTATACACCCAGACTGCCCTCATTAGTAATGGTGCCCCCCAATCATGTTAATACTCCCCAAAATAGCCCCCATTAGTAGCAATGCCCTCCATATTGCGTCAAATAATAATAACGCCCCTGCAGTACTCTTGTAGTAATAATATAACCATAATGCTCCCAGTGGCTCTAATGTCCCCCTGTAGTGCCCCCCACTAGTTCCAATATATAACGCTTCCCCCCACAGTGCCAATATATATATAATGTTGCACTGTAGTGCCAGTATGTATATAATGTTCCTCCATTCCTCCCCAGTAGTGACAAGTATATATAATGATCTCCTTCCCCCTTCCCTGGTGCCCCCAGCAGTGTGGATATTTAGTATAAAAAAACAAAAAAAACGCCTCCCTCCGGTCTCCCCGCCACTGTCTGTGATGCAGACCACAGTTTTATCTGTGGCTTGTGTTGCTGTGTCCTGATGCGTGCGGTCCCAATGACATCACCACTCCTGCTCCGGGTCTCAAGTGATGACATCATCATGTGAGACCCAGAGCAGGAGGTTGCAGTGATGTCATTGCGGCTCCTTGCTCTGTTCTAATACCTCACAGGCTTGACGCCTAGCGGCCTGCGGCATGTGAAGTTGGACGGCCATGAGTGCGCCCCCCCTTTATGGGTAGCCAAGTGGCGCCCTAGGCAGATGACTACCCTCCCCTATCCATCGCCCCGGCCCTAATTCAGAGCACATTACTGCAGGAGGAATATAACTCCCAGCATGTCTAAGCCATTATTATTTAATATCAGAGCACATTACAGGAGGAGGTATGAGAGAAGACTACAACTCCCACCATGTCTAAGCCGTTATTATGTAATATTAGACTACATTACAAGAGGAGGTATAAGAGAAGACTACAACTCCCAGCATGTCCAAGCAGTTATTATATAATATCAGAGTACATTATAAGATGAGGTTTACAACTCCCAGCATATCCAGGGTGTTGTAATGTACCCTGATATTATATAATGGCCTGGGCATGCTGAGAGCTGTAGTCCTCTCCTCATATACCTCCTCCTGTAATGTACTCTGATATTACATAACAGGAGGTATAAGAGGAGAGGACTACAACTCCCAGCATTTCCCTTGTACTTGCAATGAATCCATACTACTTCACATGCACGGCTGGTCTTCTTCATCACTTTACTGCACTGCTAAGCTTCGCCTCCTGTTCTGGTCACATGATGGTGAGGTCATCACAGGTCCTTCATCCCCTCTTCTCTGCTGAGCTCCGCCTCCTGCATCTGACATTATCGCAGGTCCTGTCAGCAGTAGGGTAATGATTTCTCTTACAAGTGAGGGAGGTGACAGTACACTGCATTGTAAAGTGCAGCTGTTCAGCTGGCCGCCGTTTGCTTCCTCGGACGTTCAGCTGAACAGCAGCACTGAAGCAGGGGCCCCTTAGACAATGGGGGCCCTGGGCAATTGCCCAGTTTGCCCCCCCCCCCTAACGTCGGCCCTGCCCTTCCCCCATTATTTTATAAGTAGGAAACATGCACAGCTGAGATGCGTAACATAGCCCTTAGTACAGATACGGTAATAATTAATTTGGAATTCTCTTTCAGAGGGTGACAGGAAGTTGTGGACACAGTGAACTAAAAACTGCGCTCCTGGGATATCGCAAAGCTATTAAAAGCTGATAAAATATTAAAACTATTCATTTTGTGGATAAACTGGCTGGAAAAAAAATTAGATTTTTCTTTTATCGGTTTTGTCAACTGTTTTCCTTCCCAAACTATGAAAGAGTTTTTACATTTTTTTAATTTTATTATAATATTTTGTCAGTTTATATATTTATATATTTTAATGGGGGACTGGTTCTCATTGAAAAAAAATCCAGAAATGTACTGAGACTTCCCAGCAACGCTCTAAGGCTACTTTCACACTAGCGTTCGGGCGGATCCGTTCTGAACGGATCCGCTCATAATAATGCAGACGGAGGCTCCGTTCAGAACGGATCCGTCTGCATTATTTTAGCATAGAACAGCTAAGTGTGAAAATAGCCTGGGACGGATCCGTCCAGACTTTCAATGTAAAGTCAATGGGGGACGGATCCGCTTGAAGATTGAGCCACATTGTGGCATCTTCAAACGGATCCGTCCCCATTGACTTACATTGTAAGTCTGGACGGATCCGCACGGATCCGCACGCCTCCGCACGGCCAGGCGGACACCCGAACGCTGCAAGCAGCGTTCAGCTGTCCGCCTGTCCGTGCGGAGGCGAGCGGAGCGGAGGCTGAACGCCGCCAGACTGATGCAGTCTGAGCGGATCCGCTCCATTCAGACTGCATCAGGGCTGGACGGCTTCGTTCGGGTCCGCTCGTGAGCCCCTTCAAACGGAGCTCACGAGCGGACACCCGAACGCTAGTGTGAAAGCAGCCTAACATGTAAATCTGTCTCCTCCAGAAGGAAGAAATTTGTTTCGCACAGGCCAAACCACAGAATCCATTTCCTTTTGGACAGTTTTATTTACTTATTTTTCTGGAGGAGAGCTTATATGCTTAAACATATATTTTTATAAAATCATTATAGAAATTAGTAGTGAAGTAGTGAGATCTAATAATAATCGTAATGCTTATTTTTTTCAACCAAGGCTCCAAGTGATTCTGTCACTGTTTATGGAAGCCGATATAGTTCTTGCAATGTGACGTCAAAAATATATAAAAATTGCTTAGTTACGAAGGTGTTAAAATCTATTTGCTACAATAACGCTAATAATGATTTTGTGTCCAGTTTAGCGGACCTCATATGCAAGGCAGTAACCTCCGTACAGTCCCATATTTTCTTTTGAGTTGTCTTCTCTCTTTCTTACTGCCGTACTCAGGGCCGCACTTATAATATCTGCAGAGAGAGGAGTCGGGTCTGGTGTGGTTGGCGTGGGATATACCGGTGGCGCAGATCAGCCTTAGGGTTGTAAGGTGCTGCAGCCATCTTTGGACTGCACGGTCTCATGAACGATATAGACGTATAGTGGGACTTCTGGGTCGTAGCCCCTGACATAGTTTGTCTACCTGACCTCTATATGCAGACAATATGCACAGGGCTGGTGAACAGGTGGTAAAGCTGGGGCCTAATATAGTACATATGTCCAGAAAGATCATAATAGTCACTATCTTAGTGATAATAAGCAATGTTTGGCTAAACAGGACCCACTATTATGTGTGCACTGCATGGCACTATTGTTTGTTTGGACACTGCTGTATTTTATCATAATCGCCAGTGACTGGTTCTACCGTTTCAGCACCATGGTTCCTATCCCCACGATTTCAGTGAAGACCCAAGGTGGCAGGTCTGGAATGCTAGAATGGCAGGACTTTCAACAGCTCAGTGTTGTTTTTTTTCCTGTGGGTACATTTTCTGGTAGTGCTTTCATTTTGCTGTTATGTCAAACACCCCTTTAACTACCTCTCGAAGCTGTGATACTCTCAGCAGTTTCTCAAATGCAAGTGCAAAGATGTAAAGTAGTGGCCAGACATGGCAGCGTAGGTCCAGATAGTTGCACTGGCAAGATGGCTTACCACCCAGGAGTCAGGAGTCTCCTGTGCTGCACGCCTCCATACGTCTTGCACTTACTAGACTTGGGCTTTTCCTCTCACCATACTAGCATACCCACTGTTATGGGTCAGGCTTTCCCAGCACTCCTTCAGCTCAGCTAGTTCCTTCACCCATTGATACATTAATTGCCTTCAAGGCCATACTCAACGCCAGTGGCGTACACACAATCCATGGGGCCCCGGTGCGAAACTGATCCTGCAAAACTGATCCATGGGGCCCCCTCCCCTCCCCAACCGGCCTCCACCCCCCCCCACTACCTCCCCTACCAGTGCTGTAACTATAGTGTAATGGGCCACAGTGCAAACATTTTTACAAACAGCCGGCAGATTTTCTTACTAAGGGCTCTTTCCGTGCGGCTAATCCGCTGCGTGAATGAGTGCCAAGCCCCATTCTGGACAGCAGAGACACGGAGCAGTAGCATGATTGACTGTGATCTTTTTACTACAAAATCACGTTGACAACTTTATCTCACTGTGATTTTGTAGTAAAAAGATCAAAGAGAGGCACAGAGCATGATCAATCATGTTAATGCTCCGTGTCTCTGCTGTCTGGAACGGGGCTTGGCTCTCTTTCACGCAGTGGATTACATGCCAATGTATAGCAGGGTAATCTAGGACATTTCCCCTAAGTGCAAACACACAGTACTAATGCCCACCTTGTGGCCCCTCACAGTAGTTATGCCCACCTTTGTTCCTGTCACAGTAGTTATGCCCAGATATGTGCCCCCTCATAGTATTTATGCCAAATATGTGTCCCCTTACAATAGTTATGCCCAGATATGTGCCCCCTCAGAGTGGTTATGCCACATTATGTGTCCCCTCACAGTAGTAATGCCAGATTCTGTGTCCCCTCACAGTAGTAATGCCAGATTATGTGCCCCTCACTAATAATGCCAGATTATGTGCCCCTCACAGTAGTAATGCCAGATTATGTGCCCCTCACCTAGTAATGCCAGATTATGTGCCCCTCACAGTAGTAATGCCAGATTATGTGCCCCTCACAGTAGTTATGGCAGATTATGTGCCCCCTCACAGTAGTTATGGCAGATTATGTGCCCCTTCACAGTATTTATGACTGGTTATGTGCCCCCCTCAAAGTAAATATGCCCAGATATGTGCCCCCTCAGAGTTGTAATGCCAGATTTTGTGCCCCTCACAGTAGTTATGCCTTCATATGTGCCCCCTCATAGTTAAGCCTTCATATGTGCCCCCCTCACAGTAGTTATGCCAGATTAGGTGCCCCCTCAAATTAGTTATGGCAGATTAGGTGCCCCTCAGTAGAGATGCCAACTTTTGCGCCCCCTCACTCTAGTTGTGCCCATCAAACCCCCCCTACCCCCAGTCTGCAGCGTTAGAAAAACAAACAAACACATACTTACCTTCTTCCCTGATGACAGGAGGCAGATTCCCAGGCTTTCAGCTCTCCTCCCACAGCCAGCAGCGAAATGTGGGGCCAGCAGGGGGAGCTCCTGAGCTCTGAAGATCAGTGCAGCAGGGAGCAGAGAGGTTTCCCTGCTTCACTATGGAAACGGAACTGCCTAGCCGTGTGAGTGAGTGCGTGCTCTCCCCTCTTCCTTGACCCTTCGGCCCCCCCGCCCCCATATTATTTATGTAATGGAGGCATGGAGCGCTCTGATGGGGCCCGAAATTGCCACTGTACTTCATGCCGGGCCCCATCAGAGCGCTCCATTACATGTGAGTACAGCAGGGCCCTGCCAGCGGCCTGGGGGGGAACACAGGCAGCTGGACCCCCTGGAGTTCTAGGCCCAGTCGCAACTGCGACCCCTGTATGTACACCACTGCTCAACGCACTGAACCCCAAATGTCGCGGTCGTCATGAATTCCTTCCATTAGCATGGCAGATAGGGCTGGTCTTTTATCCACTGACAATCCTGAATAGAGAGACCAAGGAGAAGTGCATCATGGGTTTGGTTGGATAGAGTAACAGGAAGTGCTGCCTACAGGATGGAAAGAAAACAGAGTGATGGTAAAAATAGGGTCAGGAGGGTCCAAATTGAAAAAGTAAAAGCATGGGGAAGATGTACATGAGGTGAGCAACTACATGAGCATATCTGTTAAAAACCATAGCAATTCCTGAAAAACCCCTTTAAGTTTGATTCCCCTTACATGAAGCCCTCTTATCTACTGTGTTCCTTCCTGCTATAAGATTATAACAATGTAACGCACAGATTTGCTTTAATGACTCACACTAAGTAAATGCATGATTTTTTTCTGCCGCATTTTACATTGGTTGCATGAGAATTTTTTTAAATAAAATCCCAGCAGATCTCATTATTCGCCAAACCCCTTGCTCTTCGAAGGTCTGAAAGGTCCTTTATCTAATGATTTAGAGAAATTTCTATTAGAGGCACAGAGTGAAATGACAGAGCCATGGAGAAAATAAGATATTGACAGCCACAAAAAGAAACATTTTAATATGATAGAGGATGAGGAAGCAGATAAATCATTCATGGTGGAACGGTTCTTAAGGTGAATTTACATAAAGCAACACTATCTTCTCAATAAAAATCTTAAACACTAAATTCAGAAAAATTATGATATTAAAAATTAATTTATAAGAATTGCATGTTTTCGAGTGTTCATTTTGAATCAAGGGCAAAAGGGGTGCCCTGGGTTACCACAGGCATGGATGAGATGGATGGTCATAAAAGAGGCCTACACTTCCCTGTCAGCTTCAACTTACTCCCAATAAGTCAATGTGTGGGAATCAAATGAATGCAATCCATTCCATAGGCAACAACGTGCAAACTGTGTAGAGTATAGCTATTTTTAATGGTGGCCCTGAGCACAAGGAAAACCTTGGCAGATTTTGGGGCCACTGGACCTCCACTGTGCATAGAGATTCAATATTGGTAAGCAAGCCTTGTGCTTGTTAGACCAGTTGGCTGCTTCATTCTCTCTGTTTGTAGGGATCCCATCTCACAGACCCCCACGGATGTAGATTTTAGAATGTCTTTTTAGCATGTCATAATTTAGCAAAAATTTGGGTCCCCAATATACTTGTCACAGGGCTCCGGCTTCGCGCTCCTTCCCTTCGGTGCCGCCAGCGCCCTGCAATAACTTCGGAGCAAGAACATGCGCTGCATCCTTGTCTCCAGGGCAACGGTTTCGGAGAGGACCCGGCCGCGCACGCCTCCTTAGCGTGGTTGGTGTCCTCCGCTCCCGTAGTTTTGGCAAAAAGTCTTAGTGCCGAACTGAGCACTCGGCGCTCACCAGGATTCAGGGGGATGAGTCATGTGACGCTGGCCACATCACATGACTCCCTCTCTCCCCTATTCAACAGGCAGCCTGCTGGCCACAGGTTGCCCAAGATTAAGGTCCTATACCTTGTGTATATTCCGTTGGCATTTTACTTGGTATTTATATTTCAGCTCGTTACTTTGACTTGTCCTCGCTTGCTCCTTTTGTACTTTTTCCTCTCCTGGTATTGGAGTTCTGCTTGACTTTGACTTGTCCTCGCTTGCTCCCTGTATTGTTACTTGACCTCCTGGTTTTTACCTTGCTAGTTCGACCTCTCTTTGTTGTCTGTCTTGTTTGTCTCTCCGCACTTACGCAGGTCAGGGATCGCTGGCCAGTTGCACTCCGTTGCCTAGGACGGGTAAGTGCAAGTAGGCAGGGACAGAGGAGTGGGAGGAGTCAGTTTGCACCTTCCCTATTCCCCTTCTCGTGACAATACTCATAGAAACAATGTAGCAGAGTAATAACAGCAAAGAGTGTATGAATGAGTAATATAAATAAATAACAAACATGAACTTCTTGATTCACATGCAAGATTTCTTATTGTAGAAAATTCCGATGATATCCATTAGTGTTGAGCAAAGCATTCGAAGCGGAATTAGGTCTGAAGTTTAGGAAAACTTCTATTTGCAACAAATCCAAATTTCCTGGCGCCTCTGTGAAACCCGAGAACGCGAGATAATGCTTTGCAGCCAGCCAATCCGCAGATAACCATCCCCTGTAATGTCACAGCCCTATAAAAGCCTCATCCCACGCGGTCTCCGCCATTGTCCTGTGATCTGAACATAGGGAGAGATGTGGCAAGTGCTCATGTACTAGGGACAGTGTTGCTGAAAATATTGGAGAGGGAGAGTGATTCTGCGTTTTATTTATTTATTCCTACATTTACTTATTCTTAAATCAGCCATAAACTAAGATATGTTATTCAATACCAAAAAGATGGAAGCCTTTATTATTCCACTGCCAGCGTGCCAACCAATACCATCCAGTCTGCACCCCTTAGGAAGCCAGATCTTAATGATGGCCATCCTCATCTTTTGCTGACTTTACCTCTTCCAAATCACCCTTCAAAGTCTCCATGTCTTAGAAAACTCAGCAAGATACAGAGAGAGTAGGAGCTGGATGTTCCTGATGACATATTCTCATCAATATTAGATGATGTGGAAAAGGAGGAAAAGCAGATGGGAAAAGAAGGGCTCCCACCTGTAGGGCAGGAGAGCACTGGGGTTGGAGGAGTGGGTATGCCACAGTTGATTAATATTCTGTGTTTACTGTCAAATAACGTGCAGGAGATTTCAGGCAAGAACAGCAATAATATGCATATTGTGCCCCCACATAACCAGCCAAACCCCATACCAGCAACAGCCCTTGTTTAAAGGTGCAATAAAGGTGCCGCACGTACATTAACAATGTAGAAGAACAATACAGTGAGGTCATCATTATCAAATGAAAGGCAGCTGTGGGCTAATTGGCCGTGCGGTTCTTCGCTACAGCATGGCCGCTCCATGTGGCCGTAACCTAACGCAGAGTGGCCTGGGTATACCTGATTTATATTGATTTGTGACTAATTCGGAACAATTCAAATTTCTTGGCTAACTTCGACAAAGTTGCTGAATCTAATTTTTCAAAACTTCTCATCTCTAATATCCATCTGAGCAATATCACTTGTACCAAATAATACATAAAGCCCAGTGGTGTCCATATAAGATAAACCCAAGATAGTCCCATAAAGTGGAAAAAAATTATTAGGCAACAAGCACTCTGTAGGGGAACACCCTTTTCTGTGATTGAGAGGAAGTGTGCCCCTGAAACATTGCCAGTGTTTGTGGCTATGACGGACTCTCCTCCCAAAGTGTGCTTGTTACCTAAGAAACTTTTTACACTTTATGGGACTATCTAGAACTTATCTTACATTAACCACACTGCTTCATTTGGTGCATGTTTATATTGATATTGCTTAAATGGATATTTTCTACAATAAGCAACTTTGCAGGATAACCAAGAAGTCTTTGTTGTTATTGCTGCAATACATTGTTGCTATAAGTATATGGAGGCGAGAAACACCTAGCGTTAGCAGAGGCCAGTTGTGGTTTTTTTTCTGCGTGTTGTTGTAATACTTCCCCAATATACTGTACCGTCATAAGTTGAATCACTCCCTAAGTTCGAGCTTAGAGATTTGAAATTCTGATATTCCCCTGTATATCTGTCAACAGTCGTCAGGTTGCTGTTTATGGAGCTTATAGTACAGAGGATACAGGCCCCTTTAAACAGCATCTGCTTACAGCCTGACAAGACTACATGAAGTTTCCATCTCCCATAGTTTGCCTGGTTTAATAACAGGTTGTTGATGGAGCCATTCAGGTTGAAGACTATTCTGAAGAATTACTATGGAGATGACACTTCTGTACATTTCTATTATCTATCTACAATCCTGCATAACTGGGCACTGAGCTGTTTCATAATGAAGTATTTGCTGAGTATTATAGCTCTGTCCTTACATACCCTGGTAATCATCAGAGAATGCTAGACATTGCTAGTTGTGCTCATTGGCCACCAGAAGGCAGCAGAAGAGTCAGTAAGCTGACTTAGAAGTCTTCATAGATAATGTCTTAGTTTATTTTAAATGTGTCTATGGATACTTGCATGAACAGGAACATTCCAATGTAAAGTTATTATATTACCATTTTGTAGTATTTGAGGGTTTATTGTAAAATTAAATTCTAAAATATTTAATTTAAAATCATTAGTCATCTATAGTAAAGCATCTATCTATCCACCTATCTGAAGCAATCTATGAGGAGATGGAAGTCATAGCAGTAAGAATGGTAATCGTAGTTGTTACTCACTTTGACGCTCCCCTGGGCCATGCAGTGATGGGAAGGGTGTACCGTTCTTCCCTTTGGAGCACACCCTGGTCTTGGAGTTCTCCTGCTTGCTGGTGGTTCATGGTAGCCTTGATGGTGATTAATTGTTAGGTGAAACGCAGGGTCCCCTACAGTTTTTCTCTTTCCACTCCTTTCTAGTTGTCTTTCACATAAGCATCCAGAAATAGGGGGTGCAACACTTTCTCACTGTGCAACCATGGGGTGGACCACAACGTCAGAGTGTGCACTGCACCTTATTCACAGATTGCTGTACACCACAAGTTTTGTTTGTAGTGGGCATATCATGATTCTGACTTTTCAGTTTGTCCAGGCCCAAAAGTCTTTCTCTTCTGGACAATGTTTGCCATGGAGTGTATAAGGTTCTTTTTAAGCAGTTTATCTCCACATGGCCTCTACTAGCACCTACTTTTTGCACTGTTGTGCTTTTCAAATATATAAATTATTTTCTCTCCACTGTAGCTAGTGTTTCTTGTGGAGCTGTTTTAGCTGCATGTCCACTCATCAATTTCTGTATATCCAATGACCTATCTATCTAATATTTATTTATTTATCTGTCTTCTATCTATCTATCGATTTATCTATTTAGCAAGGTATAATAGGAATCTGCCCAGGTCTGCTCGACAGGCACTGTTAGAGGTGCTCCGATGTACCTGGAGAAGGTGTTATTTATTGTTATTAAAGCACCATTCATTCCTTTTTTACTGTACATATGAAAAGGGGTGTCCATACATAATAAAAAAGAAGTACAATAATCATGAACAAGACAAGTTACAAACTGGTAAAGAAGGAGAGAGGACCCTGCTCGCAATTGCTTATAATCTACAAGAGATGGGGGAAGGATACAGTAGGTGAGTATAAAACTGGTCATATGATGGTATAGTTGCAGCAGGGTACTGTAGGTTGAAGGCTTGTCTGAAGAGGTGGGTTTTAGGCATTTTTTTAAGGTTTACACAATAGGTGAGCATCTAATATGTTGCATTAGAGAGTTCCAGACTACAGGGCTGCATGGGAGAAATATTGGAGGTGATTGTGGGAAGAGGAGATAATAGGATAATGTGTGGGAATGTATTGGTAGATCAGGTCACAGATGTATGGAGGGGACCGATTGGCGAAGGTCTTGCATGTCATAGTAAGAGTTTTGTACTGGATTGTGTTGGCAACGGGGAGCCAATGAAGGGATTGGCAGAGAGAAGAGACAAGAGAGCAACGGGAAGAGAGGTGGATTAGTCGGGCGGCAGAGTTGAGAATAGATTGGAGGGGTGCGAGAGTGCTAGATGCATGTGTTAGTCAAGACGAGAGATGGGCATGTACAAGCATTTTTTTCTCTTGATTGAGGAAGTTGATTGAGGAAGTTGCGGATTCAAGAGATATTTTTGAGTTGGAGGTGGCAGGAGGTAGAAAGGGCTTGGATGTGCAGTTTGAAGGACAGAGCAGAATCAAAGGTTACCCCAAGGCAATGGATTTGGTTGACCGGGTAGAGTGTGCAGCCATTGACTGTGATAAAAAGGTCTGATAAGAGGAAAGAGTGAGATGGGGAAAAGATCTGTCTATCTGATATCTATTTTTTCTATCTATCTATCTATCTATCTATCTATCTATCTATCTATCTATCCTTTATCTCATATATATTTATCCGACTGAATTCTATCTATCTATGTATCGTGTATCAATTTATTCATCTTTATTAATTAATCTATGCATTATTGATGCATCTATCTTTCTACTATCCTATCTATCTATATCTATCTATCTATCTATCTTTCTATCCTTTAAATATTTATCTTTGATCTATCTGTCTCATATGTATATATGTGAGACAAATACTTAGAGTAATGTTGAGCTCAATAGACAAACCACCAAAAATTATTATTCTTTTCCCTCTTTATATTTTGTTTCTTGGTATAGAGTTTATTATTAGACCACAGCCTTGATTTTTATGTAGTTTCTTAGATTTTACAATATGTGCAAATCATTTTAGCATTTTCTGCGTGTGCATTTATATTTTCGAGTGTCATGCTCAATAATTATCTCACTTTCCTGCCAGAAATCACAATGTGCCAGTCCACAGAATGAAACAGTTGCAGATCTGTAAGTGCCTGTATTCTCCCGTCCCGACTCCCCCTAATGATTTGATTCCCCTGTGATCTACAGATGGTCTATTAAAGGGTGCATTATGTGTACAACACAGGACATCCTCTAAATCCTTCCACCCATGATCTGAGATCGATTAAGATTAGGCAGCCTTAACCTTATCCTGTACTAACGAGTGTGAAAGGAAAGTCTAAAATCAATATTCTGGAGCTCAGTCTAATAACTCTGTCTATCCCTACCTATCAATGGGATCTTCCTTATCAATGTAATAATCACCCTGTGGTCCTAATGATTACATGATGGACATTAGCTGCCCCTGATGTCTACACGCCATACATCAAAGTTGATCTGTATATCCTGAACTTTAGCGGTAGAGATGAGTGCCAGGGAAGCAATTTCACATTTCTCTGTTTTCACATTCTTTTTTCAATATGAGCAGTCACTTTCTGCCATATTTAATAGCATCTATTTTTACCTTTTGTGGTGGCTGAGTTAAAGTACTGTAGCTTTTGCCCCTTGAGAGTAGAAAATCTCATTCATTGCTTACGAGGAGTTTCATTGAGCACTTAATCAGCTTATGGACTGTGATGTCATACAATGGAAAGCAGTGATGGTGGTCTAACCATCAATATGTTCCTACTATATGTCTTATAGCAGGGCTACCAGGTGTTCTCATTTATAGAACAGGTTATTGCTGCACTGTGTCTTTATCTTAGGAGTAGCAATCTTTCATAAAATCTAATTAGAAATATAATTCCTTAAACTCTCCTACTTTATACAAACTATCTAAACCTAGAGTCTGGTGCCTTCTTGGCCTTGTAGACTTTCCTTCTACCAGGGCAGATGTTTAGTTCCTCTTCCCCCCATAGTAATATATAATATGCCAGGGGTGCACATGCCAACCATAAGAACACATATTTGCTTGTCTTTGTCTTGATAGTTCAGAAATACATGACTGTGAAAAGACAGGTGCATCCTAAATATGTAGAGAATGAATGCCATTCATTGAGCTTTATAGCTTAGTGGTTAAAGTACTTGCCTCTAATGTAGAAGGTTGTGATTTCAAAGCCCGGCAGAAACTTATCAGAAATAGAGGCTAAATTGGATTTAAATACACTGACTCAAGCATCGCACACGAGGTAACCGGCCAAACTGGTGTTTGGCTGAGTATGCTCGCTCAACACTAGTTGACATCACTGTTTATTTTTCTCTTCTTCTAAATTGTCAGAAGTACAATCCCCTAGAAAATATATCTTGTCTTATGAGCGTCCACCTTTACATGGTCTGTATTTAGTACGGTATATTGGTAAGGCCAAAAAAAACTGGAGTGGGTCTAAAACAGAGATGACACGTGATTTTAATCTTTAAATGTCTTCTGTGCTTTGGAACCACACCTGCTTTTGGCTTTCAAATCATGATCAAATCCTGATGCAAAATACTGACCGTATGATAGAGGCCTTATGGATGCTCCAAAGACAGGATACGTTGTGTTTTTCATTTTTCAGTTCTTCTGACAGTTTAGAAAACGAGTAAAATAAACAGTGATGTCAACAAGGCCAACCAGGGACACTAGTGGCATTGTCACAGAATCGCAAGGGTAGCAACCACATGAGGAGTCAATGTAGTGACCCAGTCACAGAATGTTGAGGGTGGCAACAACATGAGGAGTCAACATAGTGGCTCAGTCACAGAGTGGGGAGGGTGGAAACAGCATGAGGAGTCAACATGGTGGCCCAGTCACAGAGTGGGAAGGGTGGCAACAGCATGCGTAGTCAAAATGGTGGTCTAGTCTCATAGTGGTGAGTATGGCAACAGCATGAGGAGTCAACACAGTGGCCCAGTCTAGTCACAAGGGTAAAAGAAGTATAAGGGGTCAACATAGTGGCCCAGTAACAGAGTGGTGAGGTGGGGGCAACAGCAGTGGCAGTAACAGCACACGATGGTGGGTGGCACTAGGAGAAGACGGCAGCAGGTGTGTAGCATCACGCAGGTAGCAGCATCAGAATAGTGTCTGAAGCACATGGCCAGAAGTAATCCTGGCAGATCCACACCTGATTCATTTTTAGAAAGGTTAATCTCTCAACAATTAGTGTTGAAAGGCGAGTTCTTTTTGGGGTAACTATGCCCCCCGCCGCATTAAACACCCGCTCTCATGGCCGGGCAGGAAAGCTTGCCCAGGGCAAACTCAGCCAGTTGCAGCTACGAATCAAGTTTGGCTGTCCAGTAGTCCAGGGGATCTTGGATGTGGGGTGGCAGCATGCAGTCTAAGTATGCCACCACCTGCTGGTTCAGGTCCAGTTCCATTTCCTGCTGCTGGGTGGTTTCTTCAGTAGATGGGGAAGAAAAGTACTCGTTAGAGACTCAAGACTTAGGTTGCTGTCAATGGAGCTGTTGATTCTCCTGGTCCCCCACCCCCTCCAGCAGTTATGGCAGTGGAGCGTGAGCGCAGGGGGTCCCCTCTGTCAGACATTTGCGAGAATGGGTGATGGCACACCTAGGCATAGGTCTGTACGCCTTGGCCGGAGTCAAGTGTCGCATATCGATGCCACCTGCACCGCATGACTTCTGAATCACATGATCAACACTGACTGTAGGTCATATGACTGCAGATCTCCCCTCCCCTCTAAAACGCTGGACGCCCGTGACCAGAAGCACCTGGCATACGGGTGGAACGCACTTCCGGATCACGTGTCCGACACCACGCCCAGCCCATACACTTTAAAAACAGTGCACGGAGGACACACACTGAAAAATGGAGCAGAGCCGGTGGCATATATTACTTGCCTGGCAGGAGGAGCAAATAAAGAAAGAGGCGAGTTAAGGAAAGGTGATGGGACAGAGCTTGTTCCTGTGCAATGCCAACTAAGCGTGGTGTCAGAGGAACCCACAGACTGCTGGCTGTCGGTGTCTGAGGTCAGTTGAGATGATGTTGAAGACTGAGTCAACCATCCCAGGACAGTGGGATTAGTCGTCAAAACACTACTGCTGGATGACACTGGCAGCTCCGGCCTGTTGCTACGGCCACTGCTACCACCACCCCTTCTTCTGCGGCTATTTCTGCCACTGCAAGTTCCTTTGTAGGGCCCTGGCACCTCTTTGTTGGACATACTGTAACAGTAACTGAATATGTAAAATAAGTTATTCAATGTCGACACCACACTAACTGTTATATTACACAGGTTATTCACCCCAATTTGAGAATCAAGGCCTAATGGAATTGCTTATCTATGAAATCAGGTGGGGGGCACTGTCTAGTAAGTCTTACTTAGGGAGCACTGTGTGGCTGGCAGTGTAATGGATGCACTATGTGGTGGCAATATATAGAAAGGGCAACTATATGGCAGGCACTGCAAAAAGGGGCTCTTGGGAATCTATTAGGGGAATTTATCATTGAGTTTATGCCACTTTAAAAAAGGCATTAAAAAGATGCAAATTTTTGTACATGCCATATTTGCGCCATAATTTGTGACCTATTGAGCTTATTGCCACTTTTCTAATGTGTGGAGAAAAGAATGTGGGGCTTATGAGGAGGGGCAAAGCCTATCAGGGCCCATCTAATTTACTATAACATTCTCTGTCTGATGTCGTCTCTCTCCTATGTGTATCCCCCGCAAAGCACCAACATCTTCTGATTGGGCTGTTTAATAGATACTATTGGGGTCATTTATCAAACTAGTGCAAAGAAGACCTGGTTTAGTTGCCCATAGCAACCAATCAGATTCCACCTTTCATTTTCCAAAGGAGCTTTCAAAAATGAAAGGCGGAATCTGATTAGTTGCTAAGGGCAACTAAGCCAGTTCTACTTTATACCAGTTTGATAAACGACCACATATGACTCAGTGCCTCACACCTATAGTCCCTCATAGTTGGCTATGCTAGAAAGAGGGATGCCTGCAAGATATTATGGGGAGGCCTACTGGGACGCCTCAAAAAATTATGTAATCACTTATCTTTTTTTTGGGGGGGGGGGGGGGGGGGTGATTTGTAACAGATTTGATTTGTGCTGAATCAATATGCTCACCTATAATCACTAAGTTTTTCCCTTTGCCCACCAGAGGGTCAGGAGATGATATTACGGCTGTATGGACTATTTTGCTGACACGATTTCTATACTGGGGTGGGTAGGCTGATACGACTACTATATGGGCTGAATATTAGAGGCAACATTTTAAAATAAATTCCTCTAAATAGATTTGTAGGCTACCTTTATTTTTAGACATGTATATAGTTACCACCAGAGTGAGAATTGATCTAAGACTATTATGCATGCTAAGGATGGATATAGCCTCCAAGAAACCACATTATTCTCTTAGGGGTGCCCCATGTTGTTCTATTCTTACAGAGCTCTACATTTAACTAAAATGTCTAGTTGTTTGATGTGGTGTTTTAATTTATGAAGGTGTCTGATCTGAATGTATTCCTGATGTTATAGAGGATGGAGATGGCTACAAAACTTTTTGGTGTGTTGGTTTTCTCATTTGCTTCTGGTGTTTTTTGCACTTTATTGTCCATTTGACCCTTTCCCATTTATATTCTCTGTTTGTCTGTTTGTATGTTGTTCTCACATGTATTTCAGTATAGGAACTACCGTACTGCCCAGTTGTGGGCTGACCGTGCAAGTAGGTAGGGATACTGGTTCTGGGAAGTTTTAGGGCTGCACTATCCCTGTTTGTTTGTGAAATGTTCTGATTTGCTATATTTGTGTAATGCAAGGCACCAATGAAACAGACCAGTGTAGATGAAGCAAGGGGTTTATTCAAAAGAAAATAAACAAATTTCGGGGAAACTGGTAACAAATAGCAGGAATACGAAAACGAGGGGAAGCCAGGTGTAGTCCCAATCCGTGCTTAAAATCGCTGTGCACACTTGCCAGACGAAAGGATGCGTCACGGGGGATTCCGGATCTTGGGTCACTAGCACAAGTAGTTATGACCTGTATCTGGAAAGAGAAGGATAACAGTGGGCAGTGACCAACTGAGGAAACCACCTTTTATGTGCCTGCTAACAAATCCCAGGGCGCCAAGTGTCCACTACCCATATGTCATGAAACTGCCCTACACCTGTGTACAAGGCCTTGGCCGGTCATTGGCCAATTTGATCAATGCCGGCCCCCTAATCTACTTTGAATTTGTGGCCAGGTGCTATTCCCATCACTGGTCATCAAAGCGCATAAGAAGCGCGTACGCACGACCGCGCATCCCCTTGTGAACCCATTCTCGAGTGTACACGCGGACGCCCGACAGGCTCAGTGAGAGTACGCGAGCGCGTCGACATGGACACCAAAGTGGAATCCTCAAGGGGTAACGAAGACAAGCCCGGCCGTGGCGTACTGCCACTAGCCCGACCAACCTGTCCCCGAGACCCCGGCAGTCTTCTCCTCCGGCGCACATGCAAGCGCATCCCCGCGTTGGTTTGCAAAGGGGTCGGATCTGATGTATCAGTGGCGACACGTGTAACCTGTGCAGCCGCTCCACGAGGACCCTTTTTGGTCACACCGGAGTGCGAGACAGCTGAGGATCTTACAATTTGCATACCTAATAATATTGTATGGATAATTCAGGGTTAACACCTTGATTCAGCGCATTATATTGCCAGGAGATGGACCTGAGTCCACCCCTGATTAGGGAGAGGGTTGTTTTGTACTTCTGTTGTTCATATGCTTACTCCTCAGAACTAAGCCTAAATCATCATATCTGAAGTTTCTACAGCTAAAAAACAACTACTGCATTATAGGACTTCAGAAAGAGACGTTAGAAAGGCCAGAATCTACAAGGCCGTGCATTGAAGTTAGTCAGCAAGATTGTAGTAGTATGCAGAAAGAGAGACCTTGCTGTGGTGAGAGGGAATATTGCTAATGCACCCTTCCACACTTTGAGACAGTTTGTCATCCATATCTTAATTCTGTACCCACAACCTGGGAATTACAGAAACATCTACTAAGAACCTTGATGCCAGCTTTAGGTTCTACAGAGAGAGCCTTTGAGGAGACAGAAAGCAGAAGTACCACAACCTTCATCATTCCCATTATCCATGCATTGCTATGCAATGTGAACTGCTCGGAACTGTGCCTTGATACTGTTGTATGAACTGCTACTCCCAGGACCAGCTCCAGGTTCATGTGGGCCCGCAATAATTCCTACTGGGCCCCCTTGAAGCATTTTTTTACATTTACATGTCCCCCTGTGGCTCTCACAGCGTATAATGACCCCCAGTGGCCCCTATACAGTATAATGACCACTAGTGGCCATTTACACAGTATAATGACCCCCCAATGCCCCCCCCCACAGTATAATGACCACCAGTGGCCTGAGAAGCCTAAGGCTTCTTTCACAGCTGCAATGTACATTCTATCAGAAGAACAGGCAGCCAGAATGTACCATATCGGATACTGATGGCTGCTGCAGCGACTGACTGTAATGGGGTCCGGCCTTGTTACAGCATTCAAACTGGGTTTTGGCCAGACAAAAAAAAAAAACGCTTCAATAAGCGTTTTTTGTTTTGAGATACCCAGCATGTATGCCGGAACATGGCTAGATGGCCTTGGACCACATTACAGTCAATGAGAACATAAAGCTGGTAGTATGCGGCTATACCCGATACGGTATACTCCAGAGGCTGTTCTTCTGCCAGATTGTGTATCTAAGGTTATGTTGTGAACTCCGGCAGTCTGTTCCTCCACCAGAACAGATTGCCGGAGTTAACTGGCTGCATCTGTCATAGCTGGATGCCCATTGACTGTAATGGGGATCCGGATGCTTTACCCCAGAAAAAAAATGCTGCACAGTGACATAGAATTTTTTGGCCTGACTCCGGCCAGTCGCCAGATGATCAGAGTCCCAGTGTTCATACTGCAATGTGAACCTGGCCTAAGCTGTTAAATAAACCTAAATAAGATGATCAAATTACTTTTAAAAGCAGAATTCAAATAGAAAATGCTAAATTACAAAAAAAATACAACTAAACAAACTAGTAAGACATAAACATTGCCTTACCCTTTATGTTGTTCAACTCTGAAGATTTGCAGGCAACTTTAGTTCTGACTGTCTTGCATAACACATCTGTACTGTAAGGCTTTCAGGCATTTTTAAAAGGCAAAAACAAAAACTATGGGGGAGATTTATCAAAAGAGGTGTAAATGAAAACTGGCTTAGTTTCCCAATAGCAATCAATCAGATTCCACCTTTCATTTTCCAAAGGAGCTCTGAAAAATGAAAGGTGGAATCTGATTGGTTGCTAAACCAGTTGACCTTTCCACCAGTTTGGATAAAGCTATCTCCTGAATAAGGTAGATAGCTTTATCCAAACTGGTGTAAAGGTCAAGCTTGCATGAACTAGCTTACCCTAAGGCCTCTTTCCCACCACCGTATGCGCTCCAAGATATACGGTCCGCGAGCGGGACATATGTCCCGGAGCGGCATTGGTCGTTCGCATGGGAGCGCACAGCATCATAGATTACAGTGATGCTGTGCACGTCGGGACGCCCACGGGACTATTGTTCTGCACTCATATGATCATATGGACATATGGCCGCTCACGGACCGTACGGGGCATACGGTCATGGGAAAGAAGCCTAAAGCAGTGATCAGCAACCCCCGGCACTCCAGCTGTCCAGGAACTACAATTCCCAGAATGCTTTAATCACTTCTATAGGAGTTAGAAGAACGGAGCATGTTTGCACGCAGGGAGTGCCAAAGGTTGCTGATTCGTGGCCTAAAGTATCATTTGGCGGTTGCAATGAAGAAAAGTGAGCATATCCACATGCTAGGAACTGAGGCTGCCCCTGCGTTTTGATGCTATGTTTCCTGCAGCAGAAAACAGACGCTCTGATGGCATGGATGTTGCTGGAATACACATAAATAAATTTGCCAGCTTTGCTAGTACTGGATAGTGTGTTTCATTTGTTTTCCACCATGACAGCGGATTCTCTTTCTTGGATACAGGATGTTCTCCAAAGTACATCAAGACCTCCTTCTGCACAGATTGACCTAACTGCTGCTCCTTATCCTCTTCATCGCTGGAGCTGGAATTTGATGATCCCAGTATGTGCAGGAGTAATGATCATTGGCATGCTTTGCTGCAGCAGGGTTATCTTCTTGTCCTCTTCTAGAAGAAGCTCCATCATGTTCACTGGGCCGTGTCCTTATCATTTCCTTTTTGGCAACAAGTACCACGGTCTGTACTGTGCTTTGGACCTTGAATGATTTATCAGCAGACTAGAACTTAAGTTTCTTAAATCTGGTATCCAGAGCAGCGGCAATTAGGGCAGTGTTTGAAGAGTCAGGTTGAGACGTAGACAGTTCTTGCCATCTTGTTGTGATCTGTTCTACCACATGAGCCTGGTATGACCTTAATGGTGCAGTCTCAAAAGCTAAACCCTGTATGGACTTCTTTAGGTTCTGCACTAGCTGTGGAAGTGCAGAGAGGGGCAGGCTTGGACTGGCCCACAAGGGTACAGGGGAATCCCCCGGTGGGCCCCTGGGCAAAGTGGGCCATAGTCTCCCACCCCCTGCACAAGTGGCACATTACACATTAGACTTACTGCACTACATACATATATTCAATGTACAGCACCTTCACCAGCCTATATTCATATAAAAAAACTTGTTCGATTATTTATTATATTTGAATGTATCCATACGGTGGGCCCCTAAAATAAATTTTACTGGTGGGCCCTAGGTACCCCAGTCTGACACTGGAGAGGGTAACATACTTCTGGCCACTCTGTACAACACTGTAGCTCCTTCAAATGGCTCAGGGGCCTGGGTTAGCTCCTTAATCAGGCCCCACTGTTCAGGCTTCAGATCAAGGTAGTGGCGTTTTCCTCTTGGAGTCACTTCTGGGTCTGAGAGAGCAGCAGTCACTGGCCATCTTTGTTCCAGCAGTCTTGATAACATGTGATAAGTGCTTACTTATATCATGCACCAGCATGTATTGTGGTGTGCCCATCTGCTGTTGCTTCTCCTTTAGCTTGGTTCATGCTAACTCACTCTTCTTAAAATGCTCAACAAGGTGTCTTACACATGCCACACACTTGGAGATAGCTTGGTGGTATTTCAGAGTGCTTTGCACAATCAAGTTCAATGCCAATTATGGCAATAACATCCTCAAGCCACTCTGCAATATTTGTAGCTGTGTGTCTTTCTTAAAGGGGCATCAATGTTAGGCTGTAGGACTCCATTTTCCAATCCTTCCCAAGAAAATGACCCGTCACCCCCAGATAAGCTTCTGTAGCAACTCTCGTCCAAATGTCAGTTATAAGTGCAATGTTGTCAGTCTCCTTAAGAGTGTTCTTCAACTTGCCTTTGATTTCTTCATACTTTTTCTCCATAATTTTCATGAAGTAGGTTCTTGAAGGAAGAGTGTATCTTGGATTGAAAGTGGAAATCATCCTCTTAAAACCTTCATCCTCCACCATGGATAGCGGGCGCATGTCTGTGACAATCATGTTCAGAATGCTGTCTGTAAGCTCAGCTGAACATGATACATAGCTGTCCATACGTCGCTGTGATTTACTTAAAAAGAGGTTAAATTAACAATTATTATTACAATACAAAGCCTGTGTGTTGTCTGTGTCACTAAGATCATATAAAATGTTTGCTTCACTTACCTTGGGTCTTGTCCGCTCGGTGAACTACATGCGAAAACTGGGTGTTTTCTGGTGAGATGTTGAAGCATTGATGTTGTGCTATTATGGTAGGCTAGTTCGGTTTTACAATAGACACAATGTACAGAGTTTTCTTTATTTTTCAGCTTGAAATGATCCCAAACTATGGACACTCTGTGCCATTTTCTCTGTCCTGTCTTTTCTGTTCGCCCCTCAGCCTCGCTATTTTCTCTCTCTTTCTGCATTTCGCAGTTTAAGCAAAGTAATACTTCTTTAGGTCTTGCCTCTTACTCTATTGCTTTGTACAACGGTAAAAGTTTAGTCACACCTTACGGGGGGGGGGGGGGGGTCGTTTAAAATAAGAATTTTAGAAACAAAATGTTTTTCATCAGAATTCAGAACACAGATCATCAGATCAAACTACATCTCCCAAATCAGACTATCACATCTCAGCCACAGATAAGACCCCCGCCCCAAGTCAGTCAGCCTTGCTCTTAAATCAGTCCCCCCATGCCACAAGCCTGCAATCAGACCCCCATGCCACCATAACAGACCCCCAGGCTGCCACCATCAGACCCTCCCTTGCTGCAATCATAGCCAGACCCCCATGCCATCCATTGCCATTTCTCCCACTCCCCCAGTGCCTCCATGCCATCCATTTCCATGTGATGTCCCCCACTGCCATCAGATCACCCCCTCCATGCCATGTCCCCCACTCCCTCAGTGCCATCAGCCCCTCCATGCCATCCATTGCCATATAGCACTCCCCCAGTGCCATCAGCCCCCTCCATGCCATTAATCACCAATTTCCATGTCCCCCACTGCCCCAGTGCCATCAGATCAGTCTCTGTCATGCTTCGGTGTGGGAGGAACACCACACCAAGCATAAGAGGGAAGGGGGGAGCAGGGGATCAGGCCTGAGAACTAGGGAAGGAAGATGGACACCTCCTAGTAAAACCCTAACCAAAATACTGACTAGACTACCAGTATGAACAGACCTCAGAGGTAGGTGTGTTCATACACAGTAATATTTAGAGACCTATCATGCCCTATAGGACCCTGGTACTAATGGCAGGGATGAGACTACCTGTTCCTCCAAAAGGAAGGACGAACGGGATTCCCTTTCAGGTCTAATACAAACAATAGGGAAATGCAACACAGAGAACCCAAACAAAATACAAAAAGGGAAAGGAAAGACTTAACTTCAAAAGAGCAATGGAAGCACCAGGAACTCTGCCGAGATCCACACACCAGCTATCCACAACTGAGACTGAAGTTATAAACTGCCAAGCATTGTGGGAGAAGCAACAATAAATAATTAAGGTTAAATGACCACATTAGCAACACCTGAGACAAGGGGTGTGGCCATTACCAGAAACAACACAGACGCCTATTGATCCACAAGGAAAGCCTGTCAGATCAAACCACGTGTTGTCAGTGTCACCGATCTCCTGCCACCTGTCACGGGAAAGTCCGTAACAGCCCCTCCACGCCATGTTCCCCACTCCCCCAGTGCCATCAACCCGTCTATGCCATCCATTGCCATTTCCCCCACTCCCCCAGTGCCTCTGTGCCATCCATTGCCATGTGATGTCCCCCACTGCCATCAGATCAGCCCCTCCATGCTATGTCCCCCATTCCCCCAGTTCCATCAGATCAGCCCCTCCATGCCATGTCCCCCACTCCCCCAGTGTCATCAGCCCCTCTATGCCATCCATTGATATGTCCCCCAATCCCCCAGTGCTTCCATGTCATCCATTCCATTGCCAATTGCCATGACCCCCCTCCACCAGTGCCATCAAATCAGCCCCTGCATGCCATGTCCCCCACTCCCCCAGTGCCATCAACCCCTCCATGCCATCCATTGCCAATTGCCATGTCTCCCACTCCCCCAGTGCCATCAGATCAGCCCCTCCATGAACAGGAGCTCTGGGTACATGAGGGAGGAAAGGAGACAGCAAGGGCCCCATGAGGATGAGATAGGACAGGATATGGGGGGCAGGTGTCATGGAGTAAAACTGCTGGTCTACAGCATCCAGCAGCAGCTTGAAGAGATGCCTGACCTGCCCCCCCTGCCCTGTCCCACAGAGAAGAGACAGTCACAGTGCAGACTCACTCACAGACTGTCTTCACACTACTGCTCCAGCTGCTGGGGTCTCTCTCCTCCTCAGGCAGCACTTCCTGTGTGTGTGTGGGGGGGGGGGGGGGGGTCTGAAGCTAGTAAAGCAACATGTCTTCTCTGCTGGAGTGAAGAGGGGGCATGTCTGAATCTCTGCAGCACAGGAGCTTGTAAGTAGGACAGCAGCAGCCATCCTCATGTGACTATCAGAGGGCACACCAGAGGATGCTCCCTTGCTCCAGTCTGAGGCTGAGTGAATGAAAAGACTGCAGCTGCCTGAGCTCCAGCAATGAGCGCTTCCATTTGTATTCATGGAACCGCTCATAGCAGCACAGTGGGCCCCAGAACTTGCCCGGGTATGCCGGGGGCTGACGCCGGCCCTGACTACTCCTGTCCTGCATTTTAATAAAGAGAGACTTATTTATTAACTACCACTTCCTGGTCACTTCCTTGACACCGCAATCATCTGTCGGCCTCTTCATCCACACACCTGCCTCACACCCTGACAAAACACATAACAATAAGGGCATCCCTATCACCACCAGTCAGGAGCCCCAATATCAGGGTGTGCCCCAAGGGAAGAAAGGGTGTGCTCTCCTGTCACTCCACAGCAAGCACCAGTGAGAGGGCTGCCACTGTGATCTGTGTACAGCTACCATTGGAAGAGTTACTACCACTCCCATCCTCCACTCGCTTCTACTGGGCTTGCTGCATCCCTGTAAGGATGTTGGAAGACTGTGCACAGTACATTTATAATTGCTGCATCTTTAGATCCAAATAGGTTCAACATTAGCAGATTTTTAGGACTATAGGGCTAGTGGTTTATAGCTCACAGATAGCAAACTAGAAGGATTTTATTATACAAATCACTTTTCATCCTCAAAGGTAAAATTATTAAAGAAAAAGTACACCTACTCTATGAGAAAATATACATTTCACTTTGAGACAGATTCATGTAAATATAGTATATACTGTACTGCACTAGTTACTTCAAATCTTACAGACTTCTATTCATTTTTTTCGGCTCACAAAGTAGCCTTTGATTCACTGCTGGGTCAAGAGGTGTTGTCCCAGAAGACTTCACTTGAGTAACCACCTATAATTATGCCGATAAGTCCACAGTAACTGTTGATCTGAAGTTTTCTCCAAGGGATTTCTCCATCTATAGAGCACATTTCCCTAAGCCAGATGAATCCCATGGAGGAAAGCCCTCTTCAGCCAAAAATCGACACTTTTACCAAGGAGATTTAATTCAATTATTTCATTTGGAAAAACACAATTCATAAGGGAGATTTGTAGAAATTATTAGACTTTCCAATATGTTCTGCACCTTCAGAGAATATCAGAATTGTAGAGGTTCCTTTGAAGAAAGAGATTATTTTGGTTTAATTATAGTCTTTATTGCCATACTAAGATTACTTCTGCTGGAAGGTATAAATGCTGTTTAAGAAATACAAACTATGGTCACAATTATGTGGACCTAATAAGGGGTTAATAAGGGCTTTAAAGACTTGTTCAATTTGAAAACTATAAAATCACGTGTGACTGAAGTTAAAGGGGTTGTCTCACTTTGGTAAATGGTATTTATCATGTAGACAAACTTAACAAAAGGCACTTATTCATGTATTGTGATTGTTCATATTGCCTCCTTTGATTGCTTTATTCATTTTTCCATCACATTATAAACTACTCGTTTTCAGGTGTTATGACCACCCTGCAATCCAGCAGTGGTGGTCATGCTTGCACATTATAGCTTTTTCCTACAGTGTGCAAGCACGACCACTGATACTGGATTGCAGGGTAGTTGTAACCCCGGAAGTGAGCAGTGAATAATGTGAAGGAAAAATTAATTAAGCCATCAAAGGAGGCAATATGGACAATCACAATACATTAGTAAGTGCCATGTATTAACTTTCTCTACATAATCAAGGCCATTTGCTGAAGTGAGATAATCCTTTTAACCTCAATGTCTAGTTGTCCCATGTCATAGTCAAAATTATTGGTAGGGAACTAATAGTGAGCTGGAACTCTTACCAACCACTATAAAGTTGATAACACTTGATTTAGGGTACTAAAAGGCACTTGAGAAGCTCTTATCACTTGAATTTCTTTCGTCTTTTGTAAACCTGGTGCTTACACTTTAATAAGGGCTATGATGTACCAAGGGGTTGTTTGTTCCCTTTGGCCTTGGTCTCCTAAGTACTGCCTTAATACCCAAATGACCAGTATTTCTTTGGTTCTTGGCAACCATCGTTCCTTGAAGAGTAACTTACAAATATCAAGTGTTGGTGAAGGTTCTCATTTATCCAGGTCATGGTATATATCTGTAAAGAATAAATCAAGGCAACTGGACGTACTGTAGATTTCTTGAAAACGTTTCACTCGTTCTTCCAACGAGCTTTCTCAAAACTGAAAATATGTCATATTCTAGGTTCTTCAAAGTAGCCACCTTTTGCTTTGATTACTGCTTTGCACACTCTTGGCATTCTCTTGATGAGCTTCAAGAGGCAGTCACCTGAAATGGTCTTCCAACAGTCTTGAAGGAGTTCCCAGAGATGCTTAGCACTTGTTGGCCCTTTTGCCTTGACTCTGCGGTCCAGCTCACCCCAAACCATCTCGATTGGGTTCAGGTCCAGTGACTGTGGAGGCCAGGTCATCTGGCGCAGCACCCCATCACTCTCCTTCATGGTCAAATAGCCCTTACTTTCAAAGTTTTCCCAATTTTTCGGCTGGCTGACTGACCTTTATTTCTTAAAGTAATGATGGCCACTCGTTTTGCTTTACTTAGCTGCTTTTTTCTTGCCATAATACAAATTCTAAGTCTATTCAGTAGGACTATCAGCTGTGTATCCACCTGACTTCTCCTCAACGCAACTGATGGTCCCAACCCCATTTATAAGGCAAGAAATCCCACTTATTAAACCTGACAGGGCACACCTGTGAAGTGAAAACCATTTCAGGTGACTACCTCTTGAAGCTCATCAAGAGAATGCCAAGAGTGTGCAAAGCAGTAATCAAAGCAAAAGGTGGCTACTTTGAAGAACCCAGAATATGACATATTTTCAGTTGTTTCACACTTGTTTGTTATGTATATAATTCCACATGTGTTAATTCATAGTTTTGATGCCTTCAGTGTGAATCTACAATTTTCATAGTCATGAAAATTAAGAAAACTCTTTGAATGAGAAGGTGTGTCCAAACTTTTGGTCTGTACTGTATATATATATATATATATATATATATATGTATATATACACACAGTACTACTCTAAATGAACTGTTTGTTTGTTCCCTTTGGCCTTGGTCTCCTAAGTACTGCCTTAATACCCAAATGACCAGTATTTCTTTGGTTCTTGGCAACCATCGTTCCTTGAAGAGTAACTTACAAATATCAAGTGTTGGTGAAGGTTCTCATTTATCCAGGTCATGGTATATATCTGTAAAGAATAAATCAAGGCAACTGGACGTACTGTAGATTTCTTGAAAACGTTTCACTCGTTCTTCCAACGAGCTTTCTCAAAACTGAAAATATGTCATATTCTAGGTTCTTCAAAGTAGCCACCTTTTGCTTTGATTACTGCTTTGCACACTCTTGGCATTCTCTTGATGAGCTTCAAGAGGCAGTCACCTGAAATGGTCTTCCAACAGTCTTGAAGGAGTTCCCAGAGATGCTTAGCACTTGTTGGCCCTTTTGCCTTGACTCTGCGGTCCAGCTCACCCCAAACCATCTCGATTGGGTTCAGGTCCAGTGACTGTGGAGGCCAGGTCATCTGGCGCAGCACCCCATCACTCTCCTTCATGGTCAAATAGCCCTTACTTTCAAAGTTTTCCCAATTTTTCGGCTGGCTGACTGACCTTTATTTCTTAAAGTAATGATGGCCACTCGTTTTGCTTTACTTAGCTGCTTTTTTCTTGCCATAATACAAATTCTAACAGTCTATTCAGTAGGACTATCAGCTGTGTATCCACCTGACTTCTCCTCAACGCAACTGATGGTCCCAACCCCATTTATAAGGCAAGAAATCCCACTTATTAAACCTGACAGGGCACACCTGTGAAGTGAAAACCATTTCAGGTGACTACCTCTTGAAGCTCATCAAGAGAATGCCAAGAGTGTGCAAAGCAGTAATCAAAGCAAAAGGTGGCTACTTTGAAGAACCCAGAATATGACATATTTTCAGTTGTTTCACACTTGTTTGTTATGTATATAATTCCACATGTGTTAATTCATAGTTTTGATGCCTTCAGTGTGAATCTACAATTTTCATAGTCATGAAAATTAAGAAAACTCTTTGAATGAGAAGGTGTGTCCAAACTTTTGGTCTGTACTGTATATATATATATATATATATATACACACACACAGTACTACTCTAAATGAACTGTCTCTGAATGAACTCACTAATGCTTCCAGAGGAAGTAGCCATTGTCAAGGTTAAGGCACATACCAGACAACAAACCCGTGAGGCTAGGGGCAACAACAGGGCAGATGGGGCTGCAAAAGAGTCATCAATGAAGCCTTCGAAACCCGAGGTAATCCCTGGCGGCGTCCTGGAGCCTTACCACATGTCTGAAGACGTGTTGATTAAACTGTCTACACAGGCAGATGAAGGAGAAAAGAGCTCCTGGACTTAGAGAGGAGCAGTGCCGAATGAGCAGGGACTCTGGGAAGTGTCAGGAAAAATATGCCTACCCAGAGCCCTCTACCCAGAAGGCTAAGAAAGGGACCAGGAAGCCCTGGACTGAGTGCCTCCCCCTTGCCCTGTACTCCATCTGCATCACCCCAGGGAAATAGTCTGGCCTATCCCCATATGAAATCTTGTTTGGTTGTGTACCCAAACTGGGGCTGTATTTTCCTCAACAGTTGCAGCTCCAGACTGACAGCATGGTCAGTTACATGAAGGCCCTCACCCGCAGGTTGGAGCACAATCATAAACAAGTGTTTGCTTCCATTCCAGATCCAGACTCAGTGGAAGGGACGCACCCCCTGGTGCCTGATGATTGGGTTGTCATAAAAAGGCACGTGAGAAAGACATTTGAGCCCAGATTTGATGGTCCCTTCCAAGTTTTGTTAAAAACTGAGACTATTGTATAAGTTAAAGTAAAACCCAACTGGATACACGCTTCTCACTGCAAGAAAGTCTTTGAACCACAGGATGAAGGTCCTTCTGTTGGCAGTGGCTCTGACCTTGAGTGTGTCAGCAGTGTTTCATCCACTGAATGATGAATGGGACAATGCTTTGATACGGCACCATCAGTTGTTGTTTTAGGGACTGAATGATCTGTGGTACGGTTTGTCCCCCCCTGGAATGGATCCCAAAGGCCAGAATAGGAATAGCTTGTTCTGAAGTACTTCTGGGCGGTGACAGTCCACAGATGTCTCAAAGATGGAGCGTCCATCTTGAATATTTGTATCCTGCTTGTTGTTATAATCTTGCTTGTAATAGTGCTATATTGTTTTCTGCCATGTAATAAAAGACTGCAGACAGAAGTAACTTTTTACCAATTCCGTAGTGAGACAATGGATGAGCTTGGAACCCTGGTTCAACTCAACTTTGCACGGCTGCCGGCACATTTCATCCATGAGGTGAAACATCTGGGGTACATCCGGCTAGATCTTACAAGTTCACCATTGTTTCAAATGGGGGAGATGTGGGGAATGAGACTCCATCTTGGTGTCTGCAGCAGCCATTTTACATTGTATGACCTCTCTGAAGTTAATAGATCAGAAAATTTGACATGCAAAGTCTCTGCAGGAAGTAACTTAGCCCCCACCTTTGCTATTTTCGATAGAGGGAAACTGCTAGCTCTAACGGTTATTTCCTGTATTCTGAATTGTATGCTTCTGCGGTTAATTGACATTGACATTTTCTGTTTCTATGAGCACATATATGTACAAATATGGTCATGACCTTCATGAGATGTGTGTGGGTGGCTTTTCCACCCCTTCCTTGCCAAGACAGTATAATATGATATGCATTTTGTTTGAATAAAGAGAGACTTGTTTGATCATTGAGTGTCGGTAAATCAATTCTAAATGGGTACCCTTTACTAAATCTATGGGCAATGATGATTTGGAACTCAGCATAAATAAGAGTAAGGGGTCTTTGCCCCACAAGAGGGGGCAAGTTTAATGTGTAGGGGCAACAAATTAGGTTTCAACACTAACTGATGTAGGAAATGTAAAATTATTACTCAATTGGTATATAAAACAGAACTTTATTATTCAGTGATGCTCAAGGTGGTACTATTACAGTTTCATGCACTAAGTGGAACATAGGAGCACTATTATTATGTAGAGCCCAAACAGAGTACTATTGCTATTCACAGGGCATTTAGTGGAGTCTATAGATGACACAAAATAGAGGCACCAAGGGAGGCACTATCATCTGGGGCACTAGGGATATAGAGTATGTGTAAAGGCTGGGAAAGTGGTGAAGGTATTGTGGAAAAGCACAGTGCTAAAGAGGTCTGTGTGTAAAATTCTACAAGCTGTGGTTGGAGAAGTCATAATAGTGGCCTTGGTCAGATGGAGAAGAAAAGGGAAAGTGAATAATTCTAATAAGAGAATATCCTTTGTAAGTTGAAGGGTGTAACTCTACTGTAATTTCTTTTATGGGTTGTAGATTATTGTGTAGCACTGCTATTTTCAGTTATATGGTCAATATATACTGGTAATATTGGCCTTTGCATAGTGTGTTTTATTTGGTAACAGTAATATTCAGTCACTGTCTGATTGTAATATGCAGTTAGAGTTTGGCAGTATTATTTGTCCCTTGTATAGTGTTATGTTGTTCTTGGTATAGTTTGTTTTAGTCAGTAATAGTATTATGGTAATATGTATGGTGATATTTGCTTTTTGTACAGTGTAAATTTATGTCTGTATTATTTAGAGATATACTATAATATACACAGTGTTGCGTTTGAAGTGCCAAATTATTTCTAGGCTCCAAAGTGATGATTTCCATTATAAAGTATATCCAAGTAATAGCCTTCTCAATATGGGGCTGAGTAGTCACAGACCTTCAGAGATATCATGCTGGCCCCTGTTCACTATCCAAAGGCACAATGGGCAAATGATGATCAGAACTAGACCATGGAGCAATGGAAGAATATGGCCTGGTGTGATAAGTAACATTTTCTTTCACATTATGTGGGTGGCCAGGTGTGTATGCATGACTTATCTGGTGACAATATGGCACCAGGATGAACTTTGGGAAGAAGACAAGCCAACGGAGGCAGTGTGATTCTTTCTGCAATCTTCTGCTGGGAAACCTTTAGTGATGGCATTCACATAGATGTTATTTGGACATGTACCACTTAGCTAGACATTGTACAGGCAAGTACACTCCTTCATGAAAGCATTATTCCTTATCAGCATTGAACTGTTTCAGCAGGATAATGCTCTGTCCACACTGCGAAAAGTGTTCAGGAATGGTGTGAGGAACAAGAGAAAGAGCTCAAGGTGTTGACTTGACCTCCAAATTCCCTAGATGTCCACCTGAGTATCTGAGGGATGTGCTGGAAAAACAAATCCACCTCGCTATAGAACTTAAAGCGTCTGCTGGTAACGTCATGGTATGTTGTGTTAATAGGTCAGAGGTATTTGGCAACATGAAGGGAACCTACACAATATTAGTCAGGTGATTTTAATGTTACAGCTTATTGGTGTGTAATAATCATAGTAATAACCAGGAATGTAGCTGTAAGGGATGCATGAAATATAGTCCAGAACATTTTTCCAGCACCACTGCTTGTCATAAAGTCGAAGTTTATTTGAAGCATTTTGAAACGGCACACAATAGGTGATCAGGTGTTTTGGGTTTTAAACTGGACACCTAGTCAGTCCTGAAAAGTTCCTCTGCTCCATATGTGGAGACCAGTATTATAAATTAGGCTGTCTTAGATTTTTTTAGTAAGGCACAAATACTTAAAGGGATTATCCGATGACTAATGTAAAAAATGAAAATTAGAGATCATATAGTACATGACAATCTCTTTCTAACAAAGCTAGAATCAGCCCTGTACCTCACATCGATCCAGAGATCTAATCATTCACTGCTGCGCTACATTAAGATCAAGCTGAAAGCTCAAAAGGAGTGTCTTTTCTGCTGCAGCAGGTGCGTGTCTCAGCTCTCCGTATCACAGCTCAGGAGGCAGTTGAAGGATGGAACTGAGCATGTGCGGCCTTCTTAGTGAGCAGGACAGAGAAATAAGAAAAAAACAAACAGCAGCTGGCGCTATGCAGATACATTTTATTGATTAACTCAGTGGCTATGCTAAATGTTTTAATTACATGCAATTACAGTACAAAAGTATTCAGATCCAGGTGCTTTTTGAAAACTATAGAATATTTTTCGTGGGAGAACCCCTTTAAAACTGACACCAATAATAATATAGACAACAATAAATAGATTATAAATGCAATAATTAATGTTACCTATAAATAATAATGAAAATAACTAATGTTAAAAAAATTTACACAAATGATTAAAGTTTATAATAATACATAGTGCTTATACTAACTCGAAAAATACAATAATAACCAATATTAAAAATCATGAAAGCAAAAATGGCATAAAACATAACCTTTTAATAAATAAACATAAAGAATACAAGTAAACTATTAATAATATGAATAATACCTAATAAATAAACTTTTAGGATTTTATTTTAGAGTGTACAATCTAATAACCCAACATGACTAAAATATGAGAGCCCATTCTTAAAATACCCTAGACTGTTACATCATAATCCACTTGATTAAAAGAATACCCACCAAGTATGCCTTCAGAATATCAGAGAACGCTATCCCCCAAGCACCTTCTTGTGTGTTCATTAGCGAACAAAGAAAGGAAATGGGATGAGAGAATCAATACAATGCACATTAAGTTTCAGCTCTTATGATCCATCAAACACGAACATAAATCTTTTTATTGTAGCACATGTTCCATAGGCTTCAATTGTACCAGACACGGCTGATACAATGAAACAAATTACCTTCGTTTGACCACCTGTCATTATGTGACGTCTGTGCACAAAATGAACAATTAGTTGCTGGCTGCCTGTTCCTTTTATGAGGCAGTGACGTCAACCTGTAATCATAAAAATTGGGCAATCCGTATTGTAATTTTTTTAATGCACTTTAGACGGCGGCCAAGTACATTTATTTGTGGTTAATATAAGAAATACAATGAGTATAAATGTATAGGATTCCTAGCTTATGTAGTCTGGCGCCCCATAAACAGCGTCACCTTAAATGTGTGCTCATTAGCGGTACGGTAAAAGAGAATGATAACAACAGTTAAACTTCTCACAGAGATTACATTTAATTAGCTAATTGCATATTTAATAATCGTGTTCTAGGGAAAATTCTGAAGTTACATATTATATTCTTTCATTTTTAAACATATTAACGAAAAATGTTCCATTGTTTGTTTAATTTATTATTATTATTGTTATTATTTTCCAAAGAGGGTTTAACCATAAAAATTATTAATAACATATGTACTGTATAGATTAGAGTTGAGCGAACACCTGGATGTTCGGGTTCGAGAAGTTCGGCCGAACATCCCGGAAATGTTCGGGTTCGGGATCCGAACCCGATCCGAACTTCGTCCCGAACCCGAACCCCATTGAAGTCAATGGGGACCCGAACTTTTCGGCACTAAAAAGGCTGTAAAACAGCCCAGGAAAGAGCTAGAGGGCTGCAAAAGGCAGCAACATGTAGGTAAATCCCCTGCAAACAAATGTGGATAGGGAAATGAATTAAAATAAAAATTAAATAAATAAAAATTAACCAAAATCAATTGGAGAGAGGTTCCATAGCAGAGAATCTGGCTTCCCGTCACCCACCACTGGAACAGTCCATTCTCAGATATTTAGGCCCCGGCACCCAGGCAGAGGAGAGAGGTCCCGTAACAGAGAATCTGTCTTCATGTCAGCAGAGAATTAGTCTGCATGTCATAGCAGAGAATGAGGCTTCACGTCAGCCACCACTGCAACAGTCCATTGGCATATATTTAGGCCCAGCACACACACAGGCAGAGGAGGGAGGTCCCGTAACAGAGAATCTGGCTTCATGTCAGCAGAGAATTAGTCTGCATGTCATAGCAGAGAATGAGGCTTCACGTCAGCCACCACTGCAACAGTCCATTGGCATATATTTAGGCCTAGCACACAGGCAGAGGAGAGAGGTCCCGTAACAGACAATCTGGCTTCATGTCAGCAGAGAATCAGTCTGCATGTCATAGCAGAGAATGAGGCTTCACGTCAGCCACCACTGCAACAGTCCATTGGCATATATTTAGGCCCAGCACCCAGGCAGAGGAGGGAGGTCCCGTAACAGAGAATCTGGCTTCATGTCAGCAGAGAATCAGTCTGCATGTCATAGCAGAGAATGAGGCTTCACGTCACCCACCACTGCAACAGTCCATTGGCATATATTTAGGCCCAGCACCCAGGCAGAGGAGGGAGGTCCCGTAACAGAGAATCTGTCTTCATGTCAGCAGAGAATTAGTCTGCATGTCATAGCAGAGAATGAGGCTTCACGTCAGCCACCACTGCAACAGTCCATTGGCATATATTTAGGCCCAGCACCCAGGCAGAGGAGGGAGGTCCCGTAACAGAGAATCTGTCTTCATGTCAGCAGAGAATTAGTCTGCATGTCATAGCAGAGAATGAGGCTTCACGTCAGCCACCACTGCAACAGTCCATTGGCATATATTTAGGCCCAGCACACACACAGGCAGAGGAGAGAGGTCCCGTAACAGAGAATCTGTCTTCATGTCAGCAGAGAATTAGTCTGCATGTCATAGCAGAGAATGAGGCTTCACGTCAGCCACCACTGCAACAGTCCATTGGCATATATTTAGGCCCAGCACACAAACAGGCAGAGGAGAGAGGTCCCGTAACAGACAATCTGGCTTCATGTCAGCAGAGAATTAGTCTGCATGTCATAGCAGAGAATGAGGCTTCACGTCAGCCACCACTGCAACAGTCCATTGGCATATATTTAGGCCCAGCACACACACAGGCAGAGGAGAGAGGTCCCGTAACAGAGAATCTGTCTTCATGTCAGCAGAGAATTAGTCTGCATGTCATAGCAGAGAATCAGGCTTCACGTCACCCACCACTGCAACAGTCCATTGGCATATATTTAGGCCCAGCACCCAGGCAGAGGAGGGAGGTCCCGTAACAGAGAATCTGTCTTCATGTCAGCAGAGAATTAGTCTGCATGTCATAGCAGAGAATGAGGCTTCATGTCACCCACCACTGCAACAGTCCATTGGCATATATTTAGGCCTAGCACACAGGCAGAGGAGAGGTTCATTCAACTTTGGGTAGCCTCGCAATATAATGGTAAAATGAAAATAAAAATAGGATTGAATGAGGAAGTGCCCTGGAGTCCAATAATATATGGTTATGGGGAGGTAGTTAATGTCTAATCTGGACAAGGGACGGACAGGTCCTGTGGGATCCATGCCTGGTTCATTTTTATGAACGTCAGCTTGTCCACATTGGCTGTAGACAGGCGGCTGCGTTTGTCTGTAATGACGCCCCCTGCCGTGCTGAATACACGTTCAGACAAAACGCTGGCTGCCGGGCAGGCCAGCACCTCCAAGGCATAAAAGGCTAGCTCTGGCCACGTAGACAATTTAGAGACCCAGAAGTTGAATGGGGCCGAACCATCAGTCAGTACGTGGAGGGGTGTGCACACGTACTGTTCCACCATGTTAGTGAAATGTTGCCTCCTGCTAACACGTTGCGTATCAGGTGGTGGTGCAGTTAGCTGTGGCGTGTTGACAAAGGTTTTCCACATCTCTGCCATGCTAACCCTGCCCTCAGAGGAGCTGGCCGTGACACAGCTGCCTTGGTGACCTCTTGCTCCTCCTCTGCCTTGGCCTTGGGCTTCCACTTGTTCCCCTGTGACATTTGGGAATGCTCTCAGTAGCGCGTCTACCAACGTGCGCTTGTACTCGCGCATCTTCCTATCACGCTCCAGTGCAGGAAGTAAGGTGGGCACATTGTCTTTGTAGCGTGGATCCAGCAGGGTGGCAACCCAGTAGTCCGCACAGGTTAAAATGTGGGCAACTCTGCTGTCGTTGCGCAGGCACTGCAGCATGTAGTCGCTCATGTGTGCCAGGCTGCCCAGGGGTAAGGACAAGCTGTCCTCTGTGGGAGGCGTATCGTCATCGTCCTGCCTTTCCCCCCAGCCACGCACCAGTGATGGACCCGAGCTGCGTTGGGTGCCACCCCGCTGTGACCATGCTTCATCCTTCATCCTCCTCCACCTCCTCCTCATCCTCGTCCTCCTCGTCCTCCAGTAGTGGGCCCTGGCTGGCCACATTTGTACCTGGCCTCTGCTGTTGCCAAAAACCTCCCTCTGAGTCACTTCGAAGAGACTGGCCTGAAAGTGCTAAAAATGACCCCTCTTCCTCCTCCTCCTCCTCCTCCTGGGCCACCTCCTCTTCCATCATCGCCCTAAGTGTTTTCTCAAGGAGACATAGAAGTGGTATTGTAACGCTGATAACGGTGTCATCGCCACTGGCCATGTTGGTGGAGTACTCGAAACAGCGCAACAGGGCACACAGGTCTCGCATGGAGGCCCAGTCATTGGTGGTGAAGTGGTGCTGTTCTGTAGTGCGACTGACCCGTGCGTGCTGCAGCTGAAACTCCACTATGGCCTGCTGCTGCTCGCACAGTCTGTCCAGCATGTGCAAGGTGGAGTTCCACCTGGTGGGCACGTCGCATATGAGGCGGTGAGCGGGAAGGCCGAAGTTACGCTGTAGCGCAGACAGGCGAGCAGCAGCAGGATGTGAACGCCGGAAGCGCGAACAGACGGCCCGCACTTTATGCAGCAGCTCTGACATGTCGGGGTAGTTGTGAATGAACTTCTGCACCACCAAATTCAGCACATGCGCCAAGCAAGGGATGTGCGTCAAATTGGCTAGTCCCAGAGCTGCAACGAGATTTCGCCCATTATCACACACCACCAGGCCGGGCTTGAGGCTCACCGGCAGCAACCACTCGTCGGTCTGTTGTTCTATACCCCGCCACAACTCCTGTGCGGTGTGGGGCCTGTCCCCCAAACATATGAGTTTCAGAATGGCCTGCTGACGTTTACCCCGGGCTGTGCTGAAGTTGGTGGTGAAGGTGTGTGGCTGACTGGATGAGCAGGTGGAAGAAGAGGAGGAGGAAGCCGAGAAGGAGGAGGTGGCAACAGGAGGCAAAGAATATTGCCCTGCGATCCTTGGCGGCGGAAGGACGTGCGCCAAACAGCTCTCCGCCTGGGGCCCAGCTGCCACTACATTTACCCAGTGTGCAGTTAGGGAGATATAGCGTCCCTGGCCGTGCTTACTGGTCCACGTATCTGTGGTTAGGTGGACCTTGCCACAGATGGCGTTGCGCAGTGCACACTTGATTTTATCGGATACTTGGTTGTGCAGGGAAGGCACGGCTCTCTTGGAGAAGTAGTGCCGGCTGGGAACAACATACTGTGGGACAGCAAGCGACATGAGCTGTTTGAAGCTGTCTGTGTCCACCAGCCTAAATGACAGCATTTCATAGGCCAGTAGTTTAGAAATGCTGGCATTCAGGGCCAGGGATCGAGGGTGGCTAGGTGGGAATTTACGCTTTCTATCAAATGTTTGTGAGATGGAGAGCTGAACGCTGGCGTGTGACATGGTTGAGACGCTTGGTGACGGAGGTGGTGGTGGTGGTGTTGGTGGTACATCCCCTGTTTGCTGGGCGGCAGGTGCCAACGTTCCTCCAGAGGCGGAGGAAGAGGCCGAGGCGGCAGCAGCAGAATAGGCCGAGGCGGCAGCAGCAGAAGAGGTAGCAGGGGGAGCCTGAGTGACTTCCTTGGTTTTAAGGTGTTTACTCCACTGCAGTTCATGCTTTGCATGCAGGTGCCTGGTCATGCAGGTTGTGCTCAGGTTCAGAACGTTAATGCCTCGCTTCAGGCTCTGATGGCACAGCGTGCAAACCACTCGGGTCTTGTCGTCAGCACATTGTTTGAAGAAGTGCCATGCCAGGGAACTCCTTGAAGCTGCCTTTGGGGTGCTTGGTCCCAGATGGCGGCGGTCAGTAGCAGGCGGAGTCTCTTGGCGGCGGGTGTTCTGCTTTTGCCCACTGCTCCCTCTTTTGCTACGCTGTTGGCTCGGTCTCACCACTGCCTCTTCCTCCGAACTGTGAAAGTCAGTGGCACGACCTTCATTCCATGTGGGGTCTAGGACCTCATCGTCCCCTGCATCGTCTTCCACCCAGTCTTGATCCCTGACCTCCTGTTCAGTCTGCACACTGCAGAAAGACGCAGCAGTTGGCACCTGTGTTTCGTCATCATCAGAGACATGCTGAGGTGGTATTCCCATGTCCTCATCATCAGGAAACATAAGTGGTTGTGCGTCAGTGCATTCTATGTCTTTCACCGCTGGGGAAGGGCTAGGTGGATGCCCTTGGGAAACCCTGCCAGCGGAGTCTTCAAACAGCATAAGAGACTGCTGCATAACTTGAGGCTGAGACAGTTTCCCTGGTATGCATGGGGGTGATGTGACAGACTGATGGGGTTGGTTTTCAGGCGCCATCTGTGCGCTTTCTGCAGAAGACTGGGTGGGAGATAATGTGAACGTGCTGGATTCACTGTCGGCCACCCAATTGACTAATGCCTGTACCTGCTCAGGCCTTACCATCCTTAGAACGGCATTGGGCCCCACCATATATCGCTGTAAATTCTGGCGGCTACTGGGACCTGAGGTAGTTGGTACACTAGGACGTGTGGATGTGGCAGAACGGCCACGTCCTCTCCCAGCACCAGAGGGTCCACTAACACCACCACGACCATGTCCACGTCCGCGTCCCTTACTAGATGTTTTTCTCATTGTTATGGTTCACCACAACAACAAATATATTATTTGGCCCAATGTATTGTATTCAAATTCAGCGGGATATAAATTTGAGGCCTAGTATTTAGGCGCTGGGTGACCGGTATGGATTTAGTGACAGAATTAGACTTGGAAATGCACAGAAGCGTGTGTGTGAAGTTATTCTGAATGACCCTATGTGCACCTTCAATATGATCTACCCTTTTAGGGATAGATTTCAAATAGCTCTGATATAGCAGAAACGACTAAATTATGAAATTGCTAAATTGGGAATTGTATTTCAACCCAGAACAAAAAATGTGCTTTGACGGACACTAAATAACTTTCCCAGCCACAACAGGACAGCGGTAACGAGAGATTTAGCGGGATATAAATTTGAGGCCTAGTATTTAGGCGCTGGGTGACAGGTATGGGTTTAGTGACAGAATTAGATTTGGAAATGCACAGTAGCGGGTGTGTGAAGTTATTCTGAATGACCCTATGTGCACCTTGAATATTATATACCCTTTTAGGGATAGATTTCAAATAGCTCTGATATAGCAGAAACCACTAAATTATGAAATTGCTAAATTGGGAATTGTATTTCAACCCAGAACAAGAAATGTGCTTGAACGGACACTAAATAACTCGCCCTGCTACAGCACTAGGGACAGATTTAGCGGGATATAAATTTGAGGCCTAGTATTTAGGCGCTGGGTGACAGGTATGGGTTTAGTGCCAGAATTAGACTTGGAAATACACAGTAGCGGGTGTGTGTGAAGTTATTCTGAATGACCCAATGTGCACCTTGAATATTATATACCCTTTTAGGGATAGATTTCAAATAGCTCTGATATAGCAGAAACCACTAAATTATGAAATTGCTAAATTGGGAATTGTATTTCAACCCAGAACAAGAAATGTGCTTGAACGGACAGTAAATAACTCGCCCAGCTACAGCACTAGGGACAGATTTAGCGGGATATAAATTTGAGGCCTAGTATTTAGGCGCTGGGTGACAGGTATGGGTTTAGTGCCAGAATTAGACTTGGAAATACACAGTAGCGGGTGTGTGTGAAGTTATTCTGAATGACCCAATGTGCACCTTGAATATTATATACCCTTTTAGGGATAGATTTCAAATAGCTCTGATATAGCAGAAACCACTAAATTATGAAATTGCTAAATTGGGAATTGTATTTCAACCCAGAACAAGAAATGTGCTTGAACGGACACTAAATAACTCGCCCAGCTACAGCACTAGGGACAGATTTAGCTGGATATAAATTTGAGGCCTAGTATTTAGGCGCTGGGTGACAGGTATGGGTTTAGTGCCAGAATTAGACTTGGAAATACACAGTAGCGGGTGTGTGTGAAGTTATTCTGAATGACCCAATGTGCACCTTGAATATTATATACCCTTTTAGGGATAGATTTCAAATAGCTCTGATATAGCAGAAACCACTAAATTATGAAATTGCTAAATTGGGAATTGTATTTCAACCCAGAACAAGAAATGTGCTTGAACGGACACTAAATAACTCGCCCAGCTACAGCACTAAGGACAGATTTAGCGGGATATAAATTTGAGGCCTAGTATTTAGGCGCTGGGTGACCGGTATGGATTTAGTGACAGAATTAGACTGGGATATGGCCAAAAAATAAACAGACTATTGCTGGTTAAATGCACTTGGTGTGACAGCTTCACCCTGATGTAGGCTTTAGCCAAAAAACAACCACACCATTGAGGGTTAAATGCACTTGGTGACAGGCGCAGCTTGCCCCTGATTTAGTATATGGCCAAAAAATGAACAGACTATTGCTGGTTAAATGCACTTGGTGTGACAGCTTCACCCTGATGTAGGCTTTAGCCAAAAAACAACCACACCATTGAGGGTTAAATGCACTTGGTGACAGGCGCAGCTTGCCCCTGATTTTGTATATGGCCAAAAAATGAACAGACTATTGCTGGTTAAATGCACTTGGTGTGACAGCTTCACCCTGATGTAGGCTTTAGCCAAAAAACAACCACACCATTGAGGGTTAAATGCACTTGGTCGCAGCTTGTGCTGGCGCACCACAAGACACAAAATGGCCGCCGATCACCCCAGAAAAATGTGACTGACAAACGGTCTGGGCAGCCTAAAAACAGTGAGCAATTGAGGATCAGCAGCTCAATGATCCACAGCTGCAGATCGATCAGTTAATCAAGTCCTTTGGAGGAGTTAATCTGCCTAATCTCGCCCTACTGTCGCAGCCGCAACCTCTCCCTACGCTAATCAGAGCAGAGTGACGGGCGGCGCTATGTGACTCCAGCTTAAATAGAGGCTGGGTCACATGGTGCTCTGGCCAATCACAGCCATGCCAATAGTAGGCATGGCTGTGATGGCCTCTTGGGGCAAGTAGTATGACGCTTGTTGATTGGCTGCTTTGCAGCCTTTCAAAAAGCGCCAAGAAAGCGTCACAAAAGCGCGAAGAAAGCGACGAACACCGAACCCGAACTTTTACGAAAATGTCCGGGTTCGGGTCCGTGTCACGGACACCCCAAAATTCGGTACGAACCCGAACTATACAGTTCGAGTTCGCTCATCCCTAGTATAGATCTCATTGAAGGGATCCACACTGATTTAGTCCTGGCCCAGCTGTCTATGTCTCTACTATGGACTTTAAAGTAAATCTCTACTTTTTCTTATCACATTGTTCTTAAATCTAAGATTTTATGTTTATTTTAGTTGTTTTTAGTGGTGCAGCACGTCTTCCTGGGTTAAACAGTTGATATTTAATAGAGCATTTACATGATCCCTAAACATGTCATCTGTCATTGGATTTTTCTGTATAATTAAATAAAGTAGAGAAGAAGATATTTAATAGATTGAACTTTCCCTCATCCTCCTCTACCTTGACACCCTGACCCAGATTATTTTTGTAATTTTTATTTATTTAATTGCAGTATATTTTTTGATCATCTTTACTTTCTTTGCAATGACACTCTCTTTTTCAGTCTTTGCTGCCTTTGTCTTTTACACAATTTGAATTTTACACTATAGTATTTTAATATATGGTCATTGGCTTTTTGTTCTAGTAGTTTAAATGCTTTCTTTTTTTTTAAATCATTTTAATCATTTATAGATCCCCATACAGTTTTATTTAACCACATTGGTTTTCTCCTTTTTTTAACATGTATTTTTCCACAAGGCATATATCTTTCCCAGGAACAATTTAAGATGGCTTTAAAATGTCACATTTGGCCTGTGTACTTTTATTTTGAGGGCATTGTGCTATTAAAGGGGTTGTGCAAGAAAGGGTAGGGGGTGGTGGATTGCCAACCTCCGCCCTTCCCCCACTTGGCCAGACCTGTAAAGGGAAGTTTACTTTCCTAATTACCAGCAATTAATTAAAATAATATCCCTTTGTTTATTGTATTATTATTTTCCAAAAAGGGTTTAACCTTAAAAATTACTGGCAATGGATCCTCACTCTTCCTCCCGGCCTGTGGCGCTCCGCTGCACTGCTTCTCTGAAAACACCTGGTTCCATGCTGTCTGCAGCCAATAGCTGGCTGTGGCGGTGACCATCGTGTGACCATTTGTTAACATAATGGCAGCCGATTAGAGCCATGGCCAGTGATTGCCTGCATGAGGTGTCAAACCACATATTTTCAGTGAGGGAGTGGAGCAGGCTCGGCCGGTAGGAGAAAGAGCGAGGATAAATCACTGGGAAGCAGGTAAGTAAGCTTTCCTTTACAGGTCTGGCCAAGTATGTGTGTGTCTTCTCTTAGCTGGTGAAAATTTGTCTGCCTGAAAAGTAATTGGGTGTGCCATAATTGGTGAGTTTTTTAAGCCACAAAATTAATAAATACAACTTTGTAAATGTGCTCCTTAGTATTTAAATTTTTCTACTTATAGTCAGAGAATAGTCCTACAGTCCTACTTACATTTAGAGGTGGAAAATCAGTCTCGATCATGACCAGCTGATACAGAAGCTAGTGAACAGTTTTAGACTTGTCACATGCAATGGGTTGTGTGTGTTGTGTGCCTGTGTCAACTGAAAATGACTATAATAGTTTTACAAACTTTGAATGTAAACATAGAAGTATGGATGTGAACCCCTTCAGGTAATACTAATTTTTGATCTTAAGGACTACTTCTGCATGTCAGAGACTACAACTATTTTTTATTTTTGCATCAATACAACAATGTGTTTTTGTAGAACAAAAAACAGAACTACAAAACATAATCAAAATATAATTCATTAAAAATTGTCTTTTTGTGTAATTTCGTTTTTCTTCAAATTATGTATGATTAGGTGTTACGCTGGTAGCTCGTGCTTACTGCTGCCCCACTCTTCCTAGTGGGCGCTGCTTTACTTACCAGCTGGCCTCTCAGCTGTGCCAATGATCAAAACCCACTTCCCTCCTCTACCCACCAACAGCGGGCCCAACCAATGGTGTCCAACGTGTCTTCTCCTGCACGAAGCTTACAACTAGGGATGAGCGAATCGACTTCGGATGAAACATCCGAAGTCGATTTGCATAAAACTTTATTTTAATACTGTACGGAGCAGGAGCTCTGTACAGTATTAGAATGTATTGGCTCCGATGAGCCGAAGTTATTGCTTCACGAAGTCTTGAGAGACTTCAAGCAATAACTTCATAAATTAATTTGTACTGTAAAAAAACATTTTCCGAACGCAGTTTTTCTGGGCTTTGTAAGCTACTACAGGCAGTTCATTCCTAATTTTCTTTCCTTGACTGCATCTATACTTACCCTTACTGGCAAAGGCATGAATGCCAAGGAATGGACCCCTGAAGGAGAGACATCTTTCCAATACTGTCCTTCGCTGACTGGACATTTCCAAACAATTCTTTTTGGAGGTGGACACCTCTGTCTGTTTCTTCTGGAGTACCAGCAGCAGTCTCCTCTGTTGAAATTTTTTCACAGTTTTGGCAATAGACTAAAGCTGGTCTTCTGCAGACTTCTGCTCAGATAAAAAAAAAAGTTCACCGACCGAAGAAGCAGGTCTCCGCATCAGTTCTCTCCTGGGGACAAGGTCTGGCTATCTTCTAGGAACATCAGACTCAGGGTACCCTCATACAAACTATTACCTAATTTCCTCAGTTCCTTTGACATGATTAAGCCATTGAACCTGGTCAGGTACAAATGGTGCTTTCCTTCCTCTCTATACTTAGTTCATTCCATGTCTCTCTTTTCAAGAGGTTCAACTCCTGCTGCCTCCCTGATTAGTTCTGAAGATGTTTTTTTTATGAAATAAAGGACACTGTCAGCATGAAAAAGATCAAAGGCAAAAAATATGCTACAAAAACGTGAGGACATCAGTGGTGGGAAGGTTTTGTTGCATTGGAAGCTCTTGCCCGCTGCTACCCCGTCCCTTCTAGTGGGCAAGGGTGCTGTGTTACCTACCCTGCTGTCTTCTCTGCTGTGCTGGTGGCCTGGACCCACTTTCTCTCCTATACTCAACAGCAGTAGAGGAGGGCAAGTAAGTTAAAGTGGTTTGCATTGTGTTCGTAAAAACAAACACAATGTAACAGCACTCTGCAACACAAATAATCAAGTAGTTAAAATAGTGCAATACTCACTATAGAAAATGCTAATGTTACGTAATAAATATAAGATTATTGGCAAATGCATTTTGTACAAAATAATTTGTGCCTGTCTGCAAATGACAAGGCAATCACTTTAGGACAGATACCTACACTAAATACTACATTCTTTGGTGCTATACTGGCCTCCATTAAATTCAGAGAATGCCAATGGCCGCCATTAAATATAGGGACAGCAGGCTACATCTTTATACTTGCACTAATTAAAAGCCTATGGGACAGACAGGTTAGTTAGGAGTGCACGACCAATGGAGTCAGCCACACCTCCAATGCAGACTGCAAAGAAAAAAATGCAGGTTAGTCAGCACATCCCAATGCGTAGGTGCACATCACCATGGCTAAATGCAAAAAAGCAAAAACAAACAGTACTCTGTTAAAGGACCTCTCTCTTAAAGGACCACTGCACATGCACTCTAATCTTCTCCAGGCAATGGCTGGCCACCTCTGGCTACTTAAGACACCTTCCGCTGGGGGTGGGCCCTAAATTTTAGGCTGTATAGCTTGTTAGCTCCCTACTAAGGTGTGCTGTTCTGTTTGTTTGCCTGTATACAACCTCTGCCTGTTTAGTGATTCTGACTCTTCGCTGCCTGCAGATGGTAGCATGCTCTGGTTTAGATATGCATCTGAGTTTGTATATGCATTACTATATCTCAGACCCCATTAGTAAGCGCATTGTTTTTTCTGTTCCCCAGTTTTACAGCGCATTTACATCCTTGCAATAAAGATAAAATTGAACATTACTCCGTTGTCAATTCATTGCCGGGAAAAGGTTTAGCTGTCTGTCAAGCTATGTACCTTCACACATAAGGAGGACAGAACGGTAAGTGTGCCCGAAACTAGTGTCCCAGGATGGACACCTCATTTAATTCAGAAGCATGTTGTAAATATGCAAACAAGCTTTTTGAATTCTTTGCCAGTAGCTGTAATGCCTGTAGGAAGGGACAGACAAGGGCTGGGAGCCCTAACCAAGAACCCAGCCCGCTTTCCCTACCTATTTGCAGTATAAGCTTTACTTGGCAGAACCACAACTGGATGACAGTCCCTACTCTAATTAAGTGCAGAGATGGACAAACACCAACAGACAAACAAACACAAAAGCAGAGTCGTACGGAAATGGATCAGAACCAGACAGGCTACAGAGTACCAAATGAGAGATAGAGAGTGATCAGAAGACAAGCCAAGATCAGGACAAGAGACGGGCTACGCAGTACCAAACACATGAGATAGAGAGTGGTCAGAAGACAAGCTGGTATCAGAAGCACAGAGGAATCGGTACGCAAAGGAAGGAACAGGGAACAAGGAACCTAGCTAGTGAGCCAAACACGAGTATCGCTGGCAAGGGTATTCATACAACAAGGGATTTAAATAGAGAGCCAGATCCCCATATCAGAACCTGAGTGATCCTGTGACTTGACTCTCCAATTGCTCAGGCACCAACAAAAGAAAGTAATAGGAAATATGGGCTATATATTAGCCCACTGCCTATTCTCCCAGCTCTGCAAGGAGAAGCAGTGCATTGCGCTCTGTAACTAATGACGTGGCCGCCTCATTGGGGGGCGTGATGTCTCCTCCGGTGCTGCTGCGCTGAAGCTGAGGATCGTGCCGCTGGAGCCCAGACAGGTAAGTTTACCACAGTAGCAGAACCAGATGATCAAGAGGGTATTTTTGTAAAATTCTGAAGTTTTTGCTTTGACATTTTATTATTTTTTAAACTAATTAAATAAACTACTAATTTATTTTGTAAAGTAAAGCTATGAGAAGTCCTGAATTAATCTTATAAAAGGTAACACAAAGAGAAAAAACGTCAAAGAAATTGAATTAAATTTAAGCTTTTCTTATACAATGGATAGGTAGAGAATACACTGGAGATGTCACACAACTCCACCTGTATTTTTCCTTCTTACCTCTATTTTTTAATTATGACTTCTGGACAGAAAATCAGAATCAACCACCAGTTCAGAGTTCAGCTAATCTAATGATGTACTCAAGAACCAGTGTCAGTGGCATTTACCAGTATTTATGAGCCTGGACCATGAGTTCTCCGGAGATTGAATCAAGAGGTGTGGAAATGCAAGACATCAAAAAATGAAAGATTAATTCGAGGAACAGGAATTCATTTTTTAGACTTGAATGTTTAATACTAATAATGAGTGTGTGGTTTCATCTTCTGCAATTTGCATTTCTAAGATCTGTCAGATCTACTTTCTGATGGCAAATTTCAGTCTTAAAAGAGCAATTTCGTTGTAGAATAATAGGGATATTCCACTGTATAAGACACAATGGACCTTATTAATGCCACCAATGGGATACATAATTGTAAATCATACAATTAATACACAGTGCATTCTTCAATATATCCATATATGCATTCTGACCACATAGGTTGATTCTGTATAAGAAGCCCTAAATCGTTTTTAATTGAATCTTATGGGTACGACCACACGGTAAGGTTTCTGCATGCAGTTTTGAAAGCTAAAATCAGGAGTGAATATAAAAAAAAAAAAGTCATATCTGTCCTTTATATTTTTTCTCCTTTTATGATCCAGTCCTGATTTTGGTTCCAAAACTGCATGCAGGAACCTTACCATGTGGCTGTACCCTATGAGTAGCCACTTGGCCATAGCTTCTAAGATAAGATAATAAGATAAGATGCCTTTATTGTCACTTAGGGGGTCATTCTCACAGGTTACTTCACCAGACACTGATATAATGTCCAAACAGTGCATTTATTGTGCAACACCAGCAACAACAAAATGACAAAATAATAAACACTCGCCCGTCCAGGCTCTAACTAAACAAATAGATCCCTGACTCACCTAAGACCCTGTTCACACCCTGTGAACACGTGCGGCTTTCTGAGCCAATGTCCCACAGCCTCCTGGCTGTACAGAGCGCAGTACACCCACTGCCTCCAGTCCAGTGTCTCTTGGGGAATCGTGGTCTGTCAGCCCTCCTGGCTTAGACCACACAGAGCCTCCAGGTCTCTGTCCACAGGCAACACACTCCCCCCTTTCTGACACTCTGGGAGGTGCCTTATGCCAGGCTGATTACCTCCAGCTTCTCTCACCTGAGGTGGAACAGGGGTGTGGACCGCACTATCCACCCCTTCCTTACCTCAAACCTGCGTGAGACCTGTCACTGTCTCACATATCCCCCCCTTTGTTCAAGCCTGTGAGGGTGAACACCTGCATAACCACGGGAGGCTGGCAAGAGGGCATCCAGGCCTGGACGTGGGGAACAGCCACCCACCCTGCTCTTTGGCTGCTCCCAATAAGAACCGGCCCAGCTTGGCTTTACAGCCACACTAAGTAACCCAGTGTCAGCGAGCACTAGCTGCCGCTGACATATAAATTTACCGGTTCTTATTTCACCGAGGCCAGAAACCTCGGTGACACGTACCTTCCCTTTGTTCTGCCAGACCCAGGACAACAGCGCTTGGTTTATCACCCAAACTAGCCTCTTGCCCAATCTAATCTGCCTAAAGGCCTCATGTCCTTTCTTGGACTGCTGCAGTTCTTGCCTGAACCGTTCCCAGTCATGGTCATGTCCCAACACTTTCTCCTTTGCTTCTTTTACGTGCATCTGGGTCACTTCTTCCTTCTTTCCAGCAGTAGTTACCCCAGCTACGATGGCAGTTTCAGAGACCTCTGCTTCTCTAGCGGCTTTTTCCACTTTGGCTGCGGCTCCCTTTGGCTTAACTTTGGTCTCTGCAGCACCTGGGGACTTCATGTCAACCAACACATCGGCCTTAACTTTTTCAGCCTTTGTCTTCTCGAAGTCTCCAGTCTCTTTGACCGCCTTCTCATCCTTCTCAGACATGGCACCATACACTTGCCCTGTTAACTCCTCCCCCTCTTTCTCACCAAGGCAGGAGACACCAGGGTCTTCAGCAGACACCTCATCTTCTGTCATTTTCTCCAGAGGCTCACCCAGGACACTGTTCTCCTTTTGGGGAGGAGTCAGGACATACAGCCCATCGTAATAGCCCGGATCCAAAAACTGATCGTTCACCTCCTCGTATTTCTTCCCCAGCATGCTGCTGGCTATTTGGAAGGCCTTGTATGCAGAGGGGACATCTTCCAGGCCTGGGCTACACGCTCCCACGGGTCTGTGGTCTTCGGCATCCACATCAGCCCCATCAACTGGTTCAGCAGAAGCATCTTCCATCTTCTCTGCCACAGCCAGCACCACAGTGCCACCATCTCCAGTACGATTTTTAACAGGCTCTGGCTTCATGACGTCTTGCAGAGAACTCTCCTCTTCAGGTTTCTCACCTTCTCCCTGCTGCTCGAGAGCACCCTTAGATTTCTCCAACTCATCTTTTAAGCTCATGAGATTTTCAGTCTCTGCTCTGAGTTGCTTGTTCAGCCTCTCAAATTCAGCATGCTCCTCATGCGCTTCTTCCAGGGCTCTAGCCAAGGAGAGGGCCTTGGTCTCCTTTTCCCAAGCATCAGTCTCTGTTTGGTCACGTTTTTCACCATATCGAGCCGAAATGTATTTCTCTTCAGCTAGGAGCCAGTCACACTTCTCCTGTTTGCAGCTGTACTGTCGGGTCAGGTCATCTATAACTGCCTGGACATGGGCCTCAGACACTAGGCTGATGTTACCCGACTTTTTTCCCATCTCGTCAGATATAACTGTCTGGTTGCTACTAGTAACCACCTTTGTTTCACTCTCTGGGTTGCTATCAGTCACAGCACCTACGTCACCTATACCGCTCGTGTCATTATTAATTCTGACCTCAAGGGGCACTGCTGAGCTATTCCCCACCTGGGACACTTCCTTAGTAACCAACCAACATTGTGGAGACTGCATTTCCACCTCTGGGCCGTGCGGTACACCCTCTAACCCCATCCTATTTTCCTGCACCTTCAAACACTGAGCTGGAGCTGGGCTTTGCTCCACACTACTTATATGCATGTCTTCAAACCTTTTGATCAAGTCATATAGCACTTCATGAAACATAGCAGATGCAGAAAATAAAGTTTCATTATCATTTACATTTTTACCACCAGGGGGCGCTTCTCCCCTGACCACAACCTGCAACGGAAAAGGTGCATCACTGTCGCCACATATTTCATATGACATCACATTTTCCTTATGCATTTCCACACTCTTGTCACCATCACTATGCACTTTACCAGCACCATTGTTTTCAATGGTCAATATTCTTTCCCCATGCAGGTCAAAGTGCAGCTCCCTTAGACCTTCACTTAAAGGAACAAGTACAGGTTCTGCAGGAGTTTCCTCACTATCTGCAGAAGTGTCTACCTTACCCCACAACAACGACACAATATCCCAGCCCAACATCACATCATATATGAACATATTTATAACATCAGGTCCACAATACCCAGTTCTCACTGGAGTCTCACACTGAGTGAGAACCACCGGATAGTCCTTATTATCCGCATGACTGTCCCGCACATCTATCATTTGCGGCTCAGTCTCCAGAACCGCGCTCACTGTCACTTTGTCTTTTACACCAGAAAAACACGGAACAGTCTTACCCACAGACGTCACTGGTTCGGCAGTCTCAGGCGATGAGGGAGAGCCAGGAACATCTTCCCCGAGGTCACCGTCCTTCTCCTGGACATTAGGAACCTCCGGCCTTTGATTCCTGGTTACCTGACTTCTGACCATAGGACAATCAGGTTCACACTTTGTGACTTGACGGCACCTCCAGCAGCGCTCTCTTTGTTGCAGGACAGCTGCCTGCCGTCGTGGTTGGTTGCACCTAGCACCCGCATCACGACTCCTCCGGACATCCTTTTCTTCCCGACGGTTGCCCTTGGCAACGGCACACATCACCTTTTTGACTGCTTTTTCAGCCGCATCACCGACACTTTGGACTTTTACAAATTGTCTACTCAGCTTTTCAGTTTTTTTCTCCAGGGCCCACTGCAATGGCGTCCTCAAAGCATCAGCACAGCTGTTACCCTGGGAAACGCTTTGGGTTAGGAGTTCTCTTTGTCTTTCATAATCCTCCATGAGTTTTTCATGCTCCTGCTGCCACTTCAAGTGCCTTTGGGTAGCCTCCAAATTGGCCTGCCTCAGCTGCTCGGTGAGATCCTCCATCCACCCCATAGCAACAGACAGCCCATGCACCAGAAAAATTTTCAGCAACAAGTCCACTAACAGAGAGCCGGCCTCCAGGTGTCTCACTCTCAAGAGACAATTTCAGCATTCACAGTCTCTTTTGCATTGCAGACATTAAAGTTTCTTTCCCAGGGCTTCTGGCCCTTTAAATCCACACAGCAATTTCCTTTGCAACATAGCAGAATTCAGCAGCACCTGCTCTTGCCATTGCCCCTAGCAACCAGTTATCTCCTTTCAGCACGGACACTTGCCCGCATCCGACACCATTTGTGGGGGATTAGCTCTTCTTAGGGGGTCATTCTCACAGGTTACTTCACCAGACACGGATATAATGTCCAAACAGTGCATTTATTGTGCAACACCAGCAACAACAAGATGACACACCCTGTGAACACGTGCGGCTTTCTGAGCCAATGTCCCACAGCCTCCTGGCTGTACAGAGCGCAGTACGCCCACTGCCTCCAGTCCAGTGTCTCTTGGGGAATCGTGGTCTGTCAGCCCTCCTGGCTTGGACCACACAGAGCCTCCAGGCCTCTGTCCACAGGCAACACACTCCCCCCTTTCTGACACTCTGGGAGGTGCCTTATGCCAGGCTGATTACCTCCAGCTTCTCTCACCTGAGGTGGAACAGGGGGTGTGGACCGCACTATCCACCCCTTCCTTACCTCAAACCTGCGTGAGACCTGTCACTGTCTCACAATATATAGTAAGTGCTTGTGAGTTTATATACACTGATTCAGACACCACTGCAGACAAAAGGATGTAGTAGAGTTAACACACATACTTTATGAGACGTGCTATCTAAACTAAATGCGTTAAGCAAACACCTTCAATGGCTTTTCAATGGCTTTTATTTCAAGTAAGAAATTTGAGTTAAGAGTTTGTGTGTTAACCCTGCTACATGGCAAGCATAACTTCTCTGACCTAATTCCAAATTAAAAGATTTGGATTGGCCATGCTAACGCTACAGTTTTGGGGTTTGTTATAACAAAGTTAACATTAAATGCCAAAAACCCAAAAGAGTTTTTTTTTTTTTTTTTATCTAAGAGGGTTAGAGGAACTAGCACTTCTGTGACCTTTCATTTTTTCACATTTTGGTAAGTTATGGTCCATCAATCTGCACTCAATCCGCCTTAATGAGAAAAAGAAAGCAGAATATTAAAAATGTTTGCAAATTTCTTGAAAAGGAAATAATTTCACATGGACATAAGTATTCAGACCTTTTATGGCACTTGAAATTTTGTTCTGGGGGCCTCCCATTTCCCTTGATCATTTTTAAGATTTTTATACTCCTTGATTGGACATGATTTGGAAAGACACAACCTGTCTCACAGCTGACAGTGCAGAGAGCAAAAAGCAAGACACGAGGAGGAAAAAACTGCCTGTAGTGCTTAGAGACATGATTGTGTGGAGACATACCGTATTTTTCGGACCATAAGGCGCACCGGGTTATAAGGCGCACTATCAATGATCGCCTGCTAACGCGTTTATTTCCATATATAAGGCGCACCGGGTTATAAGGCGCATTAAATGAAACAAAACTCTGATACGGTACGGTAAGTCAAATTTTATTCAACTCTTTCATAATAACCATAAAATGGTCTTTAACAATAACTCTCAACATTGTTCAGTAAAATGAAATACAAACAATACACTAACTTTTTCACTTTATTCTTCTCCCGCAAATCCATCAAATTCTTCATCTTCAGTGTCTGAGTTTAACAATTGGGCGATTTCGGCATCAAGCACGCCAGTATCCCTCTCATAATTCCCATCATTATCCGAGTCAGTCTCGTTGCTGTTATCGGTACTTACCGGTAGCTCTTCAGTGATAATTCCAGCCTTCCTGAAAGCTCGGATGACACTGGAGACTGATACCTCCGCCCAGGCATCCACGATCCACTGGCAGATAGTGGCGTAACTCGCCCGGCGTTGCCTCCCTGTGTTGGTGAATGTGTGTTCGCCTTCTGTCATCCAATGCTCCCACGCAGCTCGCAATTTAGCTTTAAACGACCTGTTGACACCAATATCTAGTGGCTGGAGTTCTTTGGTTAATCCACCCGGAATGATGGCAAGCACCGAATTAGTTTTCTTCACTTTGGCTTTGACAGTATCGGTCAGATGGGCGCGCATGGAGTCATAGATCAATAGGGACGGAGATTGGTGGAAAAAGCCATCCGGTCTCTTGACGTAAACCTCTCCCAGCCAATCACTCATCTTCTCCTCGTCCATCCAGCCCTTCGGGTTAGCCTTGATGATGATGCCAACCGGAAACTTTTCTTTTGGCAGAGTCTTCCTTTTGAAAATTACCATGGGTGGTAGTTTCTGGCCATTAGCCTGGCAACCGAGAACTACAGTGAAGGATGACTTCTCGTTTCCTGTAGTGCGTATAGATACTGTACTGGTCCCTGTTCTCTCGACAGTACGGTTTACGGGGATATCAAAGGTAAGGGGGACCTCGTCCATGTTGGTGATGTGTTCTGGCCGGATCTTCAATTCATTGATCTTGCTCTTGCAGTAGGTACGGAAAATGGCCAGCTTTTCTTGGTAATCCTTTGGCAGTTGCTGTGAGATTGTAGTTCTTGTGCGGATGGAGAGATTACGCCTTTTCATAAAACGGAAGCACCAAGAGGGACCTCCTCGAAAGTCGTTGATCTCCATGTCGCGTGCTATTGCTGTTGCTTTGAGTCGAATAGAGACAGTAGAGACACTTCTACCTGCGGTTCTCTGTTCAATAACCCACTGTTCAATTTTGTCCTCCAACTGTGGCCATCTTGCTTTGTTTCCTCGGAAACTCAGTTTGGTCTTCTTTACCTGGCGCAGGGCATCTTCTTGCTTCCTCCACTTCCGTACCATTGATTCATTAATGTTGAATTCTCTCGCAGCTGCTCTATTTCCATGTTGTACTGCGTGTCTGATAGCGTTAAGTTTGAAATCCGCTTCATAAGCATGTCTCTTAACAGGAGCCATTTTTAGGGCAGCGAGTACCGGTATAGAAAATGAACGAATGAATGCGCACACCCCCTGACTACAATGGCCGTAATGCTCAATCCAAGCAGTGCAGCTTCCTAGTGTAACGGTCAGCAGAGGAAGAGACCGTAGAGCAGGACTCAAGTACAGTGCAGCAGACAAGGAGGCTGAAGTAGAAACCGGCTTTATTAAAAGAGAACTCTAACTGCCGGAGAAGCAGATTTACAATATGAACAGCTTGAGAATTCACAACAAAGATAATGGAAATTTGCATAAAGAACACAAATGAATCACAAACACAAGTACAGACAATAGCAGGCTACTCTCTTCTAGGTAGTCCTATCTGTCCCCGCTACCCGGGGTGCACCTCTACGGTGCACTAAACTAAATCCTATTCCACTATGTCCTAGCTCCGGTTAGCATCAGCGCACTCACAGTTCGGTGTCCGGCACATGCAGGCAGATACAGTCTGGGTCCCGATCTGGTTGCTTGCTTGCTTGCTTCAGCGTGGCTCAGCTCTGGCCTCTCTTTGTGGTCTCTGTAACTCTGGTTAGAGATAATCAGCAGCTCTGGATGTGTAATCAGGCAGGGCCTGGAATTCACTCACAGTTCCTCTGGTAAGTGCCTCACACTACAGCAGTCTCTCTTCTGCACCAGGAAACATCAGCTCAGTCAGGGAGCAAACACACTCTAATGTCCAGATACTGTGTCACAGGAGGCAGGGAGAAATCACTCTAATCTTCCCTGTGGATCTCCCTCTCAGTGCACAGGGTCCTTCTTCCTGTGTCCTCAGACACCTGCACCCCAGGCTCTCTGCTCAGCCCGGGAAAAACACTTAACTCCTTGCCCTCTGGAAACAACTCCTCACACTGTCCTACTCAGCCACAGTGGCCTCTGGTGGCTGGAGGGAAACATGACAGTCTGCTATATATATATGTGTTGGAAATGTTGCTGGATGATCAGGGCTGCCTCTTACATGCCTCCCCACTTAAAGGTGGCCGTCCTCGGCCTTGCTATATAGTCCATAGAAATAATGGTTAATGTAACTTTTTATACAGCAGTACAACATTGTCCACAATACATACAGGTGGACCAAATGAACTCATCAGCAGCGTACCTGTTTGGTGGAACCCCTGCAGTAAGCCTACTGGATCTCCGGAGGTCCTGGCTATCTGTTACGACCTGACTCTCTCCACTAGGAACTGCCAGTCTGGATTCATCCACCACAATAGGAGGTTCGGGTGTGTCCGAGGGCCCCTCTCTATTACGGGCCGGCAATGGTTCTGTGACAGTGCCTTCATCACCTGTAACCTGGGAGGCTCCTTCAGTGTTGGGAGCAGTCCACCAGTCTTCACCATAATCTCCATCAGAGATAACAAGTTCTGAGTATGGGGCAGGAGGAGGTGTCCTCTGAACAGGTGCGGGATCTTTGGACCGGCATGGCCGTAACATATTCCTATTTAGATTCCGTGAAGCAAATTCCTCATTCTCAACCTGCACTTCGTAGACCGGACCATTAGGGTACACTCTCTTGATCACTTTATACGGCTGTACTTCCCAACGCTCACTCAACTTGCCTCTGGGACGTTTCTCTCGTACCAGTACCCGATCCCCAGGCTGCAATGGAACCTCCTGAACTGGAGGACGGTCTGTATGAGCTCTCTCCTGTAACCGCTGACCTGCCAACCGGCGAATGGTCTGGAGACGCCGACGGTGTTCTTTCACCCATGAGGTGGTTGATCGCTCTATTAGGTCTTCTGGCTGTTCTAGGTTTAATTCCACGATCTCTCGACCAGCCCTACCGAACAGTAACATGTATGGGGTGTAACCGGTGGTGGTGTGGACACGATTATTGTAAGCCCAGACTAATTCTGGCAGGTAGTCAGGCCAGTGTGCCCTCTTGTCTTCCTCTAGTGTCCTCAGCATTTGCAGCAATGTGCGGTTAAAGCGCTCACAGGCTCCGTTTCCTTGGGGATGATAAGGAGTTGTCCTGGATTTTTCAATGCCGTACAGTCGATGTAGCTCTTCCATCACTTTTCCTTGAAAGCACGCCCCTTGATCTGAATGGATCCGCTTTGGACACCCATAGACCCGAATGAAGTCTTGACAAATGGCTCGTGCCGCGGACTCGGCCGTCTGGTCCCGAGTTGGGGTGACTACTGCAAACTTGGAGAAGTGGTCGATCATGACCAGGCAATACTGTGGACCTCTTGACGATTGTCCCACAAGAAGATAGTCTATCATCAACACTTCCAGCGGTTCTGTGGTCTGGATGGACTGTAGGGGTGCTCTCTGTTCTGTACTCTTCGTGAGTTCACACACTCGACACTGTCGGCAAACTTCTTCAACTGTGGCCTCCAGTCGCGGACAATACACATAACGCTGCAGCCACTGGTATGTCTTGACTGGCCCGAAGTGAGCTCCAAACTCATGAGCCTCTTTGGCTATCTCCCGTGCCATTCTTCTGGGTATCACTACCTGCCACCTCGCCTCTAGGTCGGCAGGCTGTTGCCACTTGCGGAACAAAACAGCTCCATGCACTTCCAGTCTGTCCCATTGATGTAGAACGGACTTCATCTCGGCATCCAGATCAGTCCTTTCTTCTTTGTTGGGTTTCCTGCACTGGGTTACCCAGCTTTTCATTTGCTGCAGTCCAATGTCTTCATCTTGCAATCTGCCCCATTCTTCATTAGTTCTCCCCAATTCTTTGGGTAGCTTACGGGCCTCCCCACTTGTCTGGGCCGCGACTGTTGGGGGAGCGAACTTGCGGAAGTCAGGAGTTTCATCTTCTTCCTTTTGTTCATCCATATCCCCTACTGGAGTTTCAAAAGTAACCCTCGAGAGACCATCAGCATTAGTGTTCTCTGTAGCGGAGCGGTAGCGAATTGAGAAGTCATACTTTGCGAGGCGAGCCGCCCAGCGTTGCTCCAGGGCTCCCAACTTGGCAGTACCCAGATGGGCCAGGGGATTGTTATCCGTCCGTACGAAGATCTTAGCTCCTGTCAGATATCCTGCAAATTTCTCCGTCATAGCCCACACCAGGGCAAGGAGTTCCAGCCGGAAGGAACTGTAGTTATGGGGGTTTCGCTCCGTATCTCGCAAGGATCTACTGGCATAAGCGATCACTCTCTCATGTCCATCTTGTACCTGCGACAGGACTGCCCCAAGTCCGTAGAGGCTGCCATCAGTAGCTAAGATGAATGGTTTATCAAAATCGGCATAAGCCAAGATGGGGGCCGATGTCAGGGCTTCTTTCAGGGCCTGGAAGGCCTCTTCCTGTTTCTGTCCCCAGGGGATACTTTGGCCCTTGGGTTGCCCAGCCGTTCCTCTCAACAACTCATTCAGAGGGCCCGCTATTTTTGCGTAGTCTTTGATGAACCGCCGGTAGTACCCAGTCAGTCCCAGGAAGGCCTTCAACTCACGCAGTGTTCTCGGCACTATCCATTGTCGTATTGCAGCCACTTTGTCTTGGGACGGTAGCACTCCGTCTTGGGACACCCTATGGCCCAGGTACTCGATCTCCCTCTTGAAGAGATGACACTTCTTTGGCTTTAACTTCAGGCCATGGGATCGCAGTCGCTCGAGTACCTGCCCTAGCCGATTCAAGTGTTCTTGAAAAGTAGCAGAGTATACGATGATATCGTCTAGGTATATCAGAGTGGCTTCAAAATTCAGGTCTCCCAGGCATCTCTCCATCAGCCGCTGGAAGGTTCCAGGGGCATTAGTCAGTCCGAATGGCATCCTGTTGAATTCAAATAACCCCATGGGGAGTATGAATGCTGTCTTTGCCTTGTCCTGCTCAGCCACTGGTACTTGCCAGTACCCACTTGCTAGATCCAGGGTGGAGAAGTATTTGGCTCGTCCTAGAGCCGTCAGAGACTCCTCGATGCGTGGCAGAGGATATGAGTCTCGCGCAGTGCAAGCATTCAACCGCCGGTAATCCACACAAAATCGAATAGTGCCGTCCTTCTTCTTGACAAGCACCACTGGGGCTGCCCAAGGGCTCTGGCTTCCCCGCACCACTCCGGAATCTATCATCTGTTTCAATAGCGTCTTCACTTCCTGGTACAACTTGGGCGGAATCTGTCGATATCTCTCCCGAATTGGTGGAGTGTCCCCCGTCGGTATATCATGTGTGATAGCATTCGTGCAGCCAAAGTCATCGGCGTGGCGGGCAAACGCAGCCTGATTCTCCCACAGCATGGTTTCAACTGCTCGCTGTTGGTCTAAACTGAGAGCCTTAACATCTATCTCCATTTGATCCAAGATGGTTCCCCCATTCCATTCTGGGGTCGGCGCCTCTTCTGCACTGGCAGTAACTGCCAGGGTCCAACCAGCATCCCCTACCGGAGCTAGAGTCACTTCTCTCTGACTCAGGATTTCTCCCTGATGTAGGTACACACGAGCCAGTTCCACCCCTGGCGTCAAGGGAACTTCTAGATATCCCACATTCACAGCTCTTATGTGTACTCGTCCATTCTGGACCACTCCCAGTGTCCGGGCCACCAGGACGTCCTGACCCAGCTCTCCTAGGCCTGTTGGTTCAACGAACACCTCCATGCCTTCAAGATTACGGAAAGTTCCCACGGGTAACGTCAGCACGGTCTCCCGACCAGGGGGAAGGGTGAAGGTAGCCTTTCCTGGCGCTCGGATCGTTCCCACCGCCTGGTGTGCTGGTACACTTTTCTGTGTTCCACAAAAACGGATTAGCCGTTGAAATGCTTTCTGGGTAGGTTTGTGCGGGGTGGCTTGTTTCCAGTAACCCGGCCCCCGTTTGGTGAACATGATCTGATCCAATTCTCGCAGGATATTCATGCCCATTATCACCGGCACATCTTCTTTGAACGTTTCGGGGACCAACAAGATACCTTTCCGCCCCACTTCCTGTCCACATAGCCGTACATTCATCCACACGACCCCTGTGACAGGAATCTGTTGTTGGTTAGCCGCTGTAACCCGGACCAGTGTCTCTCGTTCTGGCTTGGCCAGCGCTTGAAAGTAACGGTAGAAGAATGACTCGGGCATAGTTGTCACTTGAGACCCAGTATCCACTAAGCAGTCGACAGGAACACCTTCGAACTCAGCTCGTATAGTGGGGCACCCTGCGACCAGGTGTTCGGAGCTTTGCTGGGTAACTTGGCTCTCCACCTCCCCTGCAGTACGCCCCACTACTGCAGGGGTCGGTAGTTTAACGGCGGCTCTTGGCGTCCAGCTGGATTATTCCGACACTCTCTGGCGAAATGTCCTAGATCTCCACACCGCCAACACTGTGCCCCTTGACGGCCCACATTTTGCCTGCGAGTGGGAGGTGCCCTCAGAGCTTGGCTGGATGGCCCCACTGAAGGGTAATGAGGGGCTTGATGGTATGGTAAACTAGCATAAGGGCATTTGGGTGTAGGAACCCACGGAGTCGCCTGATAGGTTTGTTGTCGGGCTGGATAGGCAGCCTCAGTAGTATGGCGCGACTCTATCCGTTTCTCCAGGTGTGTCAACTTTTCGTGCATGGCACTCAGGGAGCTCTGCAAGTCTTGTACCACTCTGACCAGGGCTTCCTCATTTCTTGTAACCCCGGGGGGTGTAACGGTCTGGGTCCGTATTACTCCAGAAGCATAGCAGTCTTCTTTGTTTCGCGTCACGGCCTCTGCCAAAATTTGTCGAAAGGTTAGGGTAGGGTCTACTCTGACTCGTTCCCGCAGAGCCTGTTTCAGGGGATTGCTGTAGAGCCCCAGAATAAATTGTTCCCGCAGTATCCGGTCTATGGGTCCCATGCCAGTAACCCCATCTGCCTCTTTTTTTTGTACCTCGGCCAACACTTCCTGTAGGGCTGTAGCGTACTGAGAGACACCTTCGTCTTCCCGTTGAATCCGGTAAAAAAACTTCGCCCGGAGGTGCCCTGCACTGGCTGTTTCCCCATATATTTCTTCCAGGAATCTCACCATCTCTTGCAATGTATTGCGCGTGGCTTCTGGTTGTAGGAGAACATTTCTTCGGGCCTCACCCTCGAGAGCGGCCAAAGCAATTTCTACTTGTAGTTCTGGGCTGACATTGTAAATCCTAATAGCACTCTGTAACCTTGTCACCCAGTCTGACAATGTCATGTTCTGGCCATCAAATTTGGGTAGCAAGTTGAACAACGTGCCAATAGGAAGGGCCCTTGCAAGGGTTCCACCATTGCCTGAGGTACTCACATTAACATCATGCACATTGCCTTCAGCCGCCTCCATCTCTGTGACTGTACCCTGCTCGCAGCGCCACTTGTAACGGTCAGCAGAGGAAGAGACCGTAGAGCAGGACTCAAGTACAGTGCAGCAGACAAGGAGGCTGAAGTAGAAACCGGCTTTATTAAAAGAGAACTCTAACTGCCGGAGAAGCAGATTTACAATATGAACAGCTTGAGAATTCACAACAAAGATAATGGAAATTTGCATAAAGAACACAAATGAATCACAAACACAAGTACAGACAATAGCAGGCTACTCTCTTCTAGGTAGTCCTATCTGTCCCCGCTACCCGGGGTGCACCTCTACGGTGCACTAAACTAAATCCTATTCCACTATGTCCTAGCTCCGGTTAGCATCAGCGCACTCACAGTTCGGTGTCCGGCACATGCAGGCAGATACAGTCTGGGTCCCGATCTGGTTGCTTGCTTGCTTGCTTCAGCGTGGCTCAGCTCTGGCCTCTCTTTGTGGTCTCTGTAACTCTGGTTAGAGATAATCAGCAGCTCTGGATGTGTAATCAGGCAGGGCCTGGAATTCACTCACAGTTCCTCTGGTAAGTGCCTCACACTACAGCAGTCTCTCTTCTGCACCAGGAAACATCAGCTCAGTCAGGGAGCAAACACACTCTAATGTCCAGATACTGTGTCACAGGAGGCAGGGAGAAATCACTCTAATCTTCCCTGTGGATCTCCCTCTCAGTGCACAGGGTCCTTCTTCCTGTGTCCTCAGACACCTGCACCCCAGGCTCTCTGCTCAGCCCGGGAAAAACACTTAACTCCTTGCCCTCTGGAAACAACTCCTCACACTGTCCTACTCAGCCACAGTGGCCTCTGGTGGCTGGAGGGAAACATGACAGTCTGCTATATATATATGTGTTGGAAATGTTGCTGGATGATCAGGGCTGCCTCTTACACTAGGATTACCAATTCTAGGAAGCTGCACTGCTTGGATTGAGCATTACGGCCATTGTAGTCAGGAGGTGTGCGCATTCATTCGTTCATTTTCTATACCCGCTGCCCCAAAAATGTCTCCTGTTAAGAGACATGCTTATGAAGCGGATTTCAAACTTAACGCTATCAGTCACGCAGTACAACATGCTGGCCGTGCTAAAACATTTTGACACATATCAGTGCTAGGTCAGAAAACGCCATACATTAGGCGCACCGCATTATAAGGCGCACTGTCGATTTGTGAGAAAATTTAGGGATTTTAGGTGCGCCTTATGGTCCGAAAAATAGATCTGAAGAAGTATGCAAAAATGTCTGCTGCACTGAAAGTTCTCTAGAGCATGGTGGCTTCCATAATTTTTCAATGGAAGAAGTTTGAAGCAACCAGGACTCTTCCTAGAGCTGGCCGCTTGACCAAACAAAGTAATCAGGGGAAAAGGACATTAGTAAGAGAGGTGGTTGGCCACTCTGGCTGAGCTCCAAAGATCCTATGTGCAAAATGCGATTAACTTCTGCTACGCACAGCAACGACCAGAGGTCCCTCAAAGTAAATGTTTTTCGTGATGCCAGTTGCAGTGAAGCAACAAGGGCACAGGGTCCCTCTTTAGTGATACTGTGGTAGATGGTACCCAGGTGTAGGAATGCCAGAGTGGTTTAGGCTAGCTTAAAATGTCCCTTAATGTTTTGTGCACGTGTCACAGTTCTCCTACCTGGATACGCTGGATCCCAGGTGTTTTCGTCTAAAGCAGAGGAAAGAGGGTGAATAATTGAGGGATTAAAGGAAATAAATTGAGCCCAGACCTTGTGATGAAGTTCAATAACAGTTTTACTTGAATAAACGTTTCATCACCAACTGTTTCAGGCTTTGTCTTGGTTCCAAGCAGGCTTTAGCATTAACTCTGGCAGGCAAACAAACTCAACTTTGCTACATCATTTGCTCTTTGGCTCTGCTGTGCTGACAGGCTGACTGAATAACTTGTCTTTAGCTGTATGCTGCAACTTCTCTCTGTACTCTGATTCTAGATTTGTCCAGGGAAAACTTTCTCCTCCTGGCTGCAGGGGCTTCAAGCTGTGGCCTCCATATCCAGCAGAGCTGATTGTGCTCTAGCTGGCTTAGACAGGGCTTGGCATGGGAACATCAAACGGTAATGTGCCCAGCCCTTGCTTTCTTGCCCAAGCAGGGGGTAAGCTAGACTCTCCCCTAGCAGGGGGTAAGCTAAACCGACTTCTCACTAGCTAAGACACTCCCCTCCTTAGAGGGAGAATTAGAATGGAAAGAAAGGTTCCATACTCTGTAAATGTAGCTCTGCCATGCTTGCTGCCACCTTCTGGTGAACCAGGTAAATTACATGAACAATAACAGTTGCAAGGAATAGATATGCACAGTGTAGTGGACCTGAAATAAATATATAAATACATAGGTGACACTTGATTAACCATAGGAGACAGTAGAGTGGTGCAGAAGTGGTAATGGCACTCCGGGACATTACACTTCCAGAAGGTCAACCATCACTGCAGCATTTGACCAATCTGAGTTTTGTGACAGAGTGGTCAGAAAGAAGCCTCATCTCAGTAAAAGACAGAGGAAAGTTTGCAAAATATAAATAAAAAAACAACAACACCTGGAAGGACTGCAGACTCTGAGAAAAAAGATTCTCTGATGAAACAACTATTCTGGCCTCGGTGTCATGTCTGGAGGAAACCTGGCACTGTTCATCACGTGCTCATCACATCATGCTGTGGGGGTGTTATTCAGAGATGGAGACAGGGAGACTGGTTGGGGTTGAGGGAAAGCTGAATGAAGCAAAGTTCAGAGGTATCCTGAATGAAAACCTGATCCAGAGTGCTCTGGACCTCGCCGTCCAACAAGACAATGACCTAAACACACGGCCAAGACACAGCAGTTTATTCTGGACAACGTTGTGAATGTCCTTGAGTGGCCCAGCCAGAGCCCTGACATGAACCCAATTAAATATCTGCGAAGAGACCTGAAAATAGAGACCACTGACGCTCCCCATCAAACCTGACAGAGCTTGAGATCATCTGCAGAGAAGAATGGCAAAAATCTCCAAATCCTGGTGTGCAAATCTTGTGGCATCAATACTGGATACTGTAATCGTTGCCAAAGGTGCTTCAACTAAGTCCTGATTAAAGGGTCTGAAATTCTCAATACCTATGTCAATGCAATATTTCAGTTTTTCCTTTTCAATAAATTAGCTAAGATTTCTAAAATGTGCAAATTTCCCAAAATGGTGTTAGCAATTTTTCAGATCTGAAGACAAGAAAGATGAAGGAGGATCATATGACCCCAGGAGATGTGTGTATATATAAAAAAATTGGTGGAAATCAATTCAGCTCACTGCTCAGTGTTTCAGCATCCAGGCCCCAGGCATAGGACCGGTGCCATGACTGAGGACTGTCTGAAATGCCTTGGCTGTGGCTTTTCTGCTGTATGCTCCTGATTTTATTACGAGGAAATAAATAGGGATGAGAGAACACCTGGAAGTTCGGGTTCGCCGGGTTCGGCCGCACTTCGGCTCAAAGTTCGGGTTCGGGACCCGAATTTGACCTCGAACCCCATTGAAGTCAATGGGGACATGAACTTTGGGGCACTAAAATGTTCATAGTAAGGGCTAGAGTGCTGCAAAAGGAAGGGGTAAGAGCAGGACAATTGCCCTGCAAACAAATGTGGATAGGGAAATTACATAAAATAACATAGAAATATGAATCTTTAACTAGGAGGTGGAGGTCAAAGTGGAGTATGAGGTAGTGTTGATCGCAAATTTTTATCGTGAATATCGGCACTTCGAGAATTCGCGAAGATGTAGAATATAGAGCTATATATTCGTAATCGTGAATAATATTTTTTTTCATCAGTAACCTCCCTTCTTGCTTGTGGGCTAATGAGAAGGCTGCAATATCTTTGTCAGAGCTTAGCAACATCCCTAGTAACCAATAGGAAAGTTGCCTTCCCCTTTTCTATATAGGAAACTCCCCAGCAGCCATTTTCTGCTGTTATTTTTGCAGTTCTGAGAGAGAGAGAGCAGTGACATTGCTGTGCTCTGTGCTTTCATCTGGATCCTATTCCTTATCCAATTACAATAGATAGTAGGGTTGAGAGAACCCGAACTTTAGGATTTTTGGACCCCAGACCCGAACCCGAACATTTCAGTAAAAGTTCGGGTTCGGTGTTCGACGCTTTCTTGTCGCTTTTTGAAAGGCTGCAAAGCAGCCAATCAACAAGCGTTTAACTGTGTGACCTTAGAAGCCATCACAGTCATGCCTACTATTGGCATGGCTGTGATTGGCCAGTGCAGCATGTGACCCAGCCTCTATATAAGCTGGAGTCACGTAGGGCTGCATGTCACTCAGCTGTGCTTAGTGTAGGGAGAGGATGCTGCTGCTGTGAGGGAGAGAATAGGACAGAATCTTTAATCAGAACTCCAATTGAACATAGATTTAGTTTTGTGGGTGCAGTGCACAATCTTTTTACCCTGCCTTAAAGGGGTTATCCCACTTTGCGTTTTTATACTTACCTGCTGCCACCGCGCGTTCACTTCCTGGATTCTGGCTGGGGGCAGGCTTCATCTTGATTGAAGTCTTCTCCCGGCCGGGCCGTGCGCTGGACTGAATGCGCACGCCGCCGCGCATGCGCAATGGTGACTTATTTCTGGCCAGTATAGTACAGAGCCGGCGTGCGCGTTCGCAGCTCTGTACTATTGTGGCCGGGAAGAAGTCACCGTCGCGCATGCGCGGCAGCGTGCGCGTTCAGAACAGCGAGCGGCCAGGCCGGGAGAAAAGAAGGAGTCTTCTGGGCAAGCGCGACCATCGGGATTTTGGAGAAGAGCGGAGGTCGTAACCAGGGGAGACCAAGTCACAACAATCAGGTAAGTGGGGATTAATTTTATCGTAATCGGTGGGAATTTGTTAATAAAGTATATTTACAAAAATGATCACTGTCAAATCATTAACAGATGTAACAGTGATCATTATGATGGGATAACCCCTTTAAGCCCAGTGACAGAGAAAAATAACTTTTATCCGTCTGTTAGTTAGGCGGTGGCCATTTTATGCAAGCTCAGTGCACCAGCACTGCATATGTGCTTTTGTGACATTCAAATCCAAGCTTGAACTACTGCAATAATAATCTGGTTCTGTACATGTGACATTCACCCTTTAGATATGGTGGTTCTATTCTGCAATTAGCAAAACACCCATTTTGGGCAAAAATCTTTAATTGTGGCCTAGTCTGGATCGGTACGTGTGAAATACACCATTTACATACTGTCGTTCTATTCTGCTATTATTAAAACACCCTTTTTGGCCGAAATACACAATTTTTCAGCCCTTGCTGCATCTGCACGTGTGAAATTCAAGCATCATATACAGCTGTCATATTCTGTTATTAAAAACACCCTTTTTGGCCAAAATACTTAATATTGCAGCCCTTGCTGCATCTATTATTGTTAAAAACAAGTTTTAAATACTTCAATAATTTTCTAGCTTTGAAAAAACACCAATTTTTGCAAAAACCCTCATTTTGGGCCTCTGCCGCATTAGTCATTGTGCAATTTAGGCTAGAAATACAGCAATAATTTTCTGGGTTTAAAAAAACACCTTTTTTAGGCAAAATACACTATTTTACAGCCCTTGCTGCATCTGCACGTGTGAAATTCAAGCGTTATATACAGCTGTCATATTCTGTTATTAAAAAAACACCTATTTTGGGCAAAAAACTTAATTTTGCAGCCCTTGATGCATCTGTGATTGTTAAAAACAAGTTTTAAATTCTTCAATAATTTTCTGGCTTTAAAAAAACACCCATTTTTGGCAATAACCTTCATTTTGGGCCTTTGAAAAAAACTTGATTTTGCTGCCTTTGCTGCATATGTCATTGTGAGATACACCCTTTAGATACTGTAGTTCTATTCTGCTATTAATAAAAGACCCCTTTTGGACAAAAAAATTTAATTTCGCCCTAGTCTGGATCTGTACGTGCGAGATACACACTTTACATACTGTGGTTCTAGTCTACTATTAATAAAAGACCCATTTTGGGCAAACATCCTTAATTGCGGCCTAGTCTACATCTGTACGTGTGAGATACACCCTTTAGATACTGTGGTTCTATTCTGCTATTAGCAAAACACCCATTTTGGGCAAAAATCTTTAATTGCGGCCTAGTCTGGTTCTGTACGTGTGAGATACACCATTTGCATACTGTGGTTCTATTCTGCTATTAATAAAACACCTATTTTGGGCAAAAATCTTTAATTGCGGCATAGTCTGCATCTGTACGTGTGAGATACACATTTTAGATACTGTGGTTCTATTATGCTATTAATAAAACACCCATTTTGGGCAAAATACAAATTTTTACAGCCCTTGCTGCACCTGCACATGTGAAATTCAAGGGTAATATACTGCTATCATATTCTGTTATTAAAAAAACACCTATTTTGGGGGAAAAAATGATTTTGCAGCCTTTGCTGCATATGTCATTGCGAGATACACCCTTTAGATACTGTGGTTCTATTCTGCTATTAATAAAACACCCATTTTGGGCAAAAATCCTTAATTGCGGCCTAGTCTACATCTGTACGTGTGAGATACACCCTTTAGATACTATAGTTCTATTCTGCTATTAAAAACACACCCATTTTGGGCAAAAATCTTTAATTGCGGCCTAGTCTGGATCTGTACGTTTGAGATACACCCTTTAGATACTGTGGTTCTAGTCTGCTATTAGCAAAACACCCATTTTGGGCAAAAATCTTTAATTGTGGCCTAGTCTGGATCTGTACGTGTGAGATGCACCCTTTAGATACTGTGGTTCTATTCTACTATTAATAAAAGACCCTTTTGGGCAATACACAACTTTACAGCCCTTGCTGCATCTGCACGTGTGGAATTCAAGGGTTATATACTGCTGTCATATTCTGTTATTAAAAAAACACCCATTTTGGGCAAAATACTTGATTTTGCAGCCTTTCCTGCATATGTCATTGTGAGATATACCCTTTAGATATTGTGGTTATATTCTGCTATTAGCAAAACACCAATTTTGGGCTAAAATCTTTAATTTCAGCCTAGTCTGGATCTGTACATGTGACATACACCCTTTAGATACTGTGGTTCTATTCTGCTATTAGCAAAACACCTATTTTGGGCAAAAATCTTTAATTGTGGCCTAGTCTGGATCTGTACGTGTGAAATACATTCTTTACATACTGTCGTTCTATTCTGCTATTAATAAAACACCTATTTTGGGCAAAAATCTTTAATTGCGGCCCAGTCTGGATCTCTACGTGTTAGATACACCCTTTAGATACTGTGGTTCTATTCTGCTATTAATAAAACACCCTTTTTGGGCAAAATACACAATTTTACAGCCCTTGCTTCATCTGCACGTGTGAAATTCAAGGGATATATACTGCTGTCATATTCTGTTATTAAAAAAACACCCATTTTGGGCAAAGAAATTAATTTTGCAGCCTTTGCTGCATATGTCATTGTAAGATACACCCTTTAGATACTTTGGTTATATTCTGCTATTAATAAAACACTACTTTTGGGCAAAAATCTTTAATTGCGGCCTAGTCTGCATCTGTACGTGTGAGATCCATTCTTTGCATATTGTGGTTCTATTCTGCTATTAATAAAACACCTATTTTGTGCAAAAATCTTTAATTGCGGCCTAGTATGGATCTGTACGTGTGAGATACACCCTTTACATACTGTGGTTCTAGTCTACTATTAATAAAAGACCCATTTTGGTCAAGATCCTAAATTTTAGAAATATGAGGAGAGCGTCAAATAAGGGATGGGCCCAGGTCGTGGTGCTGCTGGTGTAGCGCCTGTTGCAGAGAGAGGACTTGGTCGATCTGTGCCAGCTACATGCACAACAGAAAATAAAAACTTCCTCAGGTGCGAGTAGGCGACAGAACCTGCAACGGTATTTGGTCGGGCCTAATGCGGCTCTATGAATGGTGACTGAACAAGTACAGGCGATAGTAGATTGGGTTGCTGACAGTGCCTCCAGTTCCTTCACATTGTCTCCCACCCAGTCTCCTGCTGAAAGATCAGAGTTGTCACCTGCAGCCGATGTCATCAGTCTTTCACCTCACCCCCTTGCAAATCAGCCAAGCAGTCTGAGCCCCAAGTCATGCAGCAGTCTCTTCTGCTTTTTGATGACTCTGTTAGCAGGGTTTCCCAGGGCCATCCACCTAGCCCTGCCCCAGAAGTTGAACAGATTGAGTGCACCGATGCCCAACCACTTATGTTTCAAGATGAGTACATGGGAGGACCATTGCAGCATGTCTCGGATGATGACGAAACACAGGTGCCAACTGCTGGGGCTTTTGAAAGTGTGCAGACTGACAAGGAGGGCAGGGGTGAAGACTGGGTGGAAGATGATGTGGAGGACGATGAGATCCTTGACCCCCACATGGAATCAAGGTCATGTGAGTGACCTGTGTAGTGCGGGGGAAGAGGCGGTGGTCGCACAGAGCCACCAGCACAGCAGAAGAGGGAGCAGGGTGCAAAAGCGGAGCGGCCGCCCCCTAGACAGTACGCCTGCTACTGCCCACCGCAGCAAAGGACCGAGCACACCAAAGCCAGCTCCAAGGAGTTCTCTGGCGTGGCAGTACTTCACTTCAGACAATGTGCTAACAACAACACACAAGTGGTTTGCACCTGTGCAATCAGAGCCTGAAGCGAGGCATAAACGTTCTCAACCTGAGCACAACCTGCATGACCAGGCCTCTAAGTGCAAAGCACGAGCTGCAGTGGAGTAGACACCTCAAAACCCAAGAAAGGTCTCTGGCTCCTCCTGCTTCCTCTTCTACTGCAGTCTCGGCCTCTTCATCCACTTCTGGAGTGACAGTGCCACCTGCCACCCTGCAAACAGAGGATCTGCCAGCAACACCACCATCTGGGTCACCAAGCATCTCCATAATGTCCCACGGAAGCGTTCAGCTCTCCATCTCCTAAACACTGGAGCGGAAGGGGAAGTACCCCTACCCACCCGACATCCCTGGCCCTGAATGCCAGCATTTCAAAATTACAGGCCTTTGAAATGCTGTCATTCAGTCTGGTGGAGATGGAGAGTTTTAAAGGCCTTATGGCGGTGGCTGTCCCACAGTACGTCGTGCCCAGCCGCCACTACATTTCCTGGCGAGCCATCCCTTTCCTGCACAACCAAGTGGGGGACAAAATCAGGTGTGCACTGCACAACGCCATCTGTGGCAAGGTGCACCTCACTACGAATATGTGGACCACTAAGCATGGTCAGGGACGTTATATCTCCATAACAGCACACTGGGTAAATGCAGTGGCGGCTGGGCCTGAGGGGGATTGCAGTTTGCCGCATGTTCTTTCACCACCGAGGATTGCAGGGCGCTTCAATTAGCCTCCTGATGCTTCCTCCTCCTACTCTGCTTCCTCATCCTCTACCGCCTCCTCATCCGGTCAGCTTAACACCTTCACCACCAACTTCAGCACAGCCAGGGGTAAACGACAGCAGGCAGTTTTAAAACGTATCTGTTTGGAGCTGTGGACGGGCCTTGAACAACAGACCAATGAGTGGTAGGTGCTAGTGAGCCTCAAGCCCAGCCTAGTGGTGTGCGATAATGGGCGAAATCTCGTAGCAGCTCTGGGACTAGCCGGTTTGACACACATCCCTTGCCTGGCGCATGTGCTGAATTTGGTGGTGCAGAGATTCCTTAAAAATTACCCTGATATGTCAGAGCTGCTGCATAAAGTGCAGGCCATCTGTGTGCGTTTTAGGCGTTCTCACCCTACTGTTGCTCGCCTGTCATCGCTGCAGCGTAACTTCGGCCTTCCCGCTCACCCCCTCATATGCGACGTGCCCACAAGGTGGAACTCCACCTTGCACATACTGGCCAGACTGTGCAAGCTGCAGCAGGCGATAGTTGAGTTTCAGCTGCAGAACGCATGGGCGAGTCGCTCTGCGGAACAGCACCACTTCACCACCAATGACTGGGCCTCCATGCGAGACCTGTGTTCCTTGTTGCACTGTTTTGAGTACTCCACCAACATGGCCAGTGCCGATAAAGCCGTTCTCAGCGTTACTATCCCACTTCTATGCCTCCTTGAAAAAAGCGCTGCTTTCGATGATGGAAGAGGAGGAGGAGGAGGAAGAGGGATGATTTCGTAGGGTTTCTGGCCAGTCATTTACAAGTGGCTCCGAGGGTGGGTTCCTGCACCCACAAACGCCAGGTACACAATTGTACAGCAAGGGCACAGTTCTGGAGGATGACGAGGTGGAGGATGAGGATGAGGAGATGGAGGAGATGGAGGAGGAGGAACCTTGTTCACAGCAGGGTGGCACCCAGACCAGCTTATGGCCATTACTGGTGCGTGGCTGGGGGGACGAAGAGGACACAGATGATACACCTCCCACATTTGACAGCTTTTTGTTGCCTCTGGGCAGCCTGGCACACATGAGCGATTACATGATGCAGTGTCTCTGCAACGACCGCCGAGTTGCCCACATTCTAATTTGTTCTGATTACCGGGTGGCCACCCTGCTGGATCCCCGTTACAAGGACGTACCGTCCTTAATTCCGTCACTGGAGCGTGATCGTAAGATGCGTGAGTACAAGCGCACGCTGGTAGAAGCGCTGCTGGTGGCATTCCCACCTGACAGCAGGGGCACAGTGGAAGCACAAGGCGAAGACAGAGGAGGATGAAGAGGTCGCCAACGCAGCTGGGGCACCGCCAGCACCTCAGAAAGCAGGGTTAGCATGGCCAAAATGTGGAAAAGCTTTGTCAGCACGCCACAACAACCAGCACCACCAGCACCACCAGCTGATATGGAACGTCTTAGCAGGAGGCAGCATTTCACCAACATGGTGGAGCAGTATGTGTGCACACGCCCCCTTCAACTTCTGGGTCTCCAAATTGGGCACATGGCTTGAGCTTGCCCTTTACGTCTTGGAGGTGCTGGACTGCCCTGTAGCCAGTGTATTATCTGAACGTGTGTTTAGCACGGCAGGGGGCGTTATCACAGACAAGCGCAGCCGCCTGTCCAATGCCAATGTGGACAAGCTCGCGTTCATTAAAATGAACCAGGCATGGATCCCACAGGACTTGGACAGAATAGACATGTATACTGGCCTTAACCAGCCATTGTTATACTACAGCGCAATTTCTCATTCTTGTATTTTGGATATTTCACACTTTTTTGGAGTGTACCCTAATAAAAAATTAAATTAAAACCAAAAACCAGTGTTGGCTACCTCGTCCTCCTCCACCGCTGCTTCAACCTACACCGCTACGTACACTGCCTCCTCAAACTCCTACTCCATATGGACCTCCACCTCATAAATCAAGCATTTTATTTATAATTTGTATGTATTTTATTTTATATCATTTCACTAATTTGTCTGTTACATTTTTGGGTGAAATTCACAAATTTTTTGGTGTGATATACCACTGCTCTACCTAGTAGACAGGTTAAAAAAATTCACTAAGTTGTCTGTTAAATTTTCGGGTGAAATTCAGCAATTTTTGGGTGTGATATACCACTGCTATACCTAGAAGACAGGTTAAAAAAATTCACTAATTTGTTAAATTTTCAGGTGAAATTCACCAATTTTTGGGTGTGATATGCCACTGCCCTACCTAGTAGACATGTTAAAAAAATTCACTAATTTGTCTGTTACATTTCCGGTTGAAATTCACCCATTTTTTGGTGTGATATACCACTGCTATACCTAGTAGACAGGTTAAAAAAAAACACTAATTTGTCTGTTACAATTTTTGGCTGTGATATACTCCTGCTCTACCTAGTTGACAGCTTAATAATTTTCACAAATTTTTATTTTACATTTTTGGGTGACATTCAACAATTTTTGGCTGTGATAGACCCCTGCTGTACACCTAGTAGACAGGTTAATAGATTTCATTAATTTTTCTGTTGCATTCTTGGGTTGACATTTTACAATTTTTGACGTGAATAAACCTCTGCTCTGCATAGTTGACAGGGACCAAAATTTTTAAAAATAATCTGTTCCATTCGCGGGTCACATTAACCCATTTCTGCCGATGAAAACCCCCTACTCTGCATAGGTGACAGGGACTTAAATTTTCAAAAATTTGTCTTTAATTGGCCTTTTCCTTCAATCTTTCTGCTTTAATAACTTTTCCCATATTTCCGCTCGATCAAAATTAAATTTCATCCATTTATCTCCCTTGGATATGGTCTCTCTTTCTCACGCTCCCTCTCCGGCGTGGAACCCTGATTCGCCGATAACCGTGATAAACATGGTAGGCTCAGAAAAGAACATCAAAAGTTAATAGAGAAGATATCCTAATGGATGGTGGCCATCACGGGGGCACCTCTGCATAGGTGACAGGAACATAAATTTAAAAAAATCGTCTGTTACATTGTCAGGTGACCCCCTGCTCTGCATAGGTGACAGAGAATTACATTTCAGAAATTCTTCTTTAATTGATGAGCGCCACCTCATTTCTTTCAATGCTTAAACTTTAACAAGTTGTCTCACATTTGCGCTTCAATAGTTTGTCCCACATTTACGCTCTATCATATTTATTTTGAAACAATTAACCTCCCTTGGATGTGGTCTCTCTTTCTCACGCTCCCTCTCCGGGGTGGATTCGCCGCTAACTGTGATCAACACGCGCAGAAAAGAATATCGAAAGTCGATAGAGCAGATATCCAATTGGATCGTGAACATCACGGGGACGTGCGACATGGTGGGGCAGTATGTTTGGACACGCCTACACGTACTGACTGATGAGTCTGCCCCCTGCAACTTCTGGGTCTCCAAATTGGGCACATGGCCTGAGCTTGCCCTTTATGCCTTGGAGGTGCTGGCCTGCCCTGCAGCCAGTGTATTGTCTGAACGTTTGTTTAGCACGGCTGGAGGGGGTTATCACAGGTTATAATTCCAAATGTTTTGGGGTATACCCAATTAAAAAAAACAAAAATAAATTTAAAACCAAAAAGCAGTGTAGGCTACCTCCTCCTCCACCGCCGCTTCCACCTACACAGCCACATCCACCACCTCCTGAACCTCCTACTCCATATGGACCTCGTCCTCCTAGATCAAGATTATTATTTTATGTTATTTAAAGTCATTTCCCTATCCACATTTGTTTGCAGAGCACTTGCCATGCTCCTAACCACATTTTGATGCCATTTGCAGCCCTCTAGCCCTTCCCATGACATTTTTAGAGCCATTTTAGTGCTCAAAAGTTCGGGTCCCCATTGACTTCAATGGGGTTTGGGGTCAAGTTCAGGTCCCGAACTCGAACTTTTTTGTGAAGTTCGGCCGAACCCGAACATCCAGGTGTCCGCTCAACTCTATTAGTTAGCTCATATATATAATACAGATAGTTAGTGGCAGAAAGTCAGTGTAGGTTATATAGTGATATAGTGTAGCTGAAAGTTTCCAGTGCAGGTAGTGTGATAGGAATTACAGTTTCTCTGCTGTCCATACAATACATGCTACAGACATAGTGCTGTGATGTCACAACAATACTTAGTGCACCAATCAGTAATATCTACTCAGACCTGATAAAATGTGAAGTTGCATGTATTGCGCAAAAAAATGTGCATCATTAGTGCCGATTTGCGCAATCGCGAAAATAATGACTTGAGATCACGAATTCTAGAATTCACAAATTTATTGCGAATATTATGCAAAACATTCACGAAATATAGCAAAAACTAATATTGCCTATGCTGCTCATCACTAGTGAGGCTGAGGAGGCCCCAACACATTGGGGGAAAAAAATGAGAATGCAAAAGGAAAGTGCACTGGACTATTACAATGGCTGGGTGCTGCTGGTATACTTGTCTATTCAGCACAACGTACTGACAAGTCTTGTGGGATCCATGCCTGGTTTATTTTAATGAACATGAGCTTGTCCACATTGGCTGTGGACAGGCGGCTGCGCTTGTTTGTGATAACACCTGCCGTGCTAAACACATACAGACAATACACTGGCCGCTGGGCAGGCCAGCAACTCCAAGGCGTAAAGAGCAAGCTCAGGCCATGTGCCCAATTTGGAGACCTAGAAGTTGAATGGTGCAGACCCATCAGCCAGTACGTGTAGGCGTGTGCACATATACTGTTCCACCATGTTGCTGAAATGCTGCCTCCTGCTAAGACATCCTGTATCAGCTGGTGGTGCTGGTTGTTGTGGCGTGCTGACAAATTTTTCCACATTTCAGCCATGCTAACCCTCCCTTTTGAGGTGCTGGCGGTGCCCCAGCTGCGTTGGCGACTTCTTCCTCCTCCTCTGCCTTCACCTTGTGCTTCCACTGAGCCCCCGTTGTCAGATGGGAATGCCATCAGCAGCGCGTCTACCAGCGTGCGCTGGTACTCACGCATCTTCCCATCACGCTCCAGTGACGGAAATAAGGAGGAACGTTGTCCTTGTAGAGGGGATCCAGCAGGGTGGCCACCCAGTAATCAGCACTGGTTAGAATGTGGGCAACTCGGCGGTCGTTGCGGAGACACTGCAGCATGTAATCGCTCATGTGTGCCAGGCTGCCCAGAGGCAACGACAAGCTGTTGTGTACCTGACCTCTGTTGGTGCAGGAACCCACCCTCTGAGCCACTTTTGAATAACTGGCCTGATAACCGTGGAAATGATCCCTCTTCCTCCTCCTCTTCATCGTCTTGTGCCATCCTCGCCCGAAGTGTTTTTTCAAGGAAACAGAAGCGGGATAGTAACGCTGAGGACAGCGTCATTGGCACTGACCATGTTGGTGGAGTACTCGAAATAGCGCAACACGGTACACATGTCCCGCATGGAGGCCCATTCGTTGGTGGTGAAGTGGTACAGTTCCGCAGAGCAACTCACCCAAGCATGCTGCAGCTGAAACTCCACTATCGCCTGCTGCTGCTCGCACTGTCTCTCCAGCATGTGCAAGGTGGAGTTCCACCTTGTGGGTACATTGCATATGAGGCGGTGAGTAGGATGGCTGAAGTTATGCTGCAGTGCAGACAGACGAGCAGCAGCAGGGTGAGAATGCCGAATGCGCGCACAGATGGCCCCCACTTTCTGCAGCAGCTCTGACATATCAGGGTAATTTCTCAGGAACCTCTGTACCACTAAATTCAGCAAATGCGCCAGGCAAGGGATGTGCATCAAACCGACTAGGCCCAGAGCTGCTACGAGATTTCGCCCATTATTGCACACAACCAGGCTGGACTTCAGGTTCAGCAGTAGTGTTGAGCGCGAATATTCGAATATCAATTTTTTTTCTGCATATATCGGCACTTCGCTAATTCGCGAATATTTCTAATATAGTGATATAAATTCGATATTTCGAATATTCTTTTTTTTTTTTTTAATTGTTATATTTTTTTCTTTCCCACTTCCCTAAAGTTGTTCTTACCTGTCCTTTGGATTCCTGGCTTCCTGGCTGCTCCAGTCAGTGCCCGTTGCCGCTTCTGCCGACTTCCGTGCTAATGGAGCGTCCCCATCACCATGGGAACGTCTCCATATACTAGAATGTACTGTCGGATTTGAGAATTACGTTGAAATCGAAATAGAATTAGCGAATATGACGAATATATTCGTCATATTCCACAAAACGAAGATAACGAAGTATTCTGCATCTTCGTTTTAGCTACCTATTCATCAACTTCGCTAATTCTAGCAATCATATAGGAAAGTTTACTATAGAGACAGCTAAGTTTAATTCGCTATGCAATTATATTACTTTGCTTTTTTTTTTATAAATAGAATAATTATAATAATTATCAGGTATTATAATTATTCTATTTATTTATTTTTTAAAAAGCAGTCATATAATCGCATAGCGAATTAAACTTAGCTGTCTCTATAGTAAACTTTCCTATATGATTGCTAGAATTAGCGAAGTTGACGAATAGGTAGCTAAAACAAAGATGCAGAATACTTCGTTATCTTCGTTTTGTGGAATATAACGAATATATTCGTCATATTCGCTAATTCTACCAAGCCAACCATAGTAAAACAGGTCCAAGTTGAAATCGCAATTCGATTATTTCAAGTTATAATAATCGAATTTCGATTTTAACTTAAAGGCTACTCTCCTATTGAAATAGCAATGCGATTAATTCGTTATAATAATCGAATTTCGATTTTAACTTAGCACTGCTATATTCCCTATTAGGCTAGAATTAACGAATATGGAATATAGCAGTGCTAAGTTAAAATCGAAATTCGATTATTATAACTTGAATTAATCGCATTGCTATTTCAATAGGAGAGTAGCCTTTAAGTTAAAATCGAAATTCGATTATTTAAATCGCATATTAATCGCGATAACAAGAATAATGACGAATATTCGATTTCGACGAATATAAAACGAATATTCTATCGAATATTCGCGAATTTCGTCGAAATCGAATATGGCACCTGCCGCTCATCACTATTCAGCAGCACCAACCACTCATCGGTCTGTTGTTCCATGCCCATCCACAGCTCCTGTGCGGTGTGGGTTTTTCCCCCTAAACAGGTGAGTTTCAAAACTGCCTGCTGTTGTTTCCCCCTGGCTGTGCTGAAGTTGGTGTTGAAGGTGTTATGATGACCGGATGAGGAAGGGGTAGAGAAGGTAGCGGAGTAGGAGGAGGAGGACACAGGAGGCAACGATAAATGTCCTGCAATCCTCGGTGGTGGAAGAACAAGCTGCTATCTGCCTCAGGCCCAGCCGCCACTGCATTTTCCCATTGTGCAGTTAGGGAGATATAACGTCCCTGCTCGTGCTTACTGGTCCATGTATCGGTGATTATGTGGACCTTGCCACAGATGGCGTTGCGCAGTGCAAACCTAATTTTGTCCGCCACTTGGTTGTGCAGGGCAGGGATGGATCGCCTGGAAAAGTAGTGGCGGCTGGTAACCACGTACTGTGAGACAGCCACCGCTATAAAGTTTTTAAAAGTCTCCATATCCACCAGACGGAATGACAGCATTTCAAAGGCCAGGAATTTTTAAATGCTGGCATTCAGGGCCAGGGATCGCAGGTGGGTAGGGGGGTACTTCCTCTTTCTTTTCAGTGTTTAGGAGGTGGACAGCTGAATGCTTCCATGGGACAGTGTGGAGATGCTTGGTGACGATGATGGAGGTGGTGGTGTTGCTGCCACATCCTCTGTTTGCTGAGTGGCAGGTGCCACTGTCACTCCAGAGGGGGAGGAAAGGCCGAGACTGCAACGGAAGAGGGAGCAGGGGGAGCCTGAGATCTTTTCTGTTTTTTCAGATGTGTACTCCACTGCAGCTCATGCTTTTCATTTAGATGCCTGGTCATGCAGGTGGTGCTCAGGTTTAGAATATTTATGCCTTGCTTCAGCGCGCAAACCACTTGTGTCTTGTCGTCAGCACATTGTCTGAAGAGCTGCCACGCCAGGGAACTCCTTGGAGCTGGCTTTGGTGTGTTCAGTCCCTGGGTGCGGTAGGCAGTAGAAGGCATACTGGCTAGGGGGCGGCCACTCTGCTTTTGCACCCTGCTCCCTCTTTTGCTGTGCGGCTGGCGCTGTTTGACCACCACCTCTTCCTTTAGAAATGCACACGTCACTCGCATGACCTTGATTCCATGTGGGGTCTAGGACCTCATCATCCTCCACATCATCTTCCACTCACTCTTCACCCCTGCCCTCCCTGCCGGTCTGCATTCAATCTCTTCCACTTCTGGGGCAGGGCTAGGTGGATGGCCCATGGAAACCCTGCCAGCAGAGTCATCAAAAAGCATAAGAGACTGCTGCATGACATGGGGCTCAGACTGCTTGGTTGATTTGCAAGGGTGTGAGCTGAAAGACAGATGCCCATGGGCTACAGGTGCCAACTCCGCGCTTTCAGCAGGGGACCAGGTGGCATACAATGTGAAGGAACTGGAGGCACTGTCAGCCACCCAAAGCCGTCTCTACTTGTTCTGGCCTCACCATTCGTACATGGTATTCGGACCTCCAAAATAATGCTGAACGTTCTGTCGCCTATGTGCACCTGAGAAAGGTGTTTCATTTGGTCGTGTAGCTGGCACAAATCGTCCACGTCCTCTCCCTGCAACAGGACCTCCACCAACACCAGCAGCACCACGACTAGGGCCACGTCCCTTTTTTTTGATGCTCTCCTCATTCTTTGAGGTCACCCACCGAACTAACTTACGAATAACTATATTATTTTCCTAATATGAGATTAATTTGATCAATAGTCCAAAATGAGAGTCAATAAAAATGTTCCTTGGAGTAAAAATAAAAAAAAAGAATAAAAATAAAATAAAATAGCCACTTGTGGTGAGAATGGTATTTAGTAGATAAAATATAGCCAATGAATGGAGTTCCACCGTATTGTGGAACTTATTCGTATATAATGCGCTTTTTTTCAAATGATGCGACTTTTGTGAATAATGCGCCTTTTTGTATATGATGCGACTTTTTGTAGATGGTGCGTCCTTTTTGTGAATGATGCGCCTTTTTGTGGAATGCGACTTTTGTGAGTGATGCCTCTTTTTGTCGATGATGCGCCTTTTTGTGAATGATGCGCCTTTTTGTTGGACTTCGCGAATTCTTCCAGGAACAGCTGATCGTCATCGGAGGATCCGTCCCAGCAGCGCCGGTTGGTGGGTAAGTGATCTCTGTAGCCAGAGACAGCGCGGGACGCCGCGCTTAGGCACAGAGCACCTTTTCTTCCCACATCACCGTGCAGCATTACAGCTATTTGACTTTATATATATTGTCTCTATACATACATCCTGAAGCCCCAGATCAAGGAAGACCGTTTCTGGTTTAATACAAGATCAGTGATAATCACCGCATATCTTCACTTGTCTTGTGAAGGATTATCCCACAAAAAGGCGCATCATTCACAAAAAGGCGCATCATCGACAAAAAGACGCATCACTCACAAAAGTTGCATTCCACAAAAAGGCGCATCATTCACAAAAAGGACGCACCATCTACAAAAAGGAGCATCATATACAAAAAGGCGTATTATTCACAAAAGTCGCATTATATACAAATAAGTTCCACAATACGGTGGAACTCCATTCATTGACTACATTTTATCTACTAAATACCATTTTCACCACAAGTGGCTATTTTATTTTTATTCTTTATTTTTATTTTTACTCCAAGGACTCTCATTTTGGACTATTGATCAAATTCATCTCATATTTTACAACTATATCTTAACCAGCATTTTTTTTTATCTATATCCTAATATCTACATACTATTTCTATAAATAAACTAGATCAGATTTTACCCATACATGAGTGTGCCTGCTTATCTCTTTACTTCTTATTTTCCACTATCCTGACTGGGTGTGTCAGACTTAGCAGGTCTTGCACCTCTATCATTTGCTTGAACAGTAGAGCCGTCTATCCCATTTCACCTTTATATTATTTTCCTGTCACGTATGCAATGCAGGTGTACTTCACACAATAAATGGGTATATTTCACCCACCGAACTAACAGACGAATTAACTATATTTATTTCCCTGTCAGGTATGCAATGCAGGTGTACCTCACACAAAGACTGGGTATAGGTCACCCACCGAACTAACAGACAGATTAACTATTATATTTTTGTGTCAGGGGTACAAAGATGGTACATTGCACCCACAAAAAAATCGCTATATGTTATCCACAGAATTAACAGCCAGATGAATTATTATATTTATTTGTCAGGAATGCAAAACTGGTGCATAGCACCCACAAAAAATTTCACTCTAGGGCACCAACAGAACAAATAGCCAGATGAGATTCCTAACACTGTCCCTCGCTTCAGCTGCCTGCTTCCTGTCCCAGCAATACTCAGAGCTGATGGGCGGGGCTACACGTGATCTGCTTTTATAGAGGCTGGGTCACATGATGCACCGGCCAATCACAGCCATGCCATTACTAGGCGTATCTGTGATGGCTTTTAAGTGCCCACAGCTTAAAAGCTTGTTGATTGAACAAGCTTTATTAAATGCTCGAACACCGAACTCAAACCCTAACTTTTCCGGCAAAGTTCGGGTTTGGGTTCGGGTACCCTAAATCGTAAAGTTTGGTACGGACCCGAACTTTACAGTTCGGGTTCGCTCAACACTAAAAATAACAGTTGAAGATTTTAGGATGTGTTGCTGGATGTGCTGGTGCAGTGTCCCTCTCGTGATCGAGGGCAACTCAAACTAGTTTGATTGTGTTTTAATGTTATATGTTATGCCTGTATGTTGTACTTAATTTCATGTCATATTCTCCCATGTCACTATGTGATTCTATATGTAAGATCCTTTATACAGGCTAGGTTAGTGCGCACTACACTAGTTTCTCCACTAGATGGGGCAGTGTTACAGATAATATATATCTTATCTCAGGCCTAGTTAGGGTTCTTTCTTCTTTTCCTGAAGTCTAGTCAGTGTGCAGCCAAGATGTAGCTGCCCGTTGAAGAGAGGTTTCCTGCCTCTCTGCTCTATCCATGTTGGCTCCACAGTCCAGGGTTAAAGCCTACAAGATTCAGCCTAGAAGTGAGAAGTCCACTTCTATAGCTCGCTCCTCCGGGTTGACCAGTAATAAGCTGCAAATAGCAAGTATTCAAGGGGACTAGTATATTTTATTTAAGTCAAAGGATAGCAAACGGACGTACTCAAAGGGCCAGGCACCTTTGAAATTAGGTTTAGGAAACAGCTTCCGGCATCAACACCTCCAGTTTAAATCCTGAGGACAGTTAGGCCCACTGTCAGAAAATCACTGGAAATAGAGGTTCAAGGATTCTGAAAACCACCTTTAATCTAGGTTAGAAAAGGGTGAGAGTTAATACCAGCCTAAGACTTTTCATACTTCAAAAGCCTAGTCTGAAGCAGTAGCTTTCATATATATAAAAGACAAAGAGCCTGTTTTACCTGAGAACTTACAATATCCTACCCTCGTATGCATGAGAGACTGTATTTCATATCTGGATGTACTAGAGACTGTTTTGTACTTGGATGTAACCGTTATCAGGTGCAACGTTCAGTAAAAGTTATAAGCTGGATTGCACCATCCTTGTCTCAGTCTCCAATTCCTCAGTTAATACTACAGTAAGTGGTTGTACCTCCATGCAAAAGGTACTGGCGTCACGACTACAAGGGACCTTGCCATAAGCACATTAATACAAACCATCAATGGGACCTCGAACCACCATCTGGCCTGTGTCCCTTTCACCAGAGTGTGCCCCAGAGAATTCCTGTGCCGTTCTCCTCATCACTTGTGCAGGCCTGCCCAGGGACGACATATCCGTGAGTAACCAGAACTGTATTTACCTCGGCACACCTAATGCTCACACCGTGGCCTCACATACAATTCCCCTGTCGGTCTGGCTCACTGCACTGGCATTAGCTGCTTAAAAGCAAAACATTTTCACACCATTTAAAAAAAAAGAAAAACAAAAAATCTGATAATGAAGTGTGTTTTTGAAGAGGCTATTACCACCAGCAGCCATTCATTCAACCACTGCCATAACTGCTGCTGTCACTTTACTAATGATGTCTTGGTGAAATCGTCTGACCTATTCAGTCGAATCGAATCGGAGAAGAATTTCAAGAAAGTCGTTCTTCGCTGCTTGTAATATTATTACACTAAAAAAGGCCCCTTTTAATCAATTCAAATAAACACACAATACACCAATTACAATTTCATCAGTGAACATTATAGTCTCGCTGCTATAACAGAAAATAATCCTTTTCGATGTTGGTGGTCTTCTTTTCTCTAGCCATAGTGGATACCCCCTTGTTGAATTATAGTTTAAAAAATGTGCTGTTTTCAAATTTTTGGGCCCAATTTCTTAAATTAAATTAATAGTTTATATAACCTCCATACTATTTTATACCCGGTGGTTTTTCTTAAAAGAAAATAATTTATTATTTAATTTCCTTCACAGACACAGTAGTGCTAGTTCCAATGGGGCTCAAAATCTAATTTACCCATGTGAAGAACACACACAAGCGTGTTCACCTTGTACTGAATTAAATAATTTTTACCTTGTTCTACTTAAATCTTTTTTGTGTAAATTTTTTTTTGTTGTGTAAAAGTAAAATTTTTTATTGTGTTAACTTAACAATTTTGTGTTAAATTAACATTTTTAAAATAGTTTATAAATTCTGAGTTAAAATTATGCAATTTTACTGAGTTCATCCATTAGGGTTTGTTCCGTAAATTGGGTGGATAATTCATACTACAGATTCCAGAAATCTATGGCCTTCCCTCGCTTTCCTTCTCATATGAGATTCTCTGAATCAGAGACACATTTGAAATGGATGTCAGGTCAAAACCTCAATGCTCCAAATTCTGGTCAGGGAATAGGCTTACTCTACTGCATGTCAAAATTTGAAGGCTGTACAGCAGAAGCCAGGGACTTGAAAGAAGACTGTACTCAAAAACTTGCTGGGCAGCATTTTAAACAGTCGTGTAGCCTTAACTGTATTCAGCCTTCAGACAAATAAGAATTTTCAATGTGAGGTTCTTATTTTTGTTTAAGAGAACATGCTAGATTTTCATCTCTCCTGCTTTCCCATGTGACCCGCCATCCAAACTCAATATGATTGGCAACATTATTGATGCATCTGAAGGAAACATAAGTAAGGCCCCTTGTGTCTGATTGTATTTTAAGTATAGAAGCGCCAACACTACACTTATCACCATATATTGTTACAGAGCAAAATCCAAAGGCTAACAAATATGAAAAGTTCTGTTTCTTTAAACAAACTCTCTATATATTTTTAGCGGAACCATTACAAGCAGAAAAAATGTGAACTTTGAGATATACAGCTTCTAAAGGAAATACTAACGCAAACTTTTAGACTGCATTTATTTTTTTTTCATTTTACAAAATTTGGGGTTAGAGGCACTTCGAATGCTTGTAAAAGGAATAAACATCATTTTTCATAGGACATAGGATAGACAGAAATATGACAAGGTTTTCCTTAAAATGTCTATATTAGGAAATAACTGTACAGTAGGAGGAAAAAAGCATACAGTGGAGGAAATAATTATTTGACCCCTCACTGATTTTGTAAGTTTGTCCAATGACAAAGAAATGAAAAGTCTCAGAACAGTATCATTTCAATGGTAGGTTTATTGTAACAGTGGCAGATAGCACATCAAAAGGAAAATCGAAAAAATAACTTTAAATAAAAGATAGCAACTGATTTGCATTTCATTGAGTGAAATAAGTATTTGAACCCTCTAACAAAAAAAGACTTAATACTTGGTGGAAAAACCCTTGTTTGTAAGCACAGAGGTCAAACGTTTCTTGTAATTGATGACCAAGTTTGCGCACATTTTAGGAGGAATGTTGGTCCACTCCTCTTTGCAGATCATCTCTAAATCCCTAAGGTTTCGAGGCTGTCTCTGTGCAACTCTGAGCTTGAGCTCCCTCCATAGGTTTTCGATTGGATTAAGGTCCGGAGACTGACTAGGCCACTCCATGACCTTAATGTGCTTCTTCTTGAGCCACTCCTTTGTTGCCTTTGCTGTATGTTTTGGGTCATTGTCGTGCTGGAACACCCATCCACGACCCATTTTCAGTTTCCTGGCAGAGGGAAGGAGGTTGTCGCTCAGGATTTCACGATACATGGCTCCGTCCATTTTCCCGTTTATGCGAATAAGTTGTCCTGTGCCCTTAGCAGAAAAACACCCCCAAAGCAAAATGTTTCCACCCCCATGCTTGACGGTGGGGACGGTGTTTTGGGGGTCATAGGCAGCATTTTTCTTCCTCCAAACACAGCGAGTTGAGTTAATGCCAAAGAGCTCTATTTTGGTCTCATCAGACCACAGCACCTTCTCCCAGTCACTCTCTGAATCATTCAGGTGTTCATTGGCAAACTTCAGACGGGCCTGCACATGTGCCTTCCTGAGCAGGGGGACCTTGCGAGCCCTGCAGGATTTTAATCCATTGCGGTGTAATGTGTTTCCAATGGTTTTCTTGGTGACTGTGGTCCCTGCTAATTTGAGGTCATTAACTAACTCCTCCCGTGTAGTTCTAGGATGCTTTTTCACCTTTCTCAGAACCATTGACACCCCACGAGGTGAGATCTTGCGTGGAGCCCCAGAGCGAGGTCGATTGATGGTCATTTTGTGCTCCTTCCATTTTCGAACAATCGCACCAACAGTTGTCACCTTCTCTCCCAGCTTCTTGCTAATGGTTTTGTAGCCCATTCCAGCCTTGCGCAGGTCTACAATTTTGTCTCTGACATCCTTGGACAGCTCTTTGGTCTTTCCCATGTTGGAGAGTTTGGAGTCTGCTTGATTGATTGATTCTGTGGACAGGTGTCTTTTATACAGGTGACTAGTTAAGACAGGTGTCCTTAATGAGGGTGACTAATTGAGTAGAAGTGTCTAACCACTCTGTGGGAGCCAGAACTCTTAATGGTTGGTAGGGGTTCAAATACTTATTTCACTCAATGAAATGCAAATCAGTTGCTATCTTTTATTTAAAGTTATTTTTTCGATTTTCCTTTTGATGTGCTATCTGCCACTGTTACAATAAACCTACCATTGAAATGATACTGTTCTGAGACTTTTCATTTCTTTGTCATTGGACAAACTTACAAAATCAGTGAGGGGTCAAATAATTATTTCCGCCACTGTATGTATGAAGATACTGTTTTAGGGCTCATGAACACAAATGGATTTTTTCCAGTTTCTGTTCTGGGTTTTTTGCGGTCCGTATGTGGAAGCATTCACTTCAAAAATGGGAATGACTGTGTGCATTCTGTTTCCATATGTATTCATAGCCGTTTTGCATGTGTCTTATTCTTGTCCATTTTACGGACAAAAATTATCTTTTGTACAATGGATCCGCAAAAAAAAAGATCCGTGTTTTGCGGACTGCAAAATACATACGTTCGTGTAAATGAGCCCTTGTGCAGTCCTTTTTTTGTTAGACGAGTTTCCTAAAAATAAGTTGATCGCATTTTATTCCACTGCTTGGAATCCAAGGATCAGCTATGAACTGCAGTAGAACCTGGCGGCAATCAAGTTCCAAATCAAACTAACTGCCTGCAACACCACCGCAGGGGAAATCATGTATTACACAGTGCACAGTGCATCTATCCACTAATTGCGCCAAACAGAAAAGTATGCAATGTTTTTCTGTGTGATGCTATATGGCGTCCGGTATCATAACTGATGCATTACGGATGTATGAGACAATTGCGTAGAAAACTATGGGATCCGTTCTAGCTTTAGTTCAGACCCAAATATGAAAAACACAAGTTCGCTCATCCCTAGTCTTGGGCATCAATAGATAATGGGAGAGATCTCTGTATTGTCCTGTGCTATATTTATACATAGTTATTAGATCGCCCCACAGTTGTTCTTTTTCTAAACTACTGGTAAATAGCCCTAATTTTGATAATCTTTCTGGGTACCACCCATTCCAGTTATTAAGTTAGCTGCTTGACACTGGTTAAGTTTGCTCTTAACTAAAACTCCTGATGGTAGGTTCACATCTTCAGTAGGTAAATCAAGTAGTCTGTTCTGGCAGAGGAGCAGACTACAGGAGTTACCAAATCCGACATAGCTGGACCCAGACAGATCCTCATTCACTATAATGGTATCGGATGGGGATCTGGTGGGTTTCAAGCATCAATGCCGACATGCTTACCGTGGTATGTTTTATTATAGAGAATTGGAATCTGGCAGTGCCCAGCGGTGTCCAGCTATGCTGGATACGGTGATACCAATAGTCTGCTCCTTAACCACAACAGACTACCAGATTTCCATGCCGAAGATGTGAACCTACCCTAAGTTCTTTCCATATCTATTTTACCCATTGTTTTTCCCTTTTAGTTTATGCTGGTGCTATGATATTTCCATTGCCTTGTGCATAACCTTATCTTTATCAGTGTTTAACCTCATTTGGTATTTCTACGCTCAAACCTCCAACCTACGCAGTTCCATTTGTAGTAGTATATAGGGATGAGCGAACCCGAACTGTATAGTTCGGGTTCGTACCGAATTTTGGGGTGTCCGTGACACGGACCCGAACCCGGACATTTTCGTAAAAGTCTGGGTTCGGGTTCGGTGTTCGTCGCTTTCTTGGCGCTTTTTGAAAGGCTGCAAAGCAGCCAATCAACAAGCGTCATACTACTTGCCCCAAGAGGCCGTCACAGCCATGCCTACTATTGGTATGGCTGTGATTGGCCAGAGCACCATGTGACCCAGCCTCTATTTAAGCTGGAGTCACGTGGCGCCGCCCGTCACTCTGCTCTGATCAGCATAGGGAGAGGTTGCAGCCGCGACGTTAGGGCAAGATTAGGCAGTGATTAACTCCTCCAAAGGACGTCATTCAGAGATCGATCTGCAGCTGTGGATGATTGAACTGCTGCTATTGAATTGCTCACTGTTTTTAGGCTGCCCAGAGCGTTTGTCAGTCACTTTTTTCTGGGGTGATCCGCGTCCATTTTGTGTCTTGTGGTGTGCCAGCACAAGCTGCCACCAAGTGCATTTAACCCTCAATGGTGTGGTTGTTTTTTGGCTAAATCCTACATCAGGGTGAAGCTGTCACACCAAGTGCATTTAACCAGCAATAGTCTGTTTATTTTTTTTGGCCATATACTACATCAGGGGCAAGCTGTCACCAAGTGCATTTAACCCTCAATGGTGTGGTTGTTTTTTGGCTAAATCCTACATCAGGGTGAAGCTGTCACACCAAGTGCATTTAACCAGCAATAGTCTGTTTATTTTTTGGCCATATACTACATCAGGGGCAAGCTGTGCCTGTCACCAAGTGCATTTAACCCTCAATAGTGTGGTTGGTCAAGCTGTCACACCAAGTGTATTTAACCATCAATAGTGTGGTTATTTTTTGGCCATATCCCAGTCTAATTCTGTCAGTAAACGTATACCTGTCACCCAGCGCCTAAATACTAGGCCTCAAATTTATATCCAGCTAAATCTGTCGTTACTGCTGTGGCTGGTCAAGTTATTTAGTGTCCGTCAAAGCACATTTTTTGTTCTGGGTTGAAATACAATTCCCAATTTAGCAATTTCCTAATTTAGTGGTTTCTGCTGTATCAGGCCTACTTTAAATTTATCCCTAAAAGGGTATATTAGATTCAAGGTGAAGATAGGGTCATTCTGAATAACTTCACACACACGCTACTGTGCATTTCCAAGTCTAATTCTGACAGTAAACCTATACCTGTCACCCAGCGCCTAAATACTAGGCCTCAAGTTTATATCCAGCTAAATCTGTCGTTACTGGTGTGGCTGGTCAAGTTATTTAGTGTCCGTCAAAGCACAGTTTTTGTTCTGGGTTTAAATACAATTCCCAATTTAGCAATTTCCTAATTTAGTGGTTTCTGCTGTATCAGGCCTACTTTAAATTTATCCCTAAAAGGGTATATCAGATTCAAGGTGCACATAGGGTCATTCTGAATAACTTCACACACACGCTACTGTGCATTTCCAAGTCTAATTCTGTCAGTAAACCTATACCTGTCACCCAGCGCCTAAATAATAGGCCTCAAATTTATATCCAGCTAAATCTGTCGTTACTGGTGTGGCTGGTCAAGTTATTTAGTGTCCGTCAAAGCACAGTTTTTGTTCTGGGTTGAAATACAATTCCCAATTTAGCAATTTCCTAATTTAGTGGTTTCTGCTGTATCAGGCCTACTTTAAATTTATCCCTAAAAGGGTATATCAGATTCAAGGTGCACATAGGGTCATTCTGAATAACTTCACACACACGCTACTGTGCATTTCCAAGTCTAATTCTGTCAGTAAACCTATACCTGTCACCCAGCGCCTAAATACTAGGCCTCAAATTTATATCCAGCTAAATCTGTCGTTACTGGTGTGGCTGGTCAAGTTATTTAGTGTCCGTCAAAGTACAGTTTTTGTTCTGGGTTGAAATACAATTCCCAATTTAGCAATTTCCTAATTTAGTGGTTTCTGCTGTATCAGGCCTACTTTAAATTTATCCCTAAAAGGGTATATCAGATTCAAGGTGCACATAGGGTCATTCTGAATAACTTCACACACACGCTACTGTGCATTTCCAAGTCTAATTCTGTCAGTAAACCTATACCTGTCACCCAGCGCCTAAATACTAGGCCTCAAGTTTATATCCAGCTAAATCTGTCGTTACTGGTGTGGCTGGTCAAGTTATTTAGTGTCCGTCAAAGCACAGTTTTTGTTCTGGGTTGAAATACAATTCCCAATTTAGCAATTTCCTAATTTAGTGGTTTCTGCTGTATCAGGCCTACTTTAAATTTATCCCTAAAAGGGTATATCAGATTCAAGGTGCACATAGGGTCATTCTGAATAACTTCACACACACGCTACTGTGCATTTCCAAGTTTAATTCTGTCAGTAAACCTATACCTGTCACCCAGCGCCTAAATAATAGGCCTCAAATTTATAGTCAGCTAAATCTGTGGTTACTGCTGTGCCTGTATTAGTGTAATATGGTACCTAAATAGATAGCCAGATAGTGTTAGTTGTCTTTAAAAAAAGGCCTGAATTTGAATTTAATACATTGGGTCAAATAATATTTTTGTTGTTGTGGTGAACGATAACAATGAGGAAAACATCTAGTAAAGGACGCGGACATGGTCGTGGTGGTGTTAGTGGACCCTCTGGTGCTGGGAGAGGACGTGGCCGTTCTGCCACAGCCACACGTCCTAGTGTACCAACTATCTCAGGTCCCAGTAGCCGCCATAATTTACAGCGATATTTGGTGGGGCCCAATGCCGTTCTAAGGATGGTAAGGCCTGAGCAGGTACAGGCATTAGTCAATTGGGTGGCCGACAGTGGATCCAGCACGTTCACATTATCTCCCACCCAGTCTTCTGCAGAAAGCGCACAGATGGCGCCTGAAAACCAAGCCCATCAGTCTGTCACATCACCCCCATGCATACCAGGGAAACTGTCTGAGCCTCAAGTTATGCAGCAGTCTCTTATGCTGTTTGAAGACTCCGCTGGCAGGGTTTCCCAAGGGCATCCACCAAGCCCTTCCCCAGCGGTGGAAGACATAGAATGCACTGACGCACAACCACTTATGTTTCCTGATGATGAGGACATGGGAATACCACCTCAGCATGTCTCTGATGATGACGAAACACAGGTGCCAACTGCTGCGTCTTTCTGCAGTGTGCAGACTGAACAGGAGGTCAGGGATCAAGACTGGGTGGAAGACGATGCAGGGGACAATGAGGTCCTAGACCCCGCAGTGGGCAAAAGCAGAACACCCGCCGCCAAGAGACTCCGCCTGCTACTGCCCGCCGCCATCTGGGACCGAGCACCCCAAAGGCAGCTTCAAGGAGTTCCCTGGCATGGCACTTCTTCAAACAATGTGCTGACAACAAGACCCGAGTGGTTTGCACGCTATGCCATCAGAGCCTGAAGCGAGGCATTAACGTTCTGAACCTTAGCACAACCTGCATGACCAGGCACCTGCATGCAAAGCATGAACTGCAGTGGAGTAAACACCTTAAAACCAAGGAAGTCACTCAGTCTCCCCTGCTACCTCTTCTGCTGCTGCCGCCTCGGCATCTTCTGCTGCTGCCGCCTCGGCCTCTTCTGCTGCTGCCGCCTCGGCCTCTTCCTCCGCCTCTGGAGAAACGTTGGCACCTGCCGCCCAGCAAACAGGGGATGTACCACCAACACCACCACCTCCATCACCAAGCATCTCAACCATGTCACACGGCAGCGTTCAGCTCTCCATCTTACAAACATTTGAGAGAAAGCGTAAATTCCCACCTAGCCACCCTCGATCCCTGGCCCTGAATGCCAGCATTTCTAAACTACTGGCCTATGAAATGCTGTCATTTAGGCTGGTGGACACAGACAGCTTCAAACAGCTCATGTCGCTTGCTGTCCCACAGTATGTTGTTCCCAGCCGCCACTACTTCTCCAAGAGAGCCGTGCCTTCCCTGCACAACCAAGTATCCGATAAAATCAAGTGTGCACTGCGCAACGCCATCTGTGGCAAGGTCCACCTAACCACAGATACGTGGACCAGTAAGCACGGCCAGGGACGCTATATCTCCCTAACTGCACACTGGGTAAATGTAGTGGCAGCTGGGCCCCCGGCGGAGAGCTGTTTGGCGCACGTCCTTCCGCCGCCAAGGATCGCAGGGCAACATTCTTTGCCTCCTGTTGCCACCTCCTCCTTCTCGGCTTCCTCCTCCTCTTCTTCCACCTGCTCATCCAGTCAGCCACACACCTTCACCACCAACTTCAGCACAGTCCGGGGTAAACGTCAGCAGGCCATTCTGAAACTCATATGTTTGGGTGACAGGCCCCACACCGCACAGGAGTTGTGGCGGGGTATAGAACAACAGACCGACGAGTGGTTGCTGCCGGTGAGCCTCAAGCCCGGCCTGGTGGTGTGCGATAATGGGCGAAATCTCGTTGCAGCTCTGGGACTAGCCGGTTTGACGCACATCCCTTGCTTGGCGCATGTGCTTAATTTGGTGGTGCAGAAGTTCATTCACAACTACCCCGACATGTCAGAGCTGCTGCATAAAGTGCGGGCCGTCTGTTCGCGCTTCCGGCGTTCACATCCTGCCGCTGCTCGCCTGTCTGCGCTACAGCGTAACTTTGGCCTTCCCGCTCACCGCCTCATATGCGACGTGCCCACCAGGTGGAACTCCACCTTGCACATGCTGGACAGACTGTGCGAGCAGCAGCATGCCATAGTGGAGTTTCAGCTGCAGCACGCACGGTTCAGTCGCACTACGGAACAGCACCACTTCACCACCAATGACTGGGCCTCCATGCGAGACCTGTGTGCCCTGTTGCGCTGTTTTGAGTACTCCACCAACATGGCCAGTGGCGATGACGCCGTTATCAGTGTTACAATACCACTTCTATGTCTCCTTGAGAAAACACTTAGGGCGATGATGGAAGAGGAGGTGGCCCAGGAGGAGGAGGAGGAGGAAGAGGGGTCATTTTTAGCACTTTCAGGCCAGTCTCTTCGAAGTGACTCAGAGGGAGGTTTTTTGCAACAGCAGAGGCCAGGTACAAATTTGGCCAGCCAGGGCCCACTACTGGAGGACGAGGAGGACGAGGATGAGGTGGAGGTGGAGGAGGATGAGGATGAAGCATGGTCACAGCGGGGTGGCACCCAACGCAGCTCGGGCCCATCATTGGTGCGTGGCTGGGGGAAAGGCAGGACGATGACGATACGCCTCCCACAGAGGACAGCTTGTCCGAACCTCTGGGCAGCCTGGCACACATGAGCGACTACATGCTGCAGTGCCTGCGCAACGACAGCAGAATTGCCCACATTTTAACGTGTGAGGACTACTGGGTTGCCACCCTGCTGGATCCACGCTACAAAGACAATGTGCCCACCTTACTTCCTTCACTGGAGCGTGATAGGAAGATGCGCGAGTACAAGCGCACGTTGGTAGATGCGCTACTGAGAGCATTCCCAAATGTCACAGGGGAACAAGTGGAAGCCCAAGGGCAAGGCAGAGGAGGAGCAAGAGGTCGCCAAGGCATCTGTGTCACGGCCAGCTCGTCTGAGGGCAGGGTTAGCATGGCAGAGATGTGGAAAAGTTTTGTCAACACGCCACAGCTAACTGCACCACCACCTGATACGCAACGTGTTAGCAGGAGGCAACATTTCACTAACATGGTGGAACAGTACGTGTGCACACCCCTCCACGTACTGACTGATAGTTCGGCCCCATTCAACTTCTGGGTCTCCAAATTGTCCACGTGGCCAGAGCTAGCCTTTTATGCCTTGGAGGTGCTGGCCTGCCCGGCGGCCAGCGTTTTGTCTGAACGTGTATTCAGCATGGCAGTAGGCGTCATTACAGACAAACGCAGCCTCCTGTCTACAGCCAATGTGGACAAGCTGACGTTCATAAAAATGAACCAGGCATGGATCCCACAGGCCCTGTCCGTCCCTTGTCCAGATTAGACATTAACTACCTCCCCTTAACCATATATTATTGTACTCCAGGGCACTTCTTCATTCAATCCTCTTTTTATTTTCATTTTACCATTATATTGCGGGGCAACCCAAAGTTGAATGAACATCTCCTCTGTCTGGGTGCCGGGGCCTAAATATATGCCAATGGACTGTTCCAATGTTGGCTGACGTGAAGCCTGATTCTCTGCTATGACATGCAGACTGATTCTCTGCTGACATGAAGCCAGATTCTCTGTTACAGGACCTCTCTCCTCTGGCCGGGTGCCTGGGCCTAAATATGTGCCAATGGACTGTTGCAGTGGTGGCTGACGTGAAGCCTGATTCTCTGCTATGACATGCAGACTGATTCTCTGCTGACATGAAGCCAGATTCTCTGTTACGGGACCTCTCTCCTCTGGCTGGGTGCCTGGGCCTAAATATATGACAATGGACTGTTGCAGTGGTGGCTGACGTGAAGCCTTATTCTCTTCTATGACATGCAGACTGATTCTTTGCTGACATGAAGCCAGATTCTCTGTTAGGGGACCTCTCTCCTCTGGCTGGGTACCTGGGCCTAAATATATGCCAATGGACTGTTGCAGTGGTGACTGACGTGAAGCCTGATTCTCTTCTATGACATGCAGACTGATTCTCTGCTGACATGAAGCCAGATTCTCTGTTACAGGACCTCTCTCTTCTGGCTGGGTACCTGGGCCTAAATATATGCCAATGGACTGTTGCAGTGGTGGCTGACGTGAAGCCTGATTCTCTGCTATGACATGCAGACTGATTCTCTGCTGACATGAAGCCAGATTCTCTGTTACGGACCACTCTCCTCTGGCTGGGTGCCTGGGCCTAAATATATGACAATGGACTATTACAGTGGTGGCTGACGTGAAGCCTGATTCTCTGCTATGACATGCAGACTGATTCTCTGCTGACATGAAGCCAGATTCTCTGTTACGGGACCTCTCTCCTCTGGCTGGGTGCCTGGGCCTAAATATATGCCAATGGACTGTTGCAGTGGTGGCTGACGTGAAGCCTGATTCTCTGCTATGACATGCAGACTGATTCTCTGCTGACATGAAGCCAGATTCTCTGTTACGGGACCTCTCTCCTCTGGCTGGGTGCCTGGGCCTAAATATATGACAATGGACTGTTGCAGTGGTGGCTGACGTGAAGCCTGATTCTCTTCTATGACATGCAGACTGATTCTCTGCTGCCATGAAGCCAGATTCTCTGTTACGGGTCCTCTCTCCTCTGACTGGGTACCTGGGCCTAAATATATGCCAATGGACTGTTGCAGTGGTGGCTGACGTGAAGCCTGATTCTCTGCTATGACATGCAGACTGATTCTCTGCTGACATGAAGCCAGATTCTCTGTTACGGGACCTCTCTCCTCTGGCTGGGAGGCTGGGCCTAAATATATGACAATGGACTGTTGCAGTGGTGGCTGACGTGAAGCCTGATTCTCTTCTATGACATGCAGACTGATTCTCTGCTGACATGAAGCCAGATTCTCTGTTACGGGACCTCTCTCCTCTGGCTGGGTACCTGGGCCTAAATATATGCCAATGGACTGTTGCAGTGGTGGCTGACGTGAAGCCTGATTCTCTTCTATGACATGCAGACTGATTCTCTGCAGACATGAAGCCAGATTCTCTGTTACAGGACCTCTCTCCTCTGGCTGGGTACCTGGGCCTAAATATATGCCAATGGACTGTTGCAGTGGTGGCTGACGTGAAGCCTGGTTCTCTTCTATGACATGCAGACTGATTCTCTGCTGACATGAAGCCAGATTCTCTGTTACAGGACCTCTCTCCTCTGGCTGGGTACCTGGGCCTAAATATATGCCAATGGACTGTTGCAGTGGTGGCTGACGTGAAGCCTGATTCTCTGCTATGACATGCAGACTGATTCTCTGCTGACATGAAGCCAGATTCTCTGTTACGGGACCTCTCTCCTCTGGCTGGGTGCCTGGGACTAAATATATGACAATGGACTGTTGCAGTGGTGGCTGACGTGAAGCCTGATTCTCTTCTATGACATGCAGACTGATTCTCTGCTGCCATGAAGCCAGATTCTCTGTTACGGGTTCTCTCTCCTCTGGCTGGGTACCTGGGCCTAAATATATGCCAATGGACTGTTGCAGTGGTGGCTGACGTGAAGCCTGATTCTCTGCTATGACATGCAGACTGATTCTCTGCTGCCATGAAGCCAGATTCTCTGTTACGGGACCTTTCTCCTCTGGCTGGGTGCCTGGGCCTAAATATATGACAATGGGCTGTTACATTGGTGGCTGACGTGAAGCCTGATTCTCTGCTATGACATGCAGACTGATTCTCTGCTGACATGAAGCCAGATTCTCTGTTACGGGACCTCTCTCCTCTGCCTGGGTGCCTGGGCCTAAATATATGACAATGGACTGTTACAGTGGTGGCTGACGTGAAGCCTGATTCTCTGCTATGACATGCAGACTGATTCTCTGCTGACATGAAGCCAGATTCTCTGTTACGGGACCTCTCTCCTCTGGCTGGGTACCTGGGCCTAAATATATGCCAATGGACTGTTGCAGTGGTGGCTGACGTGAAGCCTGATTCTCTTCTATGACATGCAGACTGATTCTCTGCTGACATGAAGCCAGATTCTCTGTTACAGGACCTCTCTCCTCTGGCTGGGTACCTGGGCCTAAATATATGCCAATGGACTGTTGCAGTGGTGGCTGACGTGAAGCCTGATTCTCTGCTATGACATGCAGACTGATTCTCTGCTGACATGAAGCCAGATTCTCTGTTACGGGACCTCTCTCCTCTGGCTTGGTACCTGGGCCTAAATATATGCCAATGGACTGTTGCAGTGGTGGCTGACGTGAAGCCTGATTCTCTTCTATGACATGCAGACTGATTCTCTGCTGACATGAAGCCAGATTCTCTGTTACGGGACCTCTCTCCTCTGGCTGGGTACCTGGGCCTAAATATATGCCAATGGACTGTTGCAGTGGTGGCTGACGTGAAGCCTGATTCTCTGCTATGACATGCAGACTGATTCTCTGCTGACATGAAGCCAGATTCTCTGTTACGGGACCTCTCTCCTCTGGCTGGGTGCCTGGGCCTAAATATATGACAATGGACTGTTACAGTGGTGGCTGACGTGAAGCCTGATTCTCTGCTATGACATGCAGACTGATTCTCTGCTGACATGAAGCCAGATTCTCTGTTACGGGACCTCTCTCCTCTGGCTGGGTGCCTGGGCCTAAATATATGACAATGGACTGTTGCAGTGGTGGCTGACGTGAAGCCTGATTCTCTGCTATGACATGCAGACTGATTCTCTGCTGACATGAAGCCAGATTCTCTGTTACGGGACCTCTCTCCTCTGCCTGGGTGCCTGGGCCTAAATATATGACAATGGACTGTTACAGTGGTGGCTGACGTGAAGCCTGATTCTCTGCTATGACATGCAGACTGATTCTCTGCTGACATGAAGCCAGATTCTCTGTTACAGGACCTCTCTCCTCTGGCTGGGTACCTGGGCCTAAATATATGCCAATGGACTGTTGCAGTGGTGGCTGACGTGAAGCCTGATTCTCTTCTATGACATGCAGACTGATTCTCTGCTGACATGAAGCCAGATTCTCTGTTACGGGACCTCTCTCCTCTGCCTGGGTGCTGGGCCTAAATATATGACAATGGACTGTTACAGTGGTGGCTGACGTGAAGCCTGATTCTCTGCTATGACATGCAGACTGATTCTCTGCTGCCATGAAGCCAGATTCTCTGTTACGGGACCTCTCTCCTCTGCCTGGGTGCCTGGGCCTAAATATATGCCAATGGACTGTTGCAGTGGTGGCTGACGTGCAGCCTGATTCTCTGCTATGGGACCTCTCTCCAATTGATATTGGTTAATTTTTATTTATTTTATTTTTATTTTTATTCATTTCCCTATCCACATTTGTTTGCAGGGGATTTACCTACATGTTGCTGCCTTTTGCAGCCTTCTAGCTCTTTCCTGGGCTGTTTTACAGCCTTTTTAGTGCCGAAAAGTTCGAGTCCCCATTGACTTCAATGGGGTTCGGGTTCGGGACAAAGTTCGGATCGGGTTCGGATCCCGAACCCGAACATTTCCGGGAAGTTCGGCCGAACTTCTCGAACCCGAACATCCAGGTGTCCGCTCAACTCTAGTAGTATACCGTTCTCTTGATTGATATTTTCCAGCAACACGTCTTTAAAAACCTTAATGAATATCTTAAAAAGAATAGAGCCCAATACTGACCCCTGTGGTACCCCACTAGTGACGGTGACCCTATCTGAGTATGTACTATTACTAATCACCCTCTGTTTTCAATCACTTAGCCAGTTACTTAGTCACTTACTACCATTTTCCCAAAGTCCAAGCATTCTCATTTTATGTACCAACCTATTGATTAAAGACTGAAATATGAGGGTCCGAAACGCGTAGACTGTATTCTTGCTCATGAGGATTGGAAAGTTTTCACTGCATCAAAAAAGTGTCTCCTGTTGTTAAAGAGCTGGATTTTTTTAATAATATTTTTTATTAACCTTGTATTTGGCACAGTATCAAGCGTTTTAGAAAAATCTAAATATTATTTTCTTTGGAATATTCAAACAGTTCAAACAATTACCCATAACATAGGTTCAAATTTTAGCCCCCTCTTTTTCATATTAGAGCCACATTTGCGTTGTCACTTGTGATAGACGAACATCTGCCAGGATGGTTCGCGAACGCGATCAAATGTTCGCGGCGGGTCCCATTCATTTTAATGGCAGGCGAACCTGAAAAACCTTCAGCTCATATTTACAGCCAAGAAATAATTACTAGAAGTGCACAAATAGTCCCACAACATGGACAGTGACATACCAGATGTATTATTTGAATTTTCGATCTCCATTGAGGTTTTTTTTCAATGCAAAATATCGGCAATATAATTTTCACGTACTCGCATGCGCAAATGCACTATACAGTACCCAAATGCACTATAAAGAAAGTATATTGGTATATAACACCCTTATTTACTCAGTTTTTTTTGGGAGACGACTGGTATATCACACCAGTAGAAACTATTGGTTCTAATAACTCTTGTCCCTCTATATACCTGCAGTATCGCAGCAGAACCGCACACAACTGCCGCACAATACAAATGCTCTATAATATACTTTCTAACATATAAAGTATATTATAACATTGTACATGAAAGGCAATCCATTAGAATATACATGAAGATAAAACGTAACCTTTAATAATTTTACTATGAGGGTCCATTTACATGCCCGTAAGTGTTTTGCAGATCCGGCAATGTGCATTCCGGCACTATAATTGAAAATGCCTAATCTTGTCTGCTATTGCGGACAAGAATAGGACATGTTCTATTTTTTCGCGAAACGGAAGCACATTCCGGCCCCATTGAAAATGAATGGGTCTGCACCCGTTCCGCAAAATTGCGGAACGTATGCAGACCCATTTTGCGGACGTATGAATGGGTAAGATATCCCTTAAAATGAAAATAAATTATATTATTAAAGTTAACCAAAAAGCATAGATGTGGTAGGCAATAACAAGTGCTCGGCGGCACTAAATCAGGTTCTTGGTGGCACCAAATCAGAAACCATATGTCCTACACAATCCGGGGGGTTCCAGTGCGCATCAATGAATCTAGGAGGGAAAGCAAAAAAACATCTATCCCTGGGCTTGATGATGATGTGGTATTGAAGGACAGGGTGGGCAAAGAACTGTCCCTGATATTGCCCTACAGGGGGGTGCTATTTTGGCCCTGATAGCCTAACCACAGACCACCCGCCCTGATCAGAGCGACCCCGTCCGGAACTTTACCCTAAATAAAAATGGCCCTAGTAAGCCCCTAGCCCCTAGACCCCTGACTTCCAGGTGATCACTATATAGATCTATGTGTTTTTGACTCATTAATAAAAGTATATTATAAGTATACCGCACCCTTCTGTGTATCACACACCTATACTAGTGCTTAAAATGACTTTTGTGGCCCTATTAGCTAGCGTTTGGTGTCCCTAACAGCCTGTCCCTGCTCCACACAGCAACCTCTCCCTACACTGGCAAAACACTGAATGTAAAATGGCGACCAGATCAGGTTTTTTTATAAGTTAGGGGGTATGTCCATGTGCTGAAATGTCTCAATTGGCTGTCCTATACCACCTGATGGATGTGTCATTGGTCAAAGTTCTTCACAATGTAAAAGAATATGGCGGGCGCGAATATCTCCATATGTTCGCATGTTCGGCGAATCGCGAACACACAAAGTTCGCCGCGAAACGACCGCCGGGCGAACCACAAGGCTATCTCTAGTTGTCACAGCTCTATGGAACATACATAGAATCCTTAAATATTAGAAATAATATTCTATACTGGTAACTTAATTCCTTGAGAAGTCTGGGGTGAATGCCATCTGGACCTGGTGATTTATCTATTTTAGTGGGTTGTTTTTTTGTGACATTACACTTCTTGCTGGTGATGTTAATTGGACAATTTAACAATCAACAAACTTAAATGTGTTTTATTAGAATTTTGTGTGATAGACAAACACAAAGTAGCAAGTTTGTGTAAAGTGCAAAAAAATGACACATGGTTTAATGTAATAAATAAAAATCTGAAAAGTGTGGTGTGCACTTGTATTCAGCCTTCTGCAGTCTCATACTGCTGAATAAAATCCAGTGTGAACAATTGCCTTCAGAAGTCACCAAATTAGTAAATAGAGTTCACCTGTGTGTAATTTGTGGAGAAATGTAAAGCAGGGTTAGAGTATAAAAAAAATCCTGGTTCCTGAACACCTCAAGGAGCACTGTTCAATCGATCTTCTGAAAATGGAAGGAGTATGGCACAATTGCAAACCTACCAAGACATGGCCGTCCACCTAAACTGACAGCCCAGCAAAGGAGAGCACTAATTAGAGAAGGAGCCAAAAGGCTCACGGTCACTCTAGAGGAGCTGCAGAGATCCACATCTCAGATGGGAGAATCTGTCCACGGCACAACTATTAGTCATGTACTCCACAAATCTGGCCTTTATGGAAGAGTGTCAAGAAGAAAGCCATTTTTTAAAACAAGCCATAAAAAGTTGTGTTTGCAGTTTGCTACAAGCCATGTAGGAGACACAGCAAACATATGGAAGAAGGCGCTCTGGTCAGATGAGACCAAAGTGGAACTTTTTGGCCTACATGCAAAACGCTATGTGTGGCAGAAAACTAACACTGGACATCACTCTGAACAAACCATCCCCACCGTGAAACATGGTGGTGGCAGCATCATGCTGTGGGGATGCTTTTCTTCAGCAGGGACAGGGATGCTGGTTAGAGTTGATGTGAAGATGGATGGAGCTAAATAAATGGCAATCCTAGAGGAAAACCTGGTAGAGGCTACAAAAGACTTGAGACTGTGGAGAAGGCTCACCTTTCAGCAGGACAATGACCCTAAACAAAAAAGCCAGAGCTACAATGGAATAGTTTAGATCAAAGCATATTCATATGTTAGAATGGCCCAAAATCCAGATCTAAATCCCATCAAGAATCTGTGACAAGACTTGAAAATTGCTGTTCACAGATGCTCTCCATCCAATATGACTGGCCTTGAGCTATTTTTGAAGGAGGAATGGACAAAATATCAGCCTCTAGATGTCCAAAACTGGTAGAGACATATCCCAAGACTTGCAGCTGCAATTGTAGCGAAAGGTGGTCCTTCAAAGTATTGACTTGAATACAAATGCACACAAAACTTTACAGATTTTTATTTATGAAAAATGTTGAAAACCACATATCAGTTTCTTTTCACTTTACACATATTTGTTACTTTGGGTTGGTCTAGCACATAAAATCCATATTCATTTTTGGTAAATTGAAGGAAATGTTAGGTGAACTGCTTCTCTTATTCTATGAATCAGCAGATCGACAAAAACGGTAAGTTGATTTGCTCAGTCTTTTGTTGTTACAAATATACCAGCACTCTTATAAATATAGAAAATGCCATCATTGCACAAAAAAAGTAATGTTACTTTTACAGAAGACATTTTATTATTTATTATTGTTTTCCTGTTCATTCTTCTAAAGCTAATTAAAGCTAATTAGGCTTCTGTACCACTCTAGGTGGAGGTTGGTAAACATAGTAAAGATCTACTGACATGTGCATTTCAAGGATTTATCAGACTAGGTTTGTTAAGTTTGAACACAACTGATTCAGGAATCAGGAAACATCCCCTATACAACACATTATTTTAGTTATATGGAAGAGACCATAGTTTGGGGGGCACATCTCTATACTAAAGAGTAATTTGCATCATTGAGTTGTCATTGTAAGCTGCCATCTCTCTTGGTCTGTTGGTGGAAGAAGAATGGACAAATTTTGACTTGGACTGAGCCAGCTACATTCAGAATAAAATCCAATAAATTTATTTGGGACACAGAAAATAGTAAAGTCCAAGTAGCCTCCATGTTTCGAGTGTGCAACCCAATCTTAATCTTGGCATAGGGCTCCATACAGTGAGTACTTCACTAATCAAGTGGTGGCATATCCTAGTGATGTTCTGTTATTTGCTTTTACTGACATACCCCTTTAAACGTCATGTCATGTTGCTCTTTGTACTGCATAGGATGTTTATTAGATCCTTTTCAGCAATTTGTCTTTCTAATATTTTAAAATAACATAAATAGAGATGAGCAAATGAATACTACAGGACTTTTAAAAAAAATTCAGATTTGCTAGAATCAGAATTTTTTGGCGGAGAGATAAAAATTCACCCTCCTCTGCAAACACAAATGACAGTAGCTTTCTGTCCCAAGGAGCAGAGAAGCCTCTGTTGTCACCAGATGGCTTTGAAGCATAACTTAGATCACCCCTTATAGGTACAGAGCAGAGAAAACTGACGTAGCTAGGTGTGAAACTTTAGTCAAGATCTGATAGGTACCTTTACTTCTTAGGGCTCATGCACATGATCATGTTAGCCGGGCCCATGCTGCGGACCGCAAATTGCAGTCCACACTGCATAGGCACCGACCGTAGGGCTGCCATATGCGGACACAGGGCGCATTTACTTGAATGGTTCGATGGTCCAGATGCACTACTTTTTTTGCTGTGCAGAGACAAGGACAGAAAACCCACAGAAGCACTCTGTATGCTTCCTTGGTATTCTGTGCCTCCATTCCGCCCCGCACCTTCCGGATTGCGAACCCAGTCAAGTGAACAAATGGCTGGTGCCCGTATATAGCAGACCCACTGTTTGCGGGCCGCAATATGGGCACCGTCTGAAATGGTTGTGTGCATAAACCCTTATAGTGAGCACCTGAGCACCTTAAAGGTATGAAGGGTCTTATAGGCCAGGCAACTCTTCTGTGGTACTCTGCAAAAAAATATATCCACATTAGCTTACCTTCCTAAAGGAGAAGAAAGTTAAGCGTGGATTTCTTTGTGAACTGCATCTAATCTTGAAATAAATGGAGACATTCATCTTTAAAAAATCCACAACAAATTATTATTTATGCTGCGGAATGGTAATTCTGCAGAGGAACACAAGGCAGAAACTGACAATTTATAAAGGAGCATTGATTGGCCTCGACATAAAGACTTCCCCTATGTTATCCTATGGGGCTAAAAAAAATTCTCTCTCTGGTTTGGGTAGAATCACATTTATTTGCAGGTTCAAACTAAACTAAATTAATTTTGAGAAATTTGCTAATCTTTTATAAATGATTAACACATTTTTATTATATACATTTTTATATTTTTTGTTCCATATGCAGACTATAGTATAAAGCAGGACTCTAGTCCTGCATCCCAGCAATCACTCAGCCAATATATTCATTGAGGCAGTTACGGCATATAATGAAATAGAATTCAGAATTCTATATTAATTGGTCTGTTCCCCATTCTAACTGATGAATAAATAATATATAACAGGGAGTCACATAGTGTTTTACATTGGCGTCACATAAATTACATATTACATGAACACTCACCACCGGCCTATATCTAAAATGTAACCATTCATTTATATGGTTTCACTAATGAAAACGCCTAATAAACAGATATAAGCTTTGTATTGAATAGCAAAACACATTGGAGGACATTTATCCTTTGCGATAGTTTTTGTGTTATTATTGTCTATCTTTGCTTTGTGTGTCTGCACCAAACGTATTAAATGGTGCACCTTAATAATATATGTGGCTTGAGTGTTATGTGGTTTACACCTATACCAAATTTCATTGACAAAATGTTGAGAAAACAGCACAGTTGCCATGACCTTTTTTAAGCCAAAAAACAGACATATCTTATTTGATAATTGTCCCCCATTACATTACAAATCAGTAAAATGCTAAAAAGTGTATGCTTGTGGACCTGTGCAGAGGTGAGGAGGGCTATAGAAAAGTTGTAATGCTAATTCAATGATAAAGCCAAACTGACGGCCAGCAAACGTGATGTACCATACACATTTTTTGCAAGCCGTCACACTCTGAACACCCTTGAGGTCTGGGTTACTCCTCACCCGCCTCCAGCAGAGCCCTTCCCAGGTGTCAGTAGCAGGGACGGCTGGCGGCTGGGCAAACTGGCCGCAGTTGGGCAAAACCCCAAAGTAACTACCATGACACTTTGCAGGGGTAAATAGGGAAACAAGAATGGTCAGTAAATGTAAGCCAGGGCACAAGAACCGGAAGACAACCAAAACCAGAGCCAACCACCTGAGAAACCACTCACCAGATAGCTTCAGATCCAGAACCAGGGAAGCAACTGAATAATCAGCAGTGAGTGGGGGAAAAGACCAGGTATAAATATCCCTCCACAGGTCACCTGACACAAGTGAGGGCTGAGAGTGTGCAGAGGAGGGAACCTCCCACCACATATCTAAGTCAGGAGACATGAAGTTCCCTGGCAACAGCTGACGCTAGGGGTCCGGCATCCCGGGACCCCTGACCAGCATCAGTGCTGGGAATGATGGCGTCTCATCTCCCAGCAGAACCAAATTCTGAAATGGATCTCGCAAAGTGACACGCGCCCACGTTAAGTGTGTACCTTTACTAGCTCCTCCCTCGTGGCCAGCAAGGGGTGAGGGATGTCCCACCGGAGGGCCGAAGATCTCCTGGGAGCATAAGAGACACGTTTTTGCGTGGTAGCATGCTTCAAGTGAGACTGCGTTTGTCTCCCTGTCTGCCTGACAAACATGAACTATTGTGATCGATGGATCCTGTGTTATCTATACAGAGATGCTACTTGTCATTGTAATTCTGCCTGTGGTGATAGTGATAATGTGACCTGTACAGAACTGGAAATCATGACCTATTATTAGACCTAGTGGCCAGTGAGAAAATTTCATGATTATATACAGTATATCATTTTTTCAAACAGAGACAAATTAAAAAAAACAACAACAAAAAAAATAATATATGTTTAACATTATTTAAAGAATAGGTAATTTTCTGATGACACACTACCCTTAATACTGTAATATTTGCTTTTGTTCATACAACAACATAAAGGGGTTTTAGTTTTAGTATTTAGGGTATAATCACTACTAGTCCTTTCAAGTTTTAAAAACTATGCACAGTTTCAGTGCCCTGAACTTTACATCTTACATTTACTGTTCCTAATGCATGTTTGCCTCCTCTCCCTTAGCTGAGAACATGGTCCTACATTTTCAACAGGAGACAACCGTATTTAGAGGTGATTTCGAAGCTCGTGACTAGAGTTTAATTCTTATGGAGTTGTTCAGAAACAACCTATCAATTATAAAGGAGTGACTTCCTCAAAATTAGATTCAGGATCATTTTGGTCGAATCAGTTGACTGATTCGATTTGGGTCCAAATCGAATCTTCTCAAATTGAAAATGCTCTAAATCTCTGTGGCTTTCTCCCTCACTTCTTCTCCAAAATGTATAATTCTGGTTAGGATTCACCGCAAATTTTTACTAAATTTGCATTGATTCCATTTTGTTTTGAATTGATTTGCTCACTGCCACTGTTGATTATATGTCAATGAAATAAAATGCAGTCAACCACATATTCTGTATAGAGTAACATTTGTCCAGCATGAAGGTACAATTTTTATTACATTTCTTTTAAACTTAATTCCAGGAGAACAGAGACATACCGTACTCTTAATCAGGAAGATGAACAGTGCGTCCTCAGAATCATTTCCCCTGGTGGACCCTAGTAACCCTGGTGTGAAACTGCTTACAGTGTGGATTGAAAAGCTGCATAATGCTGATTAATTTTCTTTCTTTTATCTTTTTGCTTACATCCTGTTTATAAAACATTTAAAATATAGAGTTGTCAGCGCATCTGAAGGAGTCACAAGGAAGCTCTATTTATAGAAGAACATTCCTTGGTCACGCCTTGTGAAGACCACGGAGGTGATCTATCTTCTTCTGGCCTGCCTATGTTCATATTCCGTGGCCATCCTATTAAAGTAACAAAGGTTTTGGAGGTTTTGAGTAAAAGCCTTCATTTTTTTCAAGAAAAAATATGCCATTTTTTATATACACATTTCATCATATAGGAACAGAAAAGGGAGCGGGACTGAAGACGAAATGTGGAATAAAGAAGGAAGAGTAGGTGAAGTATAGTTGGAAGTGAATTGTGTTAATGAAAAATTTAACAGTGGTGGACCCAGACGCATTGCCGAAAATTGCAGAAGCAGGGATGATTAATATTTAACACAGTAATCTGCCGCTTGGTCAGTTTCTGCACATGAATGATCTCCTCCTCTCTTCTATCCCTTCAATGCAAGTTTCAACCTCATCCACTAAATTTTACTTAAGCTTGCATTAATTACACCTTGTGAATTTGGGCATTTGCCCTCCTGAGAGGATGCTTGTGTATGCGTGTGCCTATGACGGGGGAGGGCTGAGTGATCTTTAGGAAAGGGGGAGGGAGTTTGACTTGAGTGAATGAAACAAATCATTTATTTTTCATGGTTATGGGAAAGCTGGTTGTCCTATTTAGTCACATTAGATGCTCTGTTAACACAACATAACATACAAAGTATGATAGAGAAATAAAAGCTCGAAGCGATGCATGGACTCCCACTTAACACACTGTGTAAGATAGTCCAGAGGATAATGTAGGTGTTCCAGCACATCAACAGCTGTCATTCTCTATTGAAAACTCAATTGCATGAAGTCTTCGCTTAAATGGAGCACTTAAATAAGAATTCTGATGTGAGATGTGGATAAAGAAATCCTTGAGCTTACAGATTCTATTGTTGGTAACAAAATATGGAAAATGTTTTAATGGGAACATGGCATCGATGGCCACAATTAATGAACTCAAAGGATAGGCCATCAGTATCTGATTTGTGGGGGTCTGACACCCGGCACCCTCAACAATCAGCTGCGGTCTCCTTGAAGCTGAGCAAGCACAACACCTTCCACTGGATACCGGTTGTGCTTGCTATCACAGCTCAGCCCCATTAACGTGAATGGAACTGAGCTGCTTCAAGGCCATGTGACCATGATATCACAGTGAGTCGAACCGCCACCGATCAGATACTGATGACCTATCTTAAGGATAGATCATCAGCATAAAACACTCAGAAAACCCCATTAAAAAGGTTCTCCACTTCGGACAATTCCTTTTGTTAGAAGACTACGTATCAATAAGCTATCAAAGAGTGCTCTGCTGTTGGGATTCCCTTCAATCAGCTCAAATTTATGGGGTAACCCGGCTGCAAGTGTTCATTTCTCCTGCTGCAGCTTTATACAGCTTCCATAGAAATCAATTGGCTGTCTTTGTAATGCTCGGACATGCTAGGTCATCCAGAGAGATGCACGAGTCTTCTAATCAAACCATATTTGGTACATTTTTGCATGTTGGGATGAAATGGCTTAGAGGGAACCTATAAGGTCCCTTACTCTGTCCTCTCGGCAGTTAACATGAAGTATATTTAAGAGCTCACAGGTTAAACTATGCAATGCACTCCTACCGATGCAACAAGGAGTCCAATGTATTTATGATATGCAGGTTTAACCCCACAATCCAGCTGCTGATTGACAAGTTTCATCAGATTAATGCGTACAGTATATGGAGAAATATGTAATTTAATGGCTTTATGGCAGTGAAGCTTGAGGTTAACACTGCATATCATGAATACATCAGACACCAGGTACTGAGAATTTTATCTTGTGAGTACTGGCAAAACTACTTTACGTTACCTCCCAAGTAACAGCCTACTGAATTCAGCGTGACTGTCACTTTACTCTGCTGTTTTCAGAGAAGCCAACAGAAAGGCACCTGACAGGTTCTCTTTAAAGAAAGTATCCTTACTGTTTTTGAGACCTGGTGGATGCTGACTTACAATGGAGAGTATAAGTGACTACACAATTCTGTTCTACTAAGAAGAATAGGTGTTAACATGAATTCACTTGTGATGATTTGCTGCAGAAATATCTGCACAGTAGTACCATACATGTGCATGAGGTTGTTTCTACAGCAAGTACATGGATTTCGGCAAGCTCCATTGAGTTGAGATCACAACTGATGCCAAAATTTCTGTAACAAATTAGAGGCATTTGCTAAATTTATGAATTCACCCTTATAGGTCCCTACAAGAGCTTCTGGGTACTGAACCACTAATAATTTGGGGGAAAAAAACTTTAGCCCTCCTTCACATATGATGTTTAAAGGGGTTGGATAGATCATCAGTATCTGATAGGTAGGGGTCCAACAACCAGGACTCCCGCTGATCAGCTGTTTGAGAAGGCAGTGTCGCTCCCAGTAGCGCTGCGGCCTTCTTGGTGCTTCCTTCAGGTCAGTGACATCGCAACTATAGGTCACATGGCCTGGGTGCAGCTCAGCCCATTGAAGTGTCGGCTGAACAGATCAGATGCAAATGACCTATCCAAAGGATAGATCATCAATACGAAAAAGGCGGACAATTTCTTGTATATTAAAAAATTGCATACATAAATATATAAAAATGCCCAAATAGCATTGTAAAGTGGTCTTCTAGGGGGTGATCTCCATGCAAAAAATGGCTAGTATGCCTCAAACTGTATATGGTGGAACAGTTTTTTTTCCTAAATGAAAACCGAACAGATCCCATTATAGTCAATTGGATCTGTTAGGTTCCGTTTGTGTCAGTTAGGTGCCAAATCTGGCACTTCTGTTATTTTCTTTCTTCTGCTCCTGCAACTGATCAGAAGAACGGAAAATAATAGCAGTGATGTGAAATCAGCCTTAATTTCATAATTCTGCCTAGTCATATGACTATTACTTTGGCCACCACCATGCACATACCTGAATGTATCTTAAGGTGGTTTTAGATGGGCATATTATCAGGAACAAATGTTCCTGCAAACTCTTATTCCTGACAAGCTGCCCATGTAAAGGTTCCACCGATCACCTGATGAAAAAGTGAAACGCTTGTTCATCGGGTGATCCTGTCGTTCATGCAGGCACCTAAATTTTCATTATTGGGCAGCTGATAGTGCGATGTTAAAAGCGATATGCTGCCCAGAGACAATGCAGATGTACAAGGACACAATAGCTATCCCTTGTCCTCATACTATGGAGGTGATCGCTGCATGTAAATGCAATTTTTCACCCCCACTGAATGAGCAACCTACTGACAGGAAGGAATGCTTCCTTCCCGACAATTGTCTGCTCCTCGGCACATGTACTGTAAATGCACCTTTACTATCAGAAATGAGATTAGTGACTCAGTCTTGAAACAGAATTTAAACATAATGAGGGTACCACCCAAACCAGAGGCTGTTAGTTTATAATGTCCCGATCCTGGAGACATCACATGAGCACCAGCAAAACCATAGACACCCGTTTGTAGACGGCTCTGTTTCCGAGTTGTTGCTCCTGTTCAGTACAGAGCTACTCTATCCTGACACAACAATACAATGCCAAAACAGTACAGATGGGTGTCTCGCGTTTGGCGGACGCCAAAGTTAAAGGGGTTTTCAGAGTGTTTAATACTGATGACCTATACTTAATCCTGTCACCCCTGTTGATCAGCTTTTTGAAGAAACCATAGTGCTCTGGTGAGCAGCACAGCCTCTTGATGTCACGTTCATTGGTCACGTGGTCTATGTGCAGCTCAGTCCCATTCAATATCTCAGATGAGACAACCCCTTTATCTGATAAGAAATAGATGCTAGTGGCAAGTAGTTGGCCACAAAGTCACTTAGTGTATTCTGTGTCCTTCCTGCTTTAGGATCCCATGATTGGTTCCAGACACTGGTCTCACTGGAGGCCCTTCTGGAACCTTAATGGGAAAGTTGGTGGCTATGCTCACATCATATTTATGGCCTCTGTTTAAGTTTTAAACTGGCACATGTATGTTAAACAGATGCCTCTGACGGATGCCATACATTTGCACCCATTCCCCAGAGAATCCCAATGTAGAAAAAAAAAGTATACGTTTAACATAAATTGGCACATGTATGTTAAACAGATGCCTCTGATGGATGCCATACAGTTGCACCCATTCCCCAGAGAATCCCAATGTAGAAAAAAAAAAGTATACGTTTAACATATACACTTTTTTTTTTACTGGATACCATTGCATAGAATACCATAGTCTGCTAAGCCATTTCGTAGTTTTTTTGTAGTACAGTATACTAGCCAGACAGATGCCAACTGGACACTCTGTTGGGCCAATGAAACCCTACGGACCTTCCAAGTGTGTTTTCCAGGCACACTCGTTAAATGGAAGTCACAAATATCATGTGAACATTACACTGAAAGGTTTAATCCCACAAATAAAGAAATCACGATTGTAACAATAAATAATACAATTTTGCAAAGACCGAAGTGTTTTTTTTCTGGGCGTACACTTCATGGATGGATTGAGATCCTCCCGCAGAGCACCAACACCTTGAGACAGATTGCCGACCATAAACTGCTCTAGCTATTTTACCAATATCAAATACCTATACATTTTTGGGTGGATAGTGGTATCAAGAGAGTATTTTTACTCCAATGACATTTCCTTTAAAATTATTATATTTATGAAAAAATGTTCTAATTCTTTTTTGAAAATAAAAACTTTTATAAAACAGAACAATATAATAAACTACATACGGTATATAATTGTATATTGTCTTTCCACGGGTGAAGGGTAATTGATGTTACTATAGTTTTCCTTGGTCAAAAATAAATCCCAAGCGGAATAAAAAAAAAAATCTTATATTGGTGTCTGATAACTGGCACAGCCTCAGCTACAAAGTATGGAGGCTTGAGAAAGGTAAAATACATCTTGAAATGGCTGCGGACACCGGAGGGAGTTACATGTGAAAGTGTGATGTTAAGAGCTCCAGGACCTTCATGGAGCACCCCCTCTGGGTATGTTCAACAATGATTTTTCTTTTCTTGAAGCTGTGGATGTCTGAAGTTTACTTACTGGTGCAATTCCATTTAGACGACAAATAAACATAGTCGAAAACACAGACACCTAATTTTATTGGAGATGAGGATCAATAATGAGGACAAGACGAACATGCAAGACGAACATGCACTGTGAAAAATGCTTGTAAAAAATGTTCAGTCACTCACGATCAACGACAACCAGTGTCCTGAAGGTCTGTGTTACTGCCTCATGGTTTGCAGTCAGTAGCTCAGAAAAATACACATCAGTTTTAAAAGTTATTTTCTGTCATATGATAATTATGTTGGCTAGTGTTTTTAAGATAAATGACACAACGGATACACATGTTATGGCCAGTGCCACCATGTAAATGCAGTATAATCTGTAAGCACCATGTTTTAGAGCTGGATAAACTGAGCAGATTGATATATAGTTTTTGGAGAAATATTCAGCATAACTTGCATTTTATAGTTTGAAAATCCTGCTTATTTTGGGCTTAGGCATTGTGACAAGCGGTGATGGACATCTATCTCTATAGGCACAGCCAATTATTGATTAGGACACCCACTGGACTCTTAAGCTCAGTAGGAGTCTAGTGGGTGATGACAAGCGGTGATTGACATCTATCTCTAAAGACACAGCCAATCATTGATTAGGACACCCACTAGACTCCTAAGTTTGTTAGAAGTCAAGTGGTGGTGACAAGCAGTGATTAGCAGCTGTCTCTATAGGCACAGCCAATAATTGATTAGGACACCCACTTGACTATCAAGTTCAGTAGGAGTTTAGTGTGTGGTGACAAGCAGTGATTGACAGCTGTCTCTATAGGTACAGCCAATCATTGATTAGGGCACCCACTGGACTCCTAAGCTCAGTAGAAGTCTAGTGGGTGGTGACAAGCAGTGATTGACAGCGGTCTCTAAAGACACAGTCAATCATTGATTAGGACACCCACTGGACTCCTAAGTTTGTTAGAAGTCAAGTGGGTGGTGACAAGCAGTGATTGACAGCTGTCTCTATAGGCACAGCAAATCATTGATTAGGACACCCACTTGACTATTAAGCTCAGTAGGAGTCCAGTGGGTGGTGACAAGCAGTGATTGACAGCTGTCTCTACAGGCACAGCCAATCATTGATTAGGGCACCCACTGGACTCCTAAGCTCAGTAGGAGTCCAGTGGGTGGTGACAAGCAGTGATTGACAGCTGTCTCTATAGGCACCGACAATCATTGTTTAGGGCTAACCACTAAACTCCTATACACAAGATTTTCCAGCAACTATTTACTATAAGTTTTACTGAATCTTTTGCCTTAAAACTACACTATACATCAATCTGCTCAGCTTCCCCTGCTGTATAACATGCAGATTGCACTGCATTTTGATGGTAACAAGAAGATTTATATGGGTTATATGAGAGGAAAAAAAAGAGTCTGTTTTTCCATAAATAGCGCCACTCTTGTACATGGACGGTGTCTGGTATTACAACTCTGCCTCATATTTATTCCATATAGAATCCTAAACATATTCAGAACTTACAATTACCGAACGATAAAGCAAAACGTCGTTGACTGCCATCCAGACATTACATTTAAAGGGTTTTTTCTAAGATAAACACTTTCCTTGTACCTCGTTAGGTCAAATGGACTTCAGTGATGGACCCTGCTCTATGGCAAAAGAGCTGTTTTGAGACAAATATGAGAAATTATGAACAGCTGTAAGCATGCAGGTCATTACATTCTTCATCTATCAACAGTCTGGAGATTTCTTGAAACTTGAGGAATAAGCCCAGGACCAGAAAATGTAATTGGAAAAAAAACGAAGACTAAGGGTGGAGGTAGATCTTAATATAAATGTATATAGTTGTGCCTTGCTCAACCTCAGAGCGCATATGCCGCCCCGGCCGGTGGCTGGAGAGCGCGCGAGGGAGCTTGTGTTGGTACGAGGTTCCGGAGCGTGTAGCGTGACGACAGACCTACGGAGCGATCCAGAGACCAAAAAGCGATCCTACGCATTTCGAAGCCTACGGGCTTATTCGTCAGGGATAATTGCTATGTTTGTTTCCTGGATTTAAATAGGTGCCCGGTCCCCATGGCAACTGCTATAGTTTACCTTATCAGGTTTCCTGCATAAAGTCCTACATGGATAAATGGTAACATACACTTATTTGCAGCAGACAATAGTCAAAGTTCCATAGGTTTTCCAATGGTGGTTGTTCAAAATGCGAATAATTCCATCTCCCGATTTAGGCCATTTGGTACTAGAGTATTCAATCTAAATATCCATTTGCTTTCACATCTCGACATCTGTTTAATAATGTCTCCACCTCTCGTATTTATTTTAACTTTCTCAATACCCCCAAAGAAAGAACCAGTAAAGTTCCCTGCATGATATTGGGCGTAATGACGGGACAGGGGATGACCGTCATACTTCTTCTTTATATTGTTAAGATGTTCCCCTATCCTAATTCTTAGTTCTCGTTTAGTTCGGCCCACATATATTTTAAGACAGGGACATTTAATAAAATATATCACTCCACGGGTATTACATGAGATGTAGTGGTTAATTTTATATTTATGATGATTGTCCCCTATTTCTGTAATGGGGAATTTTATTGTGCCATATTTAATTTTCCTACAGTTATTGCACAGTTTGCATGGGAAGAAACCCTTATGTGTTAGATGACTCATTTTATTTTTTTGAGGTGGTTTCACAGTGGGCGCTACCATAGTACTCAGATTTAGAGCCTTCCTAAATATGAAGGTAGGATTTTTAGGGATCCTATCAGTTTATCTTGTCGCAACATTTCCCAGTGTTTTCTGACAATTCTTTTAAGGATTACTGCCCCTTCACTATATGTGGTAATTATCGGGATTTTAATAGGGGCATCTGTGCAGTCTCTTTCAGTAGTTTTTACGCAGTCCTGCATTTTATCCTTCAATAGTAGGTTTCGATCTCCCTCTCTAATTTGTTTAATAGTTGGTTCTAAGTCCTCCATTTTGTACCCTTTCTCAATGAATTTAATATTAAGATCTCTGATTTCTTCCTCAAAGTGACCAATATCTGTGCAATTCCTACGTATCCTAATGTATTGGCTACGAGGGATGTTAATAAGCCACGTCGGTAAATGGAGGTAGATCTTAACCTCATTTAGGTTTTCAGAGATAATAGAACTGATTCATCACATGTGTTACTTACTTATTAAGATCAGGAAATAGAATTTCTGGTTTCGATATTTTAGAGTAAGTGACATTAGAAATTGAGGAGGTTGTTTTAGGTATTGAGACATCTACTGTATGTAACATGGTGGATTGATTCTCCAGGTCCAGAATTTGCAGTCATTTGGGCTGATTAATGTTCCGTATTATCAGTGAAGAATATAATATGTCTCTCATTCTTTGCGATGGTTGAGGAATATGCATATATATATCCACTTATCGCTGCAGTGGAAGGACACAGGTCCCTTGACTCCAAAAGAATCGACATTTATGGCAGGTTTTGATGCATAACTTAAAGGGGTTGTGCCATGAAAAATATTCTACATTTTTCAAACCAACACCTGAATTAAAATACTTTTGTAATTACATGTAATAAAACAAATTCTGCTACAACTGAGCTATTCAATAAAACATAGCGCCACCTGCTGTCTGTTTTTATTTCTTATTTCTTGTCCACCTTACAGAGGTGGTCACACGCGCTCAGTTTAAATCTTCAACTGTCGCCAGCCATATCTTCTCTTGGAAACTGGGCCAGTTACAGGAAAAGAGCTACAGCAGAATAGACATGCCCCTGAAAAATTAAACACCCCCGAGCTGCCAGACTGAAATAAATCTAGCAGAGCAACTGAAGCAATGAATGAGTAGATCTCTGCTTACACGTGAAGAGATTGTCATGTACTATATGATATAATTTTTACAGATTATAATTTTTTACATTGATTATGGCTCAAGTGTCAAAAGTTTCTGCAAAGTTATATCTGTGACTCATGTCTGTTTAGCAGAATTTAAAAAAAATAATTCTGAATGGGCTGTAATTCTGTCTCCACGGACATGTGATCCCTTTTAGGTCATTGCTTCAGAATGGAGCTGGTAATCCTGGTAAGAGAGTCACCAGCTTTGTCTACCTTCCCTGTTCACTTAGGCATGATCCAGATGGCCGTGTATTTTGTGCTATCCATGTGCTACACTTTGACCTAAAGAAGTAAATGGTGTGATTCACACACCTATCTTCCGCAAGTCCTTTTGGAGAAACTCAGGGAATGCACTACTTTAGTCTATGTCTCAATGAACACAGGTCCGGAGACCACTGGAGACAGCTATCTCTGATGGTCACCATCTCAGTGTTTGCATGCAGCAGTATTTTTCCTGCAAAATTCCATCATTTGTCACAGAAACCCTCTGGATCCCTGTTAGACTCCATTATAGTGAAAGGGGATCTGGCGATGTCCATCTACTAGATTTACCTGCCCCAGATGTGAATCTACCCTAAGCAGAGTTGCCATGCTCACGTTTCTGAAATTAAGTATTTTACGATGACACATATTTTATATTCTATCTGAAGAAAACTATTGAAATACTGTAATTTCTATAAAAAATAGATTAAAAAAATGATAAATTCTGAGTTTCATTTAAAATTTTTGCCAAAAAATGCCTTTTTTCCTAACCAATGTAATAATCCTTTTGAAAATGTGTATGTGTGTGCCTATTCTGACCTTTGCACTCGTTTGGGTGCTTACCTGCAAACTCTACCATAAATAATTAAATACTAACTGAACCGACTGCTGCAAAGATTTTTCCACCCTCTTAGACAAATCATGTTTCTCTGAAGGGTTAGTTATTGATTTTGATACTGATTCCTTCCTACAGAAAATGAACTAGTTGCCTGTCACATAATCTGATAGTCTCTTCTAAAATTTTATGATAGCATAGAAATCATATGTACAGTATATTTCTGAACATTTATGTACGTCTCCTTTAAGATAATTCCATAACTGAACGCATATTAGGCAAATCAATATATTTTTGGATGATTTAATACAGATGTACAGTAGCATTTGATAAACCAGTCTGACAATCCAATACTTGTTTCCATCTGAGATTTGCAATATAATATTAAAATTTATAAAACCTGATCAGAGAACATCCATAAGGAAACTCCTCTGATCAGCTGTTTAAGTAGCCCTGACACTCCTGTGGGCGCCTCAGCCTCCTTGCAGCTTAGCCTAGGCCAGTGACATCATGTTTATCGGTTATATGGCCTAGACGCAGCTCAGTCCTATTTAATGTGCAATGTATGGCACTTTGCTTGGTGAGTCTGCAAAGGGGGTCGGAGCCTTCTTAAACACCTCATCAGTGGGGGTACTGAGTTTTAAACCCCCACTTATGAGATACTGACGACCTATCTAGAGGATAGGTTATCAGTTTAAAAGTCTTGGAAAAATCCTATAATAGAAGCAGATGTCTGCATTTATACACACACAGTACTATCAGAAGAAACTGTGACTTGCTCTGAACAAGCAGTCAAAATATTATGCGTTAAGGGGGAAGAAGTGTGCCCATGCTTATACCAGTTATGTAGCTTTAGGAGTTGCAGGGGTCACAATTGCGACCAGGCACTTCAGGATCTGAGGATCTGATTTAAAGTCTCATATTAGGTTCTAATTTGAGGTCTGATATGGGGGCCTGATCTGATCTAGGGGTCTGATCTGAAGATATGATATGGGTGTCTAATTTGGGGTCTGATATGGGGGTCTGTTTTGAAGTCTGATATGGGGGTCTGATATAAGGTATGATATGGGGGGTGATTTGAGGTCTGATACTGGGATCTAATCTGATATGGGGGTCTAATGTGAAGATGTGATATGGCGGTCTAATTTGAGGTCTGATATGGGGTACTTGTCTGAGGATCTGATATGGGGATCTGTTGTAAAAGGTAAGGGGGGTATCTTTTGTACTGGGGGATAATATAAGGCAGTATTTTTTGTACTGGTGCACAATATAAGGGGGTATTTTTGTACTGGCACACATTACAAGGGAGTATTGTTTGTACTGGTGCACATTATAAGGGGTTATTTTTTGTACTGGCACACATTATAAGGGGGTATTTTGTACTGGTACACAATAAAAAGGGTTATTTTTTGTTTAACACTATGCAAAATGGCAGATTATTATTTCTATTAGTGGGATTTTTGGGACCACTATTACTGTGGAAGGGCACCCTGACCACAGCTGATCACCCTGATCAGCTTAGCACAATTATTTTTGGATGACATTATCTTCATACCATTAGTGTCAGGGACACTATTTGCTTGGTGCAGTTACTTCTTAGGGCACTGTGTGCCAATAATTATTGAAGGGGGCTCTATCTGCGTGGTACTAGTATACTGTTTCTGCGGTATAGTATTGGGGGAGCACAGTGGGCACAGTAATGTGGATGGCAGGATGGGATGTTCAGGAGGTAGGAAGATGATAGAAAAGTAGGAAACTAAGATGTCTGTTTGTCTCTGCAGAGATGAGAAATGGCTGAAAAAAAATCATCATAGCGGTCTGGTCTGATTGGAGAAGATAAGGAAAGAGAACATCTACATCAGCAGAGACATCACTGTATATATAAGGTATGTGGTGCTGTATTAACCTGTATGTTTTGCAGCACTGTATGTAATGTTATCCAAATATATCTTTAACAGTAGGGCTGGATGGAAGGGGTTAGGTTGAGAATTTGGCATGGAGCAGTATTTCAATTTTTAGACAGCAGAAAGGCTAGGTGCACCCCTGCCCTTTGCCACAAAACATTGAGGGAAGGTGGGACCCAAGCTGAACTCTTGCACCAGGACGTCCATGAGCCTTAAGCTACTTCCCTGGTTTATACACAGACAGTAGTATAGGTAGAAGGAGCGCGCGTTCACAGGATCGCAAGGTAAACCAGTGGATCTACAGCCTGCCAGTGGCGATCATTCGCTGGCAGTCTGTAGATGCATTTTTTTAACCCTTGAAAGGTATATCAGACGCTGTTTTGTTAATAGCGTCTGATATACCTGCTACCTGGTCCTCTGGTGGTCCCATTTGTGTGGATCGACCACCAGAGGACACAGACAGCTCTGTAATAAGTAGCACCAAGCACCACACTACACTACACCCCCCCTGTCACTTATTAACTCCTTATTAACACCTGATCACCCCCCTGTCATTGATCACCCCCATGTAAGGCTCTATTCAGACGTCCGTATGTGTTTTGCGGATCCGCGGATCCACGGATCCGCGGATTCGAAAAACAGGGACACCACGGATCTGCAAAACACGGACACCGGCAATGTGCATTGCCAGAACTATATAGAAAATGCCTTTTCTTGTCCGCAATTGCGGACAAGAATAGGACATGTTCTATTGGCTCTACAAAAAACGCAGTGTTCGCCCGATCAAGCCTGATCTTGTGCGCACACTTGCGTTCAGTCCGCCCCACCGCAGTGACAGAAATATATTTTTTTCTGATCACTGCAAAAACACCGTAAAATCGCTGCGGCGCTATAAAAAGATCACTTTTGAGGGGCATGGCGAGTTCATAGAAGATTTTTTTTTGGGCACAAGTTAGCGGAAATTTCTTTATTTATTTTTTCTTACAAAGGCTTATATTCCACTAACTTGTGGCAAAAAATAAAATCTCACATGAACTCACCATACCGCTCACGGAATCCAAATGCGTAAAATTTTTTAGACATTTATATTCCAGACTTCTTCTCATGCTTTAGGGCCCCTAAAATGCCAGGGCAGTATAAATGCCCCATAAGTGACCCCATTTTGGAAAGAAGACACTCCAAGGTATTCCATGAGGAGCATGGCGAGTTCATAGAATTATTTTTTTTGTCACAAGTCTCTTACAAAATCATTTTACGCTAACTTATGCCAAAAAATATATATTCTAGGAACCCGCCATGCCCCTCACGGAATACCTTGGGGTGTCTTCTTTCCAAAATGGGGTCACATGTTGGGTATTTATACTGCCCTGGTATTTTAGGGGCCCTAAAGCGTGAGAAGAAGTCTGGAATCCAAATGCCTAAAAATGCCCTCCTAAAAGGTACTCATGTTGTGGAATCATATATCTAGTATCAAATGTATACTTGCTTGTATTATATCTAACAGTTTGCTTAACAAAATGGCCCCTGAAGCAGCAGCCAGCTCCCTTAATAATCCCTTACTAATCACTTTATGATATTGAAATTGCTGACATAATGCTGACTCTTGCTAAAGTATGGAGTGATAATGTGATACGTTATCATGGGACTTAGTAATGTGACAATTAGATCATCAAATTAGCCGAGTCATAAAGTTCCCCTTTTTCTGCTATAAAAAATCATGTAATCTAAATAATAAACGGAACATCTAGCATTGACTTCTCTGTGACAGTCTGTGTGTGATCTCTCCCGTGGCGTACGTATGCCTATCATTTCATACCATTCGGAGCAGTACATCAACCTTCCCTGACTAATTGGGTCAGATCCAGAATCAGAGCCATATCAGTTGGCGCCCAACGTGGGGCCTGAGGATTGGACCTCCTGCTGGCGTACCCCCAGAGACTGGACCCAGAGAGACAAGCCAACGGACACCGGGACCGCGGCCCGTAATAAGAGGTGAGAAAATATATTCATCTTACCTATTCTGTGTCCCTTGGCTTAGTCTATCCATATTTGTTCTAGGGAGGGGTGCACCGACAGTGAGGCATCCTCAGGGGCATGAAAGTAAGAACCCCATTGTATTGATAAGCTTGATGTATTGTGTTTTATTATTTTTTTTTTGTGTATGGTTGGTTTCTCTGGGAGAAAGGAGAGGCATAGACTGACAGAACAATAGAAGTCTCCTAAAGTGCCTACATTGAGGGGTAACCCCGGTGTGTGACCCCAAGAAATAGTAGAAGGGAAGGAGACAGCTTGCTGATAACCCAGTGGTGTGTTAATCTCAAGCTCAAGGTGTTTGTTTGTCAGTGTCTGTGCTAATCCAACTATCAGAGACAGTAAGTGAAGGCTCCAGAACGTGTTGAAGGCTCCAGAACGTGGTGTTTTGAAAAAAAATGGGTAACCGAAATAGTGTCCCGAAGGGCTATTGTTCACCTGAACAGTACGTGGCGGACCGGAGAGGAAAAGGTTATGTTAAAGGACTAAGCAAGTTAGAAAAGAGTTATGATATTGCAAAAGGAGGTGTATTGTGTTCTGCTATATGGCAGACATTGTTGACTGAGAAGAGAGGCAAATTGAATGATGATAAGTTGATAGATACAGTTAGGGTATGGCTGGACTGTAGCAAAGAATTTGAACAGACAAAAGGAGAAGCAATGTTTGATGAAAAATCAGGACTCCATTACTATCGGCCTGGCCCAGTCTTAGTACAGGAACAGCCACCGCCCTATAATGGCGCAGCTGAAAGAAAAAGGGGAAGTTGGACTTGTACACATTGTGGTCAGCAGAACCCTGCCCCCCGTGATACGTGCTTAGCCTGTGGTGCTCCACGCCCACATAATCATGCTCTTTTAGCCCCCCAGCACGTCTCACCAGTCCCAGCAATGACGCCATCTTGTCCTCAGCCAACGCCCAAGGCTGGACTTGTAATCTCCCCAAACCCTGCTCTTTCTGTCATGCCACAAGTCACTACTATATACCCACTTGTAAATCCTGACGGCACCTACATGCTACCCAGTCAGCCCATAGCTCCAGCTCATATAATGGTAGGAGGTAGTGGTGCTGTAGATCAGGAAGATGAGGATGGGGAGAAACAAAAGGAAGATGCAGGGGAAGACTCACAGCAGACAGTGGACTATGCACCTGGTGCTGCAGCACAAACCCCGGGATATCGCAGCCCCCCACCGCACCTTGGACGATTTTCTGATATTACCCTAAGTAGCCAGCAGGGTGCAGCAAGAGCAGTGAATGAGTCTTTCCAAAACCAAATTACAGAGCTGCAAAGAGAGATCCATAACATAGGACAAGGAAATCTTGAAGCCTTAAGGGAAATATACTTGAACACTCGCCCAGTCGGGCCACCTAAGTATGTGTCCTTTACCCCCCAGCAGTTGTTCACCATAGTGAACCTCATGCCTGACCCAGATACTCACCCTATGCCCTTTTACAGAAAATTGGCACAAGTATATCAAACCTACGGGTGTACTTGGTCAGACTTGCAAAGTATTGTACAAAATAAAACTGGTGAATTTTCTTCACTTATAATGGATCACATACGCCAACCAGAACTCCCTGGAGCAAATTATGACACTCGTGATTCAGAATCTGGCCGTGATTTCATTCAGCAATTATATAAGTGGGCGAAAGACAGACTAGCAGAGCAGTCCACAACCCTGCAGGACATGGTACAGGATAAAGCAGAGTCAGTAGAAAAGTTTGCACAAAGAGTTAAACAAAACTATAAAGATATGGGATTCAGTCCAAATGAACCTGTGCACCTAAGACTCCTAGCACGGTCATTTGTAGATGGCCTTAGGCCAGATCTGAACAAAGCTCTTGTAACCTGTCGCCCAGAATGGAAATCATTAACATTGGAAATCTTAGAACAAGTTGCAAAAGGGCTGGAGAGTAGTACAAAGAAATCCCGCATATCAGTCATGGCAGTCATGACGGGAGAAGGAGGAGAGGAAAGACCCCCGCCCCGTGTCTGTTATGGGTGCGGCAAACCAGGGCACATTAAGAGAAACTGTCGCTCCAAACATCTGTGGCCAGCAGATCAGAGCCAAAGAGGAACTCCTCCTCCATGGCCAGCTCCATCCCACTAGGACGTTGGCAAACCAGTGTTGCTGGGAGGGGACACCCCGTGTATGGCAGTCTCTGCCCCTCCTGCAGGCCCCGCCCCTCGAATCACCCTCGATGTGGCAGGGAAGGAACTCTCATTCCTTGTAGACACTGGTGCAGCCCGCAGTGTGTTATGTGAGACCGCCATACTCCCTTCCTGGCTCACAGATATGCATTTACCCTGCTCTGGTTTAGAAGGGGTCACCCAGCACAACCCTGTTACTAAGCCTCTCTTGATTACTCCCTCCACTAAGTCCCAAAGCCAATCTCCACAGTTACATCTGCCCACTGGAGTAATGTCACAATTTGTTGTAAGCCAGACATGTCCTTATAACCTATTAGGCTCAGATTTTCTTCAGAAAATACGGGCCAACATCCAGTTCAAGGAAAATGGTACAGTTGTTTTAGGTACGGCATTGAGTCCTGAAGAAACCTGCCTCCTAATGGCATTAAAATCCCAGTCACTTGAATCACATGAACAAGGGGATTCGCTGCAAAGCATTTTGCACCTCATCCCTGATACCCTTTGGACCAAAGGTCCCCAAGACATTGGGCCTCTCAAAGTCCCGCCAGTCACTGTAACCTTGAAGAATCCTAACTTACTGCCATATAAAGCACAATACCCTCTCTCCATTTCCCAGAGAGATGCTATCACCCTCCAGATACAGGCTCTTCTTGCAAATGGAGCTATTAAAATTACCACCTCACCATGTAACACTCCCTTATACCCAATTAAAAAGAAGAGTGTGAAGGGACAGCCTCCTGTATATCGCATGGTACAAGACCTCAGAGCAATTAATGAGGCTACGGTCTTTGAAACCCCTATTGTACCAAATCCCCACACTTTGCTTGCTAGCATTCCTCCTGTGGCTGCTATCTTTACTGTTATTGATCTAGCAAATGCCTTTTTCTCTGTCCCATTACATGAAGACTCCCAATTTCTCTTTGCTTTTACACATGATGGAAAACAATACACCTGGACGGTGTTGCCTCAAGGAGCTCATAATAGTCCTTCCTGCTTTAGCAAAGCAATGGCATCCATCTTACAACCATGGCAAGCAGATCACCCAGAGGTGGAACTCTTACAATATGTCGATGATTTACTCCTCTGTGCTGACTCACACCCCGTCTGCCTGAACTCATCTGCCTCACTTCTTGCCTACCTGGCGGATGCTGGGTGCAGAGTCTCACGTTCTAAATTACAGTTGTGTCTTCCAAAAGTTGTTTTCCTAGGTCACTGCATCTCACAAGGCAGTAAGCATCTTACGGATGCCAGAAAGATAGCAGTCTCAGACATCCCACTGCCAGATACCCCTCACCAACTGCAAACCTTTCTGGGACTAATTTCATACTGTAGACCATGGATCCCTGATGCATCCGTTCTGATGCAGCCACTGTTTGATTGCATACCCCGTATTGCTACTGTCCCTTTCCAAATGACTGCAGAAGCCATAAAAGCATTCCAATCTCTCAAACAAATCATTGTCACTGCCCCAGCTCTTGGCATCCCTAACTATCAGCTTCCCTTTCGCCTTTATGTCATGGAACGTCAGGGCCATGCCACTGGAGTTCTCACCCAGAGCCATGGGGGTCGTAGTAGACCTCTAGGCTACTTCTCAAAACGTCTAGACCCTGTAGCCAGAGCCACCCCTTCCTGTGTCAGGGCCGTTCATGCTGCTAGTTCTCTCCGGAACGCTACCGCTGACATCGTCCTGGGACACCCACTCACCATCATGGCTCCCCATGACATCTCAGCTATCCTGCAACAAACACAACCTAAACACCTCACTGCACAACGCCACCTCAGGCTCCAGTGTAGTCTGCTTCTGCTGCTTCTGCCAGATAATGTCACCATCCAGAGATGCCACATCCTCAATCCTGCTGCACTCCTTCCTCTCCCAAGGGGGGAGTATACTGCAGATGGAGATTCTGAAGATTTTATTGATCTACGTGCTGAAGAAGATCTTCAGGAAGAAGAACTATGGGCCTCAACCGACTCTCTTTACAAAGAACAAGAACATGATTGCATTACAATGATGGAAGCTGAAGTAGGAACTCCACCATCAATACAGGATACTCCTTTGCAAAACCCACACTGGACACTCTTTGTAGACGGTTCAAGGTATGCCGATGACAAAGGGAAATTCCATACAGGCATGGCAGTTACTAGTGAGTATGAAGTACTGTGTGCAAGGCAATTGCGCCCAGACCAGTCAGCACAAGAGGCTGAACTCATAGCCCTTACTGAGGCCTGCCTCATAGCAAAAGACTCCACTGCTAACATCTACACAGACTCCAGATATGCTTTTGGAGTAGTTCATGATTTCGGAATAATATGGAAGGCCAGAGATTACATTACAGCAGCAGGAACCCCAATTAAACATGCTTTAGCAGTGGAGGCTTTGATGACTGCAGTACTCCTGCCCACCAAAGTAGCAGTAATCAAAGTAAAGGCACATACCCGTGCTGACACACCAGAAGCCAAAGGAAATGCATTGGCTGACCAAGCAGCCAAACAGGCAGCAATGGAAGAGGAAAGAGCACAGCCAGATAAAATCATGTTAGCACAACCGGATGTCAAGCAACAAGAAGTATCATGGGATCTACTGAAACAGATGCAGAAGCAAGCCACCCGCTCAGAAAAGGAAACCTGGCTAAAGGAGTCAGCCCTGGAAGAAGAATCCGGACTTTGGACACAAGGGAAGAAAGTGTGCTTGCCTAGAGCACTCTATCCTGTAATAGCCTCTGTGGCCCATGGGCCCACTCATCAATCTAAGACAATAATGAAAGAACTCATCGATAAAATATGGGTAGCCCCAGGAATCACTCCTGTACTAGTGAAATATGTCCAGTCATGTTTAATCTGTGCCCAATGCAATCCAGGTAGGACTGAGCCCACGCCCAAAAAATGTCTCCCAAAAGCCTTATACCCCTTCCAGAGGATCCAGATTGATCATATCCAGATGCCAATGTGCCAAGGGTTTCAATACGTGTTAGTAGTGGTAGACATGTTCTCTGGGTGGCCAGAAGCCTACCCCGTCAGGAATCAGACAGCAACAACTACTGCTAAAAAATTGATACAGGAAACTGTCTGTAGGTACGGGGTACCTGAGGTCATTGAGAGTGATCAGGGCCCAGCATTCACTGCTAACCTAACCCAAGAGGTCTGGAAGATGGTAGGGTCACACCTGGCATTCCACACCCCTTACAGACCCCAAAGTAGCGGCAAAGTCGAAAGACTGAATGGGGTATTAAAGTCAAAAATGCTGAAAATGACTAGGGAGACAGGGCTCAATTGGGTTCAGTGTTTACCAATAGCACTCTTTGCAGTCAGACACACTCCCAAACCTCCCCATAAGCTGACTCCACATGAGATATTGTTTGGGTCGGGACCCCGGATGGGGCTGTACTTCCCTCAACAGTTGCAAATGCATTATGAATCTGTTGCAAAGTATGTGATAGCTTTGAGCAAACAGTTGTCTAACATCCATGTACAAGTCTTTTCTTCCATTCCAGATCCTGACTCCCTAGAAGGCAGCCACACTCTGAAACCAGGAGAGTGGGTAGTGGTCAAGAAACACGTCAGAAGTACCCTAGAACCACGCTTCGAGGGGCCTTACCAAGTACTACTGACCACTCCAACTTCTGTAAAGCTCGAAGGGAGATCCACCTGGATCCACGCCTCTCACTGCAAAAGGATAAGGAACCCGCCAGATTCAGAAATAACAAAATGATTTTCTTTTATCTGCTAGCACTGGTGACACTCACCAGTGCATACATTCCTCCCCCGGCAGAAATGGATGATGACGGGTGGGACAATAAGTTTGTCAAACATCATCAAGTGTTGTATAAAAGCCTGAAGGAAGGTGATTCTGACACCACCACCTCTTCACTAAAAGATTGTTGGATATGTACACATGGCCCAGTAAATGCTAGAGCTATGCCTTATTTAGCTGTGCCCCTAACCTTCCAAGAGATAAAAGATTTGGCAGGATCAGCTGTTTTCCTTTCTAGCATAAATGAGGTTGATACCAAAAATGGCAACAGAAAAGCTTCCCTAATAGTAGCAGCATGGGATGGGTCCCCATGGCTAATGATAAACAGAACAGGACCCTCAGCTCAGAATAGCAATATGCCCTGGAATGACTATATGTGGAGCAATGTATCCTGCTTCCCAAATTGGACCCACTGTTACTGCCTACAGGTACAAACCCATGGTATGGTTTTCAGTTCCCATAACAGATCAGGCTGTAATGATTCCAACCCAGACAGTCCAGTACAGTGCATTGGTATATATGCTGAAGCAAGTGGTGATCTGGCCTGCGCCCGGCGCAGAGTAAGGGACTTGACAATAGGGATAACTAGTAAAACCACAGAGGGTCAAGAAAAGGGTCAAAAACTAGCAGAAGGTATCATATTAGCCCACTTAATCACTCGTTTGTTCAATAGTACAGTGGTTTCGGTCCCAAAAAATATATACCTAGTATGTGGACACAGGGCATATAAATGGCTCCCTTCGGATTTCAAAGGTTTATGTACAATTGCTAGGCTCACACCAGCCACTTTTACACTGCCTCATGGAAAATTAAATGTCAATACTATCCCCAAACACACCTTATATAAAAGAGCCGCAGATAACATTCCTAGACCAAATGGAAAACCCCATCTTGTAGAAATGAGTGGTGCCAACAAGTTCTTTAGTACTCTATTAATCTATCCTATGCTTACACAAACATATGACAAACTAGTAATGGCTACCGACTACTTGGATGATCAGATTTGGGAAATTATGAAACTGATGAATACATCTAATGTTGTCCAGAATCAGCTCATCATAGTCACTAATCAACACACTTTAGTATTAGACTATTTGACTGCAAAGGATGGAGGTATGTGTCAGGTAGTAGGTACTGCATGCTGCCATTATATCGATCCACAAGGTAATCTACAAGTAAAAGCTGGTTTGGAAAAGATGAGTGAGATACGTGATGAATGGCTAGAGGCTCACAGTGCAGATGAGTCAACATGGTGGTCTGACACTTTCTCATTCCTTAATCCCAGTAACTGGTTCAAGGGAATTAGTGGATGGACGATGGGAATAATTCAGGGAATATTACAGATAGCCCTAATATTGATGGTAATCTACATATTTATCAAAGTTGTTGTTTCCTGCATTAACCGCATCACCAACAGAAAGAAGCCTGCTGAGGAAACCATACTACTTCTCTATGAACAAATGGCTAGCACCGCAATAGATGTGGATATAATCCCTGCATTCCCGACACCCCCGCCTTCTCCAACTCCCGCTGATGAAGCTCCTCTACCCAGGCCTGAAGATCCAAGAGATGATGAGAATTAGGGACAAATGAATCCCAGGGTATTACCAGAAGTCCGCTCAATCGGGAACTTATTCACAAGGGATAAGTTGTCGCCACTGTGGGTGAAGAGGATACGAATGGTATGCCAGGGGATTCGCTAGGTTTAGGGAAAGTCTACAATCAAGTCTACAAGGGGGGACTGTTGTGGAATCATATATCTAGTATCAAATGTATACTTGCTTGTATTATATCTAACAGTTTGCTTAACAAAATGGCCCCTGAAGCAGCAGCCAGCTCCCTTAATAATCCCTTACTAATCACTTTATGATATTGAAATTGCTGACATAATGCTGACTCTTGCTAAAGTATGGAGTGATAATGTGATACGTTATCATGGGACTTAGTAATGTGACAATTAGATCATCAAATTAGCCGAGTCATAAAGTTCCCCTTTTTCTGCTATAAAAAATCATGTAATCTAAATAATAAACGGAACATCTAGCATTGACTTCTCTGTGACAGTCTGTGTGTGATCTCTCCCGTGGCGTACGTATGCCTATCATTTCATACCATTCGGAGCAGTACATCAACCTTCCCTGACTAATTGGGTCAGATCCAGAATCAGAGCCATATCACTCATTGGAATTTGGGCCCCTTTGCGCATCTTGGCTGCAAAAAAGTGTCACACATGTGGTATCGCCGTACTCAGGAGAAGGAGAGCAATGTGTTTTGGGGTGTATTTTTACATATACCCATGCTGGGTGAGAGAAATATTTCTGTCAAATGACAACTTTGTATAAAAAAATGGGAAAAGTTATCTTTTAGAGAGAAATTTCTCTCACCCAGCATGGGTATATGTGAAAATACACCCCAAAACACATTGCCCTACTTCTTCTGAGTACGGCAATACCACATGTGTGACACTTTTTTGCAGCCAAGATGCACAAAGGGGCCCAAATTCCAATGAGTACTTTCAGGATTTCACAGGGCATTTTTACGCATTTGGATTCCAAACTACTTCTCACGTTTTAGGGCCCCTAAAATGCCCGGGCAGTATAAATACCCCACAAGTGACCCCATTTTGGAAAGAAGACACCCTGAGGTAATCCGTGAGGGGTATGGTGAGTTCAGGTAAAATTTTATTTTTTGTCACAAGTTAGTGGAATATGAGACTTTGTAAGAAAAAAAAAAAACATTTTCCGCTAACTTGTGACAAAAAATAAAAACTTCCATGAACTCACTATGCCCATCAACGAATACCTTAGGGAGTCTACTTTCCGAAATGGGGTCATTTGTGGAGTGTTTCTACTGTCTGGGCATTGTAGAACCTCAGGAATCATGACAGCTGCTCAGAAGGTCAAAGTGCATAAATTCACATTTTTGCACCATAGTTTGTAAACGCTATAACTTTTACCCAAACCAATAAATATACACTTATTGCATTTTTTTTTTAATCAAAGATATGTAGAACAATAAATTTAGAGAAAAATGTAGTTTTAATTGAAACATTTTACAACAGAAAGGGAAAAATGTCGTTGTTTTGCAACAATTTTGGTCAATTTCGATTAATATAAAAAAAAGTTATAATGTCAGCAGCAATGAAATGCCACCAAATGAAAGCTCTATTAGTGAGAAGAAAAGGAGGCAACATTCATTTGGGTGGTAAGTTGTATGACTGAGCAATAAACGGTGAAAGTAGTGTAGTGCAGAATTGTAAAAAGTGGTCTGGTCATTAAGGGAGTTTAAGCTAGGGGGGCTGAAGTAGTTAAAACGAGTGTCCAAAAATTCTCTTTTTTTTTTATAGCAACAGCAGTACAATGCGGATGTGAAACCTCATGGACAAGGCAGGAGATGTACAGCTGTGTAGCGGTAATAGTAGTGGCAGAAGTAACAACACAGTATGAACTCTGAAAGACAAGGCAGGAGATGTGTGGCTTTTTAGGGGTAGTAGTAGTGGCAGTTAGAGCTGTGGAGGCTGCCGCAGTACAGTATGGAACCTGACAGATAGGAGATGTGCAGCTGAATAGGTTTAGTAGTAGTGGCAATTAGGGGTGGCAGCAGCACTACAGCATGGAACATTATGGACAGTCACACAGCGGAGATGGCATAATTGGACTCGCACTGAATATCTATTCATTAGACTCAAACACAGATGTGCGAATATTCTTACAAATCTATGCATCATTCATTTTGACAAATGCAATGTTCTCTACAGTTTCAGAGAACAATTTTGTCTACTTGGGTGTGATGCCACCTGCCCTTCTGAATACCCTCTCTGATAGAAAACTGTAGGCTGGATAAGACAGTACACAAATAGCAAACTATGCCAGTTCCGACAACTGTTTCAAACGGCTTTCCCAGAATTCCAAGGTGACAAGGAACAGGGTATGTGCTAGGAAAGGACATAGTCCAGGTAGAACTGTACCTGGTTGTTCACGCTTTGCATATCCGTTTGCTGATGTCCATCAGCTTAGTGTGGCACTTGAAAAAACTGCTACTTAATTTTCATCAACCTAAAACTTGCTGCTGCCTGTGCTGCTGGGGCTTCTGCTACTTGTTATAGCAGAGACAGCAGTATGTTGGTGTCTGGGGGGCCACATGGGCATCCTGGTCAGACACAGACATAGGTGTCTGCTTGGTGAAAGCTGCAGCACACTGTGTACAGAATGTATCTTAGTAAAACAACAATTTTGCCTCCCTTTCGGCATCAGGAAAACATTTCCCAATTTTACTTTCATAGCTAGGGTCTAAAAGCATGGTTGTCCATTAGTCATGACTTGGCTTGATGCTAAAAATAAACTTGTAAGCACTTAGGCAACAAAACATGCAGCTTGTTATGCTTGCCAAAGTGCACGAGGACCTAGTTCTTTTAGGGGGCTCACTGCAATGATTGGTCATACCCAGTGCCATCATCATCATTATCATCATCAACAACCTTTCCTTCTGCACCACCATCTCTTGTTGCATCAGCATTTTCTCTAATATTAATATCACATGACATAATTGATTCCGCTGTTGTCCCTATTCACAAATCTTGTGGCCTCTTCGATGGGTCTGAGTACGCAACACACATCCATGATGAACTGTCTGAGCTCAAAATAACACAAGTTGTGGTGGTCTAGCTGTGGTCGTCTCGTGCATGATGTAATCATTGACCACTTTATGCTGCTCTTACAGATGCTCCAGCATACGCAAGGTTGAATTTAAGCAATTTTGAAAGTTGCAAATTGAGCATATTCTTAGTCACATAAGAATGGCTAAAATATGCAGACACTCTCTTGGACAAGACCAGCACTAGAGATGAGCGAATTTCTCAAAAATTCGATTTGGCCAGTTTGCTGAATTATTTGAAAAGATTTGTTTTGATCCGAATTTATTCGTGGTGAATCACGTTAAAAACAGCTATTTACTGGTTGCAAAGAGCCTGTATAGGGGTGTAGAACACAGTGCCTTGCAGTAACACGCCTAGGGAGTCTACTGTGGTAGTGAAACAATACTGTGAACCAGTATGACACACACATCACAGGCGTCACTCTTAGAATCACTGCACACTTCACTTATTTGGGCAATTATGGGGCCAAAAATGACCAAATAACTCAAGTGTGAACTCAGCCTTACAGGTCGATGGTAGCGCCAGGTATAAAGAACCATGCAGAGGCCCAAGATCCTATTGTAGTGTAAAAGAGTGCACTCATTTTACACTGTTGTCAGCTGATTCCACATAGATGTCTACAGAACCTGTTCTATTAAACGCTTACACAAGTGAAGCCCCCAGACAGAGTGGAGAGGGTGTGAGCAGTAAGTTTGTGTTGACGTCACTGAATATTTTGCCCTTTCTCTGATCTGTCAGATCAATAATCCCAGAAAAAACGGATCTTGTCTGTGGAGCATCGCCTACACTCAGTCAGCATTTGGTCATTAATCTATCAGTATTAATAAAGCCCAAAAAAAAAAAGAGGAGTGGATCCAAAACAGAGATGATACGTGAATGGATTATTTTCATGTCTTCTGTGTTTTGTAACCATTCCTGCTTTTGGCTACCAAATCATAAGCCAATTCTGATGGGACCATACAGGCCTTGCAGCTTCTACACAGACAGGATCCATTGTGCATCTAATTTTTCCTTCCTTCTGACAGATCAGAAGAAGAGTCCACCATTTGGAGAGGGAGGGACTGTAGCATCAGCAACTTGGCCATGAACACGTTCAGCTTCTGTGCAGTTGAATGAGTGCACGCATAATGTTGTCTCTAGGCAAATCACTTTGGTGATCGATTGCTGACGGAATGACTGACAAGCAGAAGGAGGGCGAGGAGCAGGAGTATCAGGACCGGTAGATGATGGGAAGTACAGACAGCTCCCTTCGGCTGAGGTTGTGGAGCCTTGACTGCCTGAAATTGGGTACATGCCACTGGGTGATGCAGTGGCAGGCTGGACCACCACATCAGAGCCACGGTTCTCCCAGGCTACTTTATGGCGATGCTGCACATGTTCACGCAGGGCCGTGGTGCCAACATTGGTACCCAAGCCACGCTTCACCTTCTGCCCAAATATTCTACATATGGCCATGTTCACCTCTTCCAGCGGCTTAACAAAAAACTGCCGCACAGCTGAGTAGGTGATTTTACCCCTAACACTCCGCACTGACTGACTGCTACCGCCGCTGCCTCCATGAACCCCTGCACCACTACTTTCCAGGCAGATAAGCTCCTGCAAAGCGGGTGGTCTACCCCGGGCACGTTTGGCTCCTGACCTCCTACTGCTGCCACCCTGCTGACTCCCGGCAACGCTACCGACTTGTTGGCTCCACTGCAGCCTCCCGCTGCAACCAAAATATACACTGTTGTTGACATACTGAAATACACTTATTGCATGTATATAAACTGTAGAAGCTTTCCAACAGCTTTTGGACAAAAAAGGTTTGCTCCTGCACATAAAACGAGTACTGTCTCTTTAAAAGCTCATGTCTTTTGTAGTGCAACATATAAAATTATGGGCAGCTCCAGCCCTGGCAACAGACATACAGTACACTAACTGCCCCTATACTTTCCCTAATGATGAAACCTGACTTTCTACAGTGTGATTCAATCTAACTAAAAATATCTTAAAAGGGCTGGCTTGTGTGTCTAATTGGTGTCTGTCAGACACATAGAAATCACGTCCCGTCACATCAGTGGCTGAGCTTACAATGGTGTTTGTGCTTTAGATCTTGCATAGAGCCTGACATACTAGCCAATATCCTCCTTACTGATTGGCTGTCCGGTTGCCAGCAAAGTATTGTAGCCAAGACGTCGGCCTGTGCCCTGGGTCATGTAATCCTCAGCAATGGTGCTCTAGTGTACTGAATTTAAAATGTAAATTGGCGTCACTGTTTTGCGTGATTCGTCCAAATTAAATTGCCAAAACTTCGGATTTGTTTGGAAGAAGAATTTTTGTGACATTCATGACAAATCCAATTAATTTAAAATTGACTTGCTCATCTTTAATGCTTACTAATAGTAAACTGTCGATACTGTATATTAAATGTATATTACTTTTATAGTATCATTCCATGTTTCCGTCAAGCCCATGTTTGCACACTTCTTGATAATCTGAACCTTCTAACCTCTCGTAACCTGTAATTTTTATGTATAATCAAATGCGCTAGAAAATCCACTCAATTTTACATTATGACTTTATTCTTATGGTATTACATTAGTGACCTTAAGTGCAGCAAACATCTCCCACCTTAGCTGATCTCAGACCCAGTAATGGACAATAACAGTGGTAAAAATATCAGGAATTAATGGAAAATGTATCACTTGTGTATTGTTTAATATTTGTGTTACTTACCTGCAATGAAATATGTATAATCACATAAATTAATGTGTGAATATGGACTTTAATGTGGATAAACAAAAGTTTTGATTAAACTTTTTAGGAAATAGGAAAGTAATTGATGAATCTAATTATTACAAGCACTTAATGTAATGGGATTGTTAGCAGACTTTTTGTCTTTGAATACAAATCTTTTGAAGTACCTGAAAAGTTTCAGGTCTTCAATAATCTAGAAGAAATTACATCACTATTGCACACTTCTTTAATTCAGAATTTGAAGATATTTCTTAAATTGACGACTCTAAGCAGAAATAAGGGTCGGGGTAAGTATAGACACTTTATGTTCCTCTTCGCTCAATTTATGCTCCTCTCTCAGACTATGCTTTAATTATCACAGTTGTAAGTAGAGATGAGCGAATTGAAGCTGACAAATTTCAGGAAAAATTTGATTCGCACTGAAGCCGAATTTCCTCGCACTTCGTGGTAACGAATCACATTTTTTACTAAAATGACTGATGCATGTGTGAGGACATGGAGAAAGGAACCCTGGGAAGGCGGGATCACCCATAATGCCATGCATGCACCAATCAGCAGTCAGCCAGCTGTCACCACCAGTTCTGTGAGAAGGTCTTACAGACGTTCTTTTTTACCTCTTGTATGACGTTCTTTGTTTTGGTTTCACTTTGTCATCTCTTTTCCTTCTTCCAGGTGTCACTTATTTAGGCTAATCGTATTTCTTTATATTCCCTCCCATACTGCCTCACTTTGTGATTTATACTAGTTCCTGGATGAAGTGTTCACTGCTGGAGGCTGCTGCTGCTGTTTGCTCAGATGAGTATTTTCCTTTATTGTGTTTCCTTGCTGGCTCGATTCTAGGTGACCCTGACTCCGTCCGTATTAAGTGCAGGGAGCCGGTGGTCGTGTCCCCTCACTATTATAGGGTTTTCAGGTGTCACACAGTCTTAGGTACGTGGGCATGCAATTGTCTACCATTGAACATGTGCATAGCAGTCAGGGAGAGCTCTTAGAGTTTTTTAAGGGCTCACCTATATGCTCCTTAGTTTGGGATCAAGCCAGTCAGTCGTTTATTTATAAGTTCCAGCTATCTTCAACTTCACCCGTGACACCAGCCCTGTGATGTCACAGCCCTATAAATAGCCTCAGCCATCTTAGATTCTGCCATTTACCAGTGTACTTAGTGCAGGGAGAGACAGCAGGCGCTAGGTACAGTGCTAGAAAAAACGTAATTGTGCTAAAAAACACTATTTTCAAGTGCAGGGAAAGGATAGGGAGGAATCATTCCACAGCATTTAAGTTGAAAAGGGTTCAGTAGGGGAGGTTACAGCCTGGGTAATATGAACAATCCTATTACACCTTGTTGCACTGACTGGGGATCCAAATTGCCACTATACAGCTCTGTAATTCCGGCAAACCTTTCTTATTAGGGTGCAAGTACTGTTTGATACAGCCATATTTCTATGTCTTATTTGCCCTTGTGCGGTGCAGTTACATGTTCTAAAGCATTTTTTGGCTTGTATTAGTGGGAAAAAAAGGGCTTATAAGTTATTAGCCATTCTGTGGTAAAGTGCTAAAATCACAGCCATTTTTGTCATGTATTAGCGCCCAAAGGTAAAATATATTTACCCTTTAGTGGTGCAGTTATCTGTTGTAAAGCCTTTTGTGGCGTTTATTAGCGGAAAAAGAAAAAATACATTTGCAGCTCAGTGGTGCAGTTATATATTCAAAAAATTTTTTTGCCCTTTATTAGAGGCAAAATAAAAATATATTCGCTGTTCAGCGTTGCACTTATATGTTGAAAAGCCTTGTGTAGTGTAAAAGTGGAAACAAATTAGGGCCTATTTGCCTTTCACCAGTGCAGTTATATGTGGTAAAGCCCTTTTTGCGATATAGACCGAATTAATTGGTGACATTTTTTATGTGAGACAGGCTTTTTTTGGAAAATTGATGGGCGATTGTAGACTTTGTTCTGTTTGAACTGAATTCCATTATCCTTTCATTGCTGACATTTTTTATTTAAAACATATTTTTTGGGGGAAAATTGATGGATGATTGTACACCTTTTACTGTATGGACTGAATTACGTAGTGGTGACATTTTTTTATGTGGAACAGGCTATTTTGGGGAAAATTTATGGGTGATTGTTCACCTCCTTTTGCTGTATGGACCACATTATGTAGTGGTGAAATCTTTTATGTGAAACAGGCTTTTTTTGGGGAAAATTGATTGGTGAATATACACCTCCTTTTGCTGTATGGGCCGAATTACGCAGTGGTGAAATTTTTTTTTTTAAAGCAAACTCCACTGTCACCAACAATGCCCCTCTCGTGATCTACAACAAATACATTACTTTTATTTAGAGATCCAAGAATTATGTTGGAGACATGTAGTGTATGTAAGCCATGTGCGAACCCTCTCATCACTCTCATTCTGTTCTGCACCTGGTTTGCCTGGGCGAACAGAGTCATACACTTCTCTGTGTCCTTCAGCAAGAAATTGAATCCTGGCTTTCTCCGCGACAACTCAAAATTGGAACCATGGTGACCGACAACGGGAAGAACATGGTGTCAGCGCTGCTTTAAGGAGGGCTGAGCCATGTGCCCTGCATGGCCCATGTGCTCAATCTGGTTGTCAAGCGTTTCCACCCATCCGCAAGACATCCTACAAATGGCCAGGAAACTTTGCATGCATTTCAGCCACTCGTACACTGCCAAGCACAGCTGCAGCGGCAGAGCGGCATCCCCCAAGATAGGCTGATTGTCACGGTTGAGAGTGGGGGAAAACCTCAACCGTGCGATGTCAATAGGATAAGGGTAGCTGCTAGGCCAGGACGACAGGATCAGGGAGCAGGTCACCTCCTAGCGCGTCCCTAATTCTGACCCTGACTCCTAACCGTATGAGCTGACCCAGATGGTAGGAGGGTTCATACTCCGGAACCTAGGGTCCCTACTAGCCCTCAGGAAAATCCCTGGACTAGGAGCAGGGTAATACGACCTGTTCCTCCTAGACACGGATAAACAGGAGTCTCACTGGCCAAGGAGCAAGGAGAGGGGAAACATATACAGCATATGGATATGGCAGGTGAGTTAAACCAGTACTACACCTACCTGCCACAGACACGCTGACTGGAACCCGTGCACAAGTACTGATGTCCACACAAACATTAAGGACACAGCACACACACAAATCACACAGGTATCCAGGACACCCATAGCTGCAATAAATATAAAGAGCATAGAAACATCTTCTTAACATCGCTGCAATAAATATAAAGAGCATAAAAACATCTTCTTAACATCATAACATATATTATATGACCACAAGGGTGGCCCTCACTGGATAGATGGCATATAAGACCAGGAGGATGACTCCAGCATAGAGCATAGCTGGAGTACCCCTCAGCTACAGGCATCCAGCAGGAGCTAAATAGCCAAGCAGCCACACCCACACACACATACTAGGAAAGGAGTTAACCCTTCCAAAACCAGACAAGGTAAGTGTCACTTAAAGGGGAAATGCACACACAATTAAATCCCATGCACACCAAACATAGAAAGTGAACACATACAAACACACGTTGCTAGATGCAACCGCATGCCTTGACAGCGAGCCGTCTAGCAACCAGCTCAGGCTGATACACTGCCAACAACAACATGTTGCCAGCAGCAACCACACGTGAGGCAACAAACTAACTGCCCTCCCCTGCGGTAGACAACAAAGAGCTGACCGCAGACAACTGCATGCGACACAAAGAGTCACGACCAAGCATAGTCGTGACACTGATATGCGAAGTTTCCACCCATTGGAATTCCACCCTCCATATGTTGGACCGACTATACGAACAGAGAAAGACCATCAACGATTTCTTGATGATCCAAGCGGACAGGAGTAGTCCCCTTTGTAAATTCGATGTCAGCCAGTGGCAGCTCATGCGTGACACCTGCCGTTTGCTCAGGCCCTTTGATGAGGCCACGTTATGTGTCAGTCGCCAGGACTACGGGATGAATGATGTCATTCCACTGTTTCATGTCCTGTAACAGACGATGGTAAATCTGACTGGTTAGGGGACTGGAGATGTGGTGCTTACATCTCACGGCCACATGAGCCCTGTGGGGCTGAACTGGAGGAGGAGGAGGACATTGGAGCACAAGCAATGTGTAGCGAAATGGGTGGTTTTTCTAGACATGTGACAGGAGTGGAGGAGCAGGAGCAGCCAGAGGAGCTACAGGGCGATGAGGAAGACGAGGCAGAGGACCCAGACACACAATGGCAGTATGCAGAGGGGATGGAGGCAAAGAGTCCCTCAGAGTCATTTACACAAATGGCCCGCTGCATGCTCACTTGCTTGCGTAGTGACAGCCGAATTGTCACCATTCAGCAGAGGGATGATTTCTGTCTCTCCACCTTGTTGGACCCACACTAGCGGTCCAAAATGGGGGCCATTTTACACCCACTGAGAGGGAGGACAAACTGAACTACTATTGAGACATCCTATGTAGTCAGTTGGCCGCTGCCTATCTGCGCCATCGTCCAATCCTCTCACAGGTCTGACCGGTGGGGCCCTCTGCGCTCTCGTTCCACTGCCAGCTCCAACAGCAGCTGCCTGAGTCTAGAGTTGCTGATGAGCAGCTTTCTTCAGCCACCTAGTGAAGAAACTACTCACCAACAGCTAGACATAGAGCAGAACCTGAACCAGCAGATGATGGCATACTTGGAGTGCAAGCTGACAGCCGTCATTGAAGATCCGCTGGACTACTGGACAGCCAAACTGGATTTGTGGCCGCAACTGGCCGAGTTTGCCCTGAAAATGTTGTCCTGCCCAGCTAGTAGTGTGGCATTAGGGTGGGTGTTTAGTGCGGTGGGGGCCACAGTTACCCCAAGGAGAACTTGCCTGTCCACCCATTTGTAAAGATTAATCAGGCATGAATCAGCCAGGATTTACACCACCAATGCCTGATGCATCAGACTAGATCATCCATGGTGCCACGCCAACACTTTGACAAAAGAGACCGGTTTCTTCTGGCTACCTGCCTTAGCTACTATTCTGCTGACACCCGCCTGATGCCACACATATGATGCCAAGTGCTTCTTCTTTCACCCACCATCTTCAGCTGATATTGGTATTGTTACCAACCTCCACACTATGTCACTTTGCCACTCTGTGGCCTCCTGATGCTGCTGCCACCTCCACACTATGTCACCTTGCCACTCTGTGGTCTCCTCATGCTGCTGCCACCTCAACACTATGTCACCTTGCCACTCTGTGGTCTCCTCATGCTGCTACCAACTCCAGACTCTGTCATTGGCACACTCTGTGATCTCCTCATGCTGCTTCCACCTCACCACTATGTCATAGGGTCACTCTGTGGACTTCTCATGCTGTTTCCACCCTCCCTACTTCATGAATAGCAGAAAATTTAAAAAGGTTTCAGACCACTATCCGGCGCTGCAAGCTTAAAGATCACTCCTTGAGATGAATAAGATTCTTTTTATTATTAAAGTCAACGCGTTTCAAGGGCGAAGTGCCCCCTTCGTCAGGACAATATACAGAATAAAATACACTTGTGTTAGAGGTATTTAAAACGCTGTTTTATGGGGGAGTTTGAAGACAAATTCATTATCAACCACCCAAATCACCATAAACAGATCATATATTACAAAAGGTATATAGATGACCTGTTCATTATCTGGGATGGTAAGGAAGACACTGCGCAAATATTCTGTAGTTCCCTCAATAATACCGACTGGGGAATCTCTTTCACTCCAAACTTCAATAAAGTTGAAATAGAATTCCTAGATATCATTATCTCATATCACAATAACCATTTAGGTACAAAAACGTACTTTAAAACGGTAGACACCAATAGCTATATCCACTATTCAAGTTTTCATCACAGAAAGTGGCTGCAAAATATACCTTACAGCCAATGCAAAAGGATCAGACGTAACTGTACAAAAAATGAGGACTTTAAAATCCAGACCGAAATACTTAAAAATAGGTTTCGTGACAAAGGTTACCCCAAAAAACTTGTAAAAGATGCCATAAAAAAGAGCAGCCTACAGTCACAAGAGGAATGCCTATCAATTACCACCAAACAGCAGGATTCCATCGAAATAGTCCGGTTTATCACGCAATATAATACATCGAATAGACAGATACAAAAAATCTTGAAAAATCACTGGCACATCCTCCTGCAAGATCCGTATATAGCAAAACATCTACCTTCCACACCAAAAATCACCTATAGAAGAGCTCCCACCCTAAAGAACATACTAGCCCCAAGCAGACCAAAACAGCATACCCAAATGATAGGCGAAAGCGAACAGAGCCAGGAGAAAGGGAAAGCAAAAGGGAGCTATAGGTGTGGAGCCAAAAAGTGTTTGTGTTGTAAAATTATTACACACAAACAAACTTCCTTTACCTCTAATTGTAATGGCACATCATTTCCAATTAAACACCATCTTACCTGCCATTCCACCTATGTTATTTATCTCATCGAATGCAGATGTGGCCTACAATATGTCGGCCGCACTACCCAAGCCCTTCATTGTCGGGTGAACCAACATAGGTACAATATACGTAAACAATATCTGAAGCACGGAGTATCCAGACACTGTGCATCTACACCAGAAAAAGAGAAACATGAGATCAAAATTACTCCAATCGACTTTATACCGGAAAATCCCTTTAACCGGTTTGAAAGATTACAGAAAAGGGAAGTATACTGGATCTACCAATTAGATACGCTGAGCCCACGAGGCCTAAACGAAATCAATGAGACCATCCTATGATGACTATATAGGTTAAAGTCCTTATCACTTTAGACCCCAACACGAATTGGGTCCACTGACGGGTACTGGTATGCAATCATGTACGTACGTATATACGGGGATATATATCCATACAACTCTTATTCATACAATCGGGGCAAAGAGTATGGCGTGTAGAGATGCCCCCCTTCCTTTATAGATAATATCTGTATAACACACTCATGCACCTACCTAGCCATTTAAACTATTGACAGTCATTATGTACCCTCCACAACACTACCAGTGATATTCTCTCTTCTACTGACTATTATCTCAATATTATTATTTTACATATTATATCTTAATGAACTCATTGTGTTTGGAATGTTCTAAGACATTTGGATCTCAAGGAAAATCTTGCCATACAACCTTGTAGTATATTCCTCAGGTCCACATCAAAGGAAAAAAGGTTTTTATCGATTTAAATTATTGCATATTACTGATAACCATATAGCTATAACACTAGTTATTAGTGTAACATTAATAGATGTTTTCCAATTCGTTCTATATTTAGAAGTTCTGGGGATGTGTGTACGGGTATGTGTGTGTGTGTACATATGTTTGTATATGTGTGTATGTGTGTATATGTGTATATATGTATATATGTGTATGTGTGTATGTGTATATATATATATATATATACATATGTGTATGTTTTATAGACCATAACATATTTTAACTGTGGTTTTAATAACACCAAAAGTGGCTGTAACTAGTATTAATCTCACCATTTGTTACTTTATATAAGTGGCCGACATAGGGTGACAACTAGATATCATAGTGTATATATATATATATATATATACATATTAAAACTCGAGGATCCCCTCCGGGAACAATAATCCAGAACCCCTGAACAATTAGCGCAAAAAAATTCCATTTAGAACCTAACAGTAATAACAGCGCCACACCAGACTGACCTGCGGCTGGTAAAGATCTCGGTCTGAGAGATCGAGCAGCGCTGAGCGTTATAGCACGCAGGAGAGCAGGCAGGCCCTGCAGGAATAACAGACAGGCGAACCGACACATGGTGAAAGCGGGGAGCCAGAGCCGCACACAGCTCTATGTGAAGGTCCGCTGCAAGTCCCACAGTGGCTAGCAGCGCTGCATCACTTAGTCTATTACTATGAAATGCCCTATACAAAATAATGTAACATGTATCACTATGGATTTTATGAATGAAACAATGTATTTATTTCTATTATAGATCGTTTTACTCCTCATCTGTTACTAATTGCCAAGAGATACTAGCAATTAGCCTCATTTTACTAAGCACGCCCACTCCACCCCTGACCCTCCCCGTGTTTAACCCGCCAAAACAGCGTTTTAAATACCTCTAACACAAGTGTATTTTATTCTGTATATTGTCCTGACGAAGGGGGCACTTCACCCTTGAAACGCGTTGACTTTAATAATAAAAATAATCTTATTCATCTCAAGGAGTGATCTTTAAGCTTGCAGCGCCGGATAGTGGTCTGAAACCTTTTTAAATTTTCTGCATATTTACTTCCTTGGAACTTCTGGACGGGAAGAGACCCAGGCAGCAGCACAGCATCCCCTAACGCTGGTGGGGAAATATACCAGCAAAGCACCTTCAGCTGTTGTGACTTTTCACAACAAAATCCGGTAAGCGAAATACGCACCGTAAAACTATATTATCTATAAGACGTTTTCTTGTTTACTTCATGAATAGGCCACAATTTAGCCTTTTTAGCTTGGCTGACATCATCATTTATTTGACCCTTCTTCTGATCTGTCAGAAGGAAGTAAAAATGAGACATGCAACAGATCCTCTCCGTGTATCAGCTGTAACACCTGTATGGTCCTACCAGAATTGGCTTATGATTTGGTAGCCAAAAGCAGCAGTGGGTACAAAACACAGAAGACATGCAAATATTCAGTTCACATGTCATCTATGTTTTGGATCCACTCCTGTTTTTTTTTTTTTTTGCATTAGCAATACTGATAGATTACTGATTAAATGTGGACTGAGTGAAGGCGGATGTTCAACAGACAGGATCCATTTTTTTGGGGTTATTGTTCTGATGGATCAGAGGAAGGGCAAAATAATCAGTGAAGTCAACACAAACTTACTGCTGACACCCTCTCCTCTCTGTCGGGTGGCTCTACAGAGACATCTATGTGGAATCAGCTGATGACGGTGTAAAAGGAGTGCGCTTCTTCTTGGCACTAACATCGACCTCTAAGGCTGAATTCATACTTGAGTTATTTGGTCATTTTTGGCCCAGTGACGGCCCAAATAAGTGAAGTGTGCAGTGATTCTAAGAGCGACACCTGTCATCTGAATGTCATACTGACTCACAGTATTATTTCACTACCAGAGCAGACTCCCTATGCGTGTTACTGCAAGGCACAGTGTTCTACACCACTTTAAAGGCTCTCTGCAACCAGGAAATAGCCATTTTTTTACGAAATTCAGCTATATTCGGATCAAACCGAATTCTGCCCAAAAAATTCTGCAAACCGGCAAATCGAATTTTTGAAAAATTTGCTTGACTCTAGTTGTAAAGTTCAAATCAATATGTTTTTCAACTTCGCTAAACCGAAGTGCTTATTAGAGAGAGCTTAAGAAACCTAAGTGACTGACAGACAATGCATCAATCAGCTCATTCTTTAAGAAATTCCTCATCACATTCATATGTATTAATTCGCTTTTGGTGGTATGGTGTACATCTCTCGCCAGGGAATTTTTGGCTAAACCTTTACTTAGATAAAGCCAGTCAACGAGGTGACCCTAGCGAAAGGGTGACACATAACATTACATTGATACTACCTTTATATGATGCCAATTTTTATAGGGTTCATGAAAAGTATAAAAACAACCTTATTTTTACATTCTGGTTTCCATAACATAACAACTTCCATGGAGCCCAGCAAATAAGGGGGCTCTTCTCCACTCAGAGGTGAGGTTCAGCCAGTGATGTGGATAATGGAAGAAGTGTAAAAATTGATGCAGATCACTGGGAGACCAAAGTAAGGACGTAAATACACACGCTACAGAGTTTAAATCAAAATAATTAGAGAATTTAGACCAAACAAAATGAACCTTCAAAAATGGGGCTTTTTAGTCCTGATGTAGAGGTAAAGAGGAGAACAGAAACTTTAATTTGCAGCGCTACAGTCAGGATTTAGTTTGGGTAACACTTTTATTAATTAATTTGCAATGTGTTTCGAGTCGGACCCTTCTTCAGGCATTAACATAAATTGTCCTGATGTAGAGGACCTTCATTCCAATTTTTGTTATGTTGCCTCATAGTTACTTTCTACACCAATGATTGTTTAGCTAAGGTGAGAAGATAAAATAACACACAGTGCACCATAAGTAGTATCGCCGATAGCAATAAAGCAATATAAAACTCCAGCATGTTGAGGCTTACCTTGTGTGGTTCTGCTAATTAGGCACAACTCTATGGAAGGCAATGTAGTGAACACCACGTAGAGCTGGCTGCTGCATCTTCCTTCACAAACAAAGCAAATCCAATGAGAAGAAAGATAAATGAGTAGCTTGAGCCGTGCTGCCAGTAAAACGGGATGAGATCTTGCCGCTGGAGTTCAAGATGAAAGACAACACATTTCGGTACTGAACCAGTGCCTACAACAGGCCTTAATGAGAATCTGTAGTACAAACCACTAGGCCGCTGTGGTTGGACCTGTATAAACAGGTGGCAAGTGTTTTTGACTCTTAACTTGAATTGCATAAAACAGCTCAGGAAACTCATAATTAGGTGATATTAAAAATAGTTTATATATTAAAATTTTACAAAAAAAATGTTAAATCAGGAATTGATGGTAGTAGATTACAGAAAAGTAATGAATATATAAAGAATAGTCCCAGAAAGTAAAACATTTAACAATTGTTAAAAATGCACCATAAGGCTTCATACACACAAATGCTCTTTTGGTCCAGGACTGCATCCATGTTCTGTCTGCATCCGTGTGTTCATCTTGCAAGTAACACAACATGTCCTATTGTTGTCTATTTTGTAGACAAGAATAGGCATTTCTACTATTGGGACTGTGAAAAATGCGGCAAGCATAGTATCCGTATTTTGTGGATCGTCATTTTGTGGACCGCAGAATACATCCGGTTGTGTGCATGAGGCTTAGGGAGAAAGGAGAAAGAAAGGAAGAAACAAGATGCCTGACCAAGAGCAGCATCTAAACAAAAATAAAAGAGAAGGAAAGGCAATCTTAAAGAATGTCTTCAGCTTTTATGCAAATCAGGTTAAAGTTCAAAAACACTTTTGTTATATAGGTCCAGTCACAGTGGCTCAGGGGTTTATTCATTTTTGGAGCCATGGGTTCAAACCAAACCTATGTTGTTATTATTATTTTTTGTGGGGTTTTGAACCTTGACCTTATTCTATGATATTGTCTCCTTTTCCTGTTTATAACAAACCTGTCCGGGCTCCAGTGGCGAGATATGCAGTGCTCTTTCTCCCCACAGCGGGCGTGTGCTGGAGGTGACTTGCAGTGGGCTGATTGCTCAGCTGATCTATTCCTGTGTGCTGTGTTCTGACAAATGGAGTGTCGAATGCTCTATTTAAACCCCTTCCTGGCCTTATACCAGTGCCAGTGATAATCTCTGACTCACTAGCTGTGTTTCTGGTTGCATATTTTGGATTACTAATGTTTTGACCTCGGCTTTTCCTTTTGGCCACTCTCTGTTTAAGGTATTGGAATTGAGTTTCCCGTCTGGTTCTGATCTCGGCTTGGCTATTTGATTACTCTTGGTCTGTCGATTTGGTACATTGTTATCCTCCTAGTTCTGACCCATTTCAGTATGACTCTGTCTCTTGATTTTGTCCCTTGGTGTTGTTTAGCTCGCACCTTAGCAGAGTAGGGAACGTCAACCAGTTGCAGACTTGCTACTTAGAGCTTGCACTGCAAGTAGGCAGGGAATGTGAGCAGGGTTCTAGTTAGGGCTCACTGTCCATCTTTACTTATTGACATTACACAGTTTTATCATGATTTATTTGATTTGTTGTAACTGCATGAAGGCACTTTTTCATTGCCTAAATGTTTTGTCTTCAATAAAGCTTTCATCTTGAATCTGGCAGCAATACTCCATTTCATTCTACGGGCAGAAAGGCTCAAGTTCCGAATTTCTTCTAATTGGATTTGCTTTACTATGGTTGTGACTTTGAGTATGGAGCCTCTTATCAGAGTTTTTAAAGCAATGTTATTTGGACTGAATGCCCCGAGACTAGAGATGAACAAATTGGATTCATACAAATTGATTCTTTTAGTGTCAATAATTTTTTATTTTATCAGCACCATAAATCAGTATAGAAAGAAGTAAACAAGCGTGGACGCAGCCACTGTAGCCAGGTGATTACACAGGAATAAAGACATCCGAGCTGTTATTACAACAAGCATTCAGGTGATAGGATACATCATACAGGATGGAACTACGTACAATACATGCCTATATCACTGCACATATCACTGCACATATATCTCCAAAACAAATGCATCGACAGTGCACACCCCATAATATCACCAGGCATTATCAGACAATAAATTCAAACAAAGTAAAAGTGAACAAAGCAGTCACTATGTGGTGACCGACAAACATTTTAGTTAAACAAAGAGCTGTGGTGATCCACAGAACAAGATAAATTGTATAGACACAAAGGATGAGGAAGAGAAGCAGAAAGAGGAAAAGGGAAGAATCAGGGTAAAGGGTAAAGGGGGGGTTACTAATTGTTCCCTCATTGCCACAGTACAGGATCCTGGTCCATACTCAGGGGGAGTAAAAAGCGCTAGATGCCCATCCACTCCAGGCCGCCTGCCTCAATTTGATAGGAATAATCGAGAAGGGTAGAGAGTGTTCATATCTGCATGTTTGATTGACCTCTTGTATGACTTCAGAAAGCGAAGGAGGAGTCAATTGTTTCCAGTGTCTGGTGACAACCAGCTTAGCGCTAATTAAAATATGTCCGGTAATGCGTCTCTGCAGGGGAGGGATTTCCTTAATGCCGAGGAACAGCAAGGCCAACTCTGGACAAGGGTTAATTTCATGACCTACCAGAGTGGAGACAAGTCGGAAGACTTTCCTCCAATACTCAATGAGGACAGGACAGGACCATAGAATATGGAGCAGAGAACCCTCACCTCCACAACCTCTCCAGCAACAGGGCGCAGTAGTAGGATAGATTTTATGAAGTCTCTGGGGGGTAAAGTACCAGTGAAGGATCGTTTTCAATCCTGCCTCATAATGAGTGACACACTTAAAATTTGATACCATGAACCCCATGGCGTCTATCCAGACGTCAACAGGGAAGGTCTTGTTTAAGTCCCTTTCCCACCTACGGACGGGAGGGGACTTGACAAAAGTAGCCTTATCTCCTAGTAAGTCATAGAATTGCCTCGTAGAGTGCCTCTTAAAGAGGGAAGGGAATTGGAATAATCTCAGGATAGACGAATTAATCTGGGGAGGAGATTGTAAAATTTTTGAGAGGAAATGGCGAAGTCTTAAATAGGTATAGAATTCTGAGTGAGGAATACCAAAGGTACTTTGAATAGCGGCAAAGGGGAGAAGGGAATTATCTACTATTAATTGGGAGATGGTGGCAACACCTCCATCTCGCCATGTCGCTAAGTTTATATCAGGTATGGTCAGTTCAATAGCGCGTGTGGAAGCAATTGTAAATAAGCGGGTAGAGGTATCCTTCGATGCGTTGTGAACTTTGGTCCAGAGGGCACAAGCATGTGATATTGTAAGGAAAGGATGTGTGGGGGGGGAAGGGCCCCATAGCAGATGTATCAAGTAATCCCTAATCGGAACCTGCTTCAGTGTATAAGATTCAATTTGCTGCCATGCCTTTCCACTGTTGGACGCCCACCATTCCCTAGTGAATGAAAGACCTATTGCAATAAAATAATCTTTGATATCAGGAAGGCCCGCACCTCCAGCGCGTTTCCTTTTAGTCAGAAGTTCACGAGCTACTCTAGGCTTGGTATTTCCCCAAATATATTTCCCCAGTAGGGCTTGGGCTTTTTGAAAGAATGCAGCGGGAACTGGAATTGGGAGGGCACGAAAGATGTAAATCATTTTCGGTAGGGTCATCATTAGGGATGAGCGAACTCGAACTGTATAGTTCGGGTTCGTACCGAATTTTGGGGTGTCCGTGACACGGACCCGAACCCGGACATTTTCGTAAAAGTCCGGGTTCGGGTTCGGTGTTCGTCGCTTTCTTGGCGCTTTTGTGACGCTTTCTTGGCGCTTTTTGAAAGGCTGCAAAGCAGCCAATCAACAAGCGTCATACTACTTGCCCCAAGAGGCCATCACAGCCATGCCTACTATTGGCATGGCTGTGATTGGCCAGAGCACCATGTGACCCAGCCTCTATTTAAGCTGGAGTCACATAGCGCCGCCCGTCACTCTGCTCTGATTAGCGTAGGGAGAGGTTGCGGCTGCGACAGTAGGGCGAGATTAGGCAGATTAACTCCTCCAAAGGACTTGATTAACTGATCGATCTGCAGCTGTGGATCATTGAGCTGCTGATCCTCAATTGCTCACTGTTTTTAGGCTGCCCAGACCGTTTGTCAGTCACATTTTTCTGGGGTGATCGGCGGCCATTTTGTGTCTTGTGGTGCGCCAGCACAAGCTGCGACCAAGTGCATTTAACCCTCAATGGTGTGGTTGTTTTTTGGCTAAAGCCTACATCAGGGTGAAGCTGTCACACCAAGTGCATTTAAACCAGCAATAGTCTGTTCATTTTTTGGCCATATACAAAATCAGGGGCAAGCTGCGCCTGTCACCAAGTGCATTTAACCCTCAATGGTGTGGTTGTTTTTTGGCTAAAGCCTACATCAGGGTGAAGCTGTCACACCAAGTGCATTTAACCAGCAATAGTCTGTTCATTTTTTGGCCATATACAAAATCAGGGGCAAGCTGCGCCTGTCACCAAGTGCATTTAACCCTCAATGGTGTGGTTGTTTTTTGGCTAAAGCCTACATCAGGGTGAAGCTGTCACACCAAGTGCATTTAACCAGCAATAGTCTGTTCATTTTTTGGCCATATACAAAATCAGGGGCAAGCTGCGCCTGTCACCAAGTGCATTTAACCCTCAATGGTGTGGTTGTTTTTTGGCTAAAGCCTACATCAGGGTGAAGCTGTCACACCAAGTGCATTTAACCAGCAATAGTCTGTTCATTTTTTGGCCATATACAAAATCAGGGGCAAGCTGCGCCTGTCACCAAGTGCATTTAACCCTCAATGGTGTGGTTGTTTTCTGGCTAAAGCCTACATCAGGGTGAAGCTGTCACACCAAGTGCATTTAACCAGCAATAGTCTGTTTATTTTTTGGCCATATACTACATCAGGGGCAAGCTGCGCCCGTCACCAAGTGCATTTAACCCTCAGTAGTGTGGTTGGTCAAGCTGTGACACCAAGTGCATTTAACCAGCAATAGTCTGTTCATTTTTTGGCCATATACTACATCAGGGGCAAGCTGCGCCCGTCACCAAGTGCATTTAACCAGCAATAGTGTGGTTATTTTTTGGCCATATCCCAGTCTAATTCTGTCACTAAATCCATACCGGTCACCCAGCGCCTAAATACTAGGCCTCAAATTTATATCCCGCTAAATCTCTCGTTACCGCTGTCCTGTTGTAGCTGGGAAAGTTATTTAGTGTCCGTCAAAGCACATTTTTTGTTCTGGGTTGAAGTACAATTCCCAATTTAGCAATTTCATAATTTAGTGGTTTCTGCTATATCAGAGCTATTTGAAATCTATCCCTAAAAGGGTATATAATATTCAAGGTGCACATTGGGTCATTCAGAATAACTTCACACACACCCGCTACTGTGTATTTTCAAGTCTAATTCTGTCACTAAACCCATACCTGTCACCCAGCGCCTAAATACTAGGCCTCAAATTTATATCCTGCTAAATCTCTCGTTACCGCTGTCCTGTTGTAGCTGGGAAAGTTATTTAGTGTCCGTCAAAGCACATTTTTTGTTCTGGGTTGAAGTACAATTCCCAATTTAGCAATTTCATAATTTAGTGGTTTCTGCTATATCAGAGCTATTTGAAATCTATCCCTAAAAGGGTATATAATATTCAAGGTGCACATTGGGTCATTCAGAATAACTTCACACACACCCGCTACTGTGTATTTCCAAGTCTAATTCTGTCACTAAACCCATACCTGTCACCCAGCGCCTAAATACTAGGCCTCAAATTTATATCCTGCTAAATCTCTCGTTACCGCTGTCCTGTTGTAGCTGGGAAAGTTATTTAGTGTCCGTCAAAGCACATTTTTTGTTCTGGGTTGAAGTACAATTCCCAATTTAGCAATTTCATAATTTAGTGGTTTCTGCTATATCAGAGCTATTTGAAATCTATCCCTAAAAGGGTATATAATATTCAAGGTGCACATTGGGTCATTCAGAATAACTTCACACACACCCGCTACTGTGTATTTCCAAGTCTAATTCTGTCACTAAACCCATACCTGTCACCCAGCGCCTAAATACTAGGCCTCAAATTTATATCCTGCTAAATCTCTCGTTACCGCTGTCCTGTTGTAGCTGGGAAAGTTATTTAGTGTCCGTCAAAGCACATTTTTTGTTCTGGGTTGAAATACAATTCCCAATTTAGCAATTTCATAATTTAGTGGTTTCTGCTATATCAGAGCTATTTGAAATCTATCCCTAAAAGGGTATATAATATTCAAGGTGCACATTGGGTCATTCAGAATAACTTCACACACACCCGCTACTGTGTATTTCCAAGTCTAATTCTGTCACTAAACCCATACCTGTCACCCAGCGCCTAAATACTAGGCCTCAAATTTATATCCTGCTAAATCTCTCGTTACCGCTGTACTGTTGTTGCTGGGAAAGATATTTAGTGTCCGTCAAAGCACATTTTTTGTTCTGGGTTGAAATACAATTCCCAATTTAGCAATTTCATAATTTAGTGGTTCCTGCTATATCAGAGCTATTTGAAATCTATCCCTAAAAGGGTATATAATATTCAAGGTGCACATAGGGTCATTCAGAATAACTTCACACACACGCTTCTGTGCATTTCCAAGTCTAATTCTGTCACTAAATCCATACCGGTCACCCAGCGCCTAAATACTAGGCCTCAAATTTATATCCCGCTGAATTTGAATACAATACATTGGGCCAAATAATATATTTGTTGTTGTGGTGAACCATAACAATGAGAAAAACATCTAGTAAGGGACGCGGACGTGGACATGGTCGTGGTGGTGTTAGTGGACCCTCTGGTGCTGGGAGAGGACGTGGCCGTTCTGCCACATCCACACGTCCTAGTGTACCAACTACCTCAGGTCCCAGTAGCCGCCAGAATTTACAGCGATATATGGTGGGGCCCAATGCCGTTCTAAGGATGGTAAGGCCTGAGCAGGTACAGGCATTAGTCAATTGGGTGGCCGACAGTGGATCCAGCACGTTCACATTATCTCCCACCCAGTCTTCTGCAGAAAGCGCACAGATGGCGCCTGAAAACCAACCCCATCAGTCTGTCACATCACCCCCATGCATACCAGGGAAACTGTCTCAGCCTCAAGTTATGCAGCAGTCTCTTATGCTGTTTGAAGACTCCGCTGGCAGGGTTTCCCAAGGGCATCCACCTAGCCCTTCCCCAGCGGTGAAAGACATAGAATGCACTGACGCACAACCACTTATGTTTCCTGATGATGAGGACATGGGAATACCACCTCAGCATGTCTCTGATGATGACGAAACACAGGTGCCAACTGCTGCGTCTTTCTGCAGTGTGCAGACTGAACAGGAGGTCAGGGATCAAGACTGGGTGGAAGACGATGCAGGGGACGATGAGGTCCTAGACCCCACATGGAATGAAGGTCGTGCCACTGACTTTCACAGTTCGGAGGAAGAGGCAGTGGTGAGACCGAGCCAACAGCGTAGCAAAAGAGGGAGCAGTGGGCAAAAGCAGAACACCCGCCGCCAAGAGACTCCGCCTGCTACTGACCGCCGCCATCTGGGACCGAGCACCCCAAAGGCAGCTTCAAGGAGTTCCCTGGCATGGCACTTCTTCAAACAATGTGCTGACGACAAGACCCGAGTGGTTTGCACGCTGTGCCATCAGAGCCTGAAGCGAGGCATTAACGTTCTGAACCTGAGCACAACCTGCATGACCAGGCACCTGCATGCAAAGCATGAACTGCAGTGGAGTAAACACCTTAAAACCAAGGAAGTCACTCAGGCTCCCCCTGCTACCTCTTCTGCTGCTGCCGCCTCGGCCTATTCTGCTGCTGCCGCCTCGGCCTCTTCCTCCGCCTCTGGAGGAACGTTGGCACCTGCCGCCCAGCAAACAGGGGATGTACCACCAACACCACCACCACCACCTCCGTCACCAAGCGTCTCAACCATGTCACACGCCAGCGTTCAGCTCTCCATCTCACAAACATTTGATAGAAAGCGTAAATTCCCACCTAGCCACCCTCGATCCCTGGCCCTGAATGCCAGCATTTCTAAACTACTGGCCTATGAAATGCTGTCATTTAGGCTGGTGGACACAGACAGCTTCAAACAGCTCATGTCGCTTGCTGTCCCACAGTATGTTGTTCCCAGCCGGCACTACTTCTCCAAGAGAGCCGTGCCTTCCCTGCACAACCAAGTATCCGATAAAATCAAGTGTGCACTGCGCAACGCCATCTGTAGCAAGGTCCACCTAACCACAGATACGTGGACCAGTAAGCACGGCCAGGGACGCTATATCTCCCTAACTGCACACTGGGTAAATGTAGTGGCAGCTGGGCCCCAGGCGGAGAGCTGTTTGGCGCACGTCCTTCCGCCGCCAAGGATCGCAGGGCAACATTCTTTGCCTCCTGTTGCCACCTCCTCCTTCTCGGCTTCCTCCTCCTCTTCTTCCACCTGCTCATCCAGTCAGCCACACACCTTCACCACCAACTTCAGCACAGCCCGGGGTAAACGTCAGCAGGCCATTCTGAAACTCATATGTTTGGGGGACAGGCCCCACACCGCACAGGAGTTGTGGCGGGGTATTGAACAACAGACCGACGAGTGGTTGCTGCCGGTGAGCCTCAAGCCCGGCCTGGTGGTGTGTGATAATGGGCGAAATCTCGTTGCAGCTCTGGGACTAGCCAATTTGACGCACATCCCTTGCTTGGCGCATGTGCTGAATTTGGTGGTGCAGAAGTTCATTCACAACTACCCCGACATGTCAGAGCTGCTGCATAAAGTGCGGGCCGTCTGTTCGCGCTTCCGGCGTTCACATCCTGCCGCTGCTCGCCTGTCTGCGCTACAGCGTAACTTCGGCCTTCCCGCTCACCGCCTCATATGCGACGTGCCCACCAGGTGGAACTCCACCTTGCACATGCTGGACAGACTGTGCGAGCAGCAGCAGGCCATAGTGGAGTTTCAGCTGCAGCACGCACGGGTCAGTCGCACTACAGAACAGCACCACTTCACCACCAATGACTGGGCCTCCATGCGAGACCTGTGTGCCCTGTTGCGCTGTTTCGAGTACTCCACCAACATGGCCAGTGGCGATGACACCGTTATCAGCGTTACAATACCACTTCTATGTCTCCTTGAGAAAACACTTAGGGCGATGATGGAAGAGGAGGTGGCCCAGGAGGAGGAGGAGGAGGAGGAGGAGGAAGAGGGGTCATTTTTAGCACTTTCAGGCCAGTCTCTTCGAAGTGACTCAGAGGGAGGTTTTTGGCAACAGCAGAGGCCAGGTACAAATGTGGCCAGCCAGGGCCCACTACTGGAGGACGAGGAGGACGAGGATGAGGAGGAGGTGGAGGAGGATGAGGATGAAGCATGGTCACAGCGGGGTGGCACCCAACGCAGCTCGGGTCCATCACTGGTGCGTGGCTGGGGGGAAAGGCAGGACGATGACGATACGCCTCCCACAGAGGACAGCTTGTCCTTACCCCTGGGCAGCCTGGCACACATGAGCGACTACATGCTGCAGTGCCTGCGCAACGACAGCAGAGTTGCCCACATTTTAACCTGTGCGGACTACTGGGTTGCCACCCTGCTGGATCCACGCTACAAAGACAATGTGCCCACCTTACTTCCTGCACTGGAGCGTGATAGGAAGATGCGCGAGTACAAGCGCACGTTGGTAGACGCGCTACTGAGAGCATTCCCAAATGTCACAGGGGAACAAGTGGAAGCCCAAGGCCAAGGCAGAGGAGGAGCAAGAGGTCGCCAAGGCAGCTGTGTCACGGCCAGCTCCTCTGAGGGCAGGGTTAGCATGGCAGAGATGTGGAAAACTTTTGTCAACACGCCACAGCTAACTGCACCACCACCTGATACGCAACGTGTTAGCAGGAGGCAACATTTCACTAACATGGTGGAACAGTACGTGTGCACACCCCTCCACGTACTGACTGATGGTTCGGCCCCATTCAACTTCTGGGTCTCTAAATTGTCCACGTGGCCAGAGCTAGCCTTTTATGCCTTGGAGGTGCTGGCCTGCCCGGCAGCCAGCGTTTTGTCTGAACGTGTATTCAGCACGGCAGGGGGCGTCATTACAGACAAACGCAGCCGCCTGTCTACAGCCAATGTGGACAAGCTGACGTTCATAAAAATGAACCAGGCATGGATCCCACAGGACCTGTCCGTCCCTTGTCCAGATTAGACATTAACTACCTCCCCATAACCATATATTATTGGACTCCAGGGCACTTCCTCATTCAATCCTATTTTTATTTTCATTTTACCATTATATTGCAAGGCTACCCAAAGTTGAATGAACCTCTCCTCTGCCTGTGTGCTAGGCCTAAATATATGCCAATGGATTGTTGCAGTGGTGGCTGACGTGAAGCCTCATTCTCTGCTATGACATGCAGACTGATTCTCTGGTGACATGAAGCCAGATTGTCTGTTACGGGACCTCTCTCCTCTGCCTGGGTGCTGGGCCTGAATTTATGACAATGGACTGTTGCAGTGGTGGCTGACGTGAAGCCTGATTCTCTGCTATGACATGCAGACTGATTCTCTGCTGACATGAAGCCAGATCCTCTGTTACGGGACCTCTCTCCTCTGCCTGGGTGCTGGGCCTAAATTTATGAAAATGGACTGTTGCAGTGGTGGGTGACGTGAAGCCTCATTCTCTGCTATGACATGCAGACTGATTCTCTGCTGACATGAAGCCAGATCGTCTGTTACGGGACCTCTCTCCTCTGCCTGGGTGCTGGGCCTAAATTTATGAAAATGGACTCTTACAGTGGTGGGTGACGTGAAGCCTGATTCTCTGCTATGACATGAAGACTGATTCTCTGCTGACATGAAGCCAGATCCTCTGTTACGGGACCTCTCTCCTCTGCCTGGGTGCTGGGCCTAAATATCTGACAATGGACTGTTGCATTGGTGGCTGACGTGAAGCCTGATTCTCTGCTATGACATGCAGACTAATTCTCTGCTGACATGAAGCCAGATTGTCTGTTACGGGACCTCTCTCCTCTGCCTGTGTGCTAGGCCTAAATATATGCCAATGGATTGTTGCAGTGGTGGCTGACGTGAAGCCTGATTCTCTGCTATGACATGCAGACTGATTCTCTGGTGACATGAAGCCAGATCCTCTGTTACGGGACCTCTCTCCTCTGCCTGGGTGCTGGGCCTAAATTTATGAAAATGGACTATTACAGTGGTGGGTGACGTGAAGCCTGATTCTCTGCTATGACATGAAGACTGATTCTCTGCTGACATGAAGCCAGATTGTCTGTTACGGGACCTCTCTCCTCTGCCTGGGTGCCGGGGCCTAAATATCTGAGAATGGACTGTTCCAGTGGTGGGTGACGGGAAGCCAGATTCTCTGCTATGGAACCTCTCTCCAATTGATTTTGGTTAATTTTTATTTATTTAATTTTAATTAATTTCCCTATCCACATTTGTTTGCAGGGGATTTACCTACATGTTGCTGCCTTTTGCAGCCCTCTAGCCCTTTCCTGGGCTGTTTTACAGCCGTTTTAGTGCCGAAAAGTTCGGGTCCCCATTGACTTCAATGGGGTTCGGGTTCGGGACGAAGTTCGGATCGGGTTCGGATCCCGAACCCGAACATTTCCGGGATGTTCGGCCGAACTTCTCGAACCCGAACATCCAGGTGTTCGCTCAACTCTAGTCATCATCTGAAAAGAAGCTATCCTACCCACCCAAGAAACCCTTTGCATAGAGAAGCTCGCGAAATCCGAAGAAATGGTGGAAAGAAGAGGTATGTAATTTCGTGAGTAGAGTAGAGAACAGGGTGAAGTAATCTTGATTCCCAAATAGGAAACCTCTGAGCACTGCCAGTCAAGATCATGTGAAGCTTTTAAGGAGGCTAGATCGGAGGACAAAATGTTGATAGGAAGGGCCTGCGATTTGGAATTGTTAATCTTGTAATATGAGAGGGAACCATAATGGGAGATTACATCGAGAGTGGCTGTAAGGGATTGCAAGGGATTTGTAAGAGTGAGTATAATATCGTCCGCGTACAGGGTAATTGTGTGGGATCTATCACCCACCTCAATCCCAGATATGGTGGGTAAGGCTCTAATATGTTGGGCCAACGGTTCCAACGCAAGGATAAACAGGAGCGGGGATAAAGGGCAACCCTGTCTCGATCCATTAGTTATCCCGAAGGGGTCCGAGAGGATACCATTAATCCAAACTCTCGCCGAGGGATGGGAGTATAAGCTGCTAATGGCATTAATTATTTGTCCCGAAAAACCCATCCATTTAAGGGTGGAAAAAGCGAAGTCCCAGTGTAAGCGATCAAACGCTTTTTCCGCGTCCAGGGTCACTGCAAGCATTGGAAGAGAATTCACCTCCGCAAAGTTAACCAGGTCTACAATGCGCCTAGTATTGTCAGAGGCTTGTCTACCTGCCACAAAGCCAGTCTGGTCGGAATGGACTAGGGAAGGAATTACTGAAGAGAGCCTGCTTGCAATGAGCTTGGCAAAGAGTTTTATATCGGAATTCAATAAAGAGATTGGCCTAAAATTTTGGGGTATGTCGGGTGATTTACCAGGTTTAGGAATCGTAACTACTAATGCTTCAAGCATTTCCCTGGGGAAGGGGTCTCCCTCCATAACCTGAGTGTAAAGAGCAAGTAGATGAGGGAGGAGGTCAGGCCAACAATGACGGTAGTACTCGTTTGATAGACCGTCAGGACCTGGGGACTTCCCCAAAGGTAACGACAAAGCAATCTTAGTTAGTTCCTGAGATGAAACAGGGGCATTAAGGGACCGGAGTTGGGATTCAGTAAGGGTGGGCATAGCAGCTTTAGAGAGAAAATCTTCTACTAGGGCTGGGTAGTCCTGCGGGAGTATGGTCTGATCTTTTAGATTATATAAGGACTGATAATATAGCTTAAATTGGTCGGCAATATCTCTTGGGTCCAATAACCTAGCTTTCGTATGTGGGTGTAATATATATGGGATCCTGGATTTGGACTGCTGCTTTTTAAGCTGTTGGGCCAAGAGACGGCCCGCTTTGTTTCCTTGGGAATAGAATTTGGCTTTCATTCTAAGGAAGGACTTATGGTAATTTTGCAGTAAAAGAGCACTTAGTTTGTTACGTGCGACCCGGAGGGAGTCAGAACCTTGTGCTGTAGGGGAGGTTTTATTCACAGTTTCCAGATCAGCTATCTCCTTCAAAGTCAACGTTATCTCTCTTTCTCTTTGTTTCTTTAAATTGATATTCAATTTAATCAGTGACCCCCTCATAAACGCTTTATGAGCTTGCCACAATACAAAATTGCTCGAGACGGAGCCAACGTTGAGTTGAAAGAACTCACGGAGGTGGGCAGATAGCTGCTCTGTATGTTTAGAGTTGTTAAACAAGAAAGTGTTGTTTCTCCAAACTGGAGCTCTGTGGGATTGGAACTGTTCCTCAAGGGTGATTGTGATGGGGGCATGATCTGACCATTTTATCAGGCCTATTTCTGTGGAAAGGGTATGGAGCAGGGAAGTATGATCTACCATGAATAAGTCTATACGAGAATAGGAGAGATGTGGAGCAGAAAAAAAGGTATAGTCCCTTTCCAGACTATGTTGGGCTCTCCACACATCAGTCAGTCCCTCAGTCTGTAAGAAAGAGGCCACTCCTGTATCCGTTCTGCGGGAAGGGGTAGAGGAGTCGAGGGCAGAATGAAGGACTGAATTGAAGTCTCCGCAAAGAATCAATTTACCTTGTTTAAGTGAATTAACCTGCCTCATTACTTTACGTAAAAATGCTAATTGATGCGAGTTAGGGGCATATATGTTGACAATAGTGTACACTACATTATTTATGGAGCATACTATTATAACATAGCGGCCAGAGGGGGCTAATTTGGAGGCAATTAAGGTGAACGCTACTGAGTTTTTAACAGCAATAAAAGTACCTCGTTTTTTCCTGGAGAAGTGCGAATGGAAAATGTTGGAGAAGAGGCGGTGATGAATCTGAAAAGCGTCGGCCTGGAGTAGATGGGACTCCTGTACACACAACACATCAGCTTGGGAGGTCAAAGCTTCAGACCAAAGATAAGCTCGCTTCTGAGGGCAATTGAGGCCCTTAACATTGAAGCTCATTATCTTGAGACCCATCCCTATGCGTAGTAAGTAACCTATATATCAAGAGAACAACGGAGATGCAACGTTAAAGCAATATATAACAGATATACAAGTATATCAGAGCAGGAAACTAATCAGGGAGGGAGGGAAGGATAAGGGTTAAGCAAGGAGAAAAGAGAAAGTAAGAAAGAGAGAGGACAGAGTATAGGGCGACCAATCTCGTCACCACTGGTATTAGGGGCGAAAGTCCAACACCAGGGCTGACAAGAAAGAAGGACAAACGGAAGTAGACTAGAGGCCACACCGATCCTTCATTAGCAGCAGAAAGGTAGCCCACTATTAGGATCTATGGGTTGTAGTAAAGTGATCCTCAGGTGAAGCTTAATAGCATCAGCATGTTCGCCTCCTTAGGAGTACTGTAGACAAGAGACGACATTAGTTCAGGTCCCTGAAGAGGATGGATGAGACGAACGTATATCGGTGGGGTCATTTCCAGTGGGCTTCATGGAGAAGGGAATACACCAAAGCCGGAGAAGTTGCTTTCCCTCATCAAGATTTTTAATCGCGTGCATTTGCCCATTTCTGCGGACAAGGATTTTCAGGGGGTAACCCCACTTATATGGGACATCACTGTCCTGAAGAGCCGTGGTGATAGGTAGCAGTTCTCTGCGACGCCGTAGCGTAAATCTTGACAGGTCTGTGAAAAGCTTGACTGTCTGATAAGGAGCAGGAAGCGGTTGCTGTCTCCGCGCCGCCGTCATCATGGCTTCTTTGGTATGAAAAAAATGGATGCGTGCAAGGGCATCACGGGGGATGTGCGACCCTAAATGAGAGGGTTTCGGTATTCTGTGAGCTCTGTCAATAATCATGTCGGGCGCTGGGATCTGAGGTAGAAGTAACTTCATAAGGCCCTTCATATATGGTTGCAGTTCTTCAGGGGTCACCTCTTCAGGGATGCCTCTAAACTTTATGTTGTTGCGTCTAGATCGATCCTCCATATCTGCCAATTTCACGTTAATGGCCTCAATCTGGTCAGCCACGTCATTGTGAGCGTCAATGATCTCATTCTGGGATGCCGCAAATTCCCCCATTTTTGTCTCAATATGGCTGATTTTACATTCAGCTGACTTTATTCTTGTAAGTACTGGGTTTAGTATTTTCTCCATATCAGTACTGAGAGAACATTTCAGAGCTAGCAGCATTATCTTGAGAGAGTCCTCAGTGACTAGCTTATCAGACGTGGGAAGCCTGTGAAAAGGATCATCAGGCTGGTCCGCAGCACAGGCTTTGTTAGGAAAGACACTGACCTGACGTTCAATGGAGTTGGATCCATCTGGGCATATGAGGTGAGAGGATCCTAGTAGCGGCCATGCTTGCAGATCAGCGCTGCCTGCGGGGGATCGGGCGCCATCTTGGCCCGCATGTGCAGGATCTGAGTCCTCAGCTGGAGTCGGAGGGAGAGATGGCAGCGGTCCCTGGAGGAGGTGAGCGAGCCCCAAGTCATCTGGAGGAGACGGAGAGCGGGCCGCAGGCGCTGGTGACGGAATGCTGAGAGGCGATGCCGGCGGGGAATCAGTCATGTGGTCGGCGCCATCTTTCCCCCTGCCTCTGGCGAAGAAAGCGTCCACCGAGCCGTACTGCAGCTTGGGTAGGGATCTTTTAGACTTCCCCATTGTGGTGAGGGACGGTGAGGGGTGTAGAGGACGCAGGAAATTGCCACCCAGGCGAACGTAGAGCAGGGCTTGCTGATTAATCGTCGCTGCGGTGCAGGAGCTCCAGGTTCAAGCAGCCATCTCGGTCAGCAGCCAGGCCACGCCCCCCCAAATTGATTCTTTTATCAAATACAGTTCTTGAGCAGAGAGCTGTCCCCACTGCTCAAGGTGCTACCCCCTGCCACTTGCTTGACAGGGATGGACAATCCCACGCCTGCGCCTATAATCCAAGTAGTGACGCAAGTGCAGAGGCTCTGCTGCTGCTACCAGAACAGCAACTGTGCATTCTCTGCTACATGTCCGAGTAGCAGCGCATGAACAGTCATTGCTCCAGTAGTGGCAGCAGAGCCTCTGCGCTTGCATCACTACTGCAGCTGTCCAGCCGCAAGATTGTCAAGGTCGGGCATGATGTCCATCCCAGACAGTCAAGCGGAATAGGGGAGCATCGTGAGCAGCAGGGACAGCCATTTAGTGCTCAAGAACTCTTTTTGATCAACTAATCAATTTGTACAAATCAATTCGCTTATCTTGACCTGAGACCCTTTATATTCTGGACCATAATTACTGGAACTGTAGACTAAAATATTGATGTTTGATGGGTGCCTCAGTAATATGAAGCAGGTTGCATTGGCTCCAGGTACTGGAAGATTAAAAGATTTTACACTGGATATAACAGTGATTGCTAGTGATTCTTGTACCAAATGAATACAATAAATTGCAATTATTATATATAGTATACAGAGCCAATATAAACATATTACAACGTGGGTCTTACTACTAGGCATGCATTGTGTTCACGGTAAGGCTTTGTGAGTAGTATATAAGTGTGTTAGTCTTAAGATTCTTTTTTTCCTTTAGATAAATTAGATGTATACTTCTAGGTCCGCTCACTTTCCTTTCCTGAGCGCTTGCAGTTCCCTCAGCTGCTCTTCAGACAAAGATGTGAGCGCTTTGATCTGCCAGGCAGAATCCACTGGGACATTGGCATAGAGGTTAATTACACAAAGACAGTCTCCAGCTGGGGCAGAATGCTCCCCCTCTATGTTTGACCCTCTCGCAGGTACCCCTGTAAAGAAGACTGGCAGTGAAAATAAAAAGAGCAGCAAAACACCTTCTGATATATTGAAGTCTCTTTTTGCAGAATGTTTAGTTATTGTTATGTTTGTATAGATAATGTTTAAAATATGAATCATTTTTGACCATCTGACTCTTACTGTGCATTATTTAATCACCTATTGATATCATTCTTTCTGTGAAATAATGATGTGCAAACGTGATAGGAGGACCAAACACCAAACTTGTGTAGGGTAATAGCAGCCACAGTAGCATGGGGGAGGGGGCAGCCAGGGCATAGAATAAATGGTTATATTCTCCTTAGCATTTTGTTGCATGTTATAAGGTATTCCTGTCTGTCTAAGGCCTCAGTGATTTACTTATGTTGACCTATTGTCCATGGTCTCCACAGAACACTCTTGTATCCATTATATATGGTTTTCTACGGACCATGCATCTGTGGTGACACCACGGAAGCACTTACTATTTTTGTCCATAATTACAGATCTCTTATGCTCATTGTCTATAGGTCCATGTTTGGTTCATTGTTTTCACGGATTATTGCTAGGAGATGCTCTGGAAAGCGATTTTCAGCCTAGAAGTGTCCATGAAACACTGAGGACTTACAGACTGAAAATCCCAGGTCCATGGATGAAACACAGATGGATCACAGATGAAACACAAACCCTGCTGTAATGGACATGGACATACCATGGACATGGACATGTTCATGAGGCCTAATAGAGAATGAGGAAAATAGTAGGTTTACCCAGTTTAAGGGAGACATGGGATAGGTTGTGACTACCATTGCATCTAAGACTTGTCACGGATAAGCGGGTGTGAACCCACTGTGCCACTGTCTGACTATACTCTGGAGAGGCGTGTCTAAGCAACTACCTGCTTTTCACTAGAGCCTCAGATGGTGAGGATAGACTTGAGCCATTAGGTTAGTTGCCAGGGTCTACTCCAGAGCAATCACTGAGTCAGTGGCAGTTGGTTCAGGTGGACCAGGAGGTACCTGAGTAGGTACCATAAGTACAAGCATAGTCAGGCGGGCAGAGACGTTACCAGGAGCAACGGTGTGGGACCGAAGGATAAGGCAGAGACATGGTCAGACAGGCAATAGGTAAGGGCAGGCGGCCCAGGTACATGTCAGGCAATCTGGGTCAGCAATAGGAGAGACAAAGCAAACAGGCAGTAATCAGATGATAAGCAGAGTCCAGGAACGAAGTATAGATCAGGAGCACATGAGAGTATCAGGAACCAGCAAACTCAAGGACCTTGACACTGAGGCATCTGGGACGGGTGCTGAGCCACTTAAATACATGCAGGAGAGCCACAGTTGGTCAGCGAGGTCACCTGACCTAGCCCACACAGCCCAGGGAGTGATGCGCTCCGCCCTTAGAGCAGTGTAACACGAAACCAGCTGAACTCATGCTGTGTCCAGGGATTTGTGGAATCTGTGAAGCAGAATCCTCAAAAGCAATAACACCTACAGAAACAGAGCCCAGGGCCGCAGCGGTTAAATGGGAAGCACCGGCCACAGGTCACCGCTGAGCGCGCCGCCTGAGACTGCGGCGATATGCGGGGGAACAGCTGCGTAGAGCAGCTGCTATTACAGTATCCCCCCTTTTTTTGAGTCCACAACGGGACAAGAACCTTTTAATCAGGTCCGGAGCATGAATATTCTCCTCCGGCTTCTAAGATCTCTCTTCTGGACCGTACCCCTTGCAATCCAATGAGTAGTAGGTTTTCTTATCACGTTTTCTGAAGTTAAAGATGTCCTTGACCACGAATAGCTCTTCTGAGTCTTCAGACAACGGAGTTGCCGTAGACGGAGCTGTTGAGAAGTGGTTAAGGACTACTGGTTTGAGCAAGGATACGTGGAAGGCATTGGGAACACGAAGGAACCTAGGGGCAAACTTAAAACTAGGAACCCTTAAACAGATCTCCCGGCGAGAACTGAGGCAGTTTTCTTCTTTTCCTGTCCGCATTCGTCTTTATGCGGGTCACTGCTTTATCGATGCAAATCTTGGTATCCTGCCAGATCTTCAAAAACTCCCTAAAAGAGAAATCTGCCGCTGGTACCCCTGAAGACATAGGAACAGGGAGAGGAGTACGAGGATGCTGTAAAAAAACGACAAAGAAAGTAGATGACCCGTAGACTCACTAGAATGGTTATTGTAGGAGAACTCTGCCCAAGGTAACAATTGTATCCAGTTGTCGTGTGATAACCGGAGCAGAAGTCCAGGTCAACTTCTAGCAGTCGGCAAAGGGCTCTCCAGAGCTTGGATGTAAACTGAACTCCCCTATCAGAAACAATATGCCCAGGTAAACCATGCAGACGAAATATATGTTTCACGAACAGTTTAGAAAGTTCCGCAGCCAAGGGCAATCCAGTCAAAGGAACAAAGTGTGCCATCTGGAGAAGCGGTCCACGACCACCCAAATCACAGTACATCTGGCCGAAGAGGGCTGATCTGTAATAAAGTCCATGGTAATGGGTTGCCATGGAGCATCAGGAACAGGCAACGGTAACAACAGACTAGGCGGTTTGCTCCTGGAAATTTTATTTTGAGCACAGATGGTGCAGGCAGAGACATAATCACGCACATCCTTGGACAATGTGGGCCACCAGTAGTGGCGAGACACCAGTTCTGTGGTCTTTCGAATACCTGGGTGACTGGCCAGTTTGGAGTTGTGGCCCCAATTTAGGATACATTTTCTTTTTGCAGATGGCACAAATGTTCTCCCGGGAGGAATGTCTATTACCAGGACAGGAGCCACTGTGATCAAGCGAGCAGGATCTACAATGAATTGGGGCTCCTCCTTGCTGGTCTGCGAAGTCAAATGACCTAGAAAGAGCATCCACCTTGATGTTTTTCTCAGCCGGGTGAAAGTGCAACTCGAAATTGAAACGAGAGAAGAAGAGAGCCCACCTGGATTGGCGAGGGTTCAGGCGCTGGGCTTTCTGCAGATATGTGAGGTTCTTGTGATCAGTGAATATTATCACCGGATGCTGGGCCCCCTCCAACAGATAACGTCTCTCCTCCAAGGCAAGTTTTATGGCTAGAAGTTCTCTGTCTCCAATAGGAGTAATTCCTCTCAGCCGGTGAGAAGAGTTTGGAGGCAGAACCCACAGGTAAACATCTTGCCCTTGAAACCTCTGTAGAAGAACAGCATCGGCTCCTATGGAGGAGGCGTCCACTTCTAGAAAGAATTGGCAGGAGGAGACATTGGGGTGACGCAGAAACTGGTGTGGAAGCAAAATACTTCTTTATTTGAAGGAAGGCAGCCTCTGCCTCTGTAGTCCAGTCCTTGGCATTTACCCCTTTCATAGTGAGAGCGGAGATCGGAGTACGTAAGGGATGAAAAATTAGAGGCGAATTGCTGATAGAAATTAGCGAATCCCAGGAAGCGCTGTATAGCCCAAAGACCCTGTGGGCAGGGCCAGTCCATTGCTGCCTTCAACTTTTCAGGATCCATCTGCAATCCGTTATCCAAGATGACGTATCCGAGAAACTGTATAATAGATTTTTTCGAAAAGGCATTTCTCGAGTTTGGCATAAAGACGATTTTCTCTCAACCACTGTATACTAAATGTACATGCTTCCGGTAAGTTGTTAAATCCGGGGAATAGATCAGTATATTACGCAGATATAAAGCAGATTCCGGAAGATATCGTTCACCAACTACTCGTAGTGTCCGTCACTAGTATTAAAAGCAGTCTTCCACTCATCGCCCTTTCGAATGCGGATAAGATTATATGCGCTGCGCAGGTTAAATTTAGCGAAGACCTTAGCTCCCCGGATCCTGTCGAAGAGTTCCGAGATTAGCGGTAGAGGGTATCGGTTATTGATTGTCACCTTATTCAGACCATATTTATTCTGTGTGCTGCCATGATGGTGTTTTCTTCTGCCACCTTTCCTTTTAATGTGAAATTTGTTTTACATATTTTGTGATTAATAAAATACTATACATTTTTCATGCACTTTTTGAGCTCCATTATTTGTTTAAGTCTTTTTATCTGCTTGGGAGCTTGTACCAGGATATTTTGTAGCTGGCCCCCCTATTTAGCCACAATACTTATTGGTGTACTACGGCTGAATTTTTGGCATGTGGGCCGCTCTTCGTCTTCTTTCTGCATTTATTTGCGATAGTCGATACAGGGCCGTAAGGATCCATCTTTGCACAAAGAAGAACCCGATACTGGCTGGTGAAGTAGATTTCCTAATAAACCCCCTCTCGAGATTTTCCTTAATGTACTCAGACATTGCTTGGGTCTGGGGAACTGAGTGGGGGTAGACTTGACCACAAGCAGGAGTGGCACTTGGCAGAAGGGCAATCGGACAATCATACAGACGATGAGGGGGCAGGGTCTCTGCATCTTTCTTGCTGAAAACATCAGCAAAACTGGCATACTGCTGCAGGAGTCCAGGCAGGTCTACTAGTACAGTAGGCGAGGAAGCAGGTCAGACCTCTAAAAGATAGAAGGAATGACAGGATGATCCCCAACATAGAATCTAAACAGAGTTCCAGTCCAAAACTGGAGAGTGCGGATGCAGCCAAGGAAGACCGAGGATAATTCACGGACGCTGGCAGCACTTAGAAGGAAATCATAGAATGCATAACACCAATTTGCAGCTTGAGGGGCATAGTCACAGAGATCACTGGTTCAGGGAGTGGTAGTCCATTAATGGAGGCCACTGACAGAGGCCTTTTGAGACAGATGGTAGGAAGCTGGAACTGATAGACCAGAGCTTGCTGAATTAAATTACCGGCCGACCCAGAGTCCAGAAATGCAGGCACAGACAGCGTGACTCCCTTGTGCGAGATAGTCACCGGAACAGAAAGTTTCGTAGAGGACTTCTCTTTGTCTAGGACCACCTCTCCAGATCCTAGACATTTCCCGTCTTCTGGGGACAATTCTGCACAAATTGGGCCTTACCACTACAATACAAACACAGGTTTTCTTCTTTGCTGCTTAAACGTTCCTGGTCGAACAACAGAAGGCTCTGTATTTTCATGGAATCTTCAGGTGGGGTGGACACTAGAGGAAGGAGCGGCCTCTGGAAGGAGGGAGCCAGCCGAGGTGGCCTTCTGATGTACGCAACCTCCTTAGCACGTTCCTTGAATCGCATATCTATCCTTGTAGCCAAGGAGATCAGGTCATTCAGTGTAGAAGGACGATCGCGACCAGATAGTTCATCCTTAATACAGCCAGAAAGGCCCTCCCAGAACACCACCAGCTGAGCCTCATTGTTCCATGCCAGCTTGGCAGCCAGGGTATGAAACTGGACGGCGTACTGACCCACAGTCGAGGAACTCTGCTGTAGACGTAGCAGAGATGAGGCAGCAGAGGCCGTGCGGCCGAGCGCATCAAAGACCCAACGGAAGGTAGCCAGAAAACACTGAAGATTGGTAGTCTCAGAACCTCCATGCTCCCAAATAGGATTAGACCAAGCAAGGGCCTCATCAGAAAGCAGGGACACGATGAAACTTCTGCCCATGCAACTCAAAGTGAATCAAACACGGGTTCAGGAATCCACAACAGGTTTTTAGGTCTCCACCATAGCATGAAGGCAAAGGGCAGTGCATACCAGCGGTACACAAATCTGGACTTACCGGTGTGGGAACTGCAGTAGTAGCACCTGATAACCCTGCAGTAGCTGGAGATGACATTGGCATCCAGACAAGCAGCAGCATTTTGCAAGAACTGCATCAAGACATCCTGACATTCCCTCTGGAACTTTACTTCACGTAACAGTTCATGGATGACAGGCTTGTGATGACCAGCAGTGTCCATGGCCTCAGTGTACTGTCACGGATCAGCGGGTGTGAACCCACTGTGCCACTACCGGGTTTTCACTAAAATCTCAGATGGTGAGGATAGACTTGAGCCGTTAGGGTAGTTGCCAGGGGCTGCTTCAGAGCAATCCTCGAGTCAGTAGAAGCTGGTCCAGGCGGACCAGTAGGTACCTGGGTAGGTACCAGAACTACAACCGTAGTCAGGAGGGCAGAGACGTTTCCAGGAGCAACAGTGCAGAGCATAAGGCAGAGTCGTGGTCAGACAGGAAATAGGTCAGGGCAGGTGGTACAGGTATAGGTCAGGCAATCCGGGTCGGAAACAGGAGAGACAAAGCAAGCAGGCAGGGATCAGACGATAAGCAGATTCCAGGAACGAAGTATAGATCAGGAGCACACAAGAGGATTGCAGAGTCCCACTCTGTGTGAAAAGGGAACACTTTAAACTTTTTCATATGTATAGAATGTATTTATAATTCTCTTTAACAGTCTGGCAGTGTAATTTCATTTATTCACCCCTAGGTGGTGCTAGTACCACTTAAATGTATAGCCTGGGGTTTGCTAATAAAGTTGGTTGGTTGTTGTTCGTTGTTGAGATGAGAACAGAGGAGAAGGTAGTAAGTTAATGGAGGAGCAGAACAGACCTAGTCCACAATGTAGCTGCTATTTTAGCCCCTTGGCTCTGGCCAGGCTAAGGCTGAATAGAGAACAGTATTACAGCAGCATAGCACAGACCAGTTAGTCTACATCTGGATATAGACAAAGTCTAGTTGAGGTTAGAGCTAAATTAGCCAATGGACGTCACAAGCACCAGTGACCAGAAGAAACCTAAAAGTACCTGGACACATCCGGATGATTAATGCACAAAATTATCCTTTACCACATGCCTCTATGGACATAGTAGACCGTAATTATTCAGTGAGCATCCTTTCCAAACAATGGAGCAGAATACTGATGCCTGCTATTAGGGAGCCGCCCTGTGAATTGTTACTGACCAGTAAGAGTTATTATATTCAGTACCTGAGTGCTAAAGAATGAACTTAGGGCAGACTAATATAAGAAAGAGCCTTTTTTTTTGCCTGTTAAAGTAAAAGTCTTAGGAAAACTCCTTAACTGACAACTGTCCAGCCTGTTGCAAGGATTACAGCTAAGCCAATATCTGAGTCATATCTTTATGCCATATAAATGAACTGTACTGACTACCTGGAGGCAAGTGATTTAAGTAAAAGTTCAACTGTTTTACTACAACCAACTCCTCGTCTTTTGCACCACCAGGCTTTGCACCTAACAGTGCTGGTGTCACAAACACCAGGGACCCTGCATGCCGGCCCATGGAGGCTCAGCTAACAGTGAGTAAACTACTACTACCCCCATTGGCCCACCGTAGCTCACGTGTGGCCACTGCGGACCCAGTCGCTGCAGTATTAGGAACCAGGAAACTAAAGGACCTTGACACTGAGGCATCTGGGACGGGTGCTGAGCCACTTAAATACATGCAGGAGAGCCACAGTTGGTCAGTGAGGTCCCCTGACCTAACCCATACAGCCCAGGGAGTGATGCGCTCCGCCTTTAGAGCAGTGTAACACAAAACCAAACTCATGCTCTGTTCAGGGCTGAGTGGAAGCTGTGGAGCGGAATCCTCAAAAGCAATAACACCTACAGAAACAGAGCCCAGGGCGGCAGCGGTTAAATGTCAATAACCGGCCACAGGTCCCCGCTGAGCGTGCCGCCTGGGACTGTGGCGATAAGCGGGGGAACATCGGCGTACAGCAGCAGCTGTTACAAGACTGGCTTGGTAAGGATTTTAGAGGGTAGATTATTATTATAATATATTATTTTAAATGATTATAATATATATATTTCCCTGGACCCCTGTCTATGTGATCCTCTAACATGTTTGATTGACATTAGGGATGAGCGAACTCGAACTGTATAGTTCGGGTTCGTACCGAATTTTGGGGTGTCCGTGACACGGACCCGAACCCGGACATTTTCGTAAAAGTCCGGGTTCGGGTTCGGTGTTCGTCGCTTTCTTCGCGCTTTTGTGACGCTTTCTTGGCGCTTTTTGAAAGGCTGCAAAGCAGCCAATCAACAAGCGTCATACTACTTGCCCCAAGAGGCCATCACAGCCATGCCTACTATTGGCATGGCTGTGATTGGCCAGAGCACCATGTGACCCAGCCTCTATTTAAGCTGGAGTCACATAGCGCCGCCCGTCACTCTGCTCTGATTAGCGTAGGGAGAGGTTGCGGCTGCGACAGTAGGGCGAGATTAGGCAGATTAACTCCTCCAAAGGACTTGATTAACTGATCGATCTGCAGCTGTGGATCATTGAGCTGCTGATCCTCAATTGCTCACTGTTTTTAGGCTGCCCAGACCGTTTGTCAGTCACATTTTTCTGGGGTGATCGGCGGCCATTTTGTGTCTTGTGGTGCGCCAGCACAAGCTGCGACCAAGTGCATTTAACCCTCAATGGTGTGGTTGTTTTTTGGCTAAAGCCTACATCAGGGTGAAGCTGTCACACCAAGTGCATTTAACCAGCAATAGTCTGTTTATTTTTTGGCCATATACTACATCAGGGGCAAGCTGCGCCTGTCACCAAGTGCATTTAACCCTCAATGGTGCGTTTGTTTTTTGGCTAAAGCCTACATCAGGGTGAAGCTGTCACACCAAGTGCATTTAACCAGCAATAGTCTGTTTATTTTTTGGCCATATACTACATCAGGGGCAAGCTGCGCCCGTCACCAAGTGCATTTAACCCTCAGTAGTGTGGTTGGTCAAGCTATCACACCAAGTGCATTTAACCAGCAATAGTCTGTTCATTTTTTGGCCATATACTAAATCAGGGGCAAGCTGCGCCCGTCACCAAGTGCATTTAACCAGCAATAGTCTGTTCATTTTTTGGCCATATACTACATCAGGGGCAAGCTGCGCCCGTCACCAAGTGCATTTAACCCTCAGTAGTGTGGTTGGTCAAGCTGAGACACCAAGTGCATTTAACCAGCAATAGTCTGTTCATTTTTTGGCCATATACTACATCAGGGGCAAGCTGCGCCCATCACCAAGTGCATTTAACCAGCAATAGTGTGGTTATTTTTTGGCCATATCCCAGTCTAATTCTGTCACTAAATCCATACCGGTCACCCAGCGCCTAAATACTAGGCCTCAAATTTATATCCCGCTAAATCTCTCGTTACCGCTGTCCTGTTGTGGCTGGGAAAGTTATTTAGTGTCCGTCAAAGCACATTTTTTGTTCTGGGTTGAAATACAATTCCCAATTTAGCAATTTAAAAATTTAGTGGTTTCTGCTGTATCAGAGCTATTTGAAATCTATCCCTAAAAGGGTATATAATATTCAAGGTGCACATAGGGTCATTCAGAATAACTTCACACACCCGCTACTGTGCATTTCCAAGTCTAATTCTGTCACTAAACCCATACCTGTCACCCAGCGCCTAAATACTAGGCCTCAAATTCATATCCAGCTAAATCTGTCGTTAGTGCTGTAGCTGGGCGAGTTATTTAGTGTCCGTTCAAGCACATTTCTTGTTCTGGGTTGAAATACAATTCCCAATTTAGCAATTTCATAATTTAGTGGTTTCTGCTATATCAGAGCTATTTGAAATCTATCCCTAAAAGGGTAGATCATATTGAAGGTGCACATAGGGACATTCAGAATAACTTCACACACCCGCTACTGTGCATTTCCAAGTCTAATTCTGTCACTAAACCCATACCTGTCACCCAGCGCCTAAATACTAGGCCTCAAATTTATATCCAGCTAAATCTGTCCTTAGTGCTGTAGCTGGGCGAGTTATTTAGTGTCCGTTCAAGCACATTTCTTGTTCTGGGTTGAAATACAATTCCCAATTTAGCAATTTCATAATTTAGTGGTTTCTGCTATATCAGAGCTATTTGAAATCTATCCCTAAAAGGGTATATAATATTCAAGGTGCACATTGGGTCATTCAGAATAACTTCACACACACCCGCTACTGTGTATTTCCAAGTCTAATTCTGTCACTAAACCCATACCTGTCACCCAGCGCCTAAATACTAGGCCTCAAATTTATATCCAGCTAAATCTGTCCTTAGTGCTGTAGCTGGGCGAGTTATTTAGTGTCCGTTCAAGCACATTTCTTGTTCTGGGTTGAAATACAATTCCCAATTTAGCAATTTCATAATTTAGTGGTTTCTGCTATATCAGAGCTATTTGAAATCTATCCCTAAAAGGGTAGATCATATTGAAGGTGCACATAGGGACATTCAGAATAACTTCACACACCCGCTACTGTGCATTTCCAAGTCTAATTCTGTCACTAAACCCATACCTGTCACCCAGCGCCTAAATACTAGGCCTCAAATTTATATCCAGCTAAATCTGTCCTTAGTGCTGTAGCTGGGCGAGTTATTTAGTGTCCGTTCAAGCACATTTCTTGTTCTGGGTTGAAATACAATTCCCAATTTAGCAATTTCATAATTTAGTGGTTTCTGCTATATCAGAGCTATTTGAAATCTATCCCTAAAAGGGTATATAATATTCAAGGTGCACATTGGGTCATTCAGAATAACTTCACACACACCCGCTACTGTGTATTTCCAAGTCTAATTCTGTCACTAAACCCATACCTGTCACCCAGCGCCTAAATACTAGGCCTCAAATTTATATCCTGCTAAATCTCTCGTTAACGCTGTCCTGTTGTGGCTGGGAAAGTTATTTAGTGTCCGTCAAAGCACATTTTTTGTTCTGGGTTGAAATACAATTCCCAATTTAGCAATTTCATAATTTAGTGGTTTCTGCTATATCAGAGCTATTTGAAATCTATCCCTAAAAGGGTATATAATATTCAAGGTGCACATTGGGTCATTCAGAATAACTTCACACACACCCGCTACTGTGTATTTCCAAGTCTAATTCTGTCACTAAACCCATACCTGTCACCCAGCGCCTAAATACTAGGCCTCAAATTTATATCCTGCTAAATCTCTCGTTAACGCTGTCCTGTTGTGGCTGGGAAAGTTATTTAGTGTCCGTCAAAGCACATTTTTTGTTCTGGGTTGAAATACAATTCCCAATTTAGCAATTTCATAATTTAGTGGTTTCTGCTATATCAGAGCTATTTGAAATCTATCCCTAAAAGGGTATATAATATTCAAGGTGCACATTGGGTCATTCAGAATAACTTCACACACACCCGCTACTGTGTATTTCTAAGTCTAATTCTGTCACTAAACCCATACCGGTCACCCAGCGCCTAAATACTAGGCCTCAAATTTATATCCTGCTAAATCTCTCGTTAACGCTGTCCTGTTGTGGCTGGGAAAGTTATTTAGTGTCCGTCAAAGCACATTTTTTGTTCTGGGTTGAAATACAATTCCCAATTTAGCAATTTCATAATTTAGTGGTTTCTGCTATATCAGAGCTATTTGAAATCTATCCCTAAAAGGGTATATAATATTCAAGGTGCACATTGGGTCATTCAGAATAACTTCACACACACACGCTTCTGTGCATTTCCAAGTCTAATTCTGTCACTAAATCCATACCGGTCACCCAGCGCCTAAATACTAGGCCTCAAATTTATATCCTGCTAAATCTCTCGTTAACGCTGTCCTGTTGTGGCTGGGAAAGTTATTTAGTGTCCGTCAAAGCACATTTTTTGTTCTGGGTTGAAATACAATTCCCAATTTAGCAATTTCATAATTTAGTGGTTTCTGCTATATCAGAGCTATTTGAAATCTATCCCTAAAAGGGTATATAATATTCAAGGTGCACATTGGGTCATTCAGAATAACTTCACACACACACGCTTCTGTGCATTTCCAAGTCTAATTCTGTCACTAAATCCATACCGGTCACCCAGCGCCTAAATACTAGGCCTCAAATTTATATCCCGCTGAATTTGAATACAATACATTGGGCCAAATAATATATTTGTTGTTGTGGTGAACCATAACAATGAGAAAAACATCTAGTAAGGGACGCGGACGTGGACATGGTCGTGGTGGTGTTAGTGGACCCTCTGGTGCTGGGAGAGGACGTGGCCGTTCTGCCACATCCACACGTCCTAGTGTACCAACTACCTCAGGTCCCAGTAGCCGCCAGAATTTACAGCGATATATGGTGGGGCCCAATGCCGTTCTAAGGATGGTAAGGCCTGAGCAGGTACAGGCATTAGTCAATTGGGTGGCCGACAGTGGATCCAGCACGTTCACATTATCTCCCACCCAGTCTTCTGCAGAAAGCGCACAGATGGCGCCTGAAAACCAACCCCATCAGTCTGTCACATCACCCCCATGCATACCAGGGAAACTGTCTCAGCCTCAAGTTATGCAGCAGTCTCTTATGCTGTTTGAAGACTCCGCTGGCAGGGTTTCCCAAGGGCATCCACCTAGCCCTTCCCCAGCGGTGAAAGACATAGAATGCACTGACGCACAACCACTTATGTTTCCTGATGATGAGGACATGGGAATACCACCTCAGCATGTCTCTGATGATGACGAAACACAGGTGCCAACTGCTGCGTCTTTCTGCAGTGTGCAGACTGAACAGGAGGTCAGGGATCAAGACTGGGTGGAAGACGATGCAGGGGACGATGAGGTCCTAGACCCCACATGGAATGAAGGTCGTGCCACTGACTTTCACAGTTCGGAGGAAGAGGCAGTGGTGAGACCGAGCCAACAGCGTAGCAAAAGAGGGAGCAGTGGGCAAAAGCAGAACACCCGCCGCCAAGAGACTCCGCCTGCTACTGACCGCCGCCATCTGGGACCGAGCACCCCAAAGGCAGCTTCAAGGAGTTCCCTGGCATGGCACTTCTTCAAACAATGTGCTGACGACAAGACCCGAGTGGTTTGCACGCTGTGCCATCAGAGCCTGAAGCGAGGCATTAACGTTCTGAACCTGAGCACAACCTGCATGACCAGGCACCTGCATGCAAAGCATGAACTGCAGTGGAGTAAACACCTTAAAACCAAGGAAGTCACTCAGGCTCCCCCTGCTACCTCTTCTGCTGCTGCCGCCTCGGCCTATTCTGCTGCTGCCGCCTCGGCCTCTTCCTCCGCCTCTGGAGGAACGTTGGCACCTGCCGCCCAGCAAACAGGGGATGTACCACCAACACCACCACCACCACCTCCGTCACCAAGCGTCTCAACCATGTCACACGCCAGCGTTCAGCTCTCCATCTCACAAACATTTGATAGAAAGCGTAAATTCCCACCTAGCCACCCTCGATCCCTGGCCCTGAATGCCAGCATTTCTAAACTACTGGCCTATGAAATGCTGTCATTTAGGCTGGTGGACACAGACAGCTTCAAACAGCTCATGTCGCTTGCTGTCCCACAGTATGTTGTTCCCAGCCGGCACTACTTCTCCAAGAGAGCCGTGCCTTCCCTGCACAACCAAGTATCCGATAAAATCAAGTGTGCACTGCGCAACGCCATCTGTAGCAAGGTCCACCTAACCACAGATACGTGGACCAGTAAGCACGGCCAGGGACGCTATATCTCCCTAACTGCACACTGGGTAAATGTAGTGGCAGCTGGGCCCCAGGCGGAGAGCTGTTTGGCGCACGTCCTTCCGCCGCCAAGGATCGCAGGGCAACATTCTTTGCCTCCTGTTGCCACCTCCTCCTTCTCGGCTTCCTCCTCCTCTTCTTCCACCTGCTCATCCAGTCAGCCACACACCTTCACCACCAACTTCAGCACAGCCCGGGGTAAACGTCAGCAGGCCATTCTGAAACTCATATGTTTGGGGGACAGGCCCCACACCGCACAGGAGTTGTGGCGGGGTATTGAACAACAGACCGACGAGTGGTTGCTGCCGGTGAGCCTCAAGCCCGGCCTGGTGGTGTGTGATAATGGGCGAAATCTCGTTGCAGCTCTGGGACTAGCCAATTTGACGCACATCCCTTGCTTAGGCGCATGTGCTGAATTTGGTGGTGCAGAAGTTCATTCACAACTACCCCGACATGTCAGAGCTGCTGCATAAAGTGCGGGCCGTCTGTTCGCGCTTCCGGCGTTCACATCCTGCTGCTGCTCGCCTGTCTGCGCTACAGCGTAACTTCGGCCTTCCCGCTCACCGCCTCATATGCGACGTGCCCACCAGGTGGAACTCCACCTTGCACATGCTGGACAGACTGTGCGAGCAGCAGCAGGCCATAGTGGAGTTTCAGCTGCAGCACGCACGGGTCAGTCGCACTACAGAACAGCACCACTTCACCACCAATGACTGGGCCTCCATGCGAGACCTGTGTGCCCTGTTGCGCTGTTTCGAGTACTCCACCAACATGGCCAGTGGCGATGACACCGTTATCAGCGTTACAATACCACTTCTATGTCTCCTTGAGAAAACACTTAGGGCGATGATGGAAGAGGAGGTGGCCCAGGAGGAGGAGGAGGAGGAGGAAGAGGGGTCATTTTTAGCACTTTCAGGCCAGTCTCTTCGAAGTGACTCAGAGGGAGGTTTTTGGCAACAGCAGAGGCCAGGTACAAATGTGGCCAGCCAGGGCCCACTACTGGAGGACGAGGAGGACGAGGATGAGGAGGAGGTGGAGGAGGATGAGGATGAAGCATGGTCACAGCGGGGTGGCACCCAACGCAGCTCGGGTCCATCACTGGTGCGTGGCTGGGGGGAAAGGCAGGACGATGACGATACGCCTCCCACAGAGGACAGCTTGTCCTTACCCCTGGGCAGCCTGGCACACATGAGCGACTACATGCTGCAGTGCCTGCGCAACGACAGCAGAGTTGCCCACATTTTAACCTGTGCGGACTACTGGGTTGCCACCCTGCTGGATCCACGCTACAAAGACAATGTGCCCACCTTACTTCCTGCACTGGAGCGTGATAGGAAGATGCGCGAGTACAAGCGCACGTTGGTAGACGCGCTACTGAGAGCATTCCCAAATGTCACAGGGGAACAAGTGGAAGCCCAAGGCCAAGGCAGAGGAGGAGCAAGAGGTCGCCAAGGCAGCTGTGTCACGGCCAGCTCCTCTGAGGGCAGGGTTAGCATGGCAGAGATGTGGAAAACTTTTGTCAACACGCCACAGCTAACTGCACCACCACCTGATACGCAACGTGTTAGCAGGAGGCAACATTTCACTAACATGGTGGAACAGTACGTGTGCACACCAATCCACGTACTGACTGATGGTTCGGCCCCATTCAACTTCTGGGTCTCTAAATTGTCCACGTGGCCAGAGCTAGCCTTTTATGCCTTGGAGGTGCTGGCCTGCCCGGCAGCCAGCGTTTTGTCTGAACGTGTATTCAGCACGGCAGGGGGCGTCATTACAGACAAACGCAGCCGCCTGTCTACAGCCAATGTGGACAAGCTGACGTTCATAAAAATGAACCAGGCATGGATCCCACAGGACCTGTCCGTCCCTTGTCCAGATTAGACATTAACTACCTCCCCATAACCATATATTATTGGACTCCAGGGCACTTCCTCATTCAATCCTATTTTTATTTTCATTTTACCATTATATTGCGAGGCTACCCAAAGTTGAATGAACCTCTCCTCTGCCTGTGTGCTAGGCCTAAATATATGCCAATGGACTGTTGCAGTGGTGGCTGACATGAAGCCTGATTCTCTGCTATGACATGCAGACTAATTCTCTGCTGACATGAAGCCAGATTGTCTGTTACGGGACCTCTCTCCTCTGCCTGGGTGCTGGGCCTAAATTTATGACAATGGACTGTTGCAGTGGTGGCTGACGTGAAGCCTGATTCTCTGCTATGACATGCAGACTGATTCTCTGCTGACATGAAGCCAGATTGTCTGTTACGGGACCTCTCTGCTCTGCCTGTGTGCTAGGCCTAAATATATGCCAATGGACTGTTGCAGTGGTGGCTGACGTGAAGCCTCATTCTCTGCTATGACATGCAGACTGATTCTCTGCTGACATGAAGCCAGATTCTCTGTTACGGGACCTCTCTCCTCTGCCTGTGTGTGTGCTGGGCCTAAATATATGCCAATGGACTGTTGCAGTGGTGGCTGACGTGAAGCCTCATTCTCTGCTATGACATGCAGACTAATTCTCTGCTGACATGAAGACAGATTCTCTGTTACGGGACCTCTCTCCTCTGCCTGTGTGTGTGCTGGGCCTAAATATATGCCAATGGACTGTTGCAGTGGTGGCTGACGTGAAGCCTCATTCTCTGCTATGACATGCAGACTGATTCTCTGCTGACATGAAGCCAGATTCTCTGTTACGGGACCTCTCTCCTCTGCCTGTGTGTGTGCTGGGCCTAAATATATGCCAATGGACTGTTGCAGTGGTGGCTGACGTGAAGCCTCATTCTCTGCTATGACATGCAGACTGATTCTCTGCTGACATGAAGCCAGATTCTCTGTTACGGGACCTCTCTCCTCTGCCTGTGTGTGTGCTGGGCCTAAATATATGCCAATGGACTGTTGCAGTGGTGGCTGACGTGAAGCCTCATTCTCTGCTATGACATGCAGACTAATTCTCTGCTGACATGAAGACAGATTCTCTGTTACGGGACCTCCCTCCTCTGCCTGGGTGCTGGGCCTAAATATATGCCAATGGACTGTTGCAGTGGTGGCTGACGTGAAGCCTCATTCTCTGCTATGACATGCAGACTAATTCTCTGCTGACATGAAGACAGATTCTCTGTTACGGGACCTCTCTCCTCTGCCTGGGTGCCGGGGCCTAAATATCTGAGAATGGACTGTTCCAGTGGTGGGTGACGGGAAGCCAGATTCTCTGCTATGGAACCTCTCTCCAATTGATTTTGGTTAATTTTTATTTATTTAATTTTTATTTTAATTCATTTCCCTATCCACATTTGTTTGCAGGGGATTTACCTACATGTTGCTGCCTTTTGCAGCCCTCTAGCTCTTTCCTGGGCTGTTTTACAGCCTTTTTAGTGCCGAAAAGTTCGGGTCCCCATTGACTTCAATGGGGTTCGGGTTCGGGACGAAGTTCGGATCGGGTTCGGATCCCGAACCCGAACATTTCCGGGATGTTCGGCCGAACTTCTCGAACCCGAACATCCAGGTGTTCGCTCAACTCTAATTGACATCTATCGATTCTATCACTGGAATATTGTATTTTCTGAAGATAACAACATGCGTATGTAGTCCTGATTGAAGAGTATATGTGTGTTTTTATGTGTTATGCCTATGTTGTTTCAATTTAGAGGTACTTTTAATGGATTGGAGACCAATCGAATTAAACCTTGAGTAGGAGGAATGAAGTTCGGGCTCGCCAGGTTTGGCCAAACTTCAGGTCAAAGTTCGGTTTTGGGGCCCGAATTTTTCCCGAACTTGACCACGAACCCCATTTAAGTCAATCGGAACCAAAACTTCACTTTATTATTTTCCGTTATAACATAGTTATATCGAAAAATAATAACATTCTTAAGACAGAATGTAAAAGAATATGGCCATTTAAGGGTTAGAAAAAAAGAAACTCACCTCATCCACTTGATCACGCTGCAGCAGTCTCTTCTATCTTTATTCAGCAGGACCTGCCAAAGGACCTGCCATATGCGCGATGGTGGTGAGTTTGGTGACCGTGTGTATGGCAGTTGGGATATGAGGAGAAAGACCTGCAGGCTTCTATTGGCTAATGTAGGTCATGTGATGGCGCCATATTTGAATTTCTGGGGGGAAATATTTCAGGAACAGTATGTGCTAGAGAGCTGGGACCTGGTCTAAAACCTTCCCAAACATCTGATGCACCTGTGTGCCAAATTTCGTGATTGTAAATGCGACGGTGCAGATTTGTTTTGCAGACATACATACACTCAGCTTTTTATATTAAATATGAAAATTTGCAGCATATCTAAAGAGAGAAAAATTTCATCTTCACTAGTGTTGATCGAGCACCGTAGTGCTCGGGTGCTCAGGCCGAACACATTGGGATGTTCGGCGGCTTGACCGAGCACCCGAGTATAATGGAAGTCAATGGCCTGGTTCATAGGAAAATGTCAGAAATTTATGGAAACCCCACCAAAATGGTTCTGGAACAGCATGGGGAGGATGTCTGGATGCATCTTGTACTGGATCGTAATACTATGGAGGTTTTCAAATTATTGCGGTCCTAATGTAAATTAGTATAACTTAACATCCACAAGAGGCTACAGCAGCCGAGACAGGAGGTGCTGCGATTAAGCGCACCTAGCCTGACCCTATGTGAAAAGACACAAGGGGTGGATAACTGTCAATTACCCACCGCCAAAAAGGTGTCAATCAAACCTAGCTGCCTACCTCATATAATGGCATATCATAGTAGAAGTATATGTTCGGATCGCAGACATTTTTAGAACATAACTGAAAAGCATATCATGCAAGCAAACATACTGATTAATTACTAATGTGACAAAAATATCACGCTATTGGGATCACAGATCTCACACATGCCGTCAATTAATAATATAGGACAAATGGATAAGAAAAAAACTATATCCAATATGGTCGACTGTATTTCGTATTGAGGCACTGGGTCCCTAGTTCTCCATCTGGAACCATCGTAAAAATGTAAAAAAATGCTTTAATATAAAAACAACCACATATCTTAATATACAGAGGCGGTAGACAACATAAATAGAGGACATGGTGAAGGACAAGGAATTCATACATATAACCAAGGTCTAAAATCAACATTTAGGCCATTTGGTTTAACCGTATTCAGTTTAAATATCCATTCCGGTAGGTCCATACGTCGCTTTCTTATTGAATAACGGTGCTGATGAAACCGCGTTTTAAAATCACAAGTGGTTTCACCAACATATAGTAGGTTGCAGGGACACCAAAGGACGTATTCAATATAAGAAGAATCACATGTCAAATAGTGTCTTATGGTATATGTAATTTGTTTGATTGGATGTATAAAATATGTACCCTTAACCATATACTTGCAATTTACGCAAGTAAACATGGATAACATCCCAATTTCTTGGAAGTCAAAAATGTTTGTTGCAGAGTCTTATTTGAGCCTATATCATTCTTTACTAATCTGTTCTTGAGATTTCTCGATCTTTTATAGGACATTAAGGGCTTTGCTCTAAATTCTGTGATATCAGCATGTTCACTGGACAAAATAGGCCAGTGTCTGTTGAATATCCTGCTGATACTTGCACTTATGTCATTGTAGGTAGATACAAATGGTAACCACTTTTTAGTATCCTCTCTAATAGTTTTCTGCAAAAGTTTTGATCTATCTTTTGTTTGAAGGCGTTTACCTTGGTCACTTAATATTTTTTGTGGATAACCCCTAGTTTAAATGAATATACCATAGTGTTTAAAGTTCTTTCCAATTCTACATCCTTGCTAATGATCCTTCTAGCCCAAGTGAATTGACTAAAGGGCAAAGACTGGATCATTTTGCAAGGATGTGCTCTATCGTATCTTAGGCCCATATTTTTATTGGTCGTTTTTACGTATAGGTTGGTATGTATTGAAATACCTTGAAGACATACGTCCACATCCAAGAAATTGATTTTTTTCTTGCGAATTCTTAAGAGTGTACTGTATATCACGAAACAGGCCATTGAGAAAGTGGTGGAATGACTCCAATTCCAGAATGGTACCTGCCCATATAACAAAAATATCATCGAAGTATCTCCACCACTTCAGCACATGGCTGAAGTGGTGGGACACATAGATGTACTGTTCTTCTACATGGGCGACGACCATGTTGGTGTATGTAGGCGCCACATTCGTCCCCATGGCTGTCCCCCTAATTTGCATATAGAAATAATCTCCAAATAAAAAGTAATTATTATTCAGTACCAGGGCGACGACCATGTTGGTGTATGTAGGCACCACATTCGTCCCCATGGCTGTCCCCCTAATTTGCATATAGAAATAATCTCCAAATAAAAAGTAATTATTATTCAGTACCAGGTGTAACAAGGTAAGAATAAAATCACTGCATTTCAGTGAGAATTCTGAAGTATTAAGAGCCTCTCTTACTGCTGTCATACCTAGATAATGCTGGATAGATGTATATAGGCTAACAATATCAAAGGTAGCCAAAATGGCTCCCTCGGGTATGTCAGCTGTGGCCAATTTTGTAAAAAAAAATCTGTGGTATCTTGTATAAGCGATTTTGCTCCTTGTACAAATTGGCGTAATATTTTATCTAAGGATACCGAGGCATTGCTTAATAGGGACCCTCTGCTGTTAACAATGGGTCTACCTATTGGACATTCTACATTTTTATGAATCTTGGGCAACAGATAAAATAAAGGTGTAACAGGATGTTCTAGTAGCAAAAATGCTGTTAATTTCTCTTCATTCAAACCTGTTTGCTGTTTACATTCAATAAGGTCTCAAATTTTTCTTTGAATCTCAAATTTTGGATCGCCCTGTAATACTATATATACATTCTCATCTGATAATTGCCTGTTAGCTTTAGTCACATACATAGAAGTATCCATGACCACTACCCCACCACTCTTGTCCGTGGGTTTAATGATGAGGGAGTGGTCACTGATTAATTGAGTTAAAGCTCTGATTTGATCTGTAGTCATATTTGGATGTATTAAGCTGTTCCCCACATCAGTTTCTCTCAATGAATGTAGATCTTTTAAAATGGTGGCAGAAAATAAATCATATGCTTGAGAGGAAATTTGTGGTGAAAAATCACTTTTCAATGATAGACCCCAATCAGATAAGCACAATTCACAATTTTTATCAGTAGACATAACATTACTATTATTATGAAAAAATATTTTTAGTTTCACAGATAAATAAAAATACAATAAATCTGACTCCAATCTGTGTGGCTGGAAGGACAAAAGCTCAATTCTTTTTCTAACACTAGTATTTGTTCTGGAGTCAATACATGAGATGAAATATTTACCACAGTATGTGAAGTTAAGTCCTGTGATTCTTCTGGCTCTTTTGACTTCTGGTTTTTACAGAATCATTTCCTATTGTGGCCCCCACGTCTTTTGGCTTTTTTCTGTTGATATGTCCTGTTAGATCCAAAAAAGCTGATAAATTATCAATTTTTTGTTCCTCCTTTCTTTTTTGTATTTTATTATTAAAACCAGAGCGTCCATTTTCAGTCCAAGTATATACAGTATATGCCCTGAAACATAGTCCGTTGCATCCCTTTGCCATTTACTCCTCTTCGTTTCCTGTGTTTCCTTTTCAAGATGTGGCTGGTTTATTCATATAGTCATCCAACTCTTGTGCAGATAGTACTGATCGTAATAGTCCATCAGACTGTGCATAAATATAAAATAGCATCAGGTCACGTGCATATTTGTTCGAAATGTATTCATATTTTGCATGGAAATCAGGGTCATGCGAGTACATAGATGGTTGTGGTTGCACCCGCATGCCCCTGGGGATCCTATTGCTTTTTACATATTCCACCAATGTAGTGGAGTGTAGCTCAAGAGAGATACATTGAATAATAACTTTTTATTTGGAGATGATTTCTATATGCAAATTAGGGGGACGGCCATGGGGACAAATGTGATGCCTACGTATGCCAACATGGTCATCGCCCATGTGGAAGAACAGTACATTTATGTGTCCCCATCACTTCAGCCATGTGCTGAAGTGGTGGAGATACTTCGATGATAATTTTGTTATATGGACAGGTACCATTCTGGAATTGGAGTCATTCCACCACTTCCTCAATGGCCTGTTTCCTGATATACAGTACACTCTTGAGTATTCACAAGAAAAAATCAATTTCTTAGATGTGGATGTATGTCTTCAAGGTAATTCAATACAAACCAACCTATACGTACAATCGACTGATAAAAATATGGCCCTAAGATACATGTACTGCGGTCACTAAAGATTTTGTAAAGCTCAGAACTTTTATCTGCAGCAAACTATGATAAAGTTAAAGCAGGAAAGATTATGAACTGGCTTTTTTTTTTTATCAGAGACTATGCAAGGTCCTTAGGGGGAACCACAAGCTAAAGTGTGACTTACTTTATTAGCAGAAGTGCCACCCACATATCAAAAGAAATTAGCTGAACAACTTGCTGTCAAGAGAGCAAAAATTGAGATGGAAGCTGCCATCGAGGCACAGCACTATCAAATGGAAGCACAGAACCATCAAATGGAAGCTGAAATGGAAGCACAGCACCAACAGATGAAAAGTCTGGAAAGGCAGAAAGTACACGAAGAGGATAAGAGGATATGAATCAGGGTAGTCATAGGTTCAAATCTGTACTAAGTGAAGAGGCAGACTCCTAATTTCCTACATACTCCCAGGAGAATTATTATTATTAATATTTATCATTAAAGCGCCATTCATTCCATAGCGCTGTGCATATGATAAGGGGTGCACATACATAATACAGACAGTTGCACTAATCATAAACAAGATGAGTTACAAACTGGTACAGAAGGAAAGAGGGCCCTGTCCTGAGGGCTTACAATCTACATGGTATGAGAGAAGGACACAGTAGGTGCGGGTGAAGCTGGTCATGGCGGTATAGAGGCAGCAGGGTCACTGGTTGTAGGCTTGTCTGGAGAGGTGAGTTTTCAGGTTTCTTTTGAAGGATTCCACTGTAGGTGAGAGTCTGATATGTTGGGGAAGGGAGTTCCAGAGTATGGGGGATGCACAGGAGAAATCTTGGAGTCGATTGTGGGAAGAGGCAATAAGAGGAGAGGAGAGAAGGAGGTCTTGTGAGGATCAGAGAGTGCGTGTGGGGGTGTATCGGGAAAGTAGCTCAGAGATGTAGGGAGGGGACAGGTTATGGACAGCCTTGCATGTATTTGTTAGTACTTTGAAGTGAATTAGTTGGGCGATGGGGAGCCAGTGAAGGGATTGGCAGAGGGGAGAGGCAGAAGAGTAATAGGGTGAGAGGTGGATTAGTCGGGCAGCAGAGTTGAGGATAGATTGGAGGGGTGCAAGAGTGCTACGGCACATCAATGGTTGTACCAGTGTACATTTCAAATCCTTAAAGGAAGAACAAGAAGGTATATGCCTATGCACTACTGGATGTTCTGAGTGATGTCACCTTCATTGATCAAGAAATCTGCAAGAAATTACAAGTAGCTACAGAACCAGTGACGCTCAAACTCACCACAATGATGGGGGGAGACACATTAGTGAACAGTCAAAGGGTCAAAGGACTGAGAGTTAGAAGACTTCATTCAAACTTCACATTAGATCTACCTTTAGCTTATACAAAAGACAATATACCTCTAGATCGAGATCGCATACCTACCTGTGAAACAGCCAATAAGTGGGAGCACCTATCTGTCATATCTCATGAAATGTCCACGCTAAAGTAGTTTGGTGTTGGACTGTTGATAGGCTACGGTTGTCCTGAAGCCTTGGTAACACGAAAGGTAATCACAGGAGGAAAGGCTGAACCCTACGCTGATCTAGGATGGGGTGTTGTTGGAGGAAAACAGCAGATCACAAACTCAAGACAGGTGACAGGACTGTGTCATCGAACATCTGTCCAAGAGTTACACACTCTGAGTCCAGCAAAATTAATCAAGATCCTTGAATCCGACTTTGCAGACATAAGTTCTAAAGAAAAGAGTGTATCCCAAGAAGACATAAAGTTTGTACACACTCTAGAAAAAAGTATTCAGCAAAATCAACAAGGTCATCTTGAAATGCCCTTACCTTTTAGAGAATGACCTCGTCTGCCAAATAGCAAAAATGTTGCCCTAGCAAGATTGAAATGTTTGAAGAAAAGGATGGTAAGAGATCCCAAACTGAAGAATTATTATTTTAAATTCATGGAAGGCATCCTTAAAGAAGGACATGCAGAGAAAGTTAATAATCAGCCTAAAGAAAAAAAAGTGTGGTTCATCCCACATCAAGGGGGCTACCATTCAAAGAAATCAGATAAGATTAGAGTGGTATTTGATTGCTCAGCAAAGTACGATGGTGTTGCACTGAACTATCATCTACTAAAAGGACCAGCTCTTACAAACACTCTGCCTGGTGTACTCTGTAGATTCAGAAAGTATCCCATAGCAGTCATGTGTGACGTTGAATAGATGTTCCACCAGTTTCATGTGAAGAATGAAGACAGAGACTTCCTGAGGTTTCTATGGCGGGAGGGCAGAGATACAGATACAAAGCCAGCAGAATATAGAATTAAAGTACACTTGCTTGGAGCAGCATTGTCTCCAGGTTGCAGCAATTATGGTATGAAGTACCTGGCCAATCAGAATGAAAAGGATTGCCCATCAGCAGCAAATCAAATTTTCTGAATAAAAACCTTTATGTAGATGATGGTCTCATAAGTCTAGAGTCCACAGAATCTGCAATCAAACTAGTGAAAAAAAGAGTTATGCACAAGAGGAAACCTGCTCCTTCAAAATTTTATCTCAAACAACAGAGAGGTACTGGAATCCATCAGTGACTCTGAACATGCAGCAACAATGAAGAATGTAGATCTCAATTATGATCATCTTCCAGTTCAAAACGTACATATCTATTGAAGAGAAAGTTGCAACTAGACGTACCATTCATTCCGCAGTGGCTTCTATATATGATCCATTAGGCTTCTTGGCCCCAGTGATCCTCAAAGCAAGAGAAATACTGCAAAAATTATGCAGACAGAAGTAAGGATGGGATGAACCCATACCTGACAATTTGAGGCCAAAGTGGGAGAGTTGGATAAGAGACTTGCAAAACTTGAGAGAAGTTTGGATACCCAGATGTTTTGTACCTCATGATTTCAGAAAGTACAAGAAAATAGAACTTCATCACTTTTCAGATGCCAGTAGTTATGGTTATGGTCTGTGCTCCTACATCAGAGTGATAGGAGAAGAAAAGATACACTGTGCCCTGGTTATGGGGAAGGCCAGAGTTGCAACTACCAGTATTTAGACAATACCAAGACTTGAACTGACAGCAACTGTAGTTTCAGCATCAGAAAGCAAGTTTCTGAGAGAAGAATTGGAATTGAAAATAGATGAAGAATATTTTTTGGACAGACTCAGAAGTTGTCCTAGGATACATAAACAACGAAGCTCGAAGATTCCAAAACTTTGTCACCAACAGAGTTGAGAAAATTCGGGAAATAACAAATCCAGAACATTGGCATCACATTGACACAAAGCATATCCCAGCAGATCATGCTTTAAGAGTCCTGAATGTAACAGAATTGAAAAATTCTAACTGGTTCACAGGCCCAGAGTTCCTTTGGGAAAAGGAAATCACACCTAGTAAAGGTTACACAGAAATGTCTATGGGTGATCCAGAAGTAACAGTTGTACAAACATTGAGCACCGCTGCCAACTGTCAAGATGACATATTTGAAAGACTAGCCAGATGTTCAAAATTAAATACAGTCATAGACGTAGTAGCTTGAATTCAACATTTGGCAAAGGGAATCAGAAAGAAGCAATTGCTGAATTTAAAAGAAAAAATGAAAGCTGAAGAAACAGTCAAAAGACTCATTTAACAGAGATTCTACAGTAAAGAGTTGAAGAAACTTAGTCAAGAAACTAAAAGGCTTCCAAACAACCACCCATTGTACAAGCTTAATCTTGTTCTGCAGGATGGTATACTGAAGGTGGGAGGGAGACTGGAAAATGCATCGTTACCTAGCACAGTGAAGAATCCAACAAAACTCTACCTTCACAAGATTGATTATTGATCACTACCACAACAAATCCTTGCATCAAGGAAGAAGTTTTACCCAAAGCTGTTTGAGAGAAGGTGGGTACTGGATTGTGAAAGGAAGCAAAGTTATAGCAAAGTATATAAGTAAATGTGTAGTCTGCAGAAAGGCACGAAGACCTACCGAAGAACAAAGAATGGCAGATTTACCTGCAGATCGTGTAAACCCATCACCACCATTTCTTTATAGCGGAATAGATTGTTTTGGCCCATTCATCACCAAACAGAACCGCAACGGGCCACAAGTGCAGGATTTGCTCCCCTGTATATATGCACGACTGCATGTGGGTTTGAGCACCTCCTGCTAATGCCACCCTGTCTTTTTAGTTTGTATATATAGATTCCTGGAGGTGTGTAAACTCCAATTTAAATGTGCCTGTTTTCCATCTACAGGCCACATTTAGGTGCACCTGTGAGGCCTGGGCCATATCAGTCAGTCTTGAGTGGGACTCACAGACTCCTCCCTCCTCCCATTGTAAGCATGGTTACATGCTGGAGGTAACTGGTGAGCTGTTTGTGAGTCGGCCTCATGCTCCTGTAATTTGCCCACTGGCTCCTGGTATCGCCCATACGGCTCAGGTAGGAGAGTGTTAGGTCTCGGGCTACTTGAGAAACCTTGATGTGGTGCCCAGGCTTAGACATGTTCTACACCGTAGGACATGTTGACTAATCTCTCAATTTTAAAATCAGTTTGAGGGTTTAGTGAGACTGCAGAGTGCACCTGTATTTGTTATTGTTTTGTTATATTGATAAATTAGGCAGACCCATCAAGTACTTAGGCAAATCACAAATTTGCAATAACTTCAATTCCACAGGGTGCTTCTACAGCCAATGCTGTTTGCTGCATCTGTGCACCAATTGCTTCAGGGCTCACCCCAAGACAGCATGCCCCCAGAAAGGCATTCACTCGGCATGACTAGGCAGGGTACACGTAGACACTTTAGTCACATTTTTGGCTGATCATCCAAATGAACAGTGGGTGAGTTTCCTCCTAAAAGGTTTCACCGAGGGCTTCCACACAGGCCAGATATCCCTACCACAAACCACGTACGAGTGCAGGAATTTGCTGTCTGCTGTCAGGAGCCCCGAGGCAGTCAGTTGCCTCATTCAAGCAGAGTTGGCGAAGGGCTATCTGATAGGTCCTCTGTGTCAGCCCCCGTTCGATTGCTGGAGAGTTAGTCCAATAGGCATGGTCGTTGGCAAGTTCTCCAATAAAAAACGCCTGATTTATGACCTGTCAGCTCCACATTCTTCAGACGTTCCTAGCCTCAATGCTCTTATTCCCTCCGAGGAATTCGGCATGAAATATGCATCCATAGATGAGGCAATTCAGGTCATACTGTCTTTGGGGCAGCACACGTGGCTATCAAAGGCAGATATCACCGACGCTTTTAAACTGCTACCTATTCACCCCCTACTATGGCAGTGGCATGGCGTTAGATGGGACGGGCTGTACGGGAGGGGGGGACCCTTTCCAACACCTCCCGGAAGAAGGTAGAGAGACCCTGCGGGGTGGGCAGGGTGTTTGCGTCCCACCATCAGTTCCAGAACTTAGAGTGGAGAGTGTAGAACATGGGCTTAGACATGTTCTACACCGTAGGACATGTTGACTAATCTCTCAATTTTAAAAATCAGTTTGAGGGTTTAGTGAGACTGCAGAGTGCACCTGTATTTGTTATTGTTTTGTTATATTGTTATATTGATTATGACATACGCACTTGTTACCTTGTGTGAGATGTCTATTGTGGTACTTGTGGTTCGCCGCGGGCATCCCCCACCGTATGCATTTTGCTGGGGATCGCCATTAGCAACGGGCCACAAGTGCAGGATTTGCTCCCCTGTATATATGCACGACTGCATGTGGGTTTGAGCACCTCCTGCTAATGCCACCCTGTCTTTTTAGTTTGTACAAGAGATATGGACTAATATTTACGTGTCTAAGCTCCAGAGCAATTCACCTGGAAATGTCAGAAGATATGTCAACTGACGCATTTATCAATGCCTTAAGATGTTTCCGTCAGAGAGCTTAGATCTGACCAATGATCTAATTTTGTCAGAGCAAAGAATGAATTGAAGAAAGCTCTAAAAGAGATCGATAAAGAAAAAGTAAAAGAGTATTTGTTAGAGAAACAGTGTGATTTTTCACATGAATGTGCCACATGCAAGCCATACAGGAGGAGTTTGGGAAAGACAAATCAGAACTGTAAGAAATGTGTTAAGTTCAGTGTTGAAAAAGAACACTAGAAGAATGGATGATGCTTTATTCAGGACCCTGTTCTATTAAGTAATTTCTATGGTTAATAGCTACTGAGAGTTTGGACCCTTTAACTTCCAACCATCTATTTCAACTTAATTCTGATTACATACAGCCACCACCTGGCAAGTTCACCAAAGAGGATTTATATGCTAAAAGGAGATGGCGAAGAGTTCAATATCTATCAGAACAGTTTTGGAATGGATGGAGAAAAGAGTACTTAGCCAATCTGATGCTAAGAAGTAAATGGCAAACACCCAGAAGAAATGTCCAAGTTGGTGACATAGTGTTAGTGAAAGAAGAAGTTTTACCTAGAAGTCAACGGAAATTGGCCAAAGTTCTAGAAGTTCAAAAGGATCAAGACAGTCTAGTAAGAAGAGTGTTGTTACAAGTAGGAGACTCAAAACTTGACAAAAAAGGAAAATGTCTCATTACTTTACTCAAGTTGGAATGTCCTATACAGAAGTTAGTTGTTCTACTTGAGAGTGACAAAAGACACTTGAGAGTTGAGAACATGATGGAAAATTCCTCAAATTCATGTTTAAGTCCTACCACTAAGAGCATAGAATTATAGGCAATTTTGGTGGGAGTGTAGCTGGCCAGCTAAGACCTGTACTAGGTTGCTAATATACCTTGTGTATTTATACATCTAGACCTTCCAATAACCTTAATGCAGTTCCTATGTTTGTGTGTTAAAGACAAAAGCAGAGTTATTTATAGTGACTTCATGTTTGGATGTCATATAACTGTTATATATATATTGTGTTCACATAAGCAATAAAGATAATATGCCTTTAAGATTCAGTATATAATGTAAGGTAAGCTCAATGACACAGCAGAAACAACAGAAAGCATAGAGTTAAACTGTTGTGGCTGGGCAGGAGTCTCGACCAATCACAGCCAGCCACACACACAGCAAGAGTTTTGACCAATCACAGCCAGCCTCACACACAGCCTGTGTAGGAAATTCCCCTAGCAGAAGCTGCTAGAATCATTACACCAGAGGAGAGAAGCTGAACAGACATTCATTCCACTAAGAGCTTTGTTTTATGGAAGAGGCTAAAAAAGGTATTTAAAACAATTATATAATGTTCCTACTGTTAATATAGTGATTAGAACTGTATACTGAACTAGTTATATATGTGTTTACTTACAGTTCCACCAATTGCAAACTACAAAGTTCACAATTGCAACCATTCAAAGTCCATATTAGTAACATAGTACATAAGGCCGAAAAAATACATTTGTCCACCCAGTTCGGTCTGTAATCCTGCAAGTTGATCCAGAGGAAGGCAAAAAAAAACAACAACATTGAGGTAGAAGGTAATTTTCCCCACTTTATGGGAATAAAAAAATCCCTTCCCGACTCTAATCAGGCAATCAGAATAACTCCCTCTAGTAGCTATAGCCTGTAATATTAATACACTCCAGAAATACATCCAGGCCCCTCTTGAATTCCTTTATTGTACTCACCATCACCACCTCCTCTTGCAATCCAAATTGCTCACAACCATACCAGATCATACTCAACCAATCTGCAAATAGTTACTAACTAACTGCATACTGCAAATTGCGACCAAATTCCGCAAGTAGAACTATTAGTTAGACCTCAGATATAAAGTACCTCTAAGAGAGATCATAAATTGCTTAAATAACTTAAAGTCAGAGTACAGATACTCAAGAGAGAACTATAGCCACCATTTTTTGCATACCGCCATTTTGTGATATCTTTTTAACACGTGTTATGTACATGGACTATCTGCTGCGGAGGCGGCAGTGTTATATATGAAGAAAAGTTGAAGTTAATAAAGACGTTATTTCAAGCATTTGGTGTGTTCCTTAAACCTACTGTTTCCTAAGAACGGTGCTAGAGGAATTACAGAGTAATAGACAGTCTGGTTAGACTAAAAGTCAGAGATATCAAAATTCTTCTAATGCCATAACAGGCACTTCATAGTGCTGCGCCTGCCACAAAGCTTATCTGTTATAATGCAATCAGCAGCACTAAATACCCACTCAGAAAAAACGCTGGCGGCAGGGCAGGCCAGCACCTCCAAGGCGTAGAGCTCCAGTTCATGCCACGTGTTCAGCTTGGACACCCAATAGTTGTAAGGCACTGAGGGATCATTGAGGATGCTGACACGGCACCATCTTCCAAAATGTTTCCCTCCTTGTGACACTTTGCCGCGCATCAGGGTGAGGGTGCTGGCGGGGTGTCATGAAACTGTCCCAGGCTTTGGAGAGTGTTGCCCTGCCTTTGTTGGAACTGTTGTGTGTTCCCTTTGTTTCCCCTCCTTGGTTGGCCAAGGAACTACGGACTCTGCCACCAGCGTTGTCAGATGGAAATATTTGGAGCAATTTGTCAACAAGGATCTTCTGGTATTGCACGGTTTTGCTCGTCCTCTCCACCAGAGGTTTGAGAGATGAGAAGTTCTCTTTGTAGCAGGGGGTCGAGAAGGGTGAAAAAACAGTAATCCGTGTTGTCGAATATGCGCATAACGTGCGGGTCGTGGGAAAGGCAGCCTAACATGAAGTCAGCCATGTGTACCAGAGTACCAACAGGCAAGACTTCGCTGTCGTCATCAAGAGGCGAACTCTCAATCTCCTCATCCTCTTCCTCCTCTTCTGACCACCCACACAGAACAGATGGAATTAAACTTTCATGGGTACTACCCTCTGTAGCGGAGGCAAACATCTCCTGCTCCTCCTCCTCTTCATCGTCCAATTCGCACTGAGAAGATGAACTTAGGGTGGTCTGGCTATCACCCGGTGTAATGTCTTCCCCCATTTCCACCTCTTCCACATGCAAAGCGTCGGCCTTAATTGTGAGCAGCGAGCGTTTAAGTAGACACAGAAGTGGGATGGTGACGCTGATAATAGCGTTATCCCTGCTCACCATCTGTGCTGATTCCTTAAAGTTTCTTAAAACTTCACAGAGGTCAGACATCCATGCCAACTCCTCGCTTGTGAATAGCTGAAGCTGACTGGAAAGCCGATAACCATGTTGCAGCTGGTATTCAACTACTGCCCTCTGCTGCTCATAAAGCCTGGCCAACACATGGAACGTGGAGTTCCAGCACGTGCTCATGTTGCACAACAGCCGGTGAGCTGGCAATTTCAAGCGCTGCTGCAGCGATGAGAGACCGTCTGAAGCTGTCAGTGACTTGCGGAAATGTGCACACACACTGTGCATCTTCACCAGTAGCTCAGGCAAATTGGGGTAGGTTTTGAGAAACCCCTGAACCACAAGGTTGAACACTTGGGATAGGCATGGGATGTGTGCGAGCTTGCCGAGCTACAAAGCTGCCACCAAGTTACAGCCATTATCAGACACAACCATGCCTAGTTGTAGGTTGAGTGGCAAGAGCCACAGCTCAGTCTGGTCTTTTATATCTGGTATAAGTCTGGTATCCCCTGCCATAGCTCTGCGTTGGTGTGCTGTTTGTCCCCTAAGCATATCAGCTTCAGCGCGGCCTGTTGCCGCCTCCCCACTGCAGTGCTACACTGCTACCAACTGATGACTGACTGGTGCTGCATGCGGATAATTCGGAGGTGGAAGTGGAGGAGAAGGCAGAGGAGGAGAAGTAAGGGTTGGAGCTACTGACGTAGGTGCTGGCGGAAACCCTTATCGACGTAGGGCCCGCAATCCTTGGCGTTGGTAGCACCTGTGCCATCCCAGGGTACGACTTGCTCCCAGCCTCCATAGCGTTCACCTAGTGTACCATCAGGGAAATGTAACGTCCCTGGCCAAATGCACTTGTCCATGTGTCCTTGGTTAAGTGGACCTTCCCAGTTACTTTGTTGGTCAGGGCACGTGTGATGTTACAGGACACATGTTGGTTTAAGGCGGGCACGACACACCGTCAAAAATAGTGGCGGCTGGGGACAGCGTAACGAGGGACGGCCGCCGACATCAGGCTGTGGAAGGCCTCAGTGTCCACAAGTCTAAATGGCAACATTTCCAGGGCCAGTATTTTGGAAAGCTGCGTATTTAGTGCTATGGCCTGTAGGTAGGTGGCTGGGTATTTGCGCTTGATTTCAAATGCCTGGGGTAAGGTTATTTGTAAGCTGCACTGGGACACGGAAGTGGATGTGGTCGCTGATGAGGCTTGCGAAGGTCCAGGTGCAGGGCGGGAGGCATCCAGGCCTGCGCCTTCGACATGGGATTGGCCAGCACGTAACACAGAGGAAGAGGAGGCAGTGGTGTGACCTGCAGACCCAGGCGTTTATCCCACTTATTATGGTGCTTGGATGCCATGTGGAGGATCATGCTGGTGGTGGTGAGTAGAGATGGCCTTGCGGTTCTCCCGGCGGTCGTTTTCTCGGCGAACTTTGCGTGTTCGCGATTTGCCGAACATGCGAACATATGGAGATATTCGCGCCCGCCATATTCTTTTACAATGTGAAGAACTTTGACCCATGACACATCCATCAGGTGGTACAGGACAGCCAATTAAGAAGTTTCAGCACATGGACATACCCCCTACTTTATAAATAAACCTGATCTGGGCACCATTTTACATTCAGTGTTTTGCCAGTGTAGGGAGAGGTTGCTGTGTGGAGCAGGGACAGGCTGTTAGGGACACCAAACGCTAGCTAATAGGGCCACACAAGTCTTTTTAAGGACTGTTATAGGTGTGCTATCGATAGGTGTGATCAAAAACACATACAAACCGGATTCCAAAAAAGTTGGGACACTAAACAAATTGTGACTAAAAACTGAATGCAATGATGTGGAGATGGCAAATGTCAATATTTTATTTGTAATAGAACGTAGATGACAGATCAGACGTTTAATCCGAGTAAATGTATCATTTTAAAGGAAAAATACGTTGATTCAAATTTTCACGGTGTCAACAAATCCCCAAAAAGTTGGGACAAGTAGCAATAAGAGGCTGGAAATAGTAAATTTGAGCATAACGAAGAGCTGGAAGACCAATTAACACTAATTAGGTCAATTGGCAACATGATTGGGTATAAAAAGAGCTTCTCAGAGTGGCAGTGTCTCTCAGAAGCTAAGATGGGTAGAGGATCACCAATTCCCACAATGTTGCGCAGAAAGATAGTGGAGCAATATCAGAATGGTGTTACCCAGCGAAAAATTGCAAAGACTTTGCATCTATCATCATCAACTGTGCATAACATCATCCAAAGATTCAGAGAATCTGGAACAATCTCTGGGCGTAAGGGTCAAGGCCGTAAAACCATACTGGATGCCCGTGATCTCCGGGCCCATAAACGACACTGCGCCACAAACAGGAATGCTACTGTAAAGGAAATCACAGAATTGCCTCAGGAATACTTCCAGAAACCATTGTCAGTGAACACAATCCACTGTGCCATCCGCCGTTGCCAGCTGAAACTCTACAGTGCAAAGAAGAAGCCATTTCTAAGCAAGATCCACAAGCTCAGGCATTTTTACTGGGCCAGGGATCATTTAAAATGGAGTGTGGCAAAATGGAAGACTGTTCTGTGGTCAGACGAGTCACGATTCGAAGTTCTTTTTGGAGATACGGGACGCCATGTCATCCGGACTAAAGAGGACAAGGACAACCCAAGTTGTTATCAATGCTCAGTTCAGAAGCTTGCATCTCTGATGGTATGGGGTTGCATGAGTGCGTGTGGCATGGGCAGCTTGCATGTCTGGAAAGGCACCATCAATGCAGAAAAATATATTCAGGTTCTAGAACAACATATGCTTCCATCCAGACGTCATCTCTTTCAGGGAAGACCCTGCATTTTTCAACAAGATAATGCCATACCACATTCTGCATCAATCACAACATCATGGCTTCGTAAGAGAAGGATCCGGGTACTGAAATGGCCAGTCTGCAGTCCAGATCTTTCACCTATAGAGAACATTTGGCACATCATAAAGAGGAAGGTGCAACAAAGAAGGCCCAAGACGATTGAACAGTTAGAGGCCTGTATTAGACAAGAATGGGAGAGCATTCCTATTTCTAAACTTGAGAAACTGGTCTCCTTGGTCCCCAGACATCTGTTGAGTGTTGTAAGAAGAAGGGGAGATGCCACACAGTGGTGAAAATGGCCTTGTCCCAACTTTTTGGGGATTTGTTGACACCCTGAAATTCAGATTCAACATATTTTTCCCTTAAAATGGTACAGTTTAAACTTTTGTTCTGTGATTTATGTTCTATTCTGAATAAAACATTAGAAGTTGGCACCTCCACATCATTGCATTTAGTTTTTATTCACGATTTGTATAGTGCCCCAACTTTTTTGGAATCCGGTTTGTAGATCTATATAGTGATCACCTGGAGGTCAGGGGCCTAGGGGCTAGGGGCTTACTAGTGACATTTTTATATAGGGTAAGGTTCCGGACGGGGTTGCTCTTATCAGGGCGGGTTGTCTGTGGTTAGGCTATCAGTGCCAGAATAGCACCCCCCTGTAGGGCAATATCAGGGACAGTTCTTTACCCACCCTGTCCTTCAATACCACATCATCATCTAGCCCAGGGATAGATGTTTTTTGCTTTTCCTCTGGGATTCATGGATGTGCACTGGAACCCCCGGATTTTGGTAGAACATATGGTTTCTCATTTGGTGCCGCCAAGCACCTGATTTAGTGCCTCTGAGCACTTGTTGTTCCCTACCACATCTATGCTTTTTGCTTAACTTTAGTAATTTAATTTATTTTCATTTTGAGGGATATCTTTTCCATTCACACGTCCGCAAAATGGGTCCGCATCCGTTGCGCAATTTTGCAGAGCGGGTGCAGACCTATTCATTTTTAATGGGCCGGAATGTGATGTCTGCATCCGTATTTGCGGATCCACACTTCCGCATCCGTGCTTCCGTTTCCCCCAAAAAATAGAACATGTCCTATTCTTGTCCGCAATTGCAGACAAGATTAAGCATTTTCTATTATAGTGCCGGCGATGTGTGGTCCGCAAATTGCAGAATACACATTGCCGGTGTCTGTGTTTTGCGGATCTGCAAAACACTTACGGACGTGCAAATGGACCCTCATAGTAACATTATTAAAGGTTACGTTTTATCTTTATGTATATTCTAATGGATTGCCTTCCTTGTACAATGTTATAATATAATTTCTATGTTAGAAAGTATATTATAGTGCATTTGTATTGTGCTGCAGTTGTGTGCGGTTCTGCTGCGATACTGCAGGTATATAGAGGGACAAGCGTTATTGGAAAAAATAATTTCTACTGGTGTGATATACCAGTCCCCCCCCCAAAAAACTTATTTAAGAGGGGTGTTATATACCAATATACTTTCTTTATAGTGCATTTGGGTACTGTATAGTGCATTTGCGCATGCGCGTACGTGAAAATTATATTGCCGATATTTCGCATTGAATTTTTTTTCAGGTTCGCCTGCCATTAAAATGAATGGGACCAGCTGCAAACTTGCGGTTTGCAAACATTTGATCGTGTTCGCGCGATCGCGTTCGCGAACCGTCCCGGCAGATGTTCGTCCATCACTAGTGGTGAGGTTGCTAGTGTTCATGCCCCGGCTCATTTTCGTATGGCACAGGTTGCAAACTAATATTCTTTTGTCGTCCGCACTTTCCTCAAAAAAGCCTGCCATACTGTGGAACATCTACCCCTTGGCAAGGGAGACTTCTACAAGGGGTTGCTCCTTGGAACAGTTGCGGGCCTGTGTGGTGTGGCCTGCCTTCTCCCTTTTGCCATCCCACTGCATCTTCCAGCCTGTTGCTGTCATCGCTCTGCTTTCCACCTTTCCAGGTTGGGTCAGTGTCCTCATCATCCATCACCTCCTCTTCCACTTCCTCACTCTGATCATCCTCCTGATTTGTTGACCTAACCACAATCTCAGTGATTGACAACTGTGTCTCATCCTTTTCATCCACCTCTTGAGACAGTAATTGCGGTTTACTCATTGGCAACTGTGTCTCATCATCATCCACCTCATTAAGCACTAATTACCGTTACCCCATCGTCATGTTCTTGTGACTGTGGATGTTCAAGTGGTTGGGAATCAGGGCACAAGATCTCATGTCCTTCTTCAAGTGTGCTTGGCAAGAGGGCCAAATCAAGTAATGGCGATGAAAAGAGGTCCTCGGAATATCCAGGTGTGGGATCACTTGTTTGGCCAGACTGTAAATGGTAGGAGGAAGGAGGATCAGGGTGATGATTGTGTTGACCAGACTCCTGGCTACTGAGACTGGACTTGGTGGAAGACAGGGTGGTGCTTAACCAACTGGAAGCATTATCTGCTGCAAGCCAACCGCCGCCCTAGAAACTTGGGTGGATCTGAATTACATTACTGCTATACTTACTATACATTTTAAATGAAAATTGTGTTGGGCCCATCTACCAACGGCAAGGTGGCTTCTGCAGATGGTATGTTAAGTAGAGAAAGGCGGAAAGGCGGTGCTCTGTCCTACGTGTAACAATCAAAATGTCTTTTGTCTGGCCTTTGGGACCTGTTGTATTAGGGCTGCCATGGTTAGGAACTTTGACTTTAGAGGATCTCTTGATGTTTTGGTGAGCCAGTCCCAACCCTGATAAGATATAAAGAAGTTAAAAAACTAATAAAAAAATCTGGTCTGGGTCAGGTATTGTCTTCACAAAGAGGTGGTCTTTTGGAGAAGTTGCGCCTTACTAAATTGTCCATTCCTCTGTACCTTCTCCAAATTATGCTTTTTTCAGAGGTTGTAAAGTGTTATATTTTATTTAAGATCTATTTTTTTATGATCATTTCCTTTCATCTCCTTTTGGTTTAATTATCATTTTCTCTTAAAAACATTTTAGAAAAATATTACAGAAAACAGGATGTCCAGTCTATTGCGGAATAGTGTGATGCGAGGCTTTAACTCAAAACCCCAAACTCATGAATTCTAAGGTCAATTAAAAAGTGAAAGCAAAAGTAAAGGCATTTGGTAGGTACATTAGCAGCACTATATAAAATGTTTTATATACATAATATATCCAGTGAAGTGGGTTTCTTCCATTACCAGTGTAAAATCAGGAGCATCTAATGGAAGGCGAAGCGAGCGTTGATGCTGCTTTTATGTTCATTTGAGAACGTTTTCATGTGTTTTCATTTATTGCAGTTTTATTATGCATGGCCCCTGCTTGTACCCAATGTCTCTCAACTCAATCGACACAAAGACAGCAAAAAGCTTTGTTCTACACAATTAGTACCAACATTTTCTCATCTGCTTCAGAGATTGCTAAACTACCTAAGTAAATACCAAAGCATACAAAATTCTAATTCATTTTTGGATGCTACAATGTAAACGGTCTACAGAAATGCTTAGGAGATGGAACGCTGCAATATTGGGACATATTATTTCTATGATTTAGGCTTCATGCATATGACCATATCTGTTTTGCCATCCACAAACCATGGATCCACTAAAAATGGAATCCGGCCATGTGTGCCCCACACTTTCCCGTTCTGCAGGTCCTGCACTATTGTAAAAATCTGCAATATAAATTAGGGCTCATACAGATAGCCATGTTTTTTGCTGTCTGCAAAAATGCGTATCCGCTATTTTTTAGGGCAGTTCAGCATGTCTGCAAAAAAGCAAATTGCATTCCGCATTTTTGCGGACCCATAGACTTTAATTGAGCCACGTTCTGATTTTTACTGACAAGTATAGGACATGTTTTATGCGTTTTGTGAGGCCATGGAAGGGAAGAAAGTATGCGGACAGAACACTTTTGGGGCCCCATAGAAGTAAATCTCCAAAATTGCGGATCAGATGTGGAAAGCATTTCAGGAAATGAGTGAATGGGTCCGCATGCAATCCGCAAAAAAAGCAGACAAAAAATACGGTTCTCTGCATGAGACCTAGTAGATCAAAGAAATGAAAATATTTTTATGGCACTATTTTAACCACCTCCCGACCGCTGTACGCACCGATGCGTCCGGGAGGTGGTTGTTTAGTTCCTCCTGGACGCATCGGCGCGTCCTCTCGCGAGACGCGAGATTACGTCACAGCCGGCCCGCGCATGCGCATCGCGGGCCGGCATTTCGCAGAAGAGTATTTCGCCAGCAGCCTGCCGGCCACGATCATTGGCTGGCAGGCTGCTGATTTTTTAAAAACCAATCAGCAGCCATATAACCCCACATATTAGTAAATATGATGGGGTTATATGGCTGCTGTGCTCCTCTGCTCCTTCTTTTGGTCGGTTGGTTCCAGCAGAGGAGCAGAGGAGCACATCATTACTGTGAGTACCCACCACACCACATTTAGCCCCCAGATCACCCCAATTAACCCTTTGATCACCCCTTTTATCCCCCCCTGTCAATCACTAGTGAAAGGAAAAAAGTGATCAGTGCAAACAGTCACTTTTTTTTTTCACTGTTATTGACCGTTAGGTTTTAGGTATAGTTTAGATCCCTTGGTTAGGTAGTTAGCGATCAGTTAGCGCCCAGCCCACCACACCGCAGTCCGTTATTCGCTGATTAGCGTATCGCTAATCAGCATTTGTACTTTTATAGTATCTGAAAGTGATCAAAACTGATCACGGTCAGATCTATAATAGTACTAGTGTCACTTTAGTTCGCCCTCCACCCAAAACGCAGTGTTTGCCCGATCAGGCCTGATCGGTCGCCCACACGTGCGTTTGCCCACGCCCGCCCCACCGCAGTGACAAAAAAATTATTTTTTTTTGATCACTGCACATTCACTTTACACGCACTGCGGCGATAAAAAAATCAGTTTTGATATTTTTTATCAACCGCAGCAGCCTCCGGTACTTCGCTAGCCTCCCATTTGTAAGACAGGCTTGCTTTTTTTTTCTTGGGTAGTCTCAGGGAATACCCCGAAATTTAGTTGCCCACATGTCTAACAGGGGGTATTCTTCTGAAGACGCCTACAGGCTTCTGACCCAGTCGGATGAGGAGTGGGAACCCTCATCTGATGAATCCAGCGGGTCAGAATACGAACCTGTAGAAAGCAGTGGCTCTCTGACCCAAAGTTCGGACGAGGAGGCTGAGGTCCCTGATAGCACCAGGCGTACCCGGCCCCGCGTCGCTAGACCGCAGGTTGCGCAGGATCCGCTTCAAGAGCAGCAGAGTGGGGCTGGTGCTGTCGGATTACGTGGTGAGGCATACACCAGCAGCCCAGCCCTTCCTGGACCTAGTACCAGCACTGCCGTACAACCTGGTGAAGTAGCGAGCACCAGAAGGGCAGTTGAAGCTGGTACGGTGGCACGTGCAGTAGTGACCCCGTCGCAGCCACCGCAAAGACGTGCCCGTAGAGCCCCTAGAATCCCAGAGGTGCTGGCAAACCCTGATTGGCAGTCCCCAACTTCAGCCGCACCCGTAGTTTTCCCTTTCACCGCCCAGTCTGGAGTTCGGGTTGAGACAGCTCAGATCGATTCGGCCCTGGGATTTTTTGAGCTGTTCTTGACTGCGGAGCTTTTAGACTTAGTCGTGGCAGAGACAAACAGGTATGCCACACAATTTATCACCGCTAACCCGGAAAGCTTTTATGCCCAGCCTTTCCGGTGGAAACCAGTCCAAGTTTCCGAAATTTAAAACTTTTCTGGGCCTCCTCCTCAACATGGGCCTGACAAAAAAGCATGAATTGAGGTCATATTGGTCCACGAACCCGATTCATCACATGCCCATGTTCTCTGCTGCTATGTCCAGGACACGATTTGAGGTCATCCTGCGTTTCCTGCACTTTAGCGACAACACCGCCTCCCGTCCCAGGGGCCACCCTGCTTTTGACCGGCTCCACAAAATTCGGCCCCTCATAGACCATTTCAACCAGAAATTTGCTGATTTGTATACCCCTGAGCAAAACATCTGCATAGACGAGTCCCTAATACATTTTACCGGGCGCCTTGGCTTCAAACAATACATCCCAAGCAAGCGCGCCCGGTATGGGGTCAAATTGTATAAGCTCTGTGAAAGGGCCACAGGCTATACCCACAAATTTCGGGTCTATGAGGGAAAAGATCAGACCCTGGAGCCGGTCGGTTGCCCTGACTACCTGGGGAGCAGTGGGAAGAGAGTTTGGGACTTGGTGTCACCCTTATTCGGCAAGGGGTACCATCTTTATGTGGACAATTTCTACACAAGTGTGGCCCTCTTTAGGCATTTGTTTCTAGAACGGATTGGCGCCTGTGGTACCGCGCGAACTAGTCGCGTGGGCTTCCCCCAACGGCTCGTTACCACCCGTCTTGCAAGGGGGCAGAGGGCCGCACTGTGTAACGAAGAACTGCTCGCGGTGAAATGGAGAGACAAGCGTGACGTTTACATGCTCTCCTCCATTCACGCAGACACGACAATACAAATTGAGCGAGCAACCCGTGTCATTGAAAAGCCCCTCTCAGTCCACGACTATAACCTCCACATGGGAGGGGTCGACTTCAATGACCAGATGTTGGCTCCGTATTTAGTTTCCCGACGCACCAGACGCTGGTATAAGAAGGTGTCTGTATATTTAATTCAATTGGCTCTGTACAATAGTTTTGTTCTCTACAGTAAGGCTGGGAGAACTGGATCCTTCCTCAAATTTCAGGAAGAGATCATCGCGAACCTCCTGTATCCAGGAGGTTCCGTGGCCCCATCCACCAGTGTAGTTAGCCGTCTACACGAGCGACACTTCCCCAGTGTCGTTGCTGGTACCTCAAACCGACCGCCACCCCGAAAAAAATGTCGTGTCTGTAGCAGGAGTGGAATAAGGCGTGACACCCGCTATTTCTGTCCTGACTGTCCCGACCACCCTGCCCTATGCTTAGGGGAGTGTTTCCGAAAGTACCACACACAGGTACACCTAGCATAGGGATCACATCTCACCGCTAACTTGTGACAAAAAAAAAAAATTCTAGGAACTCGCAGTGCCCCTCACGGAATACCTTAGGGTGTCTTCTTTCCAAAATGGGGTCACTTGTGGCGTAGTTATACTGCCCTGGCAATTTAGGGGCCCAAATGTGTGAGAAGTACCTTGCAATCAAAATGTGTAAAAAATGCCCTGCAAAATCAGAAAGGTGCACTTTGGAATATGTGCCCCTTTGCCCACCTTGGCAGCAAAAAAGTGTGACACATCTGGTATCGCCGTACTCAGGAGAAGTTGGGGAATGTGTTTTGGGGTGTCATTTTACATATACCCATGCTGGGTGAGAAAAATATCTTGGTCAAATGCCAACTTTGTATAAAAAAATGGGAAAAGTTGTCTTTTGCCAAGATATTTCTCTCACCCAGCATGGGTATATGTAAAATGACACCCCAAAACACATTCCCCAACTTCTCCTGAGTACGGCGATACCACATGTGTGACACTTTTTTGCTGCCAAGGTGGGCAAAGGGGCGCATATTCCAAAGTGCACCTTTTGGATTTCACCGGTCTTTTTTTACACATTTTGATTGCAAAGTACTTCTCACACATTTGGGCCCCTAAATTGCCAGGGCAGTATAACTACCCCACAAGTGACCCCATTTTGAAAAGAAGACACCCCAAGGTATTCTGTGAGGGGCATGGTGAGTTCCTAGAATTTTTTATTTTTTGTCGCAAGTTAGTGGAATATGAGACTTTGTAAGAAAAAATAAAAATAAAAAAATCATCATCATTTTCCGCTAACTTGTGACAAAAAATAAAAAGTTCTATGAACTCACTATGCCCATCAGCGAATACCTTAGGGTGTCTATTTTCTGAAATGGGGTCATTTGTGGGGTAGTTATACTGTTTGGGCATTGTAGAACCTCAGGAAACATGACAGGTGCTCAGAAAATCAGAGCCGTTTCAAAAAGCGGAAAATTCACATTTTTGTACCATAGTTTGTAAATGCTATAACTTTTACCCAAACCATTTTTTTTTTTGCCCAAACATTTTTTTTTTATCAAAGACATGTAGAACTATAAATTTAGCGAAAAATTTATATATGGATGTTGTTTTTTTTGCAAAATTTCACAGCTGAAAGTGAAAAATGTCATTTGTTTGCAAAAAAATCGTTATATTTTGATTAATAACAAAAAAAGTAAAAATGTCAGCAGCAATAAAATACCACCAAATGAAAGCTCCATTAGTGAGAAGAAAAGGAGGTAAAATTCATTTGGGTGGTAAGTTGCATGACCGAGCAATAAACGGTGAAAGGAGTGTAGTGCCGAAGTGTAAAAAGTGGCCTGGTCATGAAGGGGGTTTCACCTAGCGGGGCTGAAGTGGTTAAAGGAGTACTTCCATTTCAAAAATGTATGGCAGAACCAAATAACAAAAGCTGATCACCTCTGGCAACCACATGCAAGGGTTGGTGAGGGACATTCTGAGATGGGAATACCTCCTGAATCAATTCTCTATACATTGTGGTTGTTGGCTGGTAACTGCAAGCCACTATATAAATATGGTGGCTCCTTCACCTAATGCCTATCACCCAATGGTGCTGAAAATCCCTTTGACCGTGCAGTAAGTACCCAGCAATAGTCACAGTCAAGACTTTAGACCAGTGCTGAAGCACTAACAAGTCATTGAAGGGGTTGCCCCATAATTTATATAATAAAAAACAAAGTCAGACAAGCAGCCCCAAACAATCTGAAATAAAGTACAGCTGTGCACTACCATTGCTGACATACAAAAGCAAATGCTGCAGCACAATGCTCCATGCACTAAGATATATGCAAACACTGGAAACTTGGGTTGATATGAATTACATTACTGCTATACTTACTATACATTTTTAATAAAAATTGTGTTGGGCCCATCTACCAACGGCAAGGTGGCTTCTGCAGATGGGACCACACTAACAGACCTGCCTCTACATGATTTATTTAAAAAATTAAAATTAGACATCATATATTACATGACAATATCTTTCTAACAAAGCTAGAACCAGCCGTGTACCTCACATGGATCCAGAGATCTCCCCATTCATTGCTCAAATTGCTCTGCTAGATTATTTCACTCTGTCAGCTCCGGGGATGTATCCTTTCTGCTTCAGCTCACGGGGCATATTCTTTCTGCTCCATCTCTCTTCCTATAACTGCTCCTCAGGGGGGGTGTTCTTTCTCAAGAGACTTGTCCTTTCTCCTGCAGTTCTCTCCTTGTAACTGTCACAGTTTCTAACAATAGATCTGGTTGGTGGCAGTTGAAGGATGGAACTGAACATGTGCATCCACCTCAGCAATGTTACTGCAGTGGACAGAGAAATAGGTAAAATAACAAACAGCAGGTGGCGCTGTACAGATAAACTTTATTGAATAACACAGTGGCTATTTTAAACTTTTAATTATATTTAATTAGAAAATTATTCAGATTCAGGTGTGGTTTGAAAAAAGTTGAATGGTTTTCATGGGACAACTGCAGTGAGCCCAGGAGAGGAGAGGATAGGAGTGATAGTTGTCACGGATGAGCCGCGAGAATATTGAACTGTCCTCCCAATATTATCAATATTACTCTGTCTTATTAAACAGTAATTATTTCCCTAGGCCCCAGAACCTACAATTTGATTATTCAGAGCGTCTTCTTCTGTTGTACCCAGAGAACAACATAGTCCTTTTGTTCAAGTCAGTCAATAGATGCCTAGCAGATAACGCAATTACAGCTGGCTTCCTATGGTTGACAAAAGAACTTCTCTTCCTGAAGAGATATCACAGCTAGGTGTGAAGACGGCACCTGGGGGGAGCCGATTGGTGTCGCTGCTATCAGGGTCTGTAAGCTGGCTTGCTGCAGACAAGCCGGCACCAAGGTTTCCCAGACTGCAACATGAATCTGAGATATGATTTTTACCTTTTCAAGAGAGACCATGCATCTTACGGACGTAAAAATTACATCATCGTGTCACTCAGAATTCACTGGACGTTTACATAGGACAAACATAACTCTAAGATGTGCCCAGGTAAAGTTATGGTGTTACCCCATCATAGAACCAGTTATAATAGTAATATTTGGTATCCCTGAACTCCATATTTTGTAGGGAATGTGAATATGTGCTTGTTACTTGTGTACAGCGGAGACATCCCACGATATGGCACATGCCATATTTCAGAACTGACATTCACCTCAGGAATACAGCCGGCCCCAGCAGGCGGACTCTCAATTCCCCGCCTTGATTCTGAGACCCTTTATAACACATCTAGAATCTGCTAAAGGAGTTCTCCACTTTTAACAACACCTAAAGAGGGCCTCAGCCAGAGAACCTGTGGGCTGTAGGCATATTACACTGGACAAAGGCTTCTTGGGCTTGACCCCTGCAACGGACTATTTCCCCAACGGACATCTTTTCTGCGGAAACTAAGTATTTTCTTTCTTTTCTCTCTTTTTGTTTATTGGACTATACTCTCCTTGATTATTGTGTTAATAATTACTGTGCATCGTGATAATTTGTATTGTATATAGATATATAATAAATGACCTCCAAGTCATTTCTCTAGCCATATGCCTGTTTTCAAACACTGCAAAAACTTACCCTAGCCTCTCCGAAGGGAAAGCTACTCGGTTGTGTTATCTAGATAGTGGGGTCCTTGCTCCCATAAATTGCAAGGTGGTGGCAGTTAAACTACCCTGTGTGTAGTTCCGGTCCAGTTCGTCACACGCTTACTTGCGGTCAATCGGAGGTCCACTCCCTGCGCTTTCAGCCTATCGACTGTACGGACTCAAGTTAGACTGTCGGTGTGCTGGAAGTGGCTGGGGGGCCTGTTTGCGGATTGACCACTAGGGGCGCTGTGACGGTTTCGTGACGTATTGTGGCCGCGGCGGTCGCAGTTCGTCACATATTGGTAGGCAGCTACTGGGATTCCTTTTTGCATGTGTTTAGAACATCTGAACAGAGATTAACTAATTTACCTCTGTCAGAACCAAACCAATTTGGTGGTGGTGTGGCTGAGTGCAATACATTTATCTGTGTGTACAGAGAGACTGTGTAGTCCAGTACCCTCCCCGAAATCTTGTTTTCTTTATCTATCTTTTATTTGGCGTGAAAATGTCCGGGGAATACAAGAAAATGGCTTTGGCAGATCTGGAAAATCTGTGCCAAGAACGGGGCATTGAAGTCGGTCGCAAGACGAAGACCGACCTGATAAAAGACTTGTTCCAATGGGATAACCAACAACTGCGGCTGTTGGATTTGTCTACTGCGGGAGACACCGGCCCATCTGACTCAAGTCCTGAGGAACCGGAGACTGAGAATCCTGACTACTCGGAGGGGGAACATCCTGCGGGCCCTGTTGGCCCCCCAGCGCAGTATTTCAGTACGGATCCAAATTTTTCTTTAAGTACTCGCCCGGAACCGGCCAGTACCAGACTATCTATTTGTACAGACCCTATGATGCAGCAGGCCCTCCAAAAACTAATGGACACTGACCCGGTAAAGTACCTGCAGTACATGGCGGAGCGCGAAGAACGCCGAGCTGAGAGGGAGGCCGCTGCTGCAGAAAGCCAACGTCGGCATGAACTGAGCATGGCCAGAATACATCAACCCAGCCGAAGCTCATCACCCAACTTTCCTGCAGAAGGAGCAGCATCACACGTGAGTGCAAAATTTAAATTTGCTCCCATTGAAAAGGACACTGACATAGACTTGTTTTTGCGATCCTTTGAGAAAGCCTGCCGTCAGTATCGTCTGCCCCAAGAGCAGTGGGCCAGACACCTGACCCCCCTGTTGCGCTACAAAGCGCTGGACGCGTTTGCGGAGTTATCCATGGAGCAGGATGAAGATTATTCCGCCATAAAAGACGCTATCATTGCTAAATACCAGCTGACCCCTGAAGTCTATCGGAAAAGGTTTAGGTCCTTACAAAAGGATCGTACGGACTCTTATCCGGATGTGGTCAGCAGCTTACGCACTACATTCCGCCAGTGGACTTTAGGCCTAACAAAAGGGTCTTATGACATCCTAGAGGACTTGATGGTGCTAGACCAGCTTCTTTGTATTTGCCCTGCGGATGTGAGACAATTCGTGCTAGAACGGAAGCCTGCGTCAGCAACCGCTGCTGCAGACTTAGCTGAGACTTTTGTCACAACCGGAGTGCCCGATCTGCGTAAATCTGAACCATCTCACTGGAGAGGAGGTCTGCCCAATGTCAGGGCAGACCCCCCTGCCTCTGTGGGCCGTCCACCACAGAGACCACCAAGTGCAGCTACTGCTTCCAGACCTGGGGCACCTAATGGAATCACCTGTCACTACTGCCGCAAGCCTGGACATATGAAATTCAACTGTCCTGAGCGGAGACAGCCACAGCCAGCATCTGAACCACCTGTACCTCGCCCACGACAGACACAGCCAGCCAGCGCACCCCAGCGTGAACCATCATCCTCAACTGTTTTGTTCGCCGGTGGGGAGGAGATTCACCCCATCACCAGCAATCACCAGCTTGTTACAGTGAATGACCAGCTAGTCACCGGTTTCCGGGACACGGGAGCCGATGTCACCCTGGTGCGTCCGCACCTTGTGCCCACAAAGGACATCATCCCAGACAAGTATCTCACCCTCACTGGGGTGGGGGGCACTCTTTCTCACATTCCCCAAGCCCGGGTTTCCATCGACTGGGGGGTGGGTGTTCAAGAAAAGGTAGTTGGTATCCTAGACCAGCTACCAGTTCCTGTTTTGTTGGGGTCCGATCTAGGCAAGCTGGTATCCTATTATGAACCCGCCACGAACCCCTCGGGATCCCAGGAAGGGGGTCCGCCCTCTGCCCCCACCCAGGTGCTTGGCACCCGGGGGCAAGAGTCTGTGGGAGGGGGGTTGAATGTATCCAATATTAATGTTGATGATATGCATGATGTACCTGCTAATGTGATTTCTACATGTGATATTGAAAATGCTAATCTGCCTTGCTCCGAAGTCATACCTGTCCTAGCTGTGACTCGGAGTCGGGCCACCCAAAACTTGAACTCAGAACAGGGGGAAGAGGCTCCGGTCTCCTCCCACTCCTCTGACCCCAGGGAGGGTGACTGTCAGCCACAGGCCTCGTACGCCACGGGCCAGCTGGCTGAAACGGATCAGGCGGCCTTCGAGCACGCACTACAAACCGATCCTAGCCTCGAGGGTCTCAGAAGACAGGCTGCTAAGCCCCTCGCGGATGGGGCCGGGTTCAAAGTGTACTGGGAAGGTGGGAAGTTGTATAGTGAGGCGATACAACCCACCGAAGGCGAAATGACCGTGAGTACCAAGTCGCTTGTGGTACCTAGTGCCTTCCGGGGGCATGTGCTGAAATCCGCCCATGACATCCCCTTGGCAGGGCACCTAGGAATTCGCAGGACACTTGACCGTATTCAGGGGCATTTCTACTGGCCTAGAATGAGGATAGATGTCATCAATTATTGTCGCTCCTGTACGGTTTGTCAGAAAGTTAAACGAGCTGGGAATCCGCGCAAGGCTCCCATGTGTCCACTGCCAATCATAAGTGAGCCATTTCACCGAGTGGCAGTCGACATAATTGGACCTCTGCCCATTCCCAGCCACAGCGGCAAGAGGTACATCTTGACGCTGGTGGATTACGCGACTCGCTACCCAGATGCGGTCGCCCTCTCCTCCCTGAGGGCAGACAAGGTAGCAGACGCGCAAATTTCCATATTTTCCCGTGTAGGGTTCCCTGCGGAGATGCTCACAGATCAGGGACCCCAGTTTATGTCTGAACTGATGAACGCCCTGGCGGCAAAGATCCAGATGACGCACCTCGTCTCCAGTCCATACCACCCGCAAACCAACGGCCTCTGCGAGCGCTTTAACGCGTCATTAAAGCAGATGCTGGCCACATTCATTGAGTCGCAGGGTGGGGACTGGGAACGGTACCTGCCTCATCTGCTGTTTGCCTACAGGGAAGTACCGCAAGAGTCCACCGGGTTCTCCCCGTTTGAACTCCTGTATGGCAGGAACGTCCGAGGGCCACTACAGCTGATGCGAGAGACGTGGGAAGGCAAAGGTGATCCCACGGATGTCTCTGTAGTGGATTACGTCCTGAAGTTCAGAGACAAAATGGAGTCACTCTCTGCCATGGTAACAGAGAATCTGGCCCAGGCCCAGGCCAAACAGAAACTATGGTACGACCGCACCGCGGGAGACCGGGCATTTGAAACTGGAGACAAGGTCTATGCCCTTCTTCCCATACGGCACAATAAGTTACAGGCGGCATGGGAGGGGCCATACACCATAGAGAAGCGTTTAAACCCCCTGACATACTTGGTGAACATGGGGGGTAGAAAACAGAAGGCCTTTCACATTAACATGCTGAAGGCTCACCACGATAGAACCCAGTATGTACTCCCAGTGTGCAGCCGGTTAGAACAGGGCGAGACAGACCCTCTGGTAGATCTGCTGGCTGACACCCGGGAGACGGACGGGGACATAAATGTCAACCCGCAGCTCTCCCCGTCCCAGAGAGAGCAGTTACAGGAGGTGTTAGGTCGGTACCACCGGACCTTCTCAGGTATCCCGGGACGGACCAATCTGGTCGCTCACCGGTTAGATACCGGAGCACATCCCCCCATCAAGCAATCCGCCTATCGCGTCTCTCCGGAGGTGCAGGCGGACATGCAGCGTGAGGTGGGGGAGATGCTAGAACTGGGGGTCGTTCAGCGGTCCTGTAGTCCATGGGCGGCACCCGTCGTCTTGGTACCCAAGAAAGACAAGACAACGCGGTTCTGCGTGGACTACCGGAAGTTGAACGCTGTAACCACTACGGACGCCTACCCCATGCCTCGCATCGATGAGATGCTAGATAAGCTGGCGGCTGCCAGCTATCTATCAATCATGGATCTGAGCCGGGGGTACTGGCAGATCCCTCTTGCCCCGGACGCGCGGCAGAAGTCGGCCTTTATCACTCCCTTCGGGCTCTTCGAATTTACGACGATGCCCTTTGGAATGAAAAATGCGCCTGCCACGTTCCAGCGGGCTATGAACGACCTGCTGGAGGAAATGCAGCCGTTCGCTGCAGCATATTTGGACGATATTGCGGTGTTTAGCCCCACCTGGGAAGAACACCTCAAACATCTGTCCCAGGTACTGCAACGGCTGGCTGCAGCCAATTTGACAGTTAAGCCAAGTAAGTGTCAGATCGGCATGACGGAAGTCCAGTATTTAGGGCACCGAGTGGGAGGGAACACCCTGAAACCGGACACGGGAAAGGTTGACGCCATCTTAGCGTGGCCTCGGCCTATCACCAAGCGACAGGTTCAGGCATTCCTGGGGACCGCGGGCTACTATAGGAAGTTTGTACCAGCCTATAGTGCAATCGCGAAGCCCCTGACGGATGCCACTGGTAAGAAGCACCCGAAAGTGGTTACGTGGACCCCTGAGTGTGAGAACGCCTTCCGGGCCTTGAAGCAGGCGTTAGCTAGCGCCCCTGTGCTTCAAGCCCCAGATTTCAGCCGTCGGTTCGTAGTGCAAACCGACGCATCAGATTATGGTCTCGGCGCTGTCTTAAGCCAGGTGGATGGAAAAGGGGACGAGCATCCTCTTCTGTACCTGAGCCGGAAACTTCTTCCCCGAGAAGTCTCCTACTCAACTACAGAAAAGGAGTGTCTGGCGATTGTGTGGGCCCTGCAGAAGCTTCAATCCTATCTGTACGGCCGCTCCTTCACAATCATTACGGACCATAATCCTCTCAGTTGGCTGAACCGTACTGCGGGGTCCAACGGGAAACTCCTACGTTGGAGCTTGTCGCTGCAGCAGTACGATTTTACCATCCAGCACAGGGCAGGCAGCAGACATCAAAATGCGGATGGCTTATCCCGGTGCAACGGCGATCCAGACCGATCAGCGCAGGTTAGCGGCGACGCCACCCGTCTTGTGGACGGATGTCTAGCCACAGACGCGGGGGGGAGGTGTCACGGATGAGCCGCGAGAATATTGAACTGTCCTCCCAATATTATCAATATTACTCTGTCTTATTAAACAGTAATTATTTCCCTAGGCCCCAGAACCTACAATTTGATTATTCAGAGCGTCTTCTTCTGTTGTACCCAGAGAACAACATAGTCCTTTTGTTCAAGTCCGTCAATAGATGCCTAGCAGATAACACAATTACAGCTGGCTTCCTATGGTTGACAAAAGAACTTCTCTTCCTGAAGAGATATCACAGCTAGGTGTGAAGACGGCACCTGGGGGGAGCCGATTGGTGTCGCTGCTATCAGGGTCTGTAAGCTGGCTTGCTGCAGACAAGCCGGCACCAAGGTTTCCCAGACTGCAACATGAATCTGAGATATGATTTTTACCTTTTCAAGAGAGACCATGCATCTTACGGACGTAAAAATTACATCATCGTGTCACTCAGAATTCACTGGACGTTTACATAGGACAAACATAACTCTAAGATGTGCCCAGGTAAAGTTATGGTGTTACCCCATCATAGAACCAGTTATAATAGTAATATTTGGTATCCCTGAACTCCATATTTTGTAGGGAATGTGAATATGTGCTTGTTACTTGTGTACAGCGGAGACATCCCACGATATGGCACATGCCATATTTCAGAACTGACATTCACCTCAGGAATACAGCCGGCCCCAGCAGGCGGACTCTCAATTCCCCGCCTTGATTCTGAGACCCTTTATAACACATCTAGAATCTGCTAAAGGAGTTCTCCACTTTTAACAACACCTAAAGAGGGCCTCAGCCAGAGAACCTGTGGGCTGTAGGCATATTACACTGGACAAAGGCTTCTTGGGCTTGACCCCTGCAACGGACTATTTCCCCAACGGACATCTTTTCTGCGGAAACTAAGTATTTTCTTTCTTTTCTCTCTTTTTGTTTATTGGACTATACTCTCCTTGATTATTGTGTTAATAATTACTGTGCATCGTGATAATTTGTATTGTATATAGATATATAATAAATGACCTCCAAGTCATTTCTCTAGCCATATGCCTGTTTTCAAACACTGCAAAAACTTACCCTAGCCTCTCCGAAGGGAAAGCTACTCGGTTGTGTTATCTAGATAGTGGGGTCCTTGCTCCCATAAATTGCAAGGTGGTGGCAGTTAAACTACCCTGTGTGTAGTTCCGGTCCAGTTCGTCACACGCTTACTTGCGGTCAATCGGAGGTCCACTCCCTGCGCTTTCAGCCTATCGACTGTACGGACTCAAGTTAGACTGTCGGTGTGCTGGAAGTGGCTGGGGGGCCTGTTTGCGGATTGACCACTAGGGGCGCTGTGACGGTTTCGTGACGTATTGTGGCCGCGGCGGTCGCAGTTCGTCACAATAGTAGCAAAAGTTTCTTTATACAGATGGCCATTCTGTCTCTGATGTATGTCCAGGCACATAAGACTTATTTCTCCTAGACAAGTTGCACATGTGGACAGGGAAAGTCACAGACCTGCTAGACACACACCTTCTCTCAACACTGAAATGCTCCTCAAATCCTCTTGCTTCTGTTTCTCTTTTCTCTACATTTTGGCTTCTCTCTGTCAGTTTTTTGTCTCTAGGTGGTGTCCTTCTGCATCTGTCCACTTCACTGTCTAGATATCCACTGTCCAGCTGCAGACTGAGACTGACTGTTCTGATCTAACTTCTCTTTCCTATGAGGAGGGTAGCACAGCCCCACCAAAAAAACTGGCTGCTCCTTTGCAGCATGACTCTATGCACATATAGTAAACCAGATTTTAAAACCCTTTTTGCAGTGAACCATTGCTTTACCAGTAGGACACTGCATAGCCCCTTTAACCCCATAGATGCTGCAGTCATTTTCAACTGGAGAGTTACCAATCATGGAGTGCCAATGGTTGCTATCAGTAAAAAAGTGAAAAGAAAAAACACACACAAAAAAACTATTGCATTTTTCACAATAAAATTACTTTATTATGGAAAAAAAGAAACAAAACATAAGCTGGTAATGCTACCTCTATAACAATGCTAACTATAAAGTTATCATATTGTTTAACCCAAACAATGAACACAGTAAAGAATAAAAATATAAAAAAAACTATGCCGAAATTGTTGTTTTTGCTCATCCCACCACACAAAAATCTGGACTAAAAAGTGATTCAAAAGTCTTACATACTCACAAATGGTACCACTGGAAACCAGAACTTGTCTCTCAAAAAACAAGCCCTCACACAGTAAAAAATGTCTCTCAGAATACTGCAATGGAAATTTGAATGTATTTATTGTGCAAAAGTAATACGATATATATAGATTATCACACAGATAATAAAGTTAATGTTATTTTTGCTGCACAGAAATTAAATACTATGTTAAATCATATGAACTCAGCCCACCCTTGGTGACCAATGGTTGCACAATATACCCACAAAATTCTATGACCATTGGACAGTAGTGGACATGTTCTCAGTCGTGTAAGGCAAATAGACAGTTCGTCTTTGTTACACTGAGTGCTCCGGGTCCCCTGCTGGCCTCGGAGCGCTCACAGCGTATGCCCCCAGGCAGCACTCCAGTGTCTCGGCGTGTGCGTCCTCGCTCTCTAGGGCGCGCGCTGGGACTCTTAGATTCAAAGGGCCAGTGCACCAGTGATTGGTGCCTGGTCCAAAGGGGTTTATTAAAGGTTAAGGTTTGTGAGAGGCAGTGCTGACTTAATTAGGCTGCACCTGTGCACTGCCCATTTATACCTTCTCCTCCCACAGCTTTCTGCCGGATCTTTGTGCCTTGTGCCTCAGAGAAAGCGTTCCCTACTGTGATAGTTTGCCTTGCCTGTTGCCGAACCCGTTGCTACCGTCTACTCGCCTTTGAACCTTTGCCGCCTGCCCTGACCTCTGCTACGTCCGACTACGCTCTTGCCTTCTCCCTGTGTACCACGCCTTATCAGCTGCCAGAGAGATCGAGTTGTTACTAGGGGGACACGACCTGGTAGTTACCGCCGCAGCAAATCCATCCCGCTTTGCGGTGGGCTCTGGTGAAGACCAGTAACTGCTTAGAACCGGTCCTTTAGTACAACCCGCGCCATCGCCTCTCTGGTCCAGAGGATCCACTACCTGTCCTGCCGGTACGTGACAGTCTTCATCTAAAAGTGGACATTTCCGAGAACCTCTGCTGTATTGTACATTTTATTACAAACTCATGTCTATTTTTCTGACCCGACAAAGAGAGAGGTCATACAATTAAATTGGGTGGGGTTCTAACCTCTGAGACCTCTATCATTGCTGAGACTTTTTCTCCTTTGGAGGAATAGAGGAGCATATGCCTTTGCTCTCCATAGATGAATAGGAATATCAGGAAAATTGGATTGTTAGTGTGTTAGTCTGATTCCATCACAGAGAGAGATGGCAGATACTTGTCTACCAAACAATGGTGATTTGGGGCATCATAATCTTAAAAACGGGAGCTCCAAAACCATAAAAGTAGAATAGGGTTGTTGTGAGACTGTTTTCATGCTTATTGTTTCATTGTTAGCACTTTTACCTTCCCTTTCATGATACCCTACATTATTGCTTCAGATAAGAGATCTCAATTTAACTGCATTTACTGTAAGTCAGACTCTTTGTGTGGCCTCTACTGCTTCAAGTTGTCACGCCCGCGTGTGGGAGGGAGACAACACACCAGACGAAGAAGGAGAGGGAACAAGGAATAAGGGCTGAAAGCAAGGGAAGAAAGAAGGACACCTCATAGTCAAATCCCTAGTCACAGTCCTGACTGGCTATCAGTATGAACAGAACCCAAAGGTAGGTGAGTTCATACTTAGAGTCCTAACTCACCCTATAAGTCCCTGGCAATAGTGACAGGACTAAGATTACCTGTTCCTCCAGAAAGGAAGGACGACCAGGAGTCTCCCTCAGGCCTACAACAAAGGGCAGAGGAAAAACAACACACAGATAAACCAAACCAAAATGCAAAAGGGAAAGGAAATACTTAACTTTCCAGTAGCTATGGCAGCCACAGGAACTCAGCCGAGAACCATACACCAAAGGCCATATTTGTTCTATGTGATTAGTGATTTCTGTTTGGTAATTTTCATACTGACATCTACAGCAATAAGATATAGACATCACACACGAAGTGCAAAGTAAATGTTGCTTTTGCTCATCCTTAAAGTGAACCTGTCACTGTGAAATGCAATATGCAGGCAGCATGTTATAGAGTAAGGGGAGTTGAGCAGATTGATAGTTTTAATGAAAAAGATTCAGTAAAAATTGTATTTCATTCATTTAAATTCCTGCTCGCTCTGGGCTTTGAAGTCCAGGAGGTGGTCCTATCAGTGATTCACAGTCTTCCCTCTATGACTGTGTATACAAAGATAGCTGTCAATCACTAATAGGACCGCGCTGAAATACAACGTATATAACACTATATATCAATCTGCTCAGCTCCTCCTGCTCTATAACATGCTGCCTGCAGCTCGGACACCATGTTCAATGTAACAGGTTCCCTTTAACTATTTTTATTTTGCTCTGATAGGATATGACTATGACAAGTGACTGCAGCTTCACTAGACTGCCTATTGGAGGTTGGCAGTAGATTAATTGCCCACATTGGTGTAGGTGTGTTTTAAGCCCTGTTCACATTTGCATCAGAACCTCCGTCACAAATTCTGTCAGATTTGACAATACAGATAGCGCTATATGTAGAGCTATTTTTCCTGTAGGACAGCATGACGGAACCCTAATGGGCTCCATTGGACCCCATTTTGAGCTTGAGCAAAATTTCTACCACTAGTTTGCTATAAATGCATTGAATGGAAGTCCTACAAATGTTTTTGACTAGAGAAGAACAAAATCAATTCTAAAATAATTGGATTCAACTTCCAAATCAATTTGAAGTTTGGGCAATTTGCTTTGAAGAAAGAGGATCACATGATCTCAGGCTGGCCCCCCTCGTCGGGCTTGCGCACAATACTTTGCAGTCACCCTGACAGTCAATCAGGGTCAGGATATTGTCTGGTCTATCAGGCTCTATGCTAGCTGTGAACAGTGGCGACTCTAGGAACAATATATAGGGGGTCGGCACAAAGATACCACAGTCAAAAATGGGGGGGGGGGGCAAAAACAAAATAAGTATATATAAATAAGATGACAAAATATGAGAGAGTTGCGGTCTGCAGGGATACATTTATAATAAAACAATTTACTTACAAAAGAAGCTATTCAGTCGTCTGCTGTGCCGCCCTTTGCTTGCTTCCGCGGATTCTTTCCCCTTCTTTCTGTCTCTCGTCAGTGCACAGGCGCACTGTTATGGTGGATCTGTGGAAGACACACTGTTATGGGGGCATCTGTGGATGACACTTATTATGCCTCTCATTAGCCCTCATTATGCCTCTTATCACTCCCATATCAGCCCCCATGCCTCTCATTAGCCCTCATATCAGCCCTTATGCCTCATTAGCCCCCATTATAAGCCCTTATGTCTCATTAGCCCCCATTATTACTCTTATTAGCCCCCATTATGCCTCTTATGACCCCCATATCAGCCCCCATGCCTCTCATTAGCCCCTATATCAGCCCTTATGCCTCATTATCCCCCATTATAAGCCCTTATGCCTCATTAGCCCCCATTATTCCTCTTATTATCCCCATTATGCCTCTTATCACACCCATATCAGCCCCATGCCTCTCATTAGCCCCCATATCAGCCCTTATGCCTCATTAGCCCCCATTATAAGCCCTTATGCCTCATTAGCCCCCATTATGCCTCTTATTACCCCTATATCAGCCCCCATGCCTCTCATTAGCCCCCATATCAGCCCTTATGCCTCATTAGCCCCCATTATAAGCCCTTATGCCTCATTAGCCCCCATTATTTCTCTTATTAGCCCCCATTATGCCTCTTATCACCCCCATATCAGCCCCCATGCCTCTCATTAGCCCCCATATCAGCCCTTATGCTTCATTAGCCCCCATTATAAGCCATCATGCCTCATTAGCCCACATTATGCCTCTTATTATCCCCCATATGCCTCATTAGCCCCCATATGCCTAATTAGCTCCCATATGCCTCTTTAGCCCCCATTATAAGCCATTATGCCTTATTAGCCCCCATTATACCTCTTATGACCCCCATATCAGCGCCCATGCCTCTCATTAGCCCCTATATCAGCCCTTATGCCTCATTATCCCCCATTATAAGCCCTTATGCCTCATTAGCCCCCATTATTCCTCTTATTATCCCCATTATGCCTCTTATCACACCCATATCATCCCCCATGCCTCTCATTAGCCCCCATATCAGCCCTTATGCCTCATTAGCCCCCATTATAAGCCCTTATGCCTCATTAGCCCCCATTATGCCTCTTATCACCCCTATATCAGCCCCCATGCCTCTCATTAGCCCCCATATCAGCCCTTATGCCTCATTAGCCCCCATTATAAGCCCTTATGTCTCATTAGCCCCCATTATTTCTCTTATTAGCCCCCATTATGCCTCTTATCACCCCCATATCAGCCCCTATGCCTCTCATTAGCCCCCATATCAGCCCTTATGCTTCATTAGCCCCCATTATAAGCCATTATGCCTCATTTGCCCACATTATGCCTCTGATTAGCCCCATATGCCTCATTAGCCCCCATATGCCTAATTAGCTCCCATATGCCTCATTAGCCCCCATTATAAGCCATTATGCCTTATTAGCCCACATTATGCCTCTTATTAGCCCCATATGCCTAATTAGCTCCCATATGCCTAATTAGCCCCCATTATGTCTCTAATTAGCCCCCATTATGGCTCTTATTAGCGCCCATATGCCTCATTATCCCCCATATGCCTCTAATTAGCCCCCATTATGACTCTAATTAGCCCCCATTATGTCTCTCATGATTTGCCCCTATTATGCCCCCAGCAGCCACATTTTTTATAAAATAAAAAAACACTTACCTCTCCTGCTCCTGGACGCCACCTGCAATTTTCTCTCTCCTCAGTCGACTGTGCTCTGAACTGGCACGCACAGCGTGAGGTCACAGAGCGCCCTCACTGCTGTGCGCAGCTCTGCACAGCCGACAGCCGAGGACCAGGAAGTGGTAAGTACAGAGTGTTTACCGCTTCCTGGTCCTTCGGTACTAATGAGTGCTTCCATAATGGGGGGGGGGGGCAAAGAATAGCCACTAGCTATGAAGCATAAATGCCACTGTGAGCTCAGCCACTGGTGTGATAGGATATGTCTAGTAGATCTCTGACAGACACCAATTAGAGACATAAGGCAGCCATTATAGGGTCTTACACTCGCAGTAAAGGGATTGTGAAGAAGACATGCTTAATTAGCTTGTTTAATAACTAGATAATAAGGATGAGTGAACTGGGTTCGGTCCGAACATTGCTATTTTTTGAACTGCAGACAAACCCAAATCTTTTCAGGTTTGTTTTGGACGAGTCCACTAAAGTGCTGCATAGTGGATTTTAGTGCATATGTTTGTGGGGAAAAAAACACTAGGGAGGAAGAAGAAGGGATCTCACATGATCCTAGGAGGAAGTGGGGGGAGGGCTTGCCCTGATTGGATCCCAGGCTGGATGAGCCAATCAATGCTACAGCAGGTAGGGAGGTACCCTAGCAAAATTAGCAGAATGCCATTCTGTGCTGGACTGTGAAAGAGGGTGTTTGGGTAGTGTTGAGCGAACCCGAACTGTAAAGTCCAGGTCAGAAGCGAACTTTGTGAGTTCGGACACTCGGACCCGAACTTTGCCGGAAAAGTTTGGGTTTGAGTTCGGTGTTTGGGCATTTAATAAAGCTTGTTGAAAGGCTGCAGGGCTGTAGGCACTTAGAAGCCATCACAGCCATGCCTACTAATGGCATAGCTGTGATTGGCCGGTGCATCATGTGACCCAGCTTCTAAAAAATCTGGATCACGTGTAGCACCGCTCAAACCGGGTCTGAGTATTGCATGGACATGAAGCAGGCAGCTGAACTGAGGCAGAGAGCTCAGGAATCTGGCTATTTGTTTTGTGAGTGACTACAGTATAAAGATTTTTTGTAGGTGCAATACAACAGATTTGCATCCCTGACACAGAAATATAATACTAAATCTGGTGGCAAAAGTAAAATGGAAAATAAAATGGAAAATAGGATGAAGAAAGGAAAGGAAGACATCCTACAGGTAATTAATTTATCCACTGTAGAATTAACGAAAGACCAGATTGGGGTGCTAGAGAGAGGGGATTAGGTTTTTTCCCACCACTAATATGGATCTTTTACAGTAACAAAAGATGTCTATCTTTTCGCAAGAAAGTTACTTTTAAGAAGATTACATTAGTCTAATTGTGGGGAAGAAATATTTAACACAAAGGAGGAAAAAGAAGCATTGAAAATACTAGAAGATCTGGCCAATGACAAGACAAGATTAATACCGAAAGAAATCATGAAAAAGTCACAATCATTCCCTCCATTTAATTTATGTCAGTGGTCAGTGAAGGACAACACAGAAACAATCTCAGTTAAGCTGAGTGGAAAGCCTTAGAGGACTTGAAACAATTGAAGGGTATAGTGATCAAACAGGCTGTTTAGGGAGGAAATATGATAATTTGGCTGTCTGAAATGTATGAAAGGCAAGTGTATAAATTGTTGAAGTATAAAATCTGCTATCATAACTTGCAAAATAACTTACTTCCATTTTGTGAAAAATAACTTAATATATTACAGCGCGCACAAGAGGAAAATGTTAATGTTAAAATATTTAAATTATTCCAAAAATCCACAAAAATAGTGAGGATCCTCCAGAATGACCGATTGTGGAAGGTAATGAGGGCCTATGTGAGAACATCTGTCGATTCATTGATTTTTATTTGAAACCACTAGTGGCAAATCTCCCTTTCTTCATACAGGATACAACGACGGCACTTAACAGATTACAAGACATCCAAATTGGTAAATAAATTGTAATTGTTACAGTGGATGTTGAATTCCTATACACGGGCATAAGACACAAAGATGGACTTAGAGCGGTGGCAGAATTCTTAAAAGGTAACAACTATCAGCAGAGATTTAACAATTTGATCCTAGAATTATTAGATTGAAACACAATTTGTTTTATTTTTAAGGACAAATAATATTTACAAACCCAGGGAGTGGCCATGGGGGCCACCTGTGCACCGTCTTATGCTAACCTATTTTTAGGGGCATGGGAAAGGGCAATCTTCCACAGCGATGACATCCAGGGCATTGAAAAGCTGCATAATTGGATGCGCTATATAGATGACATACTGTTCTTGTGGGAGGGAACTACTGAAGATCTTGATCTATTCATGAAAACCCTTAACGACAATAATCTGAACATAAAACTTACCTTCCAGGCTGCCAAGGAGGTGGACTTTCTAGATCTAAAGATCAAAGTTGACACAAATGACAATTTGGAGACGGGCATCCATAGAAAACAAATTGCTGTAAATGCATTATTGAATGCGGACTCGGACCATCCCAGATCCACCAAGGGTGGAATTCCGACAGGTCAGTTTTTAAGACTAAAAAGGATATACTCAAATGAAAAACAATACCAAGAACGTGCAATAGAGCTAAAGAGGCAGTAACCCGACAGATCAACAAGGGGATTAAATTGGCAAAGCAGAGATCTAGAATAAGGTTACAGTGTCCAAATGAAAAAGAACAAAAGATAAGTGGAAATGAGACTAGGTTTATCACAGATTACAATAAAACAATGGGCGCAGATAAATGAGATCCTTACAAACCATTGGGGGATACTGAAAACTGATAGCAAATTGAAGTCATTGATCTCGGAGAGACCGCTAATGATGGCAAAAAGATCTAGAAATTTAAAAGACATTCTGGTTCACAGACACTATATACCAGATGAGGAAAATAAAGAAGGGACACAAAAAATTGGCTCATATCCATGTGGCTCATGCAATGCCAGTAGAAACATGGATAGATCCAATAATTTCATGGATATGGATAAAAAAAGAACGTATGAAATAAGAAAATATATCTCGTGCTCATCCACAGGAGTAATATATTATGCGACTTGCCCTTGTGATAAGGTATATATCGTTCTTACAACAAGAGGACTAAGGAAGAGGGTGAGAGAACATGTCAGAGACATCGAAAAAGCGAAGGAAGAAGATGATTGGGATAATCTTTTTTATTACACATTCATATGTTTAATATAATTTGGTATCATTTTTCATTATGAATTGACGATATTTTAATCAATAATTTATTTAAGCATAAAGCACCTTATTAGTTTGAGTATCACCACTGAATATTTAGTATTAACTTATTGTTAAATTAGGGCACATATCACAGTTGGCAATTTATTTGTTATGCACTAGGCACTTTCATTTTATCATGTTAGATAGATTATTTGGAATAATTAATTGCACTTTATTGTATATTAGATTCATTGTCACCTACAGTGCGGCCCATAATTATTCATACCCCTGGCAAATTTTGACTTAAAGTTACTTTTATTCAACCAACAAGTAATTTTTTGACGGGAAATGACATAGGTGTCTCCCAAAAGATAATAAGACGATGTACAAGAGGCATTGCTGTGGGAAAAAAAATCATTTCTCAGCTTTTATTTACATTTGAGCAAAACGTGTCCAGTCCAAAATTATTCATACCCTTCTCAATAATCAATAGAAAAGCAATAATCAATAATTAGTTGTAAAGCCTTTATTAGCTATTACATCAATCAAACGCTTCCTATAATTGCAGACCAGCTTTTTGCATGTCTCCACAGGTAATTTTGCCCATTCATCTTTAGCAATGAGCTCCAAATCTTTCAGGTTGGAGGGTCTTCTTGCCATCACCCTGATCTTTAGCTCCCTCCACAGATTCTCAATTGGATTCAAGTCTGGACTCTGGCTGGGCCACTCCAAAACGTTAATGTTGTCTGCTATCTATTTCTTCACTACTTTTGCTGTGTGTTTTGGGTCATTGTCATGCTGAAATGTCCACTGATGCCGAAGGCCAAGTTTCTCTGCAGACTGCCTGATGTTGTCGTTGAGAATCCTCATGTATTGCTCTTTTTCATGGTGCTATTTACTGTGATTAGGTTCCCTGGTCCATTGGCTGAACCCCCCTCCCCCAAAGCATTAGGTTCCCACCACCATGTTTGACAGTGGGGATGGTGTTCTTTGGGTTGAAGGCTTCTCCTTTTTTACGCCAAATGAAGGAAACATCATTGTGACCAAACAATTCAATTTTTGTTTCATCTGACCATAACACAGAAGACCAGAAGTCTTCTTCTCTGTCCAGGTGAGCTTTTGCACAGGCCAAGCAAGCTTTTGTGTGGCTTATCTGGAGAAGTGGCGTCCTCCTTGGTCTGCATCCGTGGAACCCAGTAGTGTGCAGTGTCCGTTGGATTGTCTGCCTTGAGACATTACCACCATCAGAGCCCAGATTCACCAGGATGGTGGTGGCCAGCACAGGTGTTACTTTTGGCTTCCGACCACGTCCTCTGAGATTTTCCACAGTGCAGGAACATCTTGTATTTTTTAATAATACTTTGCACTGTAGCCACTGGAACTTGAAAACATTTAGAAATGGCTTTGTAGCCCTTTCCTGACTTGTGAGCAGCCATAAGTGTTAAGGTGTCTTCCAGAAAAACGATCACAGGGGGTCAGGGACAATCAATTAGGGACAGTCAGAAACAGTCAGAATCAAACAAGATTGTATTCTATTGCCGGGGACAGTAAAGGGAAAAGCTAGGATTACAAAAAATAAAAATAATTGTGTGTGTAGAATACGAACAAGAAGGGAAGCTGACAGCCAGGGAGAGAAAAGACAGGAGTTGTGGATGGCTGTGCCTCTTAGCAGAACTGCAGGAAATGCGTTAATTTTTTCCCCTCATTTTCCCAGAAATCCTTTTTTGTGGGGTTCAGTTTAATTAGGCAGCATATACAGTACAGACCGAAAGTTTGGACACACCTTCTCATTCATAGAGTTTTCGTTATTTTCATGACTATGAAAATTGTAGATTTACACTGAAGGCATCAAAACTATGAATTAACACATGTGGAATTATATACATAACAAAAAAGTGTGAAACAACTGAAAATATGTCAGATTCTAGGTTCTTCAAAGTAGCCACCTTTTGCTTTGATTACTGCTTTGCACACTCTTGGCATTCTCTTGATGAGCTTCAAGAGGTAGTCTTTGAAATATGAAACAGCATAACACTTATTTAACGTTTTTAAATACACTGTATGTTAATGCAGTCAAATGTACGTTTACCCATAGCTATGTCTGTCAGACATCATTTACTATTGCGGTCATTCAGAGGGGGTAATTCTACCTCACAGTGCATTGGTGATACCACTATCGAGGCATGTGAGAGCCTGGCTGTGAGTTGGTTTCTAGCACTGTTCAGACCCTGTTTACACACCACGGGCAGTTGAGTAGTAGGACCCCATGCGTGCTGAGACACCGTGACATGGTGCATGAGGGGCTCCGATATGTTCCTGACTGGAAGATATTGGCAAAGTTCTCAGCTTTTAACATCGGCTTGAGGAATTAGCTAGTATTGTTAGTTGGGTATCGTTTTGGTGCATTTTTTGCAGTGATTTGTGTATGTATATATTTTTTTTGCAGTAAGCCTCCCTTCACTCACTTCATGCATCCTGCATTATGGTCCTTTCAATGAGCGTGTCTCATAGGTTGAGTGAAGGGTTGAGTGAAATGATTTTAAATTAATCAAACTCATTTTTTCAAAAGATTGGGATTCTCAAAATGGTGGCCTGAAGGTATCTGCCACCAAAGAGGGATACATTTTAGGTCATTTTTTTTAATTAAAAGGAAACCTCCATTGCAGGGTGGTATTGAACAGTCTGTTTGTTACCAGCGGCGACCATCCGTTTACCTATTATATATGTCACTGTTACTTTGACATTACTAATGCTGTCTTTGCATTAGTAATGTCAAAGAGCTTGAAAGAGGTTGGATACATCCCTAGAGTATAGCTAGATACTTCAGAGTATCCTAAATGACTTTTTGGGGTAATCCAGGCACTATCCATTCATGTGAATTGGAGCAAAAATGAAATGCAAGAAATTTGCTCATCTCTAATGATAAGACTAACAAGAGCTTTTCCCCCTCTCTTCAAGAGTCCCATAGCCCTTTGGGGGAACCAATTCAAGGGTCAAACTACCTCTCTCCTATTGTGAACGGTTATGAGAATGGTTCAGAATAAAAAGATCCTTCAAACCAAAGGTGGCGTAACCCACCTCTAGTAGGGCGCATGACTTTTACTACATTATAAACCAGGGATAGTTTTTTTAAAACATTTTCACGCTGTAGTTATATAATGTAGCATATATTATTTTTGGTTCTCCAGTTCTAAGATCTCAATATCACTAAACAAATAAAACAGTTGTTGCCTACTGAAATTTTATTCAATTTGCTGCTCATTCTAATGTAAAATGCCTTTATGCACTGAATTTAGTAAGTGTTTAATGGGAAGGATTTAACTGTGTGAAAGAATGGACAGAATCTGCAATTCTCTGTACCCAGTCACTCAATTACTGATATGTTCCTTTTGAATCTTAATGAATATTAAAGCTCTTGAGCCCCTCTTGTGCCCAGCAGAAGACAGACATCTTCCAGGAGCAAGAAGATTTCTTTAAAAACCATATAGCATCGCATCCCTGAGTGTGAGGAGAGCAGGGTCATGTCAGGGCCCTCAGATGATCTGCTTTTCCTTAGCCGCTCTGCTAATGACACTGGAAATATGCTAAGGAGCTGCCTGCAAGGGGCCTATCTAATGCGGTCACTTCCTGGGACCTCAAAGAGGCTTTAATTGCAGAGCTTTGGAGACAGCAGGTGTGCTTGTCATGTCTAATCAGAGATTTGGGTGGACTTGACAGCTCAGCCAAGGAAGAGCCTTTCTCAGTCGCTCTATACACGCATGCCCCGGACCCCCCTCCCGCTATTCTAACTTTTCACTCATTGCACACCTGTCACATTGATTATGAGAATGAGTTTCTTCTCCAGCAATAAGGAGAGGAAAATCCTTCTTATCCGAATTTGCTCTTATTCATATTGTTCGCAAGGGATTATAAAACACAATCCGCCTTTTGCTTTTATAACCAGATTTTTCTGCTTCTCCTCCATTTGGGGATAATAATGATATGATATGTCATTAAGAGTCAGTTACAAGCCCTGGAAGTGTGATTCACCCTCACCCCAGGTGCCAGGATGACGTCTATAAAATCTTTGTGTGATGATGGATAGCTGACAGATAGATTGGTAGAGATAGACAGACAGACAGATAGATAGATAGATAGATAGATAGATCCCACCCAGGAGTCCCAGGAGTAAGCAGCACTAAACATGAGCTCATTAGTTTTCTCCAATTCATACCTTGTAATTTGCAACCTGTAAGACAAAACCTGGATAATACTGACTCCATGGATGACAGAAATAAGGAGGACTAAATATTTCTGAAAATAAGGACAAAGAAATATAAAAACAGGATTTTATTGATCAGATAAGAACTGTACCTATAACACAGACTACAAGCAACAAGGAGCATCAGAAAGAGCTTAGCATCTGAAAACATCTAAAGGTAAGAGCACCTGGCTTCATCACCTGTGTAATAGTCCTTCTAGAGAGTACACCCCAAAGAAGTAAAGAATATGGAGAGCTTCCAGAAAATTGAAAACTACAATTTAGAAAATGATAATGAAAAAAAAAGAAAGTTCCAAGAGTGTAACTGACCATAGTATAGAGCTGGGGACAGTAGCCTCAGACAGCAGGGGGTCAGACACCCAGGATATCACATACTGTGAAGGCCAGAGAAGCAATCAAGCGAGAAGAGCCATAAAACATGCCAAAATTAGAGGAAGACCAGGAACCCTTTTCAGTGATTTTGCCTTAAAGGAAGAAGAAAAGAGAAAAACTAATGTGCTTTTCTATAGCGAGCAGCCCACCGCCTGGCACACAGCCTGTGCAGGCATTATAAGAATATCAGGAATTGGTGGTGGCTGCTCTCCTATATAGTCTATGGTATGGTGCTCACAAGTCCAAGGAGAGGACACCCTACCTCTCGATTAAGGAAATATTTTGATCAATGGTGTAAGGACGAGCACTCTACCATTTGGCACACATTTATTTTGATTAATAAAAATGTATATAATAGCATGTAAAACTTCTTAAAACAACAACATTATAAAATAACACTGAAATGAATATAACCACAATGGGGTAATAATTTTCTTAGTTGGAGATGATCGGTTTCTCAAGAGTCCTGAAACTACGTTATATGAGGTCCTCTGATTGTAATTTAGAAGTCCGTGGAGATGGTATTACTATGACTTAACAGGCTCCAGCACTGTTTCGTTGGTCAAATCATAGTCCCAAAATATGCAGTGAGGCAAAGATAAGGTAAGGATGAAATGACCGGCTTGATAGCCGCTTACCTCTCATTAATATGTTTCTTCAATCCTGCGTTCTGGTCGGACTTTTCAGGGTATTCTACTGCAGTGCAGCCGGAGTGCGTGGAACACCTTGGATAGTATCGGAGGCCGGCGTCTCACGTGGTTCCACTCGGTGTCCGCGCTGGATGCTTAGCGAAACAGCACCTACGTCACTTCCTGTATGATCAGGTAGTGACGTTTACCTTGTATTTCGGCGGTGATTTCGAACTGCAGTTTCCTGATGTTTCAATCTTGCAGGTATCGGAATATTGTCTGCATGGCCATGCAATTTAAGAAAGTGTAGACAGGTATATGGCGTAAACCCAGACGCGTTTCGGGAGTTGTCACTCTCCCTTCCTCAGTGGTTATGCCATACCTGTCTAGATACGCCTTATATACTTCCCAGGGTTATCTTCAAAGTCTGGATCGGACCTCAGGATGTAATCCTTCTGTTTCAATATCTAGGACTTCCATTCTCACAGTCTATCTTTGATATTATATGGTCTATAGTTGGTAATGTCCCATTTTTTATGTCAATATATATGATTTTTCAATCATTCTTCTGTTCCTTCTTTTATAAAAGGCAAAAATAAATAGAAAAGGAGTTTTTTCTCCACCTCAGCCTATACCCCATTTGTGGATATGCGCTTCCATTTAAAACCATGGTATGTCAGTTGATATTAGATACTTCGCTGCATACACTATTTAGTATACTAATAAACACATAAAATGTTAAGAATAAAATGTTAAAAATAGGAAAATACTGATATTACAGAATGAAACAACTAAAGTGGATATCTAATACAATATATATGAGTATATTAGCGGCAATTGGACACAATAATCTAATGCCTATCATAGATATCACAATACATGTCTTACCGCATTGGAGGCAAAACCTAACAATATTAATAACTCAGATGGTAAATATAATATTGGAGCTCCTATATGGGGACAGCCCTATTCTCAATATGTAATCCCACATTAAGGCACTCTCATAAAAAGCCAAATAGTTCCAGCTCTGAATTTAGGCCTGATGGTAGCAGGCTCCCAAATTCGTATATTCGTCGGGACTCCCTTCTCGACATGTGTTTGATAAAGTTGCCTCCTCTCCAGTGTTGATCCACCTTTTCCAGTGCCACAAAGACGAGGCTGGCCGGGTCACTATTGTGGACCTCCTTATAATGCTTTGACAAGGAATGCTTGTCGTAGCCTTTCTTGGTGTTAGATATATGTTCAGCCAGCCTCGTCTTTAGTAACCGTTTGGTTCTGCCAATGTATTGTTTATTACAGGGGCACTGGACTAGGTAGATCACACCGGAGGAATTGCATGTGAGGCAATCCTTGATGTCCCAGACGAATGAATTTTGTGTAGAGGGGACTGTGGTGGTCTTACGGGGTTTGTTGTTAATTGCCGCATTTAAAAAACCCTTTCAGATCCATCCAAGTCCCTATCAATGATCTTTTTTTCTCTCTAGTTTTCACAGAGGGGGCTATTTTAATGCCAAGATTAGGTGCCCTAGTAAATATAACTTTTGGGGATGTAGGTAGAAGATGGCCTATCACCTTATTATTCAGTATATGATGCCAATGTGTCTTCACTATTTTTTGTATTTTTCTATGGTCATCATTAAAGGGAAGGATGATCCTATTGTTCATCTCTTCACTTGTCCGGGATTTTTTCTTAATTTCAACCTGGTTATCAAAAAAAGTTTGTCTGTCTAGTTTTTTAACTCTTTCCAGGGCTTTTTCAACCACCTCATCCGGATATTCCTTCTCCCGGAACAGTTGTCGCATTCCAGCTGCCTCCTCCTCAAAACGTAGATCTTCCGTACAATTCCTCCTGATCCTCCGAAACTGGCCAGTAGGGATATTATCAAGCCATCTTGGGAGGTGGCAGCTGGAATATTGGATGAAGCTAATTTTTATTCGTCGGCTTAAAAAAGGTATTACAGACAAATCTGTTATTCTGTCTTCTGATTACCAGATCAAGGAATTCAGTTTCTTCCTTGATCATGGCATTAAATACCAGGTTCAGATGGTTCTCATTGATCTCTTTCAAAAAGAGATCAAGGGAGTCTCTTTCCCCCTTCCAGATGAACACCACATCATCGATGTAGCGACGCCATAGGGCCAGCTCCGCCCCCAGCCTGGGCCTAATGTGGTGGTATTCCCATTCAGCCAAGAATAAATTGGCGTAGCTGGGGGCGAACCTGGTCCCCATGGCGGTCCCACATTTCTGCAGGTAATATATCCCCTCAAAATAAAAATAATTATGATTGAGGATATATTTTATACCATCTAGAATAAACTGAATGTGGATATCCTCTAGTTCTCCTTCCCTTTTCATTTGTTGTCCTACTGCGGTAAGTCCCTGTTGGTGGTCAATTGATGTATAAAGGGATTGTATATCTAAAGTCCCCATGGTCCACTCCGGTTGGACATCTAAATTTTCTAGAATCTGGATGATATGTGTTGTGTCCCTTATATATGACCTAGTTTTTTTCACTATTGGCTGTAATTGTGTATCTATATATCTGGACAGATTTGCCGTAATTGATTCAATGCCCGAAACAATCGGTCGACCAGGGGGATTTTCCAGATCTTTATGAATCTTGGGCAGACAATAGAAGACCGGAAGTCTTCCCTGTGTGCCCAAGATGAATTCAAATTCTGTATTCTTTCAGCTCTTTATCAAATTCTTTTAGGGGGTCCTTCTTCAATCTCTTGTATGTTCTATCGTCCCCAAGTTGTCTGAGGCACTCATCATTGTATTTTGTAGTGTCCATTATAACTACTGCCCCCCCTTTATCGGCTGGACGTATCGTAATCGATTCCTTTTTTTGGAGAGATTTTAATGCTGAGACTTCTTGTTTTGTTAAGTTGTCTCGATAAGTGGGTTTGGCTTTTAGTTTTCTAATATCTTCTTCTACATTTTTTTGAAAAGCTGCCATTTCCCGACTTATTTCATTTCTTGGAAACATGGTGGATCTATTTTTGAGCCCTGAACCGATTTGTACGGGATCTTTTTGTGTAGAATTAGTTTGATCTATATCCTGTCTTACTTCATTTCTTATCATGGGATTCTTCAGAAAATGTTTCTTTAAACAAACGCCTCTGATGTATTTTTGTATTCCTATATACGTAGAGAATTTGTCAATTTTTTGGGTCGGGGCAAATTTCAAACCCTTTTCTAATAATTTCATTTGTGCTGTAGTGAGTGTGACTGAACTCAAATTAATTACTGATGTTATATTATCTATCGGTGTCTCGTGTGTGATGACTCTTTTCCTCTTACTCCTTCTCGTCTTTCGGGTTCGTCTGTGTATCTGTGATAGTGATGTCTTGATTTTTCCCCGTGATTTGTTGTAGACTGAGAATAATGTTTTTTTCTTTGTGTGTTGTGATACTGATTCGTGTTTTGTTGTGCATAATGATACCTCTGTCTCAAATTGTATTGATGTTTGTGTGATTCCTGATTGTGAGGGGGTGTTTGATCCCTGTGTCTTATTTTTGTCCTGTGATGGGCTGGAGTGTGATCTAAAAAAGGCTGATCTAAGAGTTGTTCGTATCTGTTACTTACTGACACAGTATAATCATTCTGTGTCTTCTCTTGTATATCAGCTTGTCTATGTGAAATACTCCTCTGTGGTGAATCTGATTGATCTCCCAACTCTTGTATTTGTGGATTCTTATACGTGTTCAGGTGTTTCTTTGTTTTTTTATTTATAATCTCATTTTCTACTTTATCCAAACCCCTACAAATCCTTTCTTGCCATATATCGAAATCCCCATTTCTGGGTAATTTGTCTATCTGTTCCTTCAGTCCCTCAATTTTTTTATTTAAATCACCTAATATCTCCGTTCTCCTTTTGATAATTAGTTTGATGAGCGAAATAGAGTGGTTGTGTAGGAGTGTGTTCCATTCCTCCTCAAATATCTCGCTCATCAAATCTTGAGCCGGAATTTTATGTAACAATAGTCCTTTAGGGACTTGAGCGGAAATTTGTGTCCCAACAGGAATTTGAATTCATCTTGGGCACACAGGGAAGACTTCCGGTCTTCTATTGTCTGCCCAAGATTCATAAAGATCTGGAAAATCCCCCTGGTCGACCGATTGTTTCGGGCATTGAATCAATTACGGCAAATCTGTCCAGATATATAGATACACAATTACAGCCAATAGTGAAAAAAACTAGGTCATATATAAGGGACACAACACATATCATCCAGATTCTAGAAAATTTAGATGTCCAACCGGAGTGGACCATGGGGACTTTAGATATACAATCCCTTTATACATCAATTGACCACCAACAGGGACTTACCGCAGTAGGACAACAAATGAAAAGGGAAGGAGAACTAGAGGATATCCACATTCAGTTTATTCTAGATGGTATAAAATATATCCTCAATCATAATTATTTTTATTTTGAGGGGATATATTACCTGCAGAAATGTGAGACCGCCATGGGGACCAGGTTCGCCCCCAGCTACGCCAATTTATTCTTGGCTGAATGGGAATACCACCACATTAGGCCCAGGCTGGGGGCGGAGCTGGCCCTATGGCGTCGCTACATCGATGATGTGGTGTTCATCTGGAAGGGGGAAAGAGACTCCCTTGATCTCTTTTTGAAAGAGATCAATGAGAACCATCTGAACCTGGTATTTAATGCCATGATCAAGGAAGAAACTGAATTCCTTGATCTGGTAATCAGAAGACAGAATAACAGATTTGTCTGTAATACTTTTTTTAAGCCGACGAATAAAAATTAGCTTCATCCAATATTCCAGCTGCCACCTCCCAAGATGGCTTGATAATATCCCTACTGGCCAGTTTCGGAGGATCAGGAGGAATTGTACGGAAGATCTACGTTTTGAGGAGGAGGCAGCTGGAATGCGACAACTGTTCCGGGAGAAGGAATATCCGGATGAGGTGGTTGAAAAAGCCCTGGAAAGAGTTAAAAAACTAGACAGACAAACTTTTTTTGATAACCAGGTTGAAATTAAGAAAAAATCCCGGACAAGTGAAGAGATGAACAATAGGATCATCCTTCCCTTTAATGATGACCATAGAAAAATACAAAAAATAGTGAAGACACATTGGCATCATATACTGAATGATAAGGTGATAGGCCATCTTCTACCTACATCCCCAAAAGTTATATTTACTAGGGCACCTAATCTTGGCATTAAAATAGCCCCCTCTGTGAAAACTAGAGAGAAAAAAAGATCATTGATAGGGACTTGGATGGATCTGAAAGGGTTTTTTAAATGCGGCAAGTGCATTGCATGCAGAATTAACAACAAACCCCGTAAGACCACCACAGTCCCCTCTACACAAAATTCATTCGTCTGGGACATCAAGGATTGCCTCACATGCAATTCCTCCGGTGTGATCTACCTAGTCCAGTGCCCCTGTAATAAACAATACATTGGCAGAACCAAACGGTTACTAAAGACGAGGCTGGCTGAACATATATCTAACATCAAGAAAGGCTACGACAAGCATTCCTTGTCAAAGCATTATAAGGAGGTCCACAATAGTGACCCGGCCAGCCTCGTCTTTGTGGCACTGGAAAAGGTGGATCAACACTGGAGAGGAGGCAACTTTATCAAACACATGTCGAGAAGGGAGTCCCGACGAATATACGAATTTGGGAGCCTGCTACCATCAGGCCTAAATTCAGAGCTGGAACTATTTGGCTTTTTATGAGAGTGCCTTAATGTGGGATTACATATTGAGAATAGGGCTGTCCCCATATAGGAGCTCCAATATTATATTTACCATCTGAGTTATTAATATTGTTAGGTTTTGCCTCCAATGCGGTAAGACATGTATTGTGATATCTATGATAGGCATTAGATTATTGTGTCCAATTGCCGCTAATATACTCATATATATTGTATTAGATATCCACTTTAGTTGTTTCATTCTGTAATATCAGTATTTTCCTATTTTTAACATTTTATTCTTAACATTTTATGTGTTTATTAGTATACTAAATAGTGTATGCAGCGAAGTATCTAATATCAACTGACATACCATGGTTTTAAATGGAAGCGCATATCCACAAATGGGGTATAGGCTGAGGTGGAGAAAAAACTCCTTTTCTATTTATTTTTGCCTTTTATAAAAGAAGGAACAGAAGAATGATTGAAAAATCATATATATTGACATAAAAAATGGGACATTACCAACTATAGACCATATAATATCAAAGATAGACTGTGAGAATGGAAGTCCTAGATATTGAAACAGAAGGATTACATCCTGAGGTCCGATCCAGACTTTGAAGATAACCCTGGGAAGTATATAAGGCGTATCTAGACAGGTATGGCATAACCACTGAGGAAGGGAGAGTGACAACTCCCGAAACGCGTCTGGGTTTACGCCATATACCTGTCTACACTTTCTTAAATTGCATGGCCATGCAAAAAATATTCCGATACCTGCAAGATTGAAACATCAGGAAACTGCAGTTCGAAATCACCGCCGAAATACAAGGTAAACGTCACTACCTGATCATACAGGAAGTGACGTAGGTGCTGTTTCGCTAAGCATCCAGCGCGGACACCGAGTGGAACCACGTGAGACGCCGGCCTCCGATACTATCCAAGGTGTTCCACGCACTCCGGCTGCACTGCAGTAGAATACCCTGAAAAGTCCGACCAGAACGCAGGATTGAAGAAACATATTAATGAGAGGTAAGCGGCTATCAAGCCGGTCATTTCATCCTTACCTTATCTTTGCCTCACTGCATATTTTGGGACTATGATTTGACCAACGAAACAGTGCTGGAGCCTGTTAAGTCATAGTAATACCATCTCCACGGACTTCTAAATTACAATCAGAGGACCTCATATAACGTAGTTTCAGGACTCTTGAGAAACCGATCATCTCCAACTAAGAAAATTATTACCCCATTGTGGTTATATTCATTTCAGTGTTATTTTATAATGTTGTTGTTTTAAGAAGTTTTACATGCTATTATATACATTTTTATTAATCAAAATAAATGTGTGCCAAATGGTAGAGTGCTCGTCCTTACACCATTGATCATTATAAGAATATCACCAGGTGTGGCATCAACAAGCGTCGACAGATCAGGGTAAAAGACCCACAAAATGACAATGACATCACACTCAACATCAACATGTACAATAATGGCACCATAGTGATCCAGGGCACTAAGGACAACCTCGACCAGTTTGAAGATATCTTCCCTTATATTAAAGTCCAGGCCCAAACCTACAAAGAACTGACTAAGAGCAGTGATGATCCTAAATCTACAGAGACAACCACCAGAGACCCCCTTACCCCTACAGAGAAACCCACCAGAGACCTCCTTACCCCTACAGAGAAAACCACTAGAGACCCCCCTTCAGCCCCATATCCTAATTCCTCACACCCCTCCCTGGATGCCCTCAGAGATTGCTTAGCTCAGCTAGAAAGAGACTTTATACACTTTAAAGAGAAGCTTCAAATAAATTCTGGTGACAAAAATGCAAATGACCAAGTAGCTGAAGAGATAACCAGACTAAAGTGTGAACAAGACTCAGCCCTGCAGGAAATAAGAGCTAAATTACAAGAACTGCAGCAAGAGAATACAGAACTGAGACGAGAGATAGAAAAAAAACTAAAATCCCAGATGTATCCCCCAATCAAGAAGAGGAACCCAGGGAAAGAAGGGTGTGAGAATCAAATGAAAACTAGCAGCCATGACACCAATATATCAACTAACTGCCAAATAGAAATAACAGAAAATAAGAGCAAAGCAAAGAACAGCAGAGTACAGGGAGTGCAGAATTATTAGGCAAGTTGTATTTTTGAGGATTAATTTTATTATTGAACAACAACCATGTTCTCAATGAACCCAAAAAACTCATTAATATCAAAGCTAAATATTTTTGGAAGTAGTTTTTAGTTTGTTTTTAGTTTTAGCTATTTTAGGGGGATATCTGTGTGTGCAGGTGACTATTACTGTGCATAATTATTAGGCAACTTAACAAAAAACTAATATATACCCATTTCAATTATTTATTTTTACCAGTGAAACCAATATAACATCTCAACATTCACAAATATACATTTCTGACATTCAAAAACAAAACAAAAACAAATCAGTGACCAATATAGCCACCTTTCTTTGCAAGGACACTCAAAAGCCTGCCATCCATGGATTCTGTCAGTGTTTTGATCTGTTCACCATCAACATTGCGTGCAGCAACAACCACAGCCTCCCAGACACTGTTCAGAGAGGTGTACTGTTTTCCCTCCTTGTAAATCTCACATTTGATGATGGACCACAGGTTCTCAATGGGGTTCAGATCAGGTAAACAAGGAGGCCATGTCATTAGATTTTCTTCTTTTATACCCTTTCTTGCCAGCCACGCTGTGGAGTACTTGGACGCGTGTGATGGAGCATTGTCCTGCATGAAAATCATGTTTTTCTTGAAGGATGCAGACTTCTTCCTGTACCACTGCTTGAAGAAGGTGTCTTCCAGAAACTGGCAGTAGGACTGGGAGTTGAGCTTGACTCCATCCTCAACCCGAAAGGCCCCACAAGCTCATCTTTGATGATACCAGCCCAAACTAGTACTCCACCTCCACCTTGCTGGCGTCTGAGTCGGACTGGAGCTCTCTGCCCTTTACCAATCCAGCCACGGGCCCATCCATCTGGCCCATCAAGACTCACTCTCATTTCATTAGTCCATAAAACCTTAGAAAAATCTGTCTTGAGATATTTCTTGGCCCAGTCTTGACGTTTCATCTTGTGTGTCTTGTTCAGTGGTGGTCGTCTTTCAGCCTTTCTTACCTTGGCCATGTCTCTGAGTATTGCACACCTTGTGCTTTTGGGCATCCAGTGATGTTGCAGCTCTGAAATATGGCCAAACTGGTGGCAAGTGGCATCTTGGCAGCTGCACACTTGACTTTTCTCAGTTCATGGGCAGTTATTTTGCGCCTTGGTTTTTCCACACGCTTCTTGCGACCCTGTTGACTATTTTGAATGAAACGCTTGATTGTTCGATGATCACGCTTCAGAAGCTTTGCAATTTTAATAGTGCTGCATCCCTCTGCAAGATATCCCACTATTTTTGACTTTTCTGAGCCTGTCAAGTCCTTCTTTCGACCCATTTTGCCAAACGAAAGGAAGTTGCCTAATAATTAAGCACACCTGATATAGGGTGTTGATGTCATTAGACCACACCCCTTCTCATTACAGAGATGCACATCACCTAATATGCTTAATTGGTAGTAGGCTTTCGAGCCTATACAGCTTGGAGTAGGACAACATGCATAAAGAGGATGATGTGGTCAAAATACTCATTTGCCTAATAATTCTGCACTCCCTGTAATAAAAAAGGGTCCAGAGCTGACAACCCCAAATACACAACCACAATAGACCCCAACAACAGAGCCAACCATTACCAGAACCCCAACACAGCAGCTTTCTACAAGAAGCCCGAGCAGCAAGCAGGACACAAACATGAGCAGTAAGCCACCGTGCCCTGATACTGTTCTCATTATAGACTCCAATGGTAAATACTTGAACACAAAGCGACTTTTCCCAGGAAAAAGAGTCGGTAAAATCCGCTGCTCTACTATCGAACAAGCAGCAGCCATCATCAATAATCCATATTTCACCAAACCCAACCACATTATCATACATACAGGTACCAATAACCTCCAGGACCAGCAACAGCAGATAGCAGGACAACTGAGCCAGCTAGCAGAGACCGCACAACAGAAGTTCCCCAGCTGTAAAATCATCCTGTCATCTCTGCTCCCAAGAAAGGACATCCCTGAACACACCAGGAAAGATTAAAGGACCTTAACATGTATAGCTTGGAAGAAAGATGAGACAGAGGGGATATGATAGAAACTTTTAAATACATAAAGGGAATCAACAAGGTAAAAGAGGAGAGAATATTTAAAAGAAGAAAAACTGCTACAAGAGGACATAGTTTTAAATTAGAGGGGCAAAGGTTTAAAAGTAATATCAGGAAGTATTACTTTACTGAGAGAGTAGTGGATGCATGGAATAGCCTTCCTGCAGAAGTGGTAGCTGCAAATACAGTGGAGGAGTTTAAGCATGCATGGGATAGGCATAAGGCCATCCTTCCTATAAGATAGGGCCAGGGGCTATCCATAGTATTCAGTATATTGGGCAGACTAGATGGGCCAAATGGTTCTTATCTGCCGACACATTCTATGTTTCTATGTTTCTATCATCCAGAGCATTAACACAGGACTCTGTGCAAACACTGACTGGACCAAACTGCTGCAACATGGCCACCAGTCAAGAATCCAGCTTGTCCCATGCGGGGCAGCTCATTACAAGGTACACGGACAAACAATGACATCTCTTATTGTCAGCAGCTGGGCCTGAATGCTTCAGCCTTCGGATGTAAGACACATGATCGAGACTTTACCCAAAGACTAAAGAACATTGACATACAGATCCTCCTAGAAACATGGACTAAGACAGAGAATAAATCC